>NC_134239.1:51603010-52228010 GCF_965152275.1 Natator depressus | reverse complement strand
AGCCGGGGCCTCGGCGGAGGGAAGAGGCAGAGCAAGGGTGAAGCCTCCGGGGGAGGTGGGGTGGGGGGGCAGGAAGAGGGCTGGACCTCAGGGGAGGGGGCGGAGCAGGGGTGGAGTGCCCCCGGGGAAAAACAAAACTCCGTGCCTATGCCCTGGGTCATCTAAGCGTGCTAGTGTGCTGCTGGCTGCGAGTGCCTGGTTTACCCTCTTGCTCCCCAAGGGAGGAGTGGTCACTGACGGATATTTTTTTTCATAGGAAAATTAGTCTAGCATAGACAAGACCTAAGTTACACAGTGGTAATTGGCAGTCGCTGCCTCTCCATCTTTCCTGGTGAAACATAGCACTTAGGTCTGGAAGGGACCTCCCTGGTCATCGAGTCCAGTCCCCTGCTATCACAAGTAACCATGTCATATCAGCCTGTTCATAAATGTATCAAGTGCCATCATAAAACTAGTTAGGTTGTTTGCCCCCAACACCCCTACCGAGAGGCTGTTCCAGGACCTCACTCCTCCGATGGTTAGAAACCTTCTAATTTCCAGCCTAAGTTTGCCCATGGCCATTCATTCTTGTGCCAACATTGTCCTTTACCTTAAATAGCTTTTCTCCCTCCCCGGTGTTTACGCCCCAGTGTATTTATAGAGAGAAATCATATGATAGCTTCTGCTTTTCTGACTGAAGTAAACAAACCCAAAGGTTGACACAGTGGGAGACAGAAGCCAGTGCAACTGTTACTTAGCTCAGTGACTTCAATCCCACTAGACTTTAACCCTCTCAGGCTTGACAAACCCCAAGGGCCAGGAGGCAAGGTAGCTCAATTGCTTTTTAGGGGTCAGGTTCATCGCAACCCCCAGGATTTACTGCATTAGTACTTAGTCTCCAGGAGATCAAACTGAAGCTATGGAAAATGCTGCCCACTTCCCTGATAGTTTTGTTGCAGGTTCTGCCTCAGAAGATGGAATTTTGGTTCTTTTCTTTGTTTCTAAACACTCCATTTTTTATAACTGTTATTTTCTTCATCATAGCAGGGCAGATTTGAAGACTACCCAAGCCCAAGACAGTTCATCTGGCAAACTCACAGCCAGAACAAACAGGGGACTCTTAACACAGGGAGAAAATTCACAAGCAAATAGGCCTCTTGTGTTCACTTTAAAATTTACTTCTCTAGGAATAAACTGGGATTTCAGTGTGTGTAAATGTTCGTTCTGTTTAAAGAGGCCAGCCTGACAACCCTGCGGATTAAAGTCCTTCCAGAGCAAGTCCATCAATGAAAGCCTCCCCACGAACCATGATGCCCCTATGCCTGAGACCAACCCCAGGCCTCAAAAGAGAGCACATTCGCCTTTCTCTCCTCGGCCTCTCTGCTGGCGATTTCTGAGATGCGGGCAGCCAGCCAGTCCCCACCCACATCTGCTCTCACATGCTAAATAGGGTCAAACCTGGTCAGAATTTGGATTGGGAGATTTAAAAAAAAAAAAAGAGTTGCAACAAGTGGTGATAGTGATTCAACGGGTGGTGCTCTTAGTTATCCCTAAATCAGTGCCCCAGCATGGCTATAGGGTGCTTTGCTGCTGTCCTTTATATGAGGATTAAAGCTGAGGTGCTTGTCAGCCTTCCCAAGGCATCTTTTGCACGAACATAAGTTACTGACATTTGGCTACCTATCACCAGTGACTGAACCCCTTCTCCTGTGTTTTCAGTTGGAGAAGTTAAATCCTAACTCTCCCTGCTAAAAATTGTTCTGTGCAGCTGCTGATGCAGACGGACTGCTGCGTTCCACCCCACAGATTGCTGCATTTCACTGATTTCTTCCTGCAGTCTAAAATGCTTTGGGATGAAAAGTGGTGCTCAAGTTGGTATTATGAGCTAGCTGCAGTGCAATAGTACATAATGGGAAGCATATGACAACAGACTTGATAACCAAGCAAAGTGGATTTTAATAGAAAGGGACAGCTTCAAAAATTACAGGGATAAGATCTCCCATGCCGCTGGAACTTTCTAGGACTGAGGCTGTTTAAACTGTAGGTTACTTATTTCAGTTAGCTGGGATAAGGAGAGAGCTGAATGGCAGCATTCTACTGGGCCAGCATATGACCCCACTTTTCTAAATTAGATTTTGCAGTGGCTTCATATGTCTCTCATTTGTTTAGAACTTTGGATTCCATACCTTCAATTATCCCTCCCGGCTGCCAGCTTGGAAGGACAGCAACAAAGGCAGCTAGAAAACCTCTGTGAAGCTGGCAAGTAAGGCCTGAGGAAATCTCTCCAACCCAAATGCAACAGAGCAGATAGTTACACCAACTGGAGCCTGGTGAAGGGACAAGAGCCCATTCAGAAGTAGTATAGAGGCAAATGAATATCTTAAATGAACTTAAGGGAGGAAAGATGGTCCAGTTGTTAGGGCCCTAGCCTAGGACTTGGGAGACCAGGGTTCAGTTCCTGGCTTTGCCACAGACTTGCTATGTGATCTTGGACTCAGTCACTTGAGCCAGATCTACAAAGGCATTTAGACTCCTAACTTTCATTGAAATATGATCATTGATTTCACTGGAAGTTAGGAGCCTAAATACCATTTTGGATCTGGGCCTGTGTCTCTCAGGACAGATCCTGAAAGGTTACTTTGGCACTGCAACCCCTAATGGCTACCTGGTCTGCTGCCTTGTGGAATACTCAGCAGGCACTTAGGTGCTCAAAATACAGGGGGAGAGTTGGGCTAAGTCCTGCTAGAGAAAGGGCTCCTCAGAAGCCAGCAAACTGAGCAGGGGGCCACATAAACTAATACAGGAGGGAAATATTGGGAAGAGGGCAGGGTTTAGATGACTAAGTGTCTGTCCTGATGCACCAAGTTGAGAGAGAAGGGCCTCTCTCTGTGCAGGATCCTCAGCTGTGAACTCTCTCCTGGAAGTAGGCACCTAAGGCAGCTTAGAACCTGAGCAACTGAAATCCTCTCTCTCCTGCTCGTGCTTGATACCTCTTGTGACATTCTATACTGCAGGGGCATGCGCTGTAACCCCCGTATTCATCATTAGTATATAATTGTGATATTGCATAAAAAGCATGCCTTGTAAGGTATCATGGGAAAGGTTCTGATCTGCTAAAATGCTAAAATTTAGCTAAAACGCTAAAAGGTTCTGATCTGCTAAAATTGTTCCATCTAAATATGTATATCATTAGTGCATATGAAGTTATGAGATTGTGTTGTATGGTTGTCACTAAAATATGCTGTGGGTTTGGGAAGCACCCAGATACTAGCACCCCAAAGACAATAACCACGGGGATAACCAACGCCCAAGCGGATGTCAAACAATCATCAACAGCCGTTGTCCACCAAGGGAGCTACAATGATTCACTTGCACAAGGCCACACCAGGGGAATTAACCTTGCCTGGTGACTCAGCAATGCCCACCAGATATGCCCGGACTTATGTTCTCCAAGCATATGGACTAAGAGTATAAAACAGAACACTGTGGCCGCATGCTTTGCCTTTCCTCCTCCCCCCACCTATGCTGCAAGCAACAAGGATGCTCAGAAGACTGAAGACTCCAACAAAGGAGACTGGCTCAGGTTTCAAGGGTGAAACCTGTGTATTATGAACTGTAACATCCAATGGGGTGAGAAAACTGCTTGATCTAAATACTGTCTAATGTCTTACAAGTTTAAGATTTAGATTGTGTGCTTATTTTGTTTTCTTTGGTAACTAATTCTGACTTTTTGCCTATCACTTATAATCACTTAAAATCTATCTTTTGTAGTCAAAACTTGTTTTACTATGGAGAATTAAGGGGGAACTAGGGCATAAGCAGCTTTGGGAGTGCCAACTGGCAGAAATGTAGGCACCTACAGTGTCAGGTGGCAGGGTTAAAATGGAAGTTTTGAAAATGTCAGTGGCACCTAAAGGAGGATCTAGGCCTCAGTTCCCTGACTGTGAAATGGGGGATAACAGCTCTTCTCTACCACACAGGGGTGTTGTGAGATAAATAAATATATTAGAGATTGTGGTGGGCTCAGATACTAATGTAATCAGGGCCACACATGTACTCCAGAAGGGATCACACCGTAACAAGTGCTGGAAAGGAACTAACTCTGCCCTATTATGAAAGAAGATAGAATAATTCTTTGCCCATGTCTGTACCAGGAAATGGGTAGCCTCAAATTACAGCTGAGAGGAAGAGAGAGCAGTGGATTCACCTGGGCAGATGATGTGTGGAGAGGTGCTAAAAATAGACAGAGGGCAGGGAGTTTGGTGGCCCTCAGTTGAAACAAGGCTGATCTCCTCTTGGCCAGACTGAGGAATTAGTATGGCTGCCACCAGAATTTGTTAAACCTGATTAGACCAAGGGTCCAGCAAGTCTAATATTGCCACCAATGGTGGCAAACGTACTTCAGCCCATTTTGCTTTGTTCTCTCCTCAGCCCCACGCATTGCTCATTATGCAGCATGCCATCACATCAAATCCATAACAACCAGCCAATGCTAGTTGCAATGTACCTAGACAGTTGAGTATGGCTGTCATTCAGAGGAGTAAGAGAGAAGAAAATTCCTCCCTGGCCCCTCGAAGAGAGTACTAGAAGGTTCTCTGGAGTGCGAAGCAGAGTTCGGACATATGCGATGCCAGAGCCCTCACCTTACCCCTTCTGATCTTCAAAACTTTCCTGCAGGGCAAGACTCTAGAGTAAAAGGTGTTCTGGTTTTTCATTTCTAAAACTCAGTCACCCTAGCTTAGAGCCAAGGACTGAAAGCCAGGATGAGTTTGGGCTCAATCCCAGTGCAGCCAACTCGCTGTGCAGAAGGTGAAGGGAGCGCTGGCTGTGAGTATGGACAGCATTACTCAAGGGCTTATAGGAGGTGATTCAAACCAGAAACAAGGCTGTATCTCACATCCTCTCAGAAGCCACACAAGATTCTGCCCTGAGGAAAGTCTCACAAATAGCTGAGCTGGGATTTTAGTTCACGTTTTATTTGTTAGGAGCGAAATAGGAACTTGAATGGGAGGTTTTTGGAGGGAATCTTTAGATACATACCCAGATGAACACTGACATTCCTGCCAAACAACCTCTCCATATTGGGTCAGTCACGCAGTTCCACCTGGTGGGAAGGCTTATCTTCTTCCCCATTTATAACGCAAACACTTGTTTTCTGGGGCAGCTGGATCCGGGGTCAAGCTGTGGTTAAGTTATAAGGGACAGAACTACAAACAGGAAGGGCGGGGGGGAGTGGGTAAGGCAAGAGCAGCAAAAGAGAACTTGAAAGACTAAGGGAGGCTAATCTCTAAGAGAGTGTTGTTGCCAAGATCCAGCCGCATTCACAGTGACAGGTTGTTGTATGACAGGACAGAAGTAAAATGGGTTCTCAAGGGCCGAATCCAGCCTCCCTATGCTCAGGCTCTCATATCCTGCCTTCCCTGCCAGTGCCACAGTTTAGCTTTGTAAAATTGCTGCTTTTGGTGCTACTCCTACAGTATCCCCAGTCTCCACCATCCCCTTTCATTTCGGTTCCGACTGTATTCCTTGCCCATTTTAAAATCATGTTTGATGTGAATTGACGGTAGGCAGATTGACAACCCTGGAGGCTGAAGTCCTTTCTTTACCTATAGCAGGGGCCTGGCCCGTGCAAACTTCCTTATCTCAAAAAAACCAAACAAACCAACCCAGTTTTATTCCCTAATCCTAACCTGGAAGATCCAGCTCTAGGGAGAAGAGGTTAATTCAGGCTCAACAGACCTTTTATTCAGTCCTTGGCTTCTGTTGAGAATGCAAGTAGACCGAGAGTCCAACTAATCATTTCACAGAGGCTACTACAGTGCTACCCAATGACATGGACCCCTCTGGATTTCACAGCTGTTATGCTGCACATTGAGAGCCCAGATTGCTACCTCTTGGCTCTTCCAGAACCAGAGAGAGAGGAGCCTGCAGACTAGGGAGAGGGTTTTGAAAAATGTGTGTGTGCTTTTAAAATACCAAGATAATCTGGGGAAGAGTTCTGCTCTGCTGCCAACATTGTGTAATGAAAACACAAGTTTTCCCTTCTTCTTTTTCCCTGCCCGTTCAGAAAAGGAAGGGACTGGAGCAAAAGGGAAAAACAAACAAATTAACAGCAACTAAATCAAAGTAAACACAATGGTTTTAAGTGCACAAACTTTACAAGGCCAGATTGGGTTTAACTGGTTTTTATGACACTAGCTGCTTTTTTATTTGGCAGGAAACAAGATGGCTAGAAACTTTTACAGGAGTCAGGTGGCTACACTTCAAACTATTCCAGCAATATGCAAATCCCCATAAGCAACCGGACACGCAGACCCATCAGGTCAACACTCGTGGGGTAAGGGTTAATCATCTAGGACAAGCAGTCTGTACAATGATCAGGTTTGCATTTGGAACTGCAGGTGAATTAACCACTTCTAGCTTCATGAATGGATGTAACAAGGATTGAACAACATAGTGAATATTTGCTAATTTGTCCAACATCCCCATTTTATTGAGGAAGGGAGGAACAAAAGGCCCATAGAAATAACTCACCTAAAGGTCACACAGTGAGTCTGTGATAGAGCCAGGATGGAGGCCAAGTCCCAGTCAGGTGCCATAACCACAAGGCTCTCTTTTCTCCCCTGCTCTAGAGACTGAGGATGAGGGGCTTTGTGTCTCCAGATCCTATTGAGGTTCCTGTGACAGATATGGAAATTTCCTGCAATATCCTTAAATGGCCTTACTCTATTAAATTTATATATTATCACAGGCCAGGATTGTATGTAACTTCTCTAGTGGGAGACGTGACAGATACAAGAGCTGAGAGTTCAAAGTACTACACTGAAAATGGGTCAAACAAGTATGGACTTTGGGGACAATAAATGTTAAGTAGATTTCCTGGGGAAGTCCTACGGAGAAGTTAATGCAAATTCCCCAACTCCATTTATGCAAAAACCCAGCCTTTTGAAGCTATGCCATGAGGAAAGGGTCATTGTCTCCGGATTACTTGTTACAGAAGGCCAAGATCAAAGGCCCAAGCTGTACAAAGAAATGGCTGATGTGCCCAGACTTTGTTCTGGTTCTGGATCTAAGAGGTATATGGACTTGTAACCATAGGGAAAACCCAGTTGTGAGTTTGAACCTACCCAACCCTGAGGTTGGAGTTGAGGATGACCTCTGGTTAGCTAGCACGCATTTAGGAATTCGTATTGTTATTATGTGTTTTCTCTGTAGTGCTTTTACCTTAAGAATAAATGTGCTTGCTTAGAGGAGCTGTGTGGTAACTTATAACTGAGGGCAACACACCAATCTTAGTCCTCAGAGAGAAACAAAACACAGATGCTGGCCTTTTCAGACAATATGGCTTACTGAGGATATCACAGTCTAATATAAGGAGCAGAGTTGCGCAGTCTTAAAATTCCAAGAGAGAGTCAGACACAGGTCTCTCCAAAAGAGATGATGGCTGGGAGCTGGAAGCCTAAATTGGGTGCTGTTGAGGAACCACAGAGGGGGAATATAGGTGTAGTTACCCTGAAACTGTGACCCCTTTCTAAAATGAGGCCTATCATCTATGAAATGCTACAAACTGAACGGGGGGGAGCTTTTTTATACCATCCCTTTGGTTACAAAGTCAGATTGTGATCTTTCACTCCTGGTAGTTCTGCCTTCTCCTGAAAGCCAGGATCCAGAGCTGGGCTTCTAGAGCATGGTAACCCATTGGAGAGATTCCTTTTCTAGAGGAATGTCTCCTGGAGTCACAGCATACCCTCACTCAGAGTGTGGTGCTCTAGATAGCCACCTAAGTAGTCTAGACCTAAACCACCCCTTTTTATTCACAATCTTTGGGGTAGCTTTTCTTGCCCAGAAACCCCAGGCAGTGAACACAAAAAGACAGTAGAAAATCTCTGTAAGAGAAACTTAACCATTGACAACCAATACCTGGAAACTCATTGCCTTAGGAATATGGCAGATCTATCAGCTACTCCAGGAACTGAGGGGGGACAGGAGAACACTGGCAACTGGAAGCGGTTGTGGAATCAGGGGATCAGGCAGAAGAGGGAGGAGGTGAGTGTTGAAGGAGGAGGGATCAGATCTCGTGTTGGGCAATGGGGTGAGCAATCTAAAAGCCAAGATGCTGGAAATAAATGAATGCAGTGGCAGCTTTTAATCATTCCACCCACAGGAGCAACCTGAGAGTGGGGAGTGTTGTGGGGTTTCATTACAGCTCACTGTGGCATGGGAAAAGATTAAAGCCTTTCACATGTGCATAAATTACATCCAGGGCTGTATTGATCGGAATCCATCTGGGGACATTTTAACCTTTGATTCTCTCTCTCGCTGTCTCTCATGGAGCTGTGCATCTGTCAGTTCCCATCTCTGTCTGGCACAACTGCACATTTCCTTACATTAACCAGTGGAGGTGCCTGAATAAGAGGATTTACATCAGCTTCAATGTGGCATGTCTTACCGAGTGCGCAGGTGCCGCCAGGGAAGCTATGATCCTCACACAAGCCCAGGTATGGAGAGACCACCTGTTTGACCAGCTCTTCCAGCAGTACGTAGCCCTTGCTGGGGCCTGTAGGTTCATGGACACCCTGCAATTCAAGCATCAAAGCAAATGTGTTATCACACGACTACACAGCTTCCAGTCACATATTCTGGGGTTTACTTCCCCAGAATGCCTGGGATCTACTTCCAGTTCTAAGGCAGTAGATACATAGCTCTGGTCTACACTATTTTGAGTTGAGGAGTTGAGGTCGAATTTAGCAGCGTTAAATCGATTTAACCCTGCACCCGCCCACACGACGAAGCCCTTTTTTTTTTACTTAAAGGGCTCTTAAAATTGATTTCCTCACTCCATCCCCGACAAGGGGATTAGCGCTGAAATCAGCCTTGCTGGGTCGAATTTGGGGTACTGTGGAAGCAATTAGACGGTATTGGCCTCCGGGAGCTATCCCAGAGTGCTCCATTGTGACCGCTCTGGACAGCACTCTCAACTCAGATGCACTGGCCAGGTAGACAGGAAAAGGCCCGCGAACTTTTGAATTTCAATTTCCTGTTTGGCCAGCGTGGCAAGCTGCAGGTGAGTGCAGTGCTCATCAGCAGAGGTGACCATGCAGAGCTCATCAGCAGAAGTGACCATGATGGAGTCCCAGAATCACAAAAGAGCTCCAGCATGGACTGAACGGGAGGTACGGGATCTGATCGCTGTATGGGGAGAGGAATCCGTGCTATCAGAACTCTGTTCCAGTTTTCGAAATGCCAAAACATTTGTCAAAATCTCCCAGGGCATGAAGGACAGAGGCCATAACAGGGACCCCAAGCAGTGCTGCATGAAACTTAAGGAGCTGAGGCAAGCCTACCAGAAAACCAGAGAGGCAAACGGCTGCTCTGGGTCAGAGCCCCAAACATGCCGCTTCTATGATGAGCTGCATGTCATTTTAGGGGGTTCAGCAACCACTACCCCAGCTGTGTTGTTTGACTCCTTCAATGGAGATGGAGGCAACACGGAAGCAGGTTTTGGGGACGAGGAAGATGATGATGATGAAGTTGTAGATAGCTCATAGCAAGCAAGCGGAGAAACCGGTTTTCCCGACAGCCAGGAAATGTTTCTCACCCTGGACCTGGAGCCAGTACCCCCCGAACCCACCCAAGGCTGCCTCCCGGACCCGCCAGGCGGAGAAGGGACCTCTGGTGAGTGTACCTTTTAAAATAGCATACGTGGTTTAAAAGCAAGCATGTTTAATGATTAATTTGCCCTGGCATTTGCGGCTCTCCTGGATGTACTCCCAAAGCCTTTGCAAAAGGTTTCTGGGTAGGGCAGCCTTATTCCGTCCACCATGGTAGGACACTTCACCACTCCAGGCCAGTAGCACGTACTCGGGAATCATTGTACAACAAAGCATTGCAGTGTATGTTTGCTGGCATTCAAACAACATCCATTCTGTATCTCTCTGTGTTATCCTCAGGAGAGTGATATCATTCATGGTCACCTGGTGAAATAGGGTGCTTTTCTTAAGGGGACACTCAGAGGTGCCCGTTTCTGCTGGGCTGTTTGCCTGTGGCTGAACAGAAATGTTCCCCGCTGTTAGCCACGGGAAGGGGGAAGGGGCTAGCCACGTGGTGGGGGGAGGCAAAATGCGACCTTGGAACGAAAGAACATGTGCTATGTATGTAATGTTAACAGCAAGGTTTACAGTGAAAGAGTGTACCCATTGTTCTATAAAATGTGTCTTTTTAAATACCACTGTCCCTTTTTTTCTCTCCACCAGCTGCATGTGTTTCAAGGATCATAGGATCTTCTCCTTCCCAGAGGCTAGTGAAGATTAGAAGGCAGAAAAAACCCACTCGTGATGAAATGTTCTCTGAGCTCATGCTGTCCTCCCACACTGACATAGCACAGACAAATGCATGGAGGCAGACAATGTCAGAGTGCAGGAAAGCACAAAATGACCAGGAGGACAGGTGGCGGGCTGAGGAGAGTAAGTGGCGGGCTGAAGAGAGGGCTGAAGCTGAAAGGTGGTGGCAGCGTGATGAGAGGAGGCAGGATTCAATGCTGAGCCTGCAGGAGGATCAAACTAATTCAAATCAACAAAGGGGGTGGCTTTACATCAAGGAGAAACAAAAACAACTGTCACACACAATGGCCCCCTCAAGGATTGAACTCAAAACCTTGGGTTTAGCAGGCCAATGCTCAACCCACTAAGCTATCCCTCACTCTGGTATTTCAGGCAGGACTGAATCGTCATTAAAGTTTTCAAGGTGCCCCTGACAGACCTCACCAAAACAATTGCTGGCTGTTGATTTCACGGAGGGAGGGGGAAGCAAATGAATACAAAACAAATCTGGTCTATTTCTTGTTTTGATCCACTCCATCTATCTTTTACATCTTTGGCTGGCAGCAGCCGATGCAGTAGAACTGCAAGTCATCCACATCTCTTGGCTGCTCGGCAGAAGATGGTACAATAGGACTGCTGCAGGACTAAAGAGAATGACCTGGCTGAGTCACTCCTAATTTAGTCCCTGCGCCCATGTCTGCCCAGGCGCTCCTGACCGATCTTACCGAGGCAGCCAGGAGCACCTCGGACACGATGAGGATGGTTTTCAGGCCTATTTGCACCGTCTGCTGCCACAAGGCAATGGGTTGCTGCTGCTGTGTAGCAATGCAGTACCACATCTGCCAGCACCCAGGAGACATACGGTGACAATGAGCTGAGCGGGCTCCATGCTTGCCGTGGTATGGAGTCTGCACAGGTAACTCAGGAAAAAAGGCGTGAAATGATTGTCTGCCGTTGCTTTCACAGAGGGAGAGAGGGAGGGAGGGACTGATGACATGTACCCAGAACCACCTGCGACAATGTTTTTTGCCCCATCAGGCATTGGGATCTCAACCCAGAATTCCAATGGGCAGCGGAGACTGCGGGAACTGTGGGATAGCTACCCACAGTGCAACACTCTGGAAGTCGACGCTAGCCTCGGTACTGTGGCAGCACTCCGCCGAGTTAATGCACTTAGAGCATTTTGTGTGGGGACACACACACAATCGACTATATAAAAACGATTTCTAAAACACCGACTTCTATAAATTCGACCTAATTTCATAGTGTAGACATACCCATACATGGGGATATTTATAGCAGAATTATACCACTGAAGTTATACCAGTATAAGTCCACGTGTAAACATCTTATTCTGGAACAAGAGTGCCTTTATGACACTTAGCAACATAATCTAAACCAGAAAAAGGTACTCTTCATATATGGACACACTTATTCTGCAAGAAAAATGCCTTTTTCTGATTTAGCTTATGTTGCAAAGCATCATAAAGACCCTAGTCTTCCAGAATAAGAGTGTCCACTATATCAGTATAACTATAGTAGTATAATTATACTGGTATAGTTCTGCCAGTAAATTTCCCTATAAATATAAATCCTTACATTGACTTGGGCAAATCACTGCCCCTCCCTGAACTGGAACTGTGAGTCACCACCCCTCTCTTCTCCTTCCTTTCCTTGTAAAGCTAACCTATCTAACCCAAGTGTTTGATGATAGAAACTCATTATAGATTTCTACCGTTTTCTTGCAAAGACTAGCTAAGCCTTTCTCCTTTTAGTGATGGCATAAATTCCTCACTCTGGCAATTGCCCCTCCACACTCCCAACCTTCTTTTCCTAAAATCTTTAAAAGGGAAATTCAACCGTTACTCGGATGGCTCCTGTTAGCACCACTTGGGTTACAATAATTATGGTTGGAAAACTAAAAGTTCTTAGGTAAACACAAGCTTAGCCACTTTCCACACTGATTGTGCCTCAGAAATTTTAATTGCTGTTGGTTTTTCTGTCTCTCTCCTTTTAAAGGAAAAAAAAATTCATGGAAACTGTAGGGAAATAAAACCCAGAGGAGCCTACATAAAGGTCTGGAATCTGGATATTTTCCATGGTTTCCACATCAGGCTGTATGGGATGACACAGCTGGTACACTTGGATTCTCAGATCAATACATGGAAGATTTTGTTCCTGTTCCCTTGAGGTTTGGACGGGTAGGCTGGTTCCCTTAGAACATTTGTGTTGTTTGAGAGGGACCCTTGGAAGATCTATAGCCCATTGCCTGCTGCCAAGGGTACTCCTCCCATCAATGCTCTTCCCCTCACAGGCATAGCTGAACCCCAGCTCAACTCCCTCCCTAGCTTAGAAAGCCTGTATTAGGAGTTAATAGCCAGTGCTCATCAGATTCCATTGTCTCTTGTGAGTGAGAGAGAGCACTCCCCTGTCAGTGTAAAGCTGTTGAACTAGAAGAACTTGTATATGTGGGTCACAAGTATGAGAATTGTAAACAGAAGTGAAAGGCATTTGGAGATGCTCTAAGATACATGGGTAAGTGAAGCAAGAGCACTGGGACTTCTCAGTCACCAAGGGAAAAGCCCCAAGACCCCAGAGTTTGGTTCATTTCCTTCCCATTGGGACAGCTTGACCCCCTCCCATCCGTTTGCTCTGGAAACTCAAGCCACAATGCCTAATTTTCAGTTTAGTTCATCTTCCCCAAAATAACACACACAACTCCTTCCCCAGCCTCATCATCCCGACTGGTTTTCCTCTTTCCAGGGGCAATATGAATTGGTAGCTGTGAGATGTGCATGCGTGGGTGAGGGACAGATAGAAGGAGAAAAAAGAAAGGAAACTCCCTACCTGTAGAACCAGCAGCATCTGGACAATGGAAGCTGGGAGCTTTGTTTGGACGAGAGGAAGAATCTCTTCCAACTTCACCTTTAATAAGACCAAGTCTCTGAAGCCGAGCAGGGCAATCTGGCGGATAGTCAATTCCTGACCCTGAAAAAATACAGTTCGGAAATGTGCGTATGCATAACGTGCGCGCGCACACACACAAAGACACTCTTGCAAATTATTGTTGTGTGCTGTTATGGTAGAGCACCCATTAGCTGCTCAGCCTCATGATTCCTTGTACTGTTGAGTGGCCTATCTAGAGAGCGCCTTTCCTGCCCCATTTCTAATCGATGAGTGACAGACCTCCTGAAGCCCATGACTGGCGACAGTCATGCAAAGAATGAGCCATGATCTCAGCAGAAAATGACACTTATTCACAAAACCCAAACCACTATCTTGGTTGTGATTAGGATTAGCAGTCTGAAGCCCAGGACTGGTACAGCCACTGTTGTGTTGCTGGTCAGACTTGAGGCACATTGGCTATGCTGGGAGGCGATGAATTTGTATAGCATGCACCTAAACTACACCTGCTTCTAGTCTGTGTCAGACCCCACATTGAACACCAACATTTAGCGTTGGAAATTGCAAACGAAAATACAATTTAATTAATTATTATGTTTACTATTCACTTTGGGCCAGAGCCAGGCCCTGTCCAATTCTTTCCACTGACAGTGAGGAAAGCAACAGCTTTGGCTTTCCAATGTGACTGGGTTAAAGGAGGGTTTTGTTTTCATTTTCAACATTAATGATAGGGCTCCTGTAAAGGTTTAACAGATGAAAATGTTGAAATATTTCACAGCATATTTAAACACAACTGAACTCAGTCCAACATTCCAGCATCACAGTAACCTAGTGCTATGCCTAACACGCTCAACACAGTCTACTATACCATTAAACTAACTGCAGCTAAGATTTCACTGCTCAAACTTTCTTCCCGTCCCTCCCCAATGCTTTCCAGTGTGGAGTCTCTCCCCCTCTCTCTTGAGGGAATTAAACTCTGCCCTATATTCTGCTTCAGGATCCATAACACACACACACACACACACACACACACAAGCAAATTTCTGACTGGAGGGAATGAACACCAGTTAACCATAAATTTAGAATGGGGTTAATGTTGCAATTAACTGCTAAATCAATATGCAAATACCTTAAGACCTATTGGCCTGGCCATTTTATGAGTGTTGTGCTCTCTTAAGACATCCAAATGCTTGTTTGAGAATGCCAGGTGTAAAGAGGAGCTGCACAAAGCTGTGAAATGTATCTCAGCAATAACATGACACTTTTTTTCCATTTATGCCGATCGTCCAATTTAATCCAACTAATTTACTATCTCAGTTAAAAACAACATCCCATAGAAAACAGAAAGATATGATCTCATTTTTCTTCCCAAGCCCAGCAGAGCAGTCACTCACTAACTCAGTGAGAGCAGTGTGACTTGTATAAACTGTTTGCATGTAGTTGGCAATTTAGGGGACTGGATGTCCTAGAGTCATACCTAGGTCACAGGTTCAAACCTAGCTGAAGTTGTTAGTAACCAGAAGTCACTTCCATATGATGGAGGTTCAGTGGCTTATGGTTGAAGGGCTCAGTTACATTCCATGTGGACACTTGTGCCCATCACAAAAGCCACAATGACACCTTTAATGGCATTTGCAGTAAAAAAAAGTCACAGGCTGAATGGGTCCGAAGACTGACAGAACCCTCTCACCCAAAGACATGATTCCTCCAGAACAGAATCATCTTTGGTGAGGGAAATTTGCAGTGCCACATGTGTGGATAAATACAGTTTATACAGGTTGGGAGTGTGGAGGGGCAAGTGCCAGAGTGAGGAATTTATGCCATCACTAAAAGGAGAAAGCTAGTCTTTGCAAGAAAACTGCAGGGAGAGGAGGCTGTTCTTGTTATTAAGGCACTGGATTCAGAGTTCAGTGATCTGGATTCAGTCCCCAGATCTACCACCAATTTCCTGTGTGATTGTGGCAAGTCACTTAGACACTCTGTGCCTCAGCTCTTCATCGGTAAAATGAGAATAGTACTTCTCTAACTCAAAAGGAAGATGCAAAGATATGTTTATGAGGTACTCTGATACTACTGGGATATATGCCTTAGGAAAGTGTAAACATAAATAAAATACAAAGGATCTCGATTTCCTTCATATCATTACTTTAAAAAGTCACAAAGTTCTGCAGAACTTTTGTTCAGTTTCTCATTATTGAGACACCGTATAGCAGCAAAGAGATTTTCTCTGGAGCCATTAGTGGAAAAGGGTGTCACCACTAAACGACATGGTATCACTTTTTCTATAGCCAGGAGAGCTATTCAAATACAAGGAGAGCAGAAACAACTCCCAATAAAATAGACAGAAAGATTCTTCTCCTCAAGGAGTTTAGTACACTAAAAACCAGGTTTCAGCATCTCACCCTGCTAAATTAGGTCACTCCATGTCTCCAGAGTATGCGCACACATGAACAAGGGTGCACACATAGCACAAAGAGTAAAAAGACTTCTCAGTTGCACAATTTAATCTGTACCCCACCCCCCAAACACACATACCTTCTAGCATCTGCAGCAAGTACAGCCAGGAGAGAGTAAAACAAATATATTGGAACGGTTAGCAATCTTCTTTAGATAAGTTCTCTCGGCCGCTTTTAGGAAATGCCAACTTTAATAATTAGGAAAGGGCAACCTTCAAATTTCACCTGCTGACTTTCAAGCAATAAAAGAAAAAATCAAATGTATCTAGAGTCTGGTTCTCCAGGAGCAGAGACAGGCCAAAAGGGAAGACCTAACATTTCTAAGAATTTCATTCTATAGAGAAGATGTGCTTTTGGTGCCTTTTCAGACCCCCTCCTTCCCCCGCCTCCCTCATGACTGGCGAGACGTTATAAAAATTCTCATTTGTGAATAGCTCCTCAACAGTTAGGACTGCTGGTGCTGGAAATCCTGACCAAAACTATTATTATTTGTATTACCGTAGCACCTAGGAGCCCTAAGTCATGAGCCAGGACCCTATAGCACTAGGCACTGTACACAGAGAACAAAAAGACAATCCCTGCCCCCAAAAGGTTTACAGTCTAAGCAAATTGAAGAAGTATAATACAGATTTAAAATCGAACCTCCTTCAGGAATGCTACACTTGGCTGCTTAGCCTTGTAAACGGGACTTAGAGAGAAACCAGAGTGATGTCACTTATCTGCGCAGGTACTGTACATATATGGCCACTCACCACAAAAGCATCTGAGACCCAGGGAGACAGTTAAAGTCTTCTGATTAAAGTCAGTGGGAATTAGAAATCTTTCATACGCGCCTTTACAAATTTCTCCCCTGGTCTAGACCCAGGATTTGCCCCGGTGACAGCCAGTCATTGGAACAGCTGTGCCAGTGCTATCCCCGGATGCAGACAGGCAAAGCCACTACTTGCAGTGATGGAGCTAAAGCTACTGCAATGACTAAAGAACTAATGACAATAATTGGGACAAATCCTCAGTCTAAACAAGACCCAAGTACAGTCCTGTTGTATCAGTGCTTAAGCACTGTTTAAACTCCACCATAGACAGGCTCCTAACAGCTAGAGAGGACAGGACCAAACAGGATTCAAAACATTGTGCTCTCCCTTAGGTTAGCTAGTTTATCACACTAGTTCCATTTACATAGTTCACTAGGACAAACGTCACTAAGAGCCCATTTGGCCCAAACCATGGTTTAAAGTTTTTTAAACCTGGTCCTCCAGCAGAGATGGAGACTTAATTGCTGCAGGGAGAGAAGGGAAGCACAAGGGTCCATTAAGCAGGTACTGTATTTGCATTCCCTCCCCATCTCCCAGACTATATTTTAATCAGGTTTACCTGGACAGGGTAGAATATTGCCTGGAGCGTGGGAAGGGTCTCTGTGAAGAAGTGATCCCAAATTTCAGACAGGATATCAATGCGATCCTCACCTAAAAGCACAGGAATTTGGAGGGAGAAAAACCCTTTAGCAATTAGGACACTACAGTCAGGTTCAAATGTCCCAGCGCTCTTTACCTTTCTAGGTGAATATCACAAACCTGCCTCATTTAGGGTCTCCTACCCCAAAGCAGAAAAGTCTTGGCAGCTTTAGCTGAATTTTGCTTTGTATTTGTTCACAGCAAAAAGGTGAGGGGGCATAAATCTATGATCAGAAACTGCTGAGTCCCTCCCAGCTCTAAGAACACAGTTCCCCATGAAATGTAAAACAGCCCAATTAAAGTAAAAGGGTGATGCTGCTCCTTAGGCAATAGGGTCTATCTCCACGGGCCACGTATGTTGCAATTAAAAAGCACCTAATAAACATTAAGCTGATATTCCAATATGGTCCCACTGAGCAGCTGTGAATGAAGCAGACAGGAGAGAGCCCAGAGGCTGAAGTCAGGGAGTCAATGCTGTACAGATACCTCTTTAACCAGCTACATTACCTCTGAGATTCTCCCTCCCCAAACATAGATCTAGAAGTCACAGAATTCAGCCACCCACCCACCTGTGTGACAAGCCACAAAGCCATAATGATGAGAATGCCTCTTCTACTCAGAGAAGTTTTAAACTTGGCAGCTCACAAGGTTCAACTGTTCCCATTGTATCCAGCCAGCCCCAACAAAAGCCCCAACTGTCACAAGTTTGGAAATTTAAAATAAATGTAGACTGAAAGTCATGCAACCCAGAACTCACATGGCAAGCACGTAGCTTTCATCACAAGGTGATGTATAAATGGTCATGCAATGGGTACATTTGATCATTTAGACGGAATATTTTTTTCTAACTCATGAATAAACTCAATTCACAAAGCTTCTTGTGTTTCTAAAAAAAGGTAAGGCTGAGATTTCCAAGCTGCCTAGTGGATGTGAACGCCCAGTTTCCCATCCCCGACGCCAGTGGTTCTCAACCAGGGGTCCCGGGCCCCCTGCGGGGCAATGAGCAGGTTTCAGGGGGTCCGCCAAGCAGGGCTGGCATTAGACCCGCTGGGGCCAAGGGCAGAAAGCCAAAGCCCCACCAGGGGGCTGAAGCCCGGGGCTCCAAGTCCCACCACCTGGGGCTGAAGCCAAAACCTGAGCAACTTAGCTTTGCAGGGCCCCCTGTGCCATGGGGCACCAGGCAATTGCTTTCCTTGCTACCCCCTAACGCCAGCCCTGGGTTTTATCTGCAGAAAACCAGGTGTTGTGGCACAGGTGGGCCGTGGAGTTTTTATAGCATGTTGGGGGGGCCACAGAAAAGAAAAGGTTGAGAACCCCTGCGCTAGGCGGCTTTGAAATCTCAGCATTAAACTTGTGTGTAGCAGCTCTATCAGTTCCTCACAGAGGGACTTATATTTAAGTTGCGTCTCACAAGAACATTATTTACCTGTACTGAAATGTTTTCAAAACGCAGGAAAATTCCAAAGACTTTGAGTTTTCATGTTTACTACTAACTGTTTCCCCTAGCATGACTGTAGCACACCTTACTTGTGATATAAGCCATCAGAAAGAGAATGTGCAACCGTAGGGCCTGAGTCTGCAAGCTTTACCTCCCCAGAGTAAAGGCCCCATTGACTTCAGCAGGTTACAGGATCAGGTCCTATGTCTGCTTTTTAACCCCAACTGCAAGAATACACCAGAAAAATCATCCATCATCCACTGACAGAGCCATGCTTTATTCACACTGTCTGTAATGACAGGGAAGAGAGAAGTGGGACCCTGCTAAGCACTGAAGTGGATGGAGATTAAAGATAATGTAGGTATGGCCCAACCTAACCAAATACTTTGCTTTAGTTTTCAATAAGGGTAATGAAGAGCATGGGGGCTGTGTCAGGGTGGCTAATGCGAACAAGGATATGAAAGTAGAAATTACCACATCCAAGGTGGAAGCCATTCTCAAACAGTTTAATAGGACCAAATCGGAGGACCCAGATAATCTCCATCCAAGAATATTAAAGGAACTGGCACATGAAACTGCAAACCCAATAGCAAGAATTTGTAATGAATCTGTAATCATGCGGGTAAGTACCCTATGCCTGGAGAATTGCAAACATAGTATCTTTATTTAAGAACGGGGAAAAAAGGTGATCTGGCAAACTACAGGCCCATTATTTTTACCTCAATTGTTTGCAAGGTCTTAGAACAAATTTTGAAAGACAGAGTAGTTAAGGACATAGAGGTAAACAGTAATTGGGATAAAATACTAAATGTTTTTACAAAAAGTACATCATGCCACATCACCTTGATCTCCTTCTTTGAGAAGATAATGGATTTTTTAGATAAAGGAAATGCAGTAAAGATTTCAGTACAGTTCCACATGGGAAATTGTTAGTTAAACTGAAGAAAATGGGGATTAAAATGACAATCAAAAAGTGGGAGGAAACTGGTTTAAGGGGAGACTACAAGGTCATGATGAAAGGTGAACTATCAGGCTGGAAGGAGGTTACTAGTAGAGTTAGTCAATGATCAGTCTTGGGACCAATCTTATTTAACATTTACATTAAATGACTTTGGCACAAAAAGTAGAAATGTGCTCATAAAATTTGTGGATGACACAAAGTTGAGAGGTATTGCCAGTACAGAGGAGGACAGGACTATCATACAAGAAGATTTGGACAACCTTGAAAACTGAACTAATAGGAATGGGATGAAATTTAATACTGCAATAGTGAATTTAGGGACTACCACAAGAATTTTTGCTATAAGCTGAGGATGTAACAGTTGAAAGCGAAAGAGGAGGAGAAAGACCTGGGTGTATAAGCCACCAATGTGATGCAACCATGAAAAAGACCAATGTAATCCTAGGATGCATTAGGTAAGGTATTTCCAGTAGAGACAGAGAAGTGTTATTACCATTATATAAGGTAGTGGTGAGACCTCACCTGGAATACTGTGTGCAGCTCTGGTCTGCCGTGTTTAAGAAAGATTAATTCAAACTGGAACAGGTGTAGAGAAGGGCTACTAGGATGATCTGAGGAATGGAGAACTTGCTTAATGAGAGGAGACTTAAAAAGTTAGGCTTGTTTAGCCTAACAAAAAGGAGGCTGAGGGAAGATATGATTGCTCTCTATAAATACATCAGAGGGAAACACCAGGGAGGGAGAGGAGTTACTTAAGTTAAGGGCCAATGTTGGCATAAGAACAAAGGTATATAAACTGGCCATCAATAAGTTTTAGCTTGAAACTAGACATAGGTCATGTCTACACTACCAAACTTACAGCGGCACAGCTGTACTGATGCAGCTGCACTACTGTAAGATCGCTCATGTAGCCGCCCTATGCCAATGGGAGAGAGCTCTCCTGTCGACATAATTAAACTACCTAAACGAGCAGCAGTAGCTGTGTCAGCGGGAGAAGCCCTCATGCCAGCATAGCGCTGTGCACATAAGCTTTTATGCCAGCAAAATTTATGTCGCTCAGGGCAACATAAGTTTTGCTGACATAAGTGGCAGTGTAGACATGACCAAAGGGTTCTAACTATCAGAAGAGTGACGTTTTGAATCAGTTTTCCAAGAGGAGTAGTGGGGGGCAAAAAACCTAACTTTTTTCAAGTTTGATAAAAGGGATAGTATGATGAATTGCCTACAATGGCATGCGGGCCATGTGTGACTGCTATTAGCAAATATCTGCAACGGCCAGAGATGGGATGCTAGACGGTGAGGGCTCTAAGTTATTACAGAGAATTCTGTCCCAGGTGTCTCTCTGGTGGGTCTTGCCCACATGCTCAGGGTCTAATAGCCATGTTTGGGGTCGGGAAGGAATTTCCCCCCAGGTCAGATTGGCAGACTCCGGAGGTAGGGGTGATGGGATGTTTGCCTCCCTGTCAGCATGGGGCGCAGGTCACTTGCAGGTTTGAACGAGAGTAAACAGTAGATTCTCTATAACTTGAAGTCTTTAAATTAGGATTTGAGAACACCAGTAATTCAGCCAAAAGTTTTGGGCCTAATACAGGAGTGGGTGGGTGAGGGTCTGTTGCCTGTGATTTGCAGGAGATCAGACTAGATGATCATGATGGTCCTTTCTGGATAGGTTTTAGGATCCCACTCCTACCTGTCTCAGGCCTGAGCTGTTGCAGTGTGTGGGGATGGAAATAAAAAGAAAGGTAATCTTTAGGATGGGGAAGTGGTGTATTTGTGCAAGAGGTCATAAATCCTACAGAAATTTGAAGTGCTGCATTAAGAGCAGAAGTTTTGATTAAGAAAAACATGCACTAAAAACATTGCTGCTCTTTGCAGCACGGGCATTACTTCAACTCAGAGCTGGGAAAGGAGCTCCCTTTTTGGAAGTCAAAGCTAACTGGGAAGTGGGCACACGTGGCTCTTGTTAAAGTGACCGCAAGCCAGATTCTCTGGAACAAAGCAATAAGTTCATGAAAGAACAAGGAAGAAAAAAAATCAATGCTTGGAAATTCCATGAATCATCTGGCTCCTAACTGCATCACTGTGACCCTATAAGCACCGTGTTTACAATGCCACTTCAGACAAACGAAAGGGCAGCAGGAAAGCCCTTGTCTGTCTAGCTGGAACATCTTTCCCAAGCAATCAGCAGCCACATGCTGACACCTTTGTTTCATTTTAGCATGATGATGGATGACTCACAAACCCACTGCCAACAAGACCTGTATGTTTTAATCTGAATCACAAATTGGGACAGTTTTACAAGGGTTTTTTTGTCTGTTTGTTTGTTTTAGAGTTTTGTTAACTGGTCAGTGTTTGTTCTTTAGAAAGCTGAGGGGTTGGTAACAGCAAGATAGAGACCCCTGTTTAGGATACTGAGTGGAGCGCATCCTTGGGGCCAGTCTACACTAGCAGTGCTACAGCCGCGCAGCTGCACCAATGCAGCTGAAGCTCGTCTGGTAAAGACACCCTATGCCAATGGGAGAGACTTCTCCCCTGGACATAATAAAACCACCTCCGCAAGTAGCAATGTCATCAGGAGAAGCTCTCCCACCAACATAGTGCTGTCCACACCAGCATCTAGGTTGGTGTAACTTACATCATTCAGGAGATGGCTTATTCACATCCCTTAGCGGCGTGAGTTATACTGACATAAGTGGTCGTGTGTGCAAGACCTTAGATATAGTGTGCAGACTCCATTCCTCCCATATTCTCCTGTACAGGACTGCACCAAACAAGTGGGCAGTAAGCCAAATGGAAGGTGGCCCCTGTAAGGAGGAGGTTAGCAAATCTTGCGGCTCCTGCACACTGGGATTACCGAGCTGCTCACTGGCAACACATGGGTTGAGATATCAGCTTCGAAGAAAGCAGTGCTAAGGAATCCAGCGGTGCAAGAGTGTGTGCCTTAATTGGCATTTAATGACCCAGAAAAAGCGGGTCAATGGGGAAGCTGGCTTGGATCAGAGGCTACAAAACTGGGTCAGCAAATGGCAATCTAGTTTTCATGAGACAGAGCTGCACAAGTTGATTAGGCAAACCTAATAAAAGTGACTTATTACCAAAGATCAACCATAACAGCCGCTGTCCCACTGTTCTCCCCCCACCAGACCTTCAGAAGCAACTGGAGCATGACACTGTGGGGCCATAGTTTGAATGACCACTAGCTCTTCACATATGGAGAGTTTGAGGCCTGATGGGGTTTCATCCCCATCCCAGTGAAACACACACTCATTCTAGTACATTTGTTGAGGGCTTTCAACAGAACAAAGCTATGATACTTGTGGTACCAAGGTTATGGTCACAAGATCATGAGTCCAGGCCTTTCTGCACAGTTTCAAAGCATCTTAAGAAATAAGGCAAAAGCCTGTCGGGGCTTACCACTGTTTTAAAGCAAGGAAGCAGGAGTCATATCAAGGATTGGCACCATTTGGAAACTGGGTTTAAATTACACTGCAGAACCATGTGTGAGCCTTCCTGGTGAAGAGAGAGGCTGACGGAAAAGCCTCAGTCATGCTTTTGACTCAACAAGATCCAACATCCCTCAAGTAACATACAGGCTGGAGTACAATGTAGTTCCCAGAGGAGTTGCATGGATGTGTTAAACCCGTTCAGCTGTATGCTAGCCTGAACTGGGCTTAGTCAGTGCATGTGATCTCAGTTGCATATAAGGGGCCTTAGAATTTCCTGTCACATGAATCATTCGGAGATGATGGGCTTATGACAGATGCACCTCAGCTGTCCAAACATCAAAAGCTGACTCACAAGGGCCCTCCAGGACCCCATTCCAAAACAGTCTCTCTGTACTTGCCTTCGCACAGCTTAACCTTCTCCTCTATAAACAGCAAGCCCTTCGCAAGGAGCTGGTTCTGCCAAGAGAGAAGAGAGAGACATGCATTTGCTTTTCCCAAGAATTAAAATGAACTGAAGACAGAGTTTTATTGCTGTTATTTGCTTGACATGCAGGTGTCCAAAATTCAGTCAGAGCACCCCCCGCCCTAACCCCTGGACTTCGCCACGTTAAGAATCTCACGCAGGGTATTAACCCCTACCTAGCCTACAACTATTTTTTCCAGCACAACAGGGTGCAGCAGATACATGGACCATTTCACAAAACAACTGGACTTCCAGGTGAACTGAAGGATCAGCTTGTTTTAGGCCACAAGACTGGGAGTCAGGAGAATCAGGTAGGTCTCTTCCGGGGACTGCCACAGCCTTCCCATGTGCCCTTGGAATAAGCCATTTAGGGCAGATTTATCCAAGTATTTAGGCACGTAAAGATGCAGCTCGGCACCTGATAGAATTTACAAAGGCACCTAATCTGCTCAGGCACTTCTGTAAATCCCAGTAAGCACCTAGCTGCATCTTTAAGTGCCTAAATGCCTTTGTAAATCCACCCTTAGACTGTCTGTGGCTCAGTTTCCCCATCTGTAAAAAGGGTTAATAACACTTACCGTCCTGCTACCACTGTTGTGGGAAGAAAATCAGTGATTGTGAAATGATCTGAGATTCTTGCATGGAAGAGCTAGAGATGGGTAACATACATATTCCTATCTCAGAAAGGTTGGACCCCACCACAGGCATTGCATCAATAGGGAATGTGCTTCCTGCTCATGGGAAATGCTGTACCATGAGAGCGAAATGGATATTCAGGGGGTATCTCTCTCTCCCACAGTGCAAAGTGTGGTATCTACCAGGTTGTTGTTTCTTTTCATTGTCATATCCCCGAGACTCGCCTACTCTGAACAGGTAATTGTGTAGGAGTCACAATCTTCGTCCCCTATTTTCCTTTAACCAGCGGGGAAGTGAGCTGTAGTTCACGAAAGCTTATGCTCAAATAAATTTGTTAGTCTCTAAGGTGCCACAAGTACTCCTGTTCTTTTTGCGAATACAGACTAACACGACTGCTACTCTGAAACCAAACAATATTCTGTAACACAGAAGCAGCCTTTAGACCAGCAGGAGTCCCAGGCCTCCATAGCACATAACCATGCCTATGCAGCCACTTTGAATGTTGTTGCATCCATGATACTGGCAGACCCGGTGCCAGCTCATGCCAAGGTCCCAAGGCCTCAACTGAACACTGACCAATACATAGCTGGAAACCAGTCTGACTCACCTGTGTGCTAGTATTGTTAAAACTGGTATTAGATTTATAAAACTGTGTTTAGCATTTGTATAATGAAATGCATGTAGGTTGCTGTATGCATTTATCTCACTGATAATATCTGTATCCCATGTTATAAGATAATATTTAAGTGTTTGCACTGTAAATGAACAGTCAGAAAAGAAGCATTACCAAGTGTGAAATGCTAGTTTGCCACAGGAGGTGTTATCTCCTGCCCAACAAAGGTAGGCCCACAGACAGCAGACAAAGCATCGTGGAACATCGGAGGACAAAAGACTTTGTTGATTGCCCCCACACACATACACCCATGAAGAGGAAAAGGACTCATCCCATCAGCTTGAACTCTGCTGCTTGGACTCTGAGAAGCAAGGATTACTAAGCATAAGCAAAGGATCCCCAGTGCTTTGCCTGGGTAGCCCTAAAGGACATATAGAGCTTGCCCATTATAGAAGCTTCTACCATCTTTTGAAATCCAAGACTGTAACTTGCATGTGTGTGTATATGTTTATCTTCTTTAACCTTGTAAATAACTAATTTATTTTTCTTAGCTAACAAATCTTTAGTTAGTTTATTATAGGATTGGCTACAAGTGTTGTCTTTGGTATAAGATCTAAAGTGCAATTGACCTGGGGTAGGTGACAGGTCCTTTGGGACTGGGAGTAACCTGAATATTAGTGTGATTGTTGGTGTAAGAGACATTCTATCTGCACGCACTAGACTTAAGAATTTATCCATGTAGGTGAGTGTGTGTGTGAGTAAAATCTGACCCCTCAATATTGCCAAGGTCAGCAAGACCCCCAAGTTCTCAGTTAGGCAAATCAGCCATTGAATTCAAAACAGCAAGAGGCTCCTTCTGCCCTGGAATCTTCTGCAATTAAAGCTTAGCACTTACATGCTACATTGATAGGTGCCCTAGAAATACCTGAGATTAAAAAGTGACCTTCTTCCCCTGGCATCTTTACTTTAGTCTGAAATCTTGGCAAAGAGCCTTTAAGAAAGAGAACAGCTCCAGTAACTTGATTTGGGGCCGTCCAATACACAATTCACCCACTAGAAGGGTTCCCCAAATATACATAAAGGGCCAAAATCTGCCTTCAAGTCAATGATGTTGCATGGAAGGCAAGTCAAGACAGAATTTGTTTCAAGGAATATACATATGATGGAGCCAGAGACGGTTAAGTTTCAGAGTAACAGCCGTGTTAGTCTGTATTCGCAAAAAGAAAAGGAGTACTTGTGGCACCTTAGAGACTAACCAATTTATTTGAGCATAAGCTTTCGTGAGCTACAGCTCACTTCATCGGATGCATCCTGTGGAAAATACAGAAGATGTTCTTATACATACAAACCATGAAAAAATGGGTGTTTACCACTACAAAAGGTTTTCTCTATTACCAGCAGAAGAGTGGGGTGGGGGCAGAGAAAACCTTTTGTAGTGGTAAACACCCATTTTTTCATGCTTTGTATGTATAAGAACATCTTCTGTATTTTCCACAGTATGCATCCGATGAAGTGAGCTGTAGCTCACGAAAGCTTATGCTCAAATAAATTGGTTAGTCTCTAAGGTGCCACAAGTACTCCTTTTCTTTTTTAGAGATGGTTAAGACATTTGGACTGAACAGCATATATGGGAGCTGTAATGTGGATGGAGTGCTGGCTATTGCTGCCATTCTAAAACCGTGTTATCTGACCCTGTTCAAAGCAGGTTTAATTATTCCTGTACTTTACCAGAGTTTCCAACACTGGGGGAATTGGTGGCACAGAAAGGGCCAACGATGTCATCAGAGGTCAGAAATTCAAGCTGTCAAACTGGAAGCCGTTCTCACAATGCCAAGAGCAGCTATTCTGAAATCACAGACTTGCCAGCACATTGCTTTTTCCTGTTGGCATCCACAACCTTTTAACTAAGGTTAACTCATTTGTGCCTCATTTGCAAGCAAATTAAGGAATTCAAATGCATAGGCCCTTAGGGCTCCATTCCCCACATACTAGCCCCTGCACATAGGAAATTTCACATCCCTGGAACAAACAAGCGGAGCTACCCAGATCAGTGTGGATCCTATGGTGTTAGGGGACTAGATAACAGCACTTTAGTCCACAGAAACAATTTATGGTTTGGGCATACATCATAGATGGCACTGTGTTTCTGCATCACACTATAGCCCTGCAAAGGTCAAAGGTTTTTGCACGATTTGGAAATGCAGTTACAATATGCTTTTTAGCAGGGTCAGATAACACAGTGCTTCAAATGCCAGCGGCACATGTCACCCCATCCATGTTGCAGCTCCAAAGGTTGCTAAATAGGGTTAGTCAAGCATTTTCCGCTAAAACTTTTTTCCAGTGGAAAATTTTGGGTTTGTGAGGACAGGTCTACACTTAAACCACTTCAGTGAAGACGTTATTACACCGACAGGAAAGCCTCTCCCTTCAGCATAGTTAATTCACCTCCACGAGAGGCAGCAGCTATGTTGATGGGAGAAGCCCGCCTGTCGACATGGCAGCATCTACACTGAGGGCTAGGTCAGTATAAGTTTGCTGTTCAGAGGTGTGGATTTTTCAAATCCCTGAGCGATGTAGTTATGTCAATGTACATTTGTACTGTAGACATGGCCCTACTAAACTTAGGTTTTTGCAAACAGGGTCTGCTTTCTGTGAAAAATTTCAACTTTCTGATTTTGTTTTTTTGACAAAACGTCTAACGTTTCTGCAGAAAATCCCACCCCCTATTTTCCAACCTGCTCTATAGTGGAGACGAACCTTGTGTCTACAAAGCTTCAGGCTTCCTATATTGCAAATGCTGGTGAAGCTTTAATTGTCTCAAAGTTTCCCAAGGGTGAAGACAGGTCCTTTGAGAGACACATTCACTTGTCTGGGTACATCACTAAAGATTTTGGATGCAGTTGTAGCCATGTTGGGCCCAGGATCTGAGAGAGACAAGGTGGGTGAGGTAATATCTTTTATTGTACCAACTTCTGTTGGTGACAGACTGGAATGGGCAGGGGAAGCACAGGGCCATGGACCCATCACTTTTTACCAACCATAAGGGCGAGCAACGGGGGGGAGGGGCAGTGAGGAGCGAGTGGAGGCAAGGTCTCGGTGGGGGGGGGGAGTGGTGGTACAAGGGCGGAGCTCCCAGGGGAAGGGGCGGCAAGGGGGAGGCAGGGCCACAGTGAGGCTTCTGGGGGAAGGGAGCTTCCATCGCTCCTGCACAGAGCTCTTCTATAGGTCTGGGAAAGGTACCAAGAGTATCACAGCTAAATACAAGATTGAACAGATAGTTAAGTATAGGTAGTTAGCACATATTCTAAGGGACAACTCAAGGTGAAGTGACACAGAAGTTGGTCCAATAAAAGATATTACCTCACCCACCTCATCTCTCTACAGATTTTGGATTCATTTAGCAGAACAGGTTTTTCTGTTCATTAGTCCAGGAGCTGCTTTGCTTTACTGCCAAAAGACACCAAGATTGGAAACAGATTAAATTTAAGCTTCCTCCTCGCAAGATCAAGCACTCAGCCAGATACATTTGCATTTTAAAAAAATCCAACAGTGTAGTTTGCTGAGGAATGAATACACTCTAACAAACACAGAATGAAGCAAAGGTTTGCACCAGAACTTATCTAGATTACGTCTCATTACTGCTTTATCCCTGGTTGCTATAGGCAACATAGAGGGATATAGCCTAGGGGAAAATAAACTGATACAGTTACAAGCAGGAGCAGATAAAGCCTCACACACCAAGCAAGCTTGAAGGACACACATCTATATGAAAGGGAGTTACGTTGCCCACCTTCTTCCCTTTGCTATTACAGGAGAATTGTATGCTTGGGTAAGAGATTATTCCCCTTCTGAGTCAACTTTCTCCTGGATCCCATAGTGAAATCTTAACCTTACAGTCATGGCATGACAAGTTGCTGTAGGTCTAGTGATGGGTGCCACAAACATTGTATTACTACTTCACTGTGGGAAGAGGAGATGGACTGGAAAGGAACAAGGCCCTGGATTAACCCCCAAACAGTTAGCAAACGTGGCCCAAGTAAGTTAGGGAAGGTGTGTGTTTGATAGCAGATACAAACAAATGGATTTATGACATCTGATAGGATAAGAACTCCTATGTTTTTATAATGCATATAAAATCACACTATCTTTGTTACAGGTCTATGGCTGGAAGGAGCATCGGAGAGGGCCAAGAATCCCAGCCGAGTCAACTCAGGTCTTTCTCCTCAAGGAAGATGAGCACAATATATTTTCCAGTGGTTGAGAAAGAGAGAGAGAGCATGCACGCACATGTGTGTGGAGGGAGCAGGCGTGTGGCAGGGGGGCTCTTTTGGAAAAAGCCTCAAACACTGAGTCCTGTCTACTCTGTATGGACATTGTTGGACTAGAAAGTTCCCAAAGGGAGTCACATGCCCATCAGTAAAATGAAGTCACTTGGTGGGTGACACCTTCTTTGACTTAGTGACGAAGCATGGAAGTTTTTTTCTTCTAGAGGAAAATGAAGCAAACTTCTCCAGTTGTATCTGGAGGGTGAATTTTAAGTAGGCACAATGCAATTACATGAGCTGGAAATTGGCTAGGATGCTACAGTTAACACCCAACTCTTATGAAAAGCATCAAGGGAATCTTTAGCCATCACAAGCAGTTTCACATCTTGTCTGGAAGATGGATATGCCTCTGGCCACACACACACACAAAATCAGAAACAACTTCAGGATTCTTTTCCCTTCACATTTCAGCACTAGAGATGTCCTATATTTCTAAAAAATATACTTACCAAGGACCAACAACTGTTCAAAATGAAAGTCTCATTTCCATATAAAACTCAAAAAATTGGGCCTGTTTCACTGAATTTTTTTACATCGTATTTCATAATTTCTTTAGCTCAATACAAGCTCCATCTCTGATCAATTTGCACAGGTCTTGCTTTGAACATGTAGCTCTTGCATCAAATTTTGCAAGGAAACTGACATTTGAGGGACACAAATGTCATCTAAAATTGTGTGCCCAGAATTGTTCAGAAAGACATTGCTAGTTCTGTACAGCTCCAGATTATAGATGCACATCTTCCAACTTGTAGGAGTTGCTTTAAAACCGCAGTTGGGCCTTAGCGGCAGAGTTCATCCCTGAAACTCCCCAAAATTTAGCTAGGTGGATGGATATGGGAGTTTATTTTGGCCCAACAGACAGAATAAACCACAATATTCAGAAGCACAAGAGAGACCTGTGACATAGCAGGGCACAATCCAGACTATTTGGGAGCTGTGTCACCCCTGCCCTGCAACCCTGGGAACCTTATAATGCCTTGCAGTAGTAGATGCTCCCACCTGGGCCACTCACAAACAACCTTCCAGCATGTAAGCCACACCAGAGTGTCTGTGTGTAACTGCACAGCTGCACCCTGGCTCTCACCAGCAGCTGCACCCTGGCTCTCACCAGCCTGGGTTATGCTGCAGGGTGACGCTAACACACCCCTAGCCCCAGACCTTCCCCCAGAAATGTATATCCTGTACTGCCCAGCTCTCTCCTGAATAGTACAAATATATTAAGTCTGTTATTCCTATAAGGAAATAATATGCCATCTTCTTATTTTAAACTGTGTACCCAGACCTCCAGCTTCAACACACTGGATTAGATAAAAAGTTAAACAAGTTTATTAAGTACAAAGAAAGAGATTTTAAGTGAGTACAAGTAACGAGGTATAAAAGTCAGAAATGGGTGCAAGAAAAATAAAGGTAAAATGCTTACTAGTATCTACGTAAGAAACTATCTTAGCTGCAAAGTAAACTTTCTCACCACTTGCTTCCAGCAAGGTTACTGATCAAACTCTTTAGGGGACCAAAGTCCAACAGCTGTTTCCTTTGGTCTTAGATGCACAGAATGATTTGGGCAGGGAGAGGGAGTGGGGTGCCTTGGGGTGTTTGTCCCTTCTTTTTACTGTTTCAGTCCCCCTCTTGAAAAAACATTTCCAGCTGAGACCCAGGAGACAAAGACTCTATGTGGAAGGATGTTCCCTGCAGGTTTTTTCACCCATTTGAACTTCCTTTGTTTTCATTTCCTGCCTGACTCTCTTTACTGCTTAAATGCAAATTAAGGCAAGCTCACATTCCTTCCTTTGTTTAGGACAGATCTGACTTCTGCTTGGGCAGGGCAGTGGGGTTTGGAACATGTGTTAACAACACCATACAGGGAAATCTTGTAACTTCACATACAATGTCGCCACACATATTTTACCAGGACAATACTGACCAGCAAATTATGAGTTTTCAAACAATACCTTACAAGGCAAACCTTGTACAAAGATTATTACAGTAGTGTGTAGGGTGTGAATACAGGGGTGTATTCTGTCACACTTTTCACCTTTGTATGTCACAATGCCTCAAAAATACAAAGCAGTTCCGATCTAGGGGGCTTGGTCAAGCCTTAAACTACTTTTAACGTAAAGAAATCAGAGGAAAGCTTTACGGGCACACAAAGCGAGAAAGTGACTGAGGCCACGTCTGCACTACGAGCACAGCTACGGCGCCATAACCATGCCACTGCAGCACCCTAGCGTGGACGTTTCCTACAGTGGGTTGTTCCATCGCTGTACGAACTCCACTTCCCCAAGTGACAGTAGCTAAGTCAACGGAAGCATTTTTCGGTCAGCATAGCTGCATCTACATCAGGGGTTAGATTGGCATAGCTATGGTGCTCAGAGGTGTGAATTTTTCAGATCCCTGAGTGCTGTAGCTATGTTGACCTAACATTTTGACATGTGAACCAGGCCTGAGTGTGAGTGAATAGGACAGAGTGCGTGCCAGGCACAGTTACAGCCATTCACAAAGAGGGTGTTACTGTAAGAATCCAGCCCACAATGTTTCAGTGTTACTGCAACTACAGGGAAACCAGACAACACTCCTGCCCACATGTGGTTGCAATTCAGAGTAAAGTGACTAAGCAGGGCCCACAGTTTCATGTAAATTGTAATGGTAACAACTAAAATTCAGAGTCCCTGCTGGTGAATCAGTCAGTTCCACAAAGGAGCTTTGGGCCAGCCCTGCGAGGTGGTGAACACCTTCCACAGTCACCTACACCATGCAGGACTGGGCCCTGTAGCAGAATCATATCCTACACACAGACCATTGGGGCTGCTCTGCCTATTAAGTCCTTCCAAGTTCAGAGGACTGGACCAATCCTAAGGAGTCTCTGGTGGAGCTGTCCCCCAAGTGCCAGGAAAGTGTCAGGTGCAGGGGAAATTTTATTAGTCCTCTGGCTCAGCTCCTCAAGGCTTTAGCCTTATTCAGTTTTAACCCAATAGGCTGGATGTGGGGTATAGAATCATAGAATAGAATAGGGTAGAGGGGCCATGGCCATCAGCAGGCAAAAAAGAGGATTTGAGCTACAGAATATTTGGGCTAAAATCTTCTTCTTCTTCTTCTTCTTCTTCTTCCAAGAACTGGGGGGGGGGGGGGGGGGGGAATAGAAGAGGAGACATGTTTTTTTTAAGCACAACTCTAGCATGAATTTGTCTATTTTCTTTGAAAATCTGGACACCCTAGTGGGATTTAGCTATCCCATATATTGATTATTTGCAAAGCTCTGTATATGTCTCAGCAAACTGGACCTAACTCTGGGTCAAGGTCTCTGGATTCTGCAACTCTCTGGTGCCACAGGCTTGAAAATTCAGCAGCAGCTTCATTTCAATTTTAAGAAATTGAGGTTTTGATTAAATTAAATATGAGAATACAATCAGTACAGAATCCTATTACTGATTTTGATATCAAAGTCAATATATTTTATGTTGTCTCTATGCTTTCAGTACACCACAGTTTTGTACTGCATGTAGATATTGGAGGAAGCTGGAGGTTTTGGCAGCTGGGCAAGGAACAGCTTGGGTTTCCACACCTCAGGAGTCAGTTTGGGGTAAGCACATTAGCTGGGTATTCTGGCAAAAGCAGACAGCAGATAAATACTTAACATTTACATTTTCCATCTCTGGATTTGAGTGTTAACAACCCACTGGAATGTGAGAAGGAGCAGTTCATCCCAGCCAAAGCTATCATTTCAGGCTGCCTGCAGACTCAGGTACATAATGTATCAATATGTCAATCTGCAATAGGTTTACATTTTTAAAGGCTTTCATCATGTGTATGAGGGCTAGATTATAACTGAAAATGTGGATTCAGAAACATTCAGCACAGGGTAGATCCTGCAGAAAATCAGAAGCAGTAGAATATACTGGGTGCTGGTTATTTGGTCTTTAAAAGCTCAAAAGTCACTTTCAGTAACATGGCTTATATCTCTTCTAAAGTTACTAAGGCAGCAGATTAGTAACACAAACCTCCTTCAGAATCAAACATTTGAATTTCCACGGAGATCTTTATATGAGTGGGTACATTAGTCTGTTATACTATGGTTTTGTTTAACTACAAGACAGACTTGATAACACTAGGGCCATGGGGATTTTGAAGATAAAATCTCCCTAGACTTCATTAGGACAATCTAAGAAATATGAAGATACCTACTAGCTCATTCCATTCTTGATGATTCCATGCAGTGTAAGAACTGGAAATTTCCATGAGTGGTGGTGAAAATTACTTCTGAGCAACCAATTCAAGTGACTCACAAAGTTAGCTTTGTCTTAGCATCTGAACTATGTTCCATGGAAAAGTTCTTAACCTTCAGTGGTTGAAACAATTCTTTAAAAAATAATGTAAGAGCCAGCACTCAATCTATGGAAAATGTGATTTGAAAATTCTTAGCACTTACTAATAGAGTAGAGTACTCTGTAATGTAACAGGACAAAAATATTAAAGGAGCTTTATAATTTTCAAACTTTGGAAGATTCAAGTACAGTAACTCCTCACTTAACATCGTCCCGGTTAACATTGTTTCGTCGCTGATCAATTAGGGAACATGCTCCTTTAAAGTTGCGCAGTGCTCCCTTATAACGTTGTTTGGCAGCCGCCTGCTTTGTCCACTGCTTGCAGAAAGAGCAACCCATTGCAGCTAGCTCATGGGGGCTTGGAACCAGGTTGGACCAGCAGCCCCCCATCAGCTCCCCGTTCCCCTAAGTTCCCTGTGCTGCAGCCGCCCAGCAGGCTATCAATTGCCGGCAGTTCAGCTGTCCCTCCCCCCACTGCCATGTGCTGCTCCTGCCCTCTGCCTTGGAGCTGCTCCCTGAGCCTCCTGCTTGCTGTGCAGGTGGGGCGGGGGAGAAAAGGGGAGCTAATGTCAGGGTGTCCCCTCCCCCCTGCTCCTGCCCCCCCGCTTACCATTTCTCCATAGAGCAGGGCAGACGGGACACAACAGGGCTCAGGAGTTGGGAGCTTGCTGGCCGCAGCTGCGGTCTCAACTTCCTGATCTACTTAAAAAAGCAATGTACTTCGAGTGCGGTCAGCGTACTTAAAAGGACAATGCGCATCTCTCTCTCTCACACACACAGGGTGTGTGTCTCTGTCTGCCATGCTGTCTCCCCTCTCTCCATTTGTGCTGTCTTATAGAGTGTGCGGCTACATTAACAACAGCTCAGCCAAATGCTAGTTCATCTTTTAGCAGTAAGACATTCCCTGGGAAATATCCCACCCTCTTCCACCCTCTAACTTCACCACCTCAACCAAGCTTCACAATCATCATTGCTGTGTACAGTATTAAATTGTTTAAAACTTATACTGTCTCTGTTTGTGTGTGTGTGTATATATATATATAAATAAAATATTTTTTAGTCTGTTGAAAAAATTTTCCTTGGAACCTACCCCCTCCCCCCCCCTTTACATTAATTCTTATGGGGAAACTGGAGTCACTTAAAATCATTTAGCTTAAAGTCACATTTTTCAGGAATATAACTACAATGTTAAGCGAGGAGTTACTGTAATTGTCCTGCTTGCCACTAGAGTATTTAAAATTGCGCACATCATCTTGAGGGGAAAACAGATCTATCCTTGGGATAGAGGATGGCGGGTTGTACATTTTAACCTCATAGACGTTAAGAGCAGAAGGACCATCATGATCATCTAGTCTGACCTCCTGCACATCACAGGCCACAGAATCTCCCACCCACACCTGTAACAGGCCCATAACCCCCGGCTGAGTTACTGAGGTCCTCAAATCTTAATTTAAAGGCTTCAAGTTACAGAGAATTCACCATTTACTCTTGCTTAAACCAGTAAGTGACCCATGCAAAGGAAGGTGGAAAACAAAAAAAGAGAACTTTAGAGAACCTAATAAGAAAAGAGTTCTTCTCTGATAGAGAAATATCAACAAAATAGTTTGGTTAGTAACACACACAGACTGCCCCATTCCACTGCCTTGCTATTTCCTGAACAGAGATCAATGGAAAGGTGTGTCAACTTTTTATAGTCAATGATGTGCACTGTAAGTCTAATTTCACAAACACACCAGGGAAAGATAAACTGCTTCCTTCTTTAGTCTACATCTCATATTGCTTGTCCTCTTATGGAATGCCTGCACTGAGGCTTTTTTGCATCAGCGTGAGCCAGACTGGGGCAAATCACATTTTTAGCACTTGACTATACTAGAGGTAAAACTCTGGTCCTGTTGACTTCAATGACAAAACATTCATCATGTTTGGACTGGTGCCGCTGCATGAATGTAGTTACACCAGTGCAACCCCCACCCGCCTCCCAACAAGCTAAAATTAACTCAAGTGTAGTCTAGCCCTTGCACTGCCAGCTCTTTGGAGCATGGACCATCACGTCTTCTGTATTTGTACAATGCTGAGCATATATGGATCCCAATCCTGATCCTGATTGTGGTCTGTGGGGCCAGTAATATAATAATATCATTACTGTTCTATCAAAGTGATATATTTTACAATTCTATCCGAGTCCCAGTGTTACTGATTGACAACTTTGGTGAAAGAATCCCCATATTATCCACAAAACAAGGCAAGGTTTCACTTACTAATATGACTTGACCCTGAACTGGAGGCCCAGCCAATACGGATGAGAGGGGATTTTAGTCTATCTGGCCTATTCTATCATTGGCTGTACTGTGGAGAGGTCGAGCAAGCATCAGTTTGTGTCACAGGTATCCATTTGGCCTAGACAGCATTTGAATCTATGACCAATGATTCTAGCTATCAAGTCCTCCAGGACTTTTCTAAATGTAAGCACATCTTATTCAGAGTTAAAAAACAAAACTTGCCTCTTTCAGTATAGTCCAGAACATGGAACATTCAGAGCCAATCAGTGCTTATATACTAGCACTTTATATTGCTCCTTCTAGCATGCATTGCTTCACACTTGTTTTTGTTCAGTCTCATGCCCCATAGGGTATGTCCACACTGTGATCAAAAACCTGCAGCACTGAGTCTCAGAGCCCGGGTTAGCTGATTCAGAGGGCTTAGACTGTGGGCCTATAAAATTGCAGTGTACAGGTTTGGGTGGGACCACAGGTTCTCACAGCCTGGGCTCCCAAACGCCAACCGTGCAATTTTATAGCCCTCCGAGCCCAAGTCAGCTCACCTGGGCCAGCCATGGCCATGACACAGGTCTTTTATCGCAGTTGTAGACGTACCCTAAGTATACGTTTTGTCTTGTGTTGAACTTTTTTTTATCAGCCCCGTCCGTAATATCTGACCACCTGTGTAGGCCCTTCTGGAGTCCTTCACAAATCTAAACAAATATAATGGTTTGAAATGTTTAAAAAAAAACCCCAACCTCAAAGCCAGTTACAGTAATAGTGGACTTCCACTCAGACCAAACTCTTTGTAATAGGGACTCACTACATTACTGTCTCACTGCTGCTCACTGACTCTTGGCTCACATTCTAGGAAATGGCTCACATTCTAGGAAATGTCCTACCATTAAGTGAAGCAAAAGCTTTCTCCTTCCAATAAATGAGTTTTGAAGACAGGGTCTGAAGAGGTGAAACATAGCTGCCCGCAACACGGGAGTTTATTTTTCACTCAACAGCACGGTTTTTAAGTCATGCAATCTAATACTGAAAGGAAACACCATCAGTCCGTTTTTTTTTTACTACTGACACAGTACACAAGCAACTTCAGCCACCCCAGGAAGTGGTGCAATTTTTTCTTCTCTTTTACTGGTAGAGAATAAAACCAACACGGAAATCCCTGTTGTTCTCAGCAGTCCTGCTCTTTTTTAAATAGCACCACTGAATGATTGCAGTACTGAAACCATCAGCATGCCCCTGCACTCATCTCAAACACACTTTCATGTGGTTATGTCTGACCACAGATGATGACATTATTAGTTAAAGGATGTTACATGTATGCAGATTTGTGACTAATTACCTCTTCTCCAGGCTTTAGATTTTTGCTTCTCCACAAACTGGAATTACGTTTCTGGGATCCCAAGATAGTGATCAGACTAAATTCCTGCTGATAGGGTATGGTTTTTCCCCCCATCTAAAAGGGGGAAACTTTCATCCACTATTTCTAAATATTTGGGGGTTTTTTAAAGTTACGCTCTGAGAAACTGAACATCTGTATTGGAAACATAGGAATTACCATACCACATTAGTTTATCCAGTCCATGCTTTGCACTTATCTCAAAGGGTTCTCAAAGCACTTTATAAAAGGTGGGTATCAGCCCTAGTTTACAGAGGGGAAGTGATTTACTCAAAGCCATACATCAAGTTATTGACAGAACCAGGAGTAGATCACTTTTTTTCCTGGACCCAGTTCCACCCCTGCCCCACAGTCCTGTGCTCTAACCACTAAAGACCCCTGCCAACCCAAGACAAAAAGAAACGTCAGTGCACCCAGTTCTCTATTAGATTGCTCAGGAGAGGCATTTCCTTCCTGATCCCAGCAGGTGATCACATCACACACTGAGGCATGGGAGCTGGCCATCTTTATTTTACCATGCATAACAACAAATATTATTGAACATCAGACAATGCAGCCCTTAGTAAAAAATATCCAAATACTGTATTTGATCCCATGAACCTGCGTGGCAGAGAACACTGAATGCAGGCTACCTACTTGTAAGAAGTGATTCTATTTATTTTTCTACATATGAAAAAGTTTTCAAAATCAAACTAAAACAAAGAAAACAGAGCAATGTTTAGTTATCTGTTAAGGAACATGTCTAACCTGGAAATAATCTGTGATGAAGGATCCAAGTTCACTTTTCAGCAAACGTCTGAAAAGAAATGGAACATGCATTATAAACTGGTTACAGGTCATTTCTCACAAGAAAGGGTGTCATTCGCTACGGGGCGGAGGCAGTTGCCCCCTCAATGTGGATTTATCCCTCCCACCCCCCGACTTTACATAGGTCTATGACACACCATTATGTCTTCCACTTTTTGTCCTCCCCCCGCTCCCCCTTTCCCCGGACCTTGCAGGGTATAATATAATCACATATAATGTTCTATATTCTGACACAAATTTGCCTCCCACAGAATTTTTCTGAAATAACTCCTCCACTTGTACATAAATTTACACTGTTATCACCTCCATAGTCATACCAAAGACATCCTGATATGTGTAAGTGGAACACCATGAAGAAAGGAGTGTGTGATTCTGGTCAAAGCTAGATTCCCTTCATGTCTCTGCATGCCTCCTATAATGCCAATGGAGGTTAGGGATGAGGATGGATTCCTCCTTAGTCTGTACATAAAGTCCTGTATACAAAGGCCTTACAACTAAAGGTGGCTGAAAAAACATGGCTCCCTACCCCACGAAAGATTTTTTTTTTTTAAACAATAAGCCGTTTTCATTGTAGTCAGCATTTTACCTGTTTTGTTTTAAACCACTTGAGAAAATTTCTACGCAAAAATTTTTCAATTCAAATTTAGGGGATTTCCCCCCGCCCAGTCTTCATTTGGAGAATGGAGGGTACAGGGGAAGTAAAGTGAGAGAAAGTTGTTATCCTCCCTTTAAAAAAAAAAAACCCAGAATATTTCCAGTTTGGGGGGGAAGTTATTAAAATTGAGAGAACGTTGTTGGGGTTTTTTAAGTGCTAAATTTTTGACTAAATAGATTTTCAAACCAAACATGGGGGAGGGGTTACAGCATGCCCAGAAAATTAGTACTGTAATGCCTATTTTACAGATGGGGATACTGAGGCACCGAGAGGAGACTATGCACAAGGTAAGAACATAAGAATGGTCATATTGGGTTAGACCAATGGGCCATTGAGCCCAGTATCCTGTCTTCTAATAGTGGCCAATGCCAGGTGCTTCCGAGGGAATGAACAGAACAGGACAATGACCGAGTGATCCAGCCCTTGTCATCCAGTCCCGGCGTCTGGCAGTCAGAGGTTTAGAGACACCCACAGCACGGGTTGTGTCCCTGACCATCTTAGCTAATAGCCATTGATGAACCAATCCTCCATACGCTTATCCTTTTTTGAACTCAGTTATACTTTTGGCCTTTACAGCATGCCCTGGTAATGAGTTCCATAGGCTGACTGTGCATTGTGTGAAGAAATACTTCCTTATGCTAGTTTTAAACCTGCTACCTATTAATTTCACTGGATGACCTCTGGTTTGTGTGTTATGGGAAGGATAAATAACACTTCCTTATTCACTTTCTCCACACCCTTCATGAGAGGTCATATAGAAAGTCTCTAGTGGAACTAATATTTGAGTTAGGGAGATGTTTGACTCCCAGGTTCATGTTCAAAGCACGAGACAATATTACCACTATTTTTGCAGTCTTCAGAAAAAGTCGATTTTCATGATAAAATATTTCTTACATAAAATTATCTTTTGGTGCTGCAATCCTCTGAGGACGTATAAAGGTCTCTGCATAGGAACATACATATTATGTGTAGCTATTTCCCCTCAGATCTCTGCATATATGTATACACACGGGGGCCTTTTGGACTATAACAAAGGTCTATACAGGTTTCAGCATATGTACCTATCTCTCACTAATGCAAAAGGGATGTGGGGAGTACGGGGGGATATGCTATATGGGCTCAATGACGGGGAGAAAACACCACTATAATGCTGCATCAGGAGCAACTGGAACAGGACTGTATTTTGTCAGCCAGTTTAATTTGGCAAGTTCAGGCATTTTGCAGGAGTAATTGCATCGCACATCACTAAAATTAAACATCCCTGTTTACCAGCAGAAACTTTCCTTCGAGGGTGGACAGAGCTGGAATAGGAGAGACTCAGACTCACTGATAAGTTCTTTCTCTAGGGGACAGCAACTATAAGAAGGTTAGTCTTTTGGGGCCTGATTTTCAGAAGTGCTCTGAAACTGGCTTCCGCCAGATCACCGATGTGAAAAAAACCAGGATATTTAGTCAGTGGATGCTGAGTGAATCTGAGGACTCAGAGAGTGAAGCACTGGTGAAAATTCCTTTCCCTTGCAACTGAAGGCTGTAGGCACGGGGTCCCAAATTGTGGTAGAAGTAGCACTGGTGGTATGTGAGGCTGGTGTTCCAGCCATTCACTTCACAACATTTTAAGAAGGTGAGACATGAACCAATACATTTTGGCACCTGCTGCGCTGGGGGAATTGTAACTGCCTCACACTAACACGTGAGCTATACTTAGATAGACCTAGCTACATACCTCAGCAGTGTGAAAAACTCACACCCTGAGCACCATAGTTAAGCTGACCTCACCCCCAGAGTAGATGAGGCTCAAGAATTCTTCTGTTGACGTAACTACCACCTCTCAGAGAAGTAGATTACTTACAGCTATGGAAAAACTCCTTCCATCTGTACTATGGCACTATAGCTGCACACTTGCGGGACCGTAGCTTCTTTGCTATAGGGCCTGTAGTGTAGACATGGCCTAACTATGGCAAGCTCATTTCCTGCTTCCTGAAATTCCACCTCTCTGCAGCATTCTGACACCTTGGATGTGTCTGTGGTATGGAGGCTATATTGGCCTAGCTATGCCAGCATAGCACCGCAGCATAGATGCGGTCTATACCAACAGAAGGTTTTTTCCCATTGGCACAGGAACACTGCCTCCCCAAACAAAAATACTTACATCACGGGAAGAATCAACATAGCTGCATCTGCATTGGGACTAAGCTTGGTGTAACTATGTAGGTCAGGGGTCTGGTTTCTACTATGTCGACCTAAGTATAGACCAAGCTTTCCTCTTGCTGAGCTCCTCACCTCTTCAGTACAGAAAAACTAAAAAGGAGCTAGTGAAGCTCTGTGGCAGCGATTCAGAGCAGAATGTTACCACTCTCTTGTCCCCTAGTCCCATCTTTGCTACCCAATTTAAAACCCTCTCATTTCTCCCCCATATCATGTAAACAAGCTCCGTGGAGAATCAGTGGGATGCTGTTAGTGTTTTTGTTTTTTCTTTTAAAAAACATCTTGCATTGGGCGAGTTCAGTGGGTAACATGAACCAAGTAATACAAACCAGGAAAACACACGGACTCAATCTCATGGCACGTAAGAACTAGCCAGGTGTCAGGCTAGTGTGCACATCTATTGACAGTTTGCCAGAAGAAAGATTTAGAATCACAGGTGCTGAGTACAGATCTGCGTGTGTGCAAATCCATATCCTTTGCTCCGTAGGTTGAAATTAATACACTACCTAATGAATTTGGGAGGCTATTTCTTTAAGAACTGACACTTTGAAATGTAACCAACACTGGGAGCACTCAGAACATTAAATTAAGGTAAGTGTGTTTATTTCATGATTGTGTTCCCAGCTCTAGAAGTGTCTCTCTATCTGAAGGAACACACTGTGCATTTAAAGGTAGTGGGAATATTTCTAAATTTCACCCAAAAAAATCCTGCTCTTTAACAAGCTCTTTACAGTCTGTATTAATTTCAGCAAGAGAAACCAAATGCACCACAGACTACACTATTTTGAAATCATTAAGACATTTATTTCTAAACTATATTTCTTCTTGTAGATCAAATTCAGCTCCCCTTACGGGGCACTAAATCTGGGGACTTCTGACTCCTGTGGCAGCACCTATAAGAGGTAATTAAAGGCATGGAAGGTACTGTTTTGTTACTCAGAGGATCTTAAAAGTGGCTGAATGGAATTTTATGAAGCTTTGACCTTTGGGCTGAGATAAAGTGGGAAGAGTTTCATGGCCTTTAGGTTTTATTTTGAAAGTAGGGAAAGGGTTGGTTAGGCTGCAGAAAATAAGGGCTTCAGTTGGAACAGCCGTCTGAACTTAGTGTACAAGAGAACTGCAATAATGCCACATGGTTAATCTTTTATATAAAAGGTGTCAATTTCCCCTTCTGTGACAACATTCAAACTGAGTACATGTGTATGTAATGAGATAGATGATGGAAGGAAAAACACCACATACTAGCAATGTCTGTGGGTGTCAGCCCCAGGAAAGTATCTTTAACACGCGTCTTTTGGTAAAAAGCCAACAGGAAATCAGTCTTTGTGAGGCTGGGGCTCACCTACCCTACGGTCCTATCTACACTAGGAAATTCATCTGTTGCTGAAAACAGTTTTCAAGCTGCAGATCCCTCTGAACCAGTACTGAAGTCCGTTTAAAGTTCTCACGTAGACCAGACTGAAACACACTGGGGAAGTTTTCCCAGCCTAGCTACACTGGGGAAGTTTTCCTAACAATCTGAACCCACTTTCAAACCAGTTTAGCACAACTGATAGTAAAAACAGTTGGGAGTTGTATTGTAGGCCTGGATTCAAGCAGCCAGGGCCTTTTTCACTGAACTGGTTTTGAAGCTGCATTCAGCAGGTTTTGAAATAAGAAAATTTCTCAATGCAGGAAAGGCCAGAAAGTGAAAGGGTGAATGGATTCTACCACAGAATCAAAGCAGAACCAAGATTCAATCTCACTGACTCAACAATATTGAAAATAGTTTGGTCTGCTCACCATAAGAAAGTAAACCATTTTGCAGACTTGTTGCTGAAATCCGTTTTCAGCCAAGATTCGAGTAGCCTAAGGTAGAGTGGGTTTTTAAGTCACCCTTGACTGGGAGGTCTTAGTTGAATCAGCCCTGACAACCATAAACATTCAAACATCCATGAGATTTGCCTAAAAATCATGAGCTTTTAAAAATAACAAATGTTAGGCAAATAAAAAGAACCTTCTACTTTTGGACCATTAGGGTTCATATTTTCAAGCTTTTCTTCACCACCATTAGGGCTAGTAGCTTATTTTTTTATTTATTTATTTATTTATTTATTCCTTTATTTCATGAAAGCAGAGTCTTCACTAATCACATGACTTGGGGATCTGGAGCTTTAGGAAAAACACCAAATATCATGTGGCTAATGACAAAACTGTAAGAGTTGGCAACACTGCATTAGTATCCAACAAAGAAGATAAACTCCCGAAGAAGGGAAAAAAATCCCCTTTACCCAAATCAACGCAAAACCTGCTCTGATCAAAGCTACGTGCAGGCCAGAATAGCCTATTCCAAACCTTAGATACACATCTCCCACCCCCCAGGGGTAAAAGAAGAGGAAGTTGAACACAACCTTTCCCCTTCTCCCACAAAATTCCACCTCACCTCACCACCTGATTGACACCAAAATGGCTCTTTGCATACAACTTGGCAACATACCTGATGTTTTCGTTGAGGGTGTAAAGTTCATTGTTTTGCAAGCCTCCCCCTTTGAACACATTTATCACTGCTGTTTGAACACTGCCAAAGAGAAATAAGACAGTACACCATCCATAAATAACACACGTCAGGATGATTTAACACACCGAGCAATGTGAGCTAGCTGCCAACAGCTGAGTGGACATAATGGGGCGGGGAGGTTAACTGCACTTATATAATTCCACTTTTGCTACCCTGGAAATCACTACTCTTGTTTGTCTATGTACTTCAGGGGAGACAAATGTATCTACAGTGATTAAAGGGAAAACCATTACACAAAATGCACAAAAGTTCTGGGCTGTGGCACATCCACATACTATACGTCTTACAATCATGGCTGTACCAGTGCTTCTGGATTCCTGCAGCACCTAACCCACAGCACCCAGCATTGCTCCTGGGGTAGATGACTAGCTAAACCAGTGCATCTGAAATATTTCTGGGTTCTTGTCCACATTGGAGTGAGTTCTGTAGACAGCACCAGTTCATCCAGACCAAGCTAGAGTCCTGGTTCAATGCATCACAGTCAATGCTTGTAAAATACTCGGAAAAAGCTGCTGTGTCCCCAAAAGATGCTGCCGGGTGTTCTAACCAACAACTTCTTGACTAGTGTAGACAAAAATCTTAAAAAGAGGTCTTTATACTGTTCAGGGTTTGACGACATCGACTTTCTATACATTGTGGGAAGGACTTGATTGTTAAATCAGGAATGCTAGTAGACGTCATCACAGATTCATGCCATCAGTAGACAACTTTATCAGCTGGTCACAGGAGCCTGATCAGGCAACATTAGGGGAAAGACATCATAATATGCAAAAAAATGTCCTTTCTGTGTGAGGAAATAGACATTCTACTGACACTGTCATAAGCGGGTTCCCCTGAGCTAGTGTGTACAGTGGTTTAATTGTTAGTGGAGATGAACACAGTCTCTCAACACCACTAAAGAAAGGACAATTGAAGAAAGCTAGAACCAACCTGTATCAACAATGAGTCAGTTTCCCAATGCAGACAAAATCTGAGGAGCACCCAAAACTCATTCATCCTCACTAGCAGACTGATTAAGCTGAAAAAAAATCTGAAATACCTTGGATCAGTCCCTTGAGGTCAATACCTAAAGATCTTTACAAACAGAGCTACCTAAGGCCTGTTACTGGCAGGGCCTCACCTGTTCCACGCAGAGTTGGAGCTAAGCTGCAAAGCCTGTCGTGCTGCTTGAAAACGTGGCAAGTCACTGAGCACTGGGGAGCTCATGAAGCGAGGCCTGGGCCTTCGAAATGAACCCATTTTCTGGAATGGGACAGCAAAGGGTGGGGCTAGGGTGGAACCCCCAGTCATCGATTCAGAAGGACTGAAAGGTGTCAAGGGGTCAGAAGTCTTCTCCTCTTGAAGGTCAAACTAAGGAGGGTATGAATGTTGTGATCTCGCTGGCATACATTGGGTCTCCTTCCTTCAAATCCAAGGGTTCAGCCTGTAACAAAAGCAAAGAGTTGATTCGTAATTGCTGGGCCTAAACAAGCATGCACAGTATGAAATGCCTTAAAATAGGTGTTTTCCAAGATAGCATTCAGGAAACAAAATAGTTCTGAAGACTGGTGAAGAGAAGGAAGGGTGTAGGGCACAGGCGGGGAGCAAGGAAACCTACATAACCCCTAATCTACCCCTCCCACAAGTTTACACTTAGGACAAGTGGCGGGTAGCTCTTTAAAAGCAGCCCACCTTCCCATCCTGCCCCTGCAGCAGTACCTAACAGCAGCCAGCCATGGGAATAAGCCATGTGAATTTGGTAGCAACCCAATGGCCCAAGCATCTCTTCTCTCCTCCCATTTAATTTAGCTCTGCTGCGAGAGCACAAGGCCTAAATACTTCTGTGAGAGTCACTTCAATCTGGAGCCACTAGTGCATCTCTATGCCCATCCCAGGCAGCATGGAGGGGAAGACACAGAGAACAGAAGAAAGAAACAAGATGAAGATGAAGAGACAATGTCATCTGTAACTTTTCTGGGGCATGAGGACATGGTGGGGAGGAAGTGAAGGTTACTCAAACATCCATCCATTGCATGGGGCAAAACAGGGGGATCCTGCAAAAGTGGTTTCGGAATCAATGATGTATCAAAAGGGGGCCTGGAGTTTTTACTCCACACAGCCAGGTGCAACTGCTAGACCGAGTATAAAATGTAGAAGCACTTCCCTCCCAATTGTCATCTTCCAAGAGATAATTAAGTAGACCTGGGTAAACTGCAGAAGGATCAGAGGTTAGGTGGAATTTGGATAAATTCTCCAAAATTCGGACACTTAGCCAAAACTTTTGAAGCCTCTCTACTGCACCTCCTCCATATCTCCTTCTGTAGTATTTTGAGAGATGGTACTTTAGAAGTTTTCAAGCAGTTTAGGGGGGAAACAAACAGCTATGCTTAGCTAAGCTGCACAGATGGAAGGCAGGAACTTCTCTTTTCCACTATGCCTCCAACAGGATTGCAAAAGACGATAGAATCAGCCAGTGAAAATCCAGTGTAGAAACACTGCACCAACACAACAAATTCCCATTGACTGGTCATTCCCCGAAGACATGAACCCATTTCTAGCAGTTTTCAAATTAACCCTTTCATAGGTGACAGCCACATTTTTTCCCTACCAAACTAGCCCTGGTTTAGGCTGACCTCACCTTCCCGCCCCCATCCTTCATATCCATCTGCCAGGTTCTGACCTACTGCTCTAAGACTTGTTTGTCCACAGGAGCTTGTCTCAGACTTCAAGGAACCCCCAGAATCTATGACAGCTAAAGAACCTGACTAACTTAGGCATGGTTGCTGTGACCCTCCTCACTATTGCTTTTTTTTTTTTTTTTTTTTTTTTACAGAGATGCCGTTCACTACAAGGTATCAGGACACTGTGTTATGACTACAGATTGGTGAATCAGCTTAAAGAAAATAACAAGACTTGAACCTCATTCTTGTTAAGCACCAAGAATGTTCTCAGTGCTGTACAAGACACTAATAAATAGTCATAAAAAGAAAAGGAGTACTTGTGGCACCTTAGAGACTAACAAATTTATTAGAGCATAAGCTTTCGTGAGCCAAGCTCTAATAAATTGGTTAGTCTCTAAGGTGCCACAAGTACTCCTTTTCTTTTTACGGATACAGACTAACACGGCTGCTACTCTGAAACCTAATAAATAGTCATCACCCCAAAGAACTTAAAGTCTATATGCCTCTGTCCAAAGCTTCACCCAGATCCATTATACAGGTTCAATACAGTTTGGATAAGAGCTCTGTGGCACATGCAGCAGTGATGTTCCAATTCATTTTTTTTCTCGGCACTGCACCTTTAAATGATGCAAAACCCCAGGTAATCTGCTGCAAAATGAGCCTAAATTCTACACAGATGCTCAATGGCCCTTTGGGGTGGTAGACTGGAGATTCTGCATCCACTTCATTTCAATTAAAAATATGGAGGTTTTATAAGTTAAGTATGAAAATGAATAATACGATCAGGACAGCATCACAACTGTGTCATATTAAATTCCATGTGTTTTACACTGTCCTGCCATTTAAGTGTGCTATGGATTTTGGTATTGAAAATGTCCAGCCACAACGTAGCAGTTGCCAAGGAAGAAAGTTTGGGTAGCTGGGTACAGGGAAGTCAACTCTTTTGGAAACAAAGATTTAATGTTTAGAACAAAGTTTTGGAATAAGTAAGTTAGCTGGATGTTTCTGCCTAAAAGATCAGCAGTGAGATAGTTAAGTGTTGACACGTATCATCTTTAGGTTTCAGAGTTAAAAAAAAACCATTGAAATGAATAAGGGGCAGTTCACACCTCTCAGAGTTATTACTTCAGGATATACATACAAGATGTGTGTATGCATTTTTCAGTGCTGATGCAGTGCAGTATAAACATTTTACACCAGGTACAGGCATTGCCACATTATGTCACAAGACAGTATACATAACCATAGTTAAGACATCTGTGCCAGTCTTTAAACAACGCATACAGGTTTTCCTAACTACGATGACTGCATTGCATTAGGTTCATATTCTTAATTGCAATTAAGAGGGCTAAAACTTTTCTTAAAATGAAAGCTTAGATTCTGGAGCATAAATCTGTAGGATGAGATGGGTTCTGCAGCAAATTCCACAGCTACACCTGAAGAACCTTGCAGAGCCCTGCAACAGATTTCTTGAATGGCTCTTACTCACTCTTGCTCATTGAAATTTACATGTTGTTTTCCTTAAGCTTCTGTAAGTCACCCAGACAGATACTGCATGTTCTGGTCTGTGTATAAAAGATGAATACCCACCCGTCGATCATATTTTCATGCTCATCTTCAATGCCTGTGCAACAATCCTAACTACAGGTCATCACCAGGAACTGAACCTGAGACCTTCAGCACTAAGGGCCTGATCCAAAACCAATTAAGTCATTGGGAGTCTTTCCATTGCTTCAGAAACCAAAGACACAAGCCTCTTCCATTTAAGTTAAAGCAGCAAGTGTTAGCTAGTAAGAATAGTAGGCTATTATCCTATATGTGCACCAGTCACTGGAGGGCATCAAAACACAATTAGCCGGTGTGTTGCCTGGCTCCAAATTGAAGTGTCAAAAACTGTAGAAGCCCATTTCCCCCATCCCACAGCCTACTCTTATTATTTTCAGACCACCAAAAAGCAGGAGAAAAGAAAATGCTCACAAGACAAAATTCTGTTGATAGAGCAAGTTTAAATTTTGCAGACCCAATTCATTTTAACAACATTTTGCTAAGCATCCAAACCAGGTCCTGAACTTCCCATCACTATTCTGCAGTATCTGCCAAACATATGCATTTCCTAGACTTAATGGAGACCAAATTTTCCTTCTACAGTAATGAGACCCGCACCCCACTCCCCGACAAAAGGTCCACAAAACAAGGCTTCCTTATAAACTCTTTCTCTTCTATACAGGCAAATCTTGTTAGTTGTTGGCTGTGTCCATTTTGAGAGTTCTGTAATGTATAATTTAGAGCTTGTGCTGAGAGAGACTCTCTTTGTGGTTAGAGAGGCATTAATATAGTTATAGTCTTGGAAGGAGTCTTCATGATATTCCAGCTATTTTGGCTACCAGGAATGCCATAGTGTGTAACAAAATGCTGAGTATGACAAGTTTATAACTCTTTTTCCTCTGTTTGCTATAAAAACGATTAAAGAACGAATTAGATAAAAAATATTTCAGCAAAACGTATGCCCCCCTCCTACTGCTCTTCACCGAGTCCTGTCCACGCTTTTTCCTCTCCATGCCTGTAAAATGTTTCATGTGACTATAATAATGCCACCCAGCTCATATATAGCACTTTTCACCTATAGATCTCAAAGTGGTTTACAAAGGGAGGTATACAAAAGTATAATTTCCCCATTTTACAGGTGGGAAACTGAGGCATAGAGAAGTAAAGCAACTTGCCCAAGGTCATCCAGCAGGCCAAGGCAGAGCTGGAAATAGAGCCTAAGCCTCCCAAGTCCCAGTCTAGTGCTCTAGTTGCTAGGCAAAACTGCCTTTTATTAGTGCTCATGAAAGGTGTCAAGCTCTGGAGACACAAGTTCAGGAACTGTAGGCCACATATAGCACCGGGCGGCAGCAGTGCAAACTATCCCAGTACAAGCACATGGTTCAGTGCTGTGAAACACCTCTAGATGCAACAGAGTAGCCCCCTCTTCATGCCAATTCAGTTATTGTCTTCTTTGGCAACACGATCCTCCACCCCATCTACCTAATTATGTTGGATGTTTTTCAGATATGAAGCTTATCAAAGTTCAAGGAGATGTTTGATTGTTGTCTTCTCCCCACCTCAATCCCACAGGTCCACACCCAAACTGATTCACTAGTCCCTAGTTATAAGCTTAATATCTGTCTGACAAAAAGCCTTTGAAACCAAAACAAAGCAGATCTGTAGCTGATACACACTCAAGATAAAGACTACAAAACTCTGTGGGGTAAGTGCACAAATAACGCATGATGGTTGGGCACCAGCTTTCTAAACTGGGGAATATGCATAACCTGACAATGAAGCAATGTTATCCATCTGCGCTATGTTACATTTCAGAAAACATTTTCATTAGAGATTCCAAACAGGGCAAGAGGAAACACATATACAGACACACATGTCTGTTGGAAGCTATTTCCAAAAATTAGGTAAGAAATAGCTTCCCCCCCAGTCAAATTAAGAGACCAATGCTAGTTTATAATTGTTCGTCTCCTGTTTGTTATGAATACCACCAAAGAATTAATTATAAAAAGATTTTAGCCAAAGGTGTCCCTGCAACAGGCAAAATACATCTGGCTGCCTGGAAGAGAAGAAAGATTAGCAAAAAGACTTGCTCCTTATTGGAACTTCAGGAATACCGAAGAAGGGGTGACAAAGGGAGAAAGTTGGCAGCGCTTCTTCAAGAATATGCATCTTCTAGATGATACAGGGTTGATTAAAAAAAACCACAGCAACAAATATTTAAATAACAAGAGAACAGACCATTTGTGTCTTGGATTATTTTTACTTTTCCCTGGTATTTTTTCCTGCAGATCCAGGGCAGCAGGGGTCAATATGCACTGGAATCAAGTTCCTTTGGAAAGGCAGCGTGGGTGTCGGATGGCTGCCAGTGGAAGCAGGCAATGCAGTAGCACAAGGGACTGAAAGGCTTGCAATAGGATAACGGGCACCACTTGTATTTGTCAAGACCAAAAGTAAATTCGCACCAAGCTGCCACAAGCCAAAAAGCAACTGTAAACCAGATGCAGAAGGAAAATCAAATGAGCATTCTTCACCCAGCAAAACCTTCACAGCCCTCCTCAACTCTAGCTGCAGAGAATGGTGGTGGAGGGGGGTTTACAGTTAGACTCAAGAGTTAGCACCAAAGCAATCCAGATATTATTGTAAGACACACTTAAAATGGAATTTAAAATTAATGCAACTGGAAAAAACACCATATACCAGAAACTTTTAGGTCTCTTGCATAAAAATCTAGGAAAAAATAATCATTTCAAAAGTGATTTCCCACTGTGCCAACTTTACAATTCCATGAATGGCTTCCCTTAGAAAAACACAGCTCCACCCCACTCAGCCAACCTAAATAGATACAAAAAGGTGCAGAAAGAACCAGGCTGGAATTTTGTTAGCTGCTTCTTTTTCAAGCCCAGTAAATATTTAACAAAACACATGATCAATGAAATGATGTGTGTTCAGCTGATGCGATCCAGTCACGATTCTTTCTGAAACACATTTCTTTAAATTATTTACTCCAGGGCCACACTGACAAATGCAGATATTCCACAAAATTCTATCTCAGTGCACTTCAGTTCATCAAAACTATGCTGGCATGCGCATGAAGATAAGGACTTGTCTACACTTACAGCGCTGCTCCGGTGCAGCTGCGTTGCTTAGCTTAGCTCCCATCAGGTACTTCACCTCCCTGAGAGGCGGCAGCTATGTCGACAGGAGAAGCCCTCCCATTCAACACAGCATTGTCTACACAGGGAGTTAGACTGGAATAACTGCGGGGTTTTCCATGCCCCTGAGCAATGTAGTTATATCGACATTAGTCTGCAGTGTCGACCAGGGCTCAGTTGTGGTTTTTTTAAAGTGAGCGCAGATAGTGCCTGCTACCCTTAAGGCTGCAATCCAATTTCCATTTGTTTTTCCAGTTGCTCAGTTTCCTCAAGAAAACGTCATGTGAGTTTGCTTTTTGGAGGGGTAAAGTGAGAGAAGGAAAAAATGAATTTAAACCAAGTCAATTACGGTTTTAATCCCCAGGCCCACCCTTCCCCAAAAAATTCACACAGTTAACAAAACCCACTCGAAAACAACAGGTTCTGATCAGAAATTATTTTAGCTAATTCAAGGATAGGTGAAACTTCAAAACTAGCTTGTTTTGTATGTCCCGTACGGCCTGATCAAAGTCAATAGGAGTCTTCCCACTGACTTCCAGGGTCTTTGAATTAGGCCCATTGACCCAAGGTAATTAGGTGCATAAAGACACAAAGACAGGGATTTTCAACAGCACATAAGTGCCTATGGGAGTTAGGCACCTGGGTGCCTTTGAAAACCCCACTATGTACCTATCTCTTTCTTTCAGCACCTAAATACCTTTTAAAATCTGGTCCATAGCGACTTCAGGACCTGATCCAAAGCCCATTGAAAGTAATGGGAATCTAACCATTGACTTCAAAGGGCTTTGGATCAGCCTCATAGAAAGCAAGGCAAGGATCTAATCCTGCAAACCTTTATTCATGTAATCAGTCCTATTGACTTCAATAGGACTTCTTCTGGGAATAAGGATTACTCATTATTTATTTACTCTAGTGCTCAGTATAGACTAGGTATTTCCAAACACTGAACAAACACAGCCCATCTCCTAAGAGCTCACAGTCCAAGGACGAGAGTAGGGTTTGCAGGGTCACACTACAAATTTGAATGCACTCCTCTGATAAGATTGTCAAATTATCAGCATTAAGAGACAACAGCTTATGCATGCATATTAGAACTTTATCTCTTTATTCCTAAAGTTCCAGTTAGGCCTTGTCTACACTGGCAAGTTTCTGCATTGTAACTCCTGAGGTCTACACACTGCCAAGCCACTTAGTGTGCAGAAAGTGCACAGTTGCAACACTGTAAAAAATCACCTGGACGAGAGGTGTACAGCTTTCTGTGCCGGGCTACAGCACCGCAGGGCCACTATAGACACCCTGGTCGATTACAGCGCTGCGATTGGCCTCCAGGAGGTGTCCCACAATGCCTCTTCTTGCCTCTCTGGTCATCGGTTTGAACTCTACTGCCCTGCCCTCAGGTGACCAACCGTGAGTCCCACTCCTTAAATTCCTTGGGAATTTTAAAAGTACCCTTCCTGTTTGCTCGGTGACGCGTGCAGTGGTCTCAGTGCATCTTTCCAGGTGACCATGCCTGCTTCACGCACCAGGCGATCCCTCGCTTGCAGCAATGCCGAGCTGCTGGAGCATTTCGGGAGAGGAGGCTGTCCAGTCCCAGCTGCACTCCAGCCGCAGGAATTATGATACCTACGGACAAATTTCATGATGCATGACAGAAAGGGGCCACGACCGGGACACACTGCAGTGCTGGGTCAAAGTGAAGGAGCTGCAGAACGCCTGTCACAAGGCACGGGAGGCAAACCGCAGCTCTGGTGCTGCGCCCACGAGCTGCTGGTTCTACAAAGAGCTGGACACGATACTCGGTGGCGACCCCACCCCCACTGCGAAAGCCACTGTGGATACTTCGGTGGCTCACATGCCAGTCCAGAGTGGACCGAGCCTGGAGAAGGAATGTGGAGGGGGAGGGTGACCCAGAGGCAGAGGACAACTCAGAGGTCAGGGATGCCTGCAGTCAGGAGCTCTTTTCTACCCCGGAGGAGGCTAACCAGTCACAGGGGTCGGAGCTCGACAAAGCACAAACAAGAGAGGAGGCTGCGGTAAGTGGCTTTGATTTTGGAAATTGCTGAAGCGAGTTGTTGGGGGCAGAAGGATTGCAGAAAGCAGGCTTGTGTCTGTATGATGTGCGTACCACCACATGCCTAGTCTGAGCAGCGGAACCGGGTATTGATTGACTCCCTCACTTCACAGGAATCTGCCTCAGAGATCTCCAGGAAACTCTCATGGAGATACTGGGCAGGTTCTTTGGCAGAGCTGCTTTGTTTCTTGTTCCATTAAGGATAACTTTCCCGTGCCACTCTGCCATCACTTGGTGGGGGGGGGCGGAAGAAACACGGACACCATTGCTGCACACAAGTGAGCTGCATAAGGGCCAGGGCAGAAGCTGCAGTCTTGGAGAAGACCCTCCCTTGATTCCCTGCTCACCCTCAGCAGCGAGATATCTTCCATAATGAACACAGCCTGTGGAAAATGTGGGGACAATAATGATTATAAACTGCCGCCCGCCCCCCTGCCCCCCCACAGTGCTGGCTCTCTCCAAGAGCAACATGTCCAGTGTACAGTACGGTCCTAGACCACTGATTTCCCCTGCCCCTGCGGTTACTCACCATTTTGGGGGTCTTGTGGCTTATGCGTGCTTGCCTGGGGTCAGCCAGTTAGTAACAGGTATGTGAATAGTAGCTGTGTTTTGATTCAGTGGTCTGTGTGTTGCAAATGATACTGCTTCTGTAAAATGTGGCATTTTGGCTTCACAGATATAACCTTGGGAGCCCAGCCTCCCTCTTTGTTATCACTGGCTGAACGGCTGCGCAGAATTAGAAAGCAGCCACCAAGAACTAAAGAGGATTTTCTGCATGATATCGTGATGCACTCCGCAGCCAAAAAACAAGAATTGAAGCCCCCCAGACTCCGCCAACACACTCTTATCAACCTTCTTGCTCCAGTCTGTCCCAGCTGCCTTCCACTCCTGCCCAGTCACAGTCCAGCCCTGCAGACTCCCAGTACCCACTGCACTCAATACCTGTCCCTCTGCAGTTTAGCTCTGCTGAAGTACAATACCCACTGCACTATACTCCAAAAGGACAAGGTTGCATATGATACCTGAACATACACAAATCTTTAACCGTCCTGGGACCTCACCTCCTCCTGGGACCTTCCCTTCCCCCATCCCCCACAGAGCTGATGTGTTTTTTTGTGCTTCTCTCCCCTCCGGTTGTTGTTTTTTAATGAAATAATTGTTTTGGTTCGAAAGCAATCTTTATTCCATGAACTGAAAGCAAACAGAGACCTGCAAAGCAACAGGCAATTTTCTTAAACCTTCATAGTGCATCATCTGCACCAATCACAGACACCTCCTAGCATTACAAGCACTGCACTCCTGAGCATAGCAACAAATATTAGTGGCTTTCAGCTTCAAATTGCTGCCTCAAGGCATCCCTGATCCTTATGGCCCCACGCTGCTCCCCTCTAATAGTCCTGGTCTCTGGCTAATTCAGCTGTACGCTCCATACTATTTGGGAAGGGTGAAAGCTTCACTCAGGGCTGGACCGCTGCGGCTCAAATTCAGCCTCCCGGTGCTGAGCCTCAGCGGTCCAGCCCTGAGTGAAGCTTTCACCCTTCCCTTCACAAATACTATGGAGCGTACAGCACGCAGCTATAAGCATAGGAATATTGTCATCGGCCAGGTCCAGCTTCCCATAGAGGCAGCACCAGCGGGCCTTTAAATGGCCCAAAGCACACTCAATGGTCATTCTGCACTTCCTCAGCCTGTTGTTGAACAGCTCCTTGCTGCTGTCAAGGTGCCCTGTGTATGGCTTCATAAGCCACAGCATTAAGGGGTAGGCGGGGACTCCCACCACCACAGTGGGCATTTCGACTTTCCCTACAGTGATCTTCTGGTCTGGAAAGAAACTCCCTGCTTGCAGCTTCCTGAACAGGCCACTGTTCCAAGGTGCCATGCACCTTTCCGGACCAGCCAGCGTTAATGTCCGTGAAGTGCCCACAGTGATCCACATGCGCCTGGAGAACCATCGAGAAATACCCCTTCCAATTAATGTGCTAGGTGGTCTGGTGCCAGAATTGGAATAAGCGTGCCATCTATTGCCCCTCCTCAGTTAGGGAAACCCATTTGTGCAAAGCCATCCACAATGTCAGGTACCTTGCCCAGAGTTACCGTCTTTCAGAGCAGGATGCGATTAATGGCCCTGAACGCTTCCGTCAACATGAGTCCAACGGTCGACTTTCCCACTCCAATCTGGTTAGTGACCAATTGGTACCAGTCTGGAGTAGCGAGCTTCCACAGTGCAATTGCCATGCGCTTCTCCAATGATAGGGCAGCTCTCATTCTCGTGTCCTTGGGCTGCAGGGCTGGGGCGAGCTCATCACACAGTCCCATGAACGTGGCTTTCCTCATCCGAAAGTTCTGCAGCCACTGCTCGTCATCCCAGACGTGCATCACGATGTGATCCCACCACTCGGTGCTTGTTTCCCAAGCCCTAAAGCAGCGTTCCACGGTGGTCAGCACCTCCATGAATGCCACAAGCAATCTCGTGTCGTAGCTACTACGCGTGGCGAGATCAGTGTGGAACTCCTCTTGCCTTTGTAGTTTAAGGAAAACTTCGCTGCCACACGTGACGTGTTAGTGAGAGCGAGCAGCATATTGGTCAACAGTGCGCGATCCATTCCTGCAGACCGAAGAGGCAGAGCACGCAGTATACGAACAGTTGAAAGATGGCGCCAAATGCAGACGGAAGCACAGGGATTGCTGGGATGCGAAGCAATGCATCACGGGGCATTGGGACAGGACCCAGGATGCCCCATGACCCCCCTCTGCCTTCCCATAACTCTTAGCGGCAGAAGAGGAAGAGATGCTCTGTGGGATGGCTGCCCAGAGTGCACCGCTCCAAATACCGATGCAAGTGCCGCAAGTGTGAACACGCTATTGCGCAGACAGCTGACAGTGTGACCACACAACAGCGGTTTCCCTTCAGCACTCTCTGAGTGGCACTGTAACTGCCAGCAATGTAACTCTGCCAGTGTAGACATACCCTTAGTCACCAACTTTGCTGGTAAAACCAGTAAAGCGTGTAAATTCTGTGAGCAGAAACTCTAGTTCAAGGAATTAATGAATTTAGTTAAAGACATTACACTGTAAGTAAAGGACTATGTTAGGGTTCATCCTGTTTCTATTCCACAAAATCAGAATAGGATTAAACATGAGAGAGAAGAAAACATTCCTCATGGCCAGCTGCCATCTTACCAGCACTATTTGCCGGTGTTGCTGAACCACTGCAAAGTCATATGTCAATGGCTCACGTTTGCAATGCTGGTTGAAAACCAATTTGCAAAGCAGAAAACTTCAGCTGGACGAGTATGAACATCACCTTCCCCATTGAGGTGTTGGAGCTAATGCCACCACTCCACTGCACCTCAGCTAACCCAAGTTGCAAGTAGATATTTTGCTAGTGTAGACCCTGAATGAAACAACATAATGAAAACAGGCAACTGTTGCTATAACAAATCATTATTGTTAGAAAGAGATTCACTGTTTTCAGTCTGTCAAAATCAGTTTTTTAAGTGTGGGCTTTGATACCAAACCTAAGCTAACAAACATTTTTACTCTAATATAAACAAAATAAAATTTAAAACCTGCCCCTCAAAAAAATGCTGTCACTTCCCTCTCAAATTTAAAATAAAAGGAAAAAAAAAGGATAGCCAGATGATAAGCCCTATTCACAAGCCACACTTGCCACTATGTTTCGTTTGAAAATAATTGTACTGTACTAACACCACCCCACCCACATAACTGACATCTCATCCTCCGGGTTAGTTCTGATTTCACCTAGAAAGTTATTTGACAGCAATAAAAGCCCCCAAAAAGTAACACAAGCAAATTGGAAGGTGAGGACTGAAGCTTCTAGTCATCATTTGCTTAAAACAAACATGCTCATAAAATTATCTGTATGCTGAAAAACAAAATTACTGGGGGAGGGGAGAGAGAACTGGATTGTATACAAGAACTGGTTTAGGTGCTTGTGAAGTTAGTGTCTTGCCAGGGGTACAGCAGTAGTAAAACAAACAATTATATAAGAAAATATCCAAGTTCAAGACCTACAAAATGACAATATCAGACTCCCCTTTTAATACATGTTGTTGTAGGTCCCTACCTTTGGTCAAGAACATGTACAAAGGCAATTCCCTTCCAAAGTGCCAGAGCAACTGCTGCTGTATGCAATTTCACAGCGGCAAGTAGGAGGGGTGATACAACCAGGATTCCCTGCCTCCAGCTCCTCCCCTCTGCTGTTCCCAACAAGAAGGCTGAACTTGCTGCTTCACCATTCCTCAGATCCAAAAATCTGAGAAGTCTCAGGCTCCCAGCTAGGGGAATACAGAAGACTAAAACCCTACGTGCCACACTAGGCCAGCTGGACTTCAGAGCAAAAGACAGAGAAGAATGCAGGAAACACAAAGCACAGGCTTCGTGACCCAGACAAGACACATGTACTATAATTAAATACCAAAAATTAATTATTAAAGAATGTGAAAGAAGGCCAGGTTTAGCTGGACTAAAGCCCGGAAGCTCAACTAACTCAAGGCTGATGACATCTTCAAATTATAACACAGAGGAAAACATGTACCTCTGCTTATCTCCCCCACCATCTCACCCCGATCTAAAAGCAATGATGCGATTGTGGATGGGAGTTGTAACAAAGTTCAAAACACAGTCTTGGAATGTACTTGAACCTCTCACATGAGTCCTGGGATAGCTCAGTGGTTTGAGCATTAGTGTGCTAAACCCAGGGTTGGGAGTTCAATCCTTGAGGGGGCCATTTAGGGATCTGGGGCAAAAATTGGGGTTTGGTCCTGGTTTGAGCAGGGGGTTGGACTAGATGACCCTCCTGAGGTCCCTTCCAACCCTGATACTCTATGATTCTATATTGTGCTTTGCAGCCCCTCTCATTTCAGTAAATCATCCCTCACGAGGGATCCAGACAGTTTTGTGACATGTTCATCCTTAGCACTCCACAAGGATCCCAAAGTGTTTTACAAAGGAGGGCAAGACTCATGATATCATTTTACAGATGGGGGAATGCAATTACAGAGCCCTAGAGTGACTCCCTCAGATGAGTGAGCAGCAGAGGTAGCAATGGAGCCCAAGTCTCCCAACCCAGGGCCCTATCCACTGGATGCAACCATCTCTCCAGTGTTTGCCAGAAAACTTCCACGGTGATAGATTTCATTATAGCCTCTAAACAAGTTCAGTGAAAGTTCTCTCAAACCTGGGCCCAGTTATGATTTGACAGCAAAACCATGCAAAGGTTACCAAAAAACTCAGTGGTTTCCAGTGACTTTTGCTTTGAGCTGTTGAGGCTGAATCACACCTGAAACTCCAAGCAAGACACTTGGTGGGGGTGGTGGGAACAGTGTGAGAACTGAAGCATAAGAAAACCTTTGCCTGCAGCCCACCACGGTTTGAAAAGGCCCACTCTATTTCTGACACCACAGAGGCCTCTTTGGAACCTATGGTGTTAAATAGGTGTATGTCACACATGTACTATGAGCACTAAAATTCCTTATGAAAATTCTAAGAAAATAAAAAGCTGAGTTTCTTTATGACCAGTTAGCTTAGTTTTGAGCCAAAGAGATCAGATCATGCTCCAGAGCATACAGGGAAAGAATGATGTTGTAATTAAGTCACTGGATTAGTAACCAAGAGAACTAGGTTCTATTCCTGTCTCTACCACAGATTTCCTGTCTGATCTTTGGCAAGTTACTTAACTCCTGTGCTTCAGTTTCTCCATTTGAAAAATGGGGGAAATAATGCCTACCTTTTATGGGTGTCAAGAGGCTTAAAATGTTTGTAGAACCACTTTAAAAGGCTTGGGTGGAAAGTGCTAGAGAAGAACAACTCATTCGTATAGTCACATAGCAGATCTGCCTGAAATTATAAGCACTTTTGAATTACAGACTTTAAGAGAAGTGAATTGATTTAATCTGGATTAAGACAAACTAGATTTCTCACTAACCAACAACCACAATACAAAACGGATTACAGCCTGAGGCAAAAGGATACAATCAAATTTTAAAACTGAAATAAATACAGATCCAGTACCAGGCCTTAAGAAAACTACACACCATTTGCCAGGGACAAGAAAAAACCTTTTCCTGGTCAGGGGTGGAATACAGAAACATGGAGTGCTAAACCATCCGTTTTTGCGAAATTTAAAGATTTCATTTAAGAAGAACATTTTAGCTCAGTGGTTCTCAAACTTTTGTACTGGTGACCTCTTTCACATAGCAAGCCTCTGGGTGCGACCCCCCCTTATAAATTAAAACACTTGAAAATATATTTAACACCATTATAAATGCTGGAGGCAAAGCGGGGTTTGGGGTGGAGGCTTACAGCTCGCGACCGCTTTTGGGGTCCCGACCCCCAGTTTCAGAACCCCTGTTCTAGCTATTAGGCCTAATGTAACCTTCCAAACATGACCCAAACCAATGCTGTCTGAGTCTGCAGATAGAGAGCTTTAGTGCCTCCACCGCTCATAGCTTTGCCAAGCACCAAGCTTAGCAGCATCCAGTCATCTGAGGTTCTCCCATCACAGTGTAGCTAGTCAAGATAAACCCCTGGTGGTGTTGACAGTTACTCATTTCAGCAAGTTAACCTCATGGTTTTTGAGGGCCTGATTCATGATTTTTGAATGCTTGGGTTTGGCAATACTACTACCCATAGAAGTAAGGCCTTCTCTACAGTAGGTTTATTTTCTTAAAATTTACCACTGGTAGGAGTACTAGTGTAGATTTAACACACTGACAAAAGCTGTGCCATGGTCCCGCTCTAGAGCTTGTACAGTAAAGGATAATGGCCTACCGCTAAGGGGTTTAACTTTACATGGAACTTTAACTCAAATGGTAGAGGTCTGTGCTGAAGGTCTTCACTTCAAACCTTGCTGAAAACCCATAGAGGAAACTGTTTTATACCTTGTCTCCGCTTGAATTTTACCGTGAGATAGCTAACTCCAGCTATTCCCCTGCAAAATCACACTTTTTTTTTGGCCGTGAAGACATAGGGCTTGTCTACACTTCAGATGTGGCACAGCTGCAGCGCTGCAGTTGTGCCACTGTCGCACATCACGGTAGATACTCTCCACACTGATGGGAGGTGTTCTCCTGTCGGCGTACGAATCCTCCTCCCTGAGAGGTGGTCGCTAGATCAACGGAAGAATTCTGCTCTCAATCTAGCGCTGTCTATACCAGGGGTTAGGTCAGCATAGCTATGTCTCTCCAGAGGGTGGATTTTTCATGCACAACGAGTAAGCAACAACACTTCCTAGTGTAGACAGGACCTACATGTTTTGCATGACTGGGGTGTTGGCCGGCCTGAGGAATAACTAGCACATTTACGTATTCAAAGTCAAAAACCAACATGAACTTTCAACTGCTGTATCCTGTTTTCAGTCTCTCTCCAATGATACTAGTAACATCTGCAGCAAAACTCCAGGAAGCATGTAAATGTATTCATTCAGACAAAGCGTACTGTCCTAGCCACACAGAACAGTTTGTGAAGATTAGAAGAGCTTTGCTCTGCCTATGGAGAAATCTGGCAACATGATTTTTTTTAAAAAGAAAAAGAAAAATGTAGCTGCTCAACATATCAACTGCTCACATTCAATTAAAACAAATCCCACATCACAGGTTAAAGCAAGCAAGTCATGTCAGGTTAAATTTAATGACATTTTATTGCCTATGAGATGCTAATTAGAGCAAATGCAAGATCTCTTTAGACATGACTTAGTCCAATTTAAATAACCACAAATCTTTTAAGTCCATCCATACAATAAGTAGAAGTGATCTGGCAAAATTAAACCTTTTCTGCACTGGACACTTCCTTAACATTTCCCACCTTTGCAGCTCCACTGGTAGTAACAACAGTGGGAGAACCTGAACAGACCAGCCACCGGTGTTTTCACCATCTGTTTATCCCTGGGTTAGAAAATGTGGCCATTGAGAACACCAGTGGCTCTACAAGCCCTGTTTACAGAACAACCCTCCCTACGGCTTTTCAACAGGAGTTGTTTGAAGTGAAGACTTTCAACACAGACCTCTACCATCTGAACTAAAGATAATCTCTCAGCTTGCATCAGTAGTAGACTGTTATCCTCCATTAGACAAACACTAGAACAGGATCACAGCACATGTCTGCTTAGTGTGTAAAATCTACACTTGCACTCTCACCAGTGGTAAATGTGAAGACAATACATTTAGTGTAGACAACATCACCATACTTATGTGGTTAACAGCATTGACTACCCTAAATGTTCAAAAATCATGAGTCAAGCTCCCCAAGAATCATGTGACTGACTTAAAAACCAAAAGGTTTTTAAAAATTAATAGATTTTGAGTTCTATTACTTGCCGTCTGGTTTCTGAGCCTGTGAGATAGACTTGGTTCTTGTTTTCAAATTATTGTTCCTTACAACTATAGGAGCTAGAAACTTTTTTTTTTTTAATGGAAGCTGAGGGTCCCTGGGAGCTGGCACTTCGAGAAAAACACCCAATATTGTGAGTGACGGCAACACAGCTTTTTATTACTGAGCCCTTCAGTTTTGAAAATAAACCTTGTGAGTCTTGGAACTCATCTGAACTGACATTGTATAATACATGAATTGGTTACACAAAACTGTTTAGAGGAGCCTTTATCTTGAAGGGTGGGTGCAATTATGATATCCATGCTAGCTGTCAACTACACTGTAAATAGCCACATTCCAGTTCTTTATTTACTTTTACAGAGCGATAGAAGGTTTTCTAATGGGCTTTGTTGACTGTTGATGTCCCAACAGTTCTTTTAAGAATTCCACCACAGTGTCACAAGTTAAACCATTTTGAACTGAAAGTTTTCATAATTGATGGGCAGAAGACTAGGAATACAGGGATTGCCATACTGGATCAAATCCATCTAGCCGAGTGTCTTGTCTCTGACAGTGGCCAGAACCAGCCACTTCAAACAAAGGTGCCAGAAACTCCCACACTGTACGATTATGGAATAATCTGCCTCTGGGGAAGTTTCTTCCTAACCCCATCAATTAGTGATTGGCTTGTAACCTGAACATACCGCAAACGCATTATTGCCTAGCTATATACACATCTAGTCCCTTTTTCAATCCTACTAAAATCTTGGCTGCAATGACAACCTGTGGCAGTGAGTGACACATGTTAATTATGGGTTGTGTAACAAAAAAGCATTACATCTGAAGTCCCCTTTTTCTTGTATTATGAGAAAGTAAATGGAGAACCTGATTTACCTTCTTCATATAAAATGTAGTACCCTAGACTTCTTCACACAGCGCACAGTCAACCTGTGGAACTCCTTGCCTGAGGAGGTTGTGAAGGCTTGGACTATAACAGGGTTTAAAAGAGAACTAGATAAATTCATGGAGGTTAAGTCCATTAATGGCTATTGGGCAGGATGGGTAAGGAATGGTGTCCCTAGCCTCTGTTTGTCAGAGGGTGGAGATGGATGGCAGGAGAGAGATCACTTGATCATTACCTGTTAGGTTCACTCCTTCTGGGGCACCTGGCATTGGCCACTGTCGGCAGACAGGATACTGGGCTGGATGGACCTTTGGTCTGACCCAGTATGGACACTCCTATGTTCTTAGACACATTCACTGGGAGAAGAAATTATGAATACCTTTCTAAGAGTTGTGCTACAGCTCAATCAGAAGCTATGGATTTGATGCAGGAATTACTGGGTGAGGTTCTATGGCTTGCATTATGCAAGAGGTCAGACTAGATAATAATGGTCTTAGAATTTATGAATGGTGTTAATCAGGGAAACTGAGCCCAAACACTATGAATAACAGTGCTTTTAGATATTCTTCCTTACTGGATTAAAAGAAATAAAGATCTAATTAAATCTCTATTTCCATCTCAAAATCTACTGCCATATTTTAGATCCTCAAATGTACATACCATACGATGTATAATGGAAGAGCTGGCATGTGGCTGCACATACCACTGGACTCTAATGGAAATGAATTAAAATCGTGGAACTGTGTGCCCTGTTGCCCTACACTGCGACAGCCAATGGAGGTTTTCCTTTAGTTCACATAATAGGGTCCTGTGCTCACAAAGCAGAAGATCATAGTTCTATCCCTGCTGTTATTGAGGTTCCAAGCAGCCAGGGGGAGCAACATAGCGACAACCAGGAATGCATCCGATGAAGTGAGCTGTAGCTCACGAAAGCTTATGCTCAAATAAATTGGTTAGTCTCTAAGGTGCCACAAGTACTCCTTTTCTTTTTGCGAATACAGACTAACACGGCTGCTACTCTGAAACCAACCATGAAATTGTAAGTGACCAGGGATTTGTTAAATATTTATTACCGGGATCCTTACCGTTATTGTCCAAGATATACTTTGCTCCAGACATCCAGGATAACATTGTGGTGAGGGTAATAAAACAGGGAAAATATATACTTGTTTGTTATGGGGAAAACCCAAACATTTGACATTTTACATAGTTCCCTCCTAATAAAAAGGAACAGTAAAACTATATTAACATCTGAAAAATATGTTTCACCACACAAGCATTTTAATAGCCTCATACAAATGAGCCTATAAAAACTTCACCTGGAATCCTCATTTACAGTAGTCAGGACAGGAAATGGGTAAGATTTCCCTAGCCCCAGCACACTAATTTTAATAAGGCCAAGCTATTCCTTCTCATTTTAAATGGCAGATGCAATAAGTAAAGACAAGCACATGGCTCATCCGAAAGAGGTAGGACGAAAGAAAAGTCTGGGGTGGAAGAAGAGATGAAAAAGAGATCCAGCCCCTAAAACCTGCCGCCAACACTACCCCAAAAGGGGGCTTTAATACACAAAATCAAGGCACTGGAAAAACTCAATGGTTTGGGGAAGAGAGAAATAAATTAATGAGGTTTTCAAAACTGAGCCCATGTCACTTTTCAGGTGACATCGAAGGTTTAAGGAAGGTTTAACCACCTTGTCCTGGGGAAATTCCAGCACAGGTAAATGCATTCTGCTTAACTAAATTCCCCCTGCCAAAACACTTGGATAAAAGTATTTCTTCCTGACAGTCCCAAACAATTTCAATGGCCTATTGTTCTTGTGTACTCCTTTAAATGATTGGTGCGTTCCACCCCAGAGATGGCTGCACTGACATGTTGTGGAACAAATTCTGCTCACACAGAAGTCAGAAAGACTGTCTGTATTATGAGAAGTTTCCCAGTACTGATGACAGGTACAGCTGAATTGGTGCTGAAATGGTTTAACTGCAACTGCAGACCAGGACAGATTATGTTCAGCGCTGCACCGACTGCTCACACACATTGTCAGTCACAGGTCATTTTTGTACATAGACAAGGCTAATGAAGTTACTCACATGGGTAAAGAGAGCAGAATTTGACTTATATTTGTAAAGCTATTAGAATGTCTGGGGATTTTTAGGGAAAAATCTTGAATAAATATTAGAACAATGAAGACAGGAAACTAACCAAGAAGTAGTTTATACCACTGTGGCCTATGATAAAGTTTCTCTGTGGCTTCTATGATAGGAAAAAAAAGATTGTGGATCAATTTCTGTGCTGAATTTATGCAACCTAGCTGAAGTCATAACTGTCTATATACTCTAAACATATACACACACACTGTAAACAGATATTATGTGTTGAACCACAGACACTGGTGAGTTCAGCATAACTGAAACCTTTCATACCACAGAATTATAGTGTTGTCTACAAATATGCTCAGAATTTTTTGCTGACAAACAAAAATGCACAAAATCGAGGGACAGGGCTCATATGATTAGAAAGCCAGCAAAAATAAATAAATAAATAATTAAAAAGTATAGGCAGTTATAAACTGCATTACCCCCAAAACCTGCATTATGTACATTTATATTTCTGCCCAGCCCAGGCAAGTGACAAGAGTTGCAAGTGCTCGGACATTTCAGAGAACTGGGGAAAGAAGGGTGTTGGGATTCTTTCCACTAATAGGAACTCTTGTGAAAATATTAACATTTTGTCTACTAAAAACAGCCAGTTACAAAAATCTCCCAGTGCACAGAGACCCTGAGCAATTATTAGGGAAGAAGAAAGGTTCCACTTTCATTCACAAAACAGCCAGACAAATGAACTTCACATAAGTACTGAGAAAAGATGGGAGGGAGGGGGTGTTAAAGAGGATGGATCTCTCTTCTCTGCCTTTTAGGACAAAAAGAAAAGGAGTACTTGTGGCACCTTAGAGACTAACAAATGTATTTGAGTGTAAGCTTTCGTGGGCTAAAACCCACTTCATCGGATGCATGCAGTGGAAAATACAGTAGGAAGATTTTATATATATACATACACACACACATTTACATACACACACATGCACACACACAGAGAGAGAGAACATGAAAAAATGGGTGTTGCCATACCAACTATAACAAGAGTAATCAGTTAAGGTGAACTATTACCAGCAGCAGAAAAAAACAAAACTTTTGTAGTGATAATCAGGCTTTCTGCCAGTTCCATGGCTGCAGTCTCTTTGAAACAGGCTACATTATAATTAAATTCATTTAGCAAACCGAAAAAGCCAGAGAAAAATTTATTTTTCCCACCCCCAATTTCAGAATTACTGTATCTCCTGAGGGGAAGGGATAGAATGAGGCATTTTGTTTTCAAGATGACTCGCTCTTCAAAGACATCAAAAGCCCGGAGATTCTATTTTTATTTGTTTATGTTAATGGAAACCTTGCTCATTTTTTGTTTTGTTTTGAATCAAGCAGGCTCTCGCTGTCAGTGCATCCCATGCCTCAGTAATCATTAACAAATGGACAAAAACAACCCAACGAGCTGAAAGTGTCAGCCTAAAATATAAAGCACATGGCTCTTATAGAAGGTCAGACACAACCCAAACTTCTTTTCTGCAAACTCTCTCAAGATAAACATCTTGTTAACACACCAGAGACCGTTTTAACGGCAACAACCTTGCGATTATCTCCTGTTCAAGCAAGACAAACGCTGACACTGTGATCCGAAATCCACGATTGCCATTTGCTGCTGTAGCTCCTCAGAGATCTCCCCTCCTCTCTTTGCATTACGCTAAATTACAATGCATTCCCCCACCACCTTAGATTGCCAGTGTAAAGACAAAAATGAAAAAGTGTATTTTACACTCACCCCCTTTTTATGTTAAGTTAGGGCTGCATCGCGGCTTTTGGAGAAGGAAATAAGAGATGACTGCTGCTAGAAATGTTTCAGCTCTCTCCTGAGACTTTTCACATCAGGGAGTGAAGGAGTTTCTATTTTATCCGCCGCGATCTGGCCAATACCACTTAGAATTTTACAACTTGCTGGCTCCGATCCAGTTTTTATTTTTACAATGTGCCTTTTGCTGGCTCCTCCCAGGAGAGACAAATGGGGGAGAGGGGAAAGTCCAGGGAGTCCCCTGGAGGAAGTGTGCCGCTGCTCTCTCTCTCTGCTTTGGAGCCTTGCTTGAACTGTTAGTCAGTTTCCAGCTCCTGGGGAAAGAAGAAAAGTCCGCTCAGCTTCTATTCAACTATTTCAGGAAGTTTAAGTTCTTTGGCCTTGAAAGAAAAAGAAGAGAGAGAAAAAGATGCAACAGTTTCACATGCCTCTTCCTGCTGGAGCACCTCTGCCTCCGGCACAGCTAATGCTAGACATTCAAGTGTAACAAAGCCGATCAGAGGAAACTTGAAGGGGAGGGAGGGGACCAAAGATTTGAATGAGGGGCACCGTGCACGGGCTGTGTGAGTCTGCACAGTTAAAGCTCACCCTTAACAGCGCCTGCCTGACCTGCCAAGGAGCTGGTCACTGACTTTGTGTTGCTAAATACAAACAATTTTGAAATGCTGCATTTAATTGGCAGCAATGTGCTGAAATCGTATCCAGCCTCCGGTGGGAGTTTAGATAAGCAGAGCACGCCGCGAGGGGGAAACTGAAAGGGAAAATATTATGGCTTTGTGACTTTAAGAGGGGGGCAGGAGGCGGTTCCTTAATATGATCAGATCTTGGATGCTTTCAACAGAATAACGAATTTCACTTCAAAAACAGCGCTTCTCTCCCAGCTTTCCACGGAGTCCGCATTTGAGAGCCTGGCAGGGTCTGAGCCCAAATGGCGAGCATACCCAGGGGGAAGGCGAGCAGGAATTCGCCGGGGACACTAATTACGGAGCGAGAGCTGGAGCCACTGAGGCTCCTCTGGGACATTGCTCAGCTGGACAGCCTCAGAAATGGAAAGCCAGCGCGCGCTAGGTGGGTTGGGTTGTTCTCCAGCTTTCTCTGCGGTTTTCTGGTGGCGGCAGGTTTCCCCGCAGCTTGTTCTGCTTTGCGGTAGCGCTCTTCAGTCGGTACTGGGCAGGGCGCCGCTGAAATGCTGCTCACGTGCAGCAGCCGGAGTCCTGCAGCGCCTCCCAAAAGCCACAGACCCCCGACCCTGCAAACACACGCAGGAGTCGCTTTTCCGCACAGAAACAGTCCCACGGGGTTCGGTGGAGCTAGCCAGGCGATTCAGGTTACTCGGGTGCTTACGTGTTTGCAGGACCAAGCCCAAAGTTTGTCAAACAAACAAACAAAACCACACACACAACGCCTCCTTTTCTTGCTAACGCATTAGGGGAGTTCTGCTTCTGTTAAGTAACCTGTGTACCTGAGCTGCACACTTGTGACCAACACACAGGGCTGGATGTTGGGACTACTGCCTTTAGTGCCTTCTCTTCACGACTATGCAGCTGACCTGAGCCCTGAGCCTGCAATGGGCTAAGCTAGCAGGGGCCCAGTGCACAATTGTCCATGCCACGTGCATCCTTGGGGCCATTGACTTCAGGAATGGGCTTCTGATAGCTCTATGAAAAGGAGGACTTGTGGCACCTCAGAGACTAACAAAGCTGATGCTCAAATAAATTGGTTAGTCTCTAAGGTGCCACAAGTCCTCCTCTTCTTTTTGTGAATACAGACTAACAGGGCTGCTACTCTGAAACCTAAATTAATTTGAGCATAAGCTTTCCTGAGCTACAGCTCACTTCATCGGATGCATTAGTCTCTAAGGTGCCACAAGTACTCCTTTTCTTTTTTGGGAATACAGACTAACACGGCTGCTACTTAGAATCATAGAATACCAGGGTTGGAAGGGACCTCAGGAGGTCATCTAGTCCAACCCCCTGCTCAAAGCAGGACCAATCCCCAATTTTTGCCCCAGATCCCAAATGGCCCCCTCAAGGATTGAATTTACAACCCTGGGTTTAGCAGGCCAATGCTTAAACCACTGAGCTATCCCTCCCCCTTAAACTGTCATAATAGCTCTATGCCTCGGTTTTACCTATAAAAAGGTATAATTAATGCCTCTCTCACAGGAGTGTTGTGAGTCTAACTTAATGCCTTTAAATAAGTGGTGCTAAATATGTGTAACAAATTAATGTAACCCACCTTTCTGTACCTTAGAGACAAATCAGAGTGTACAGCTAAAATCATGTAGCTGTATTTTTCCCTCTAAGGAGCCTCACTGTTATTCTATAGGCTAGCATTCTCAAACTTTAGCAACCCGAGGACCTCCATTTTGATTTTTTTAAAAATGTGTGGACCCCCAAGTTCCCCACTCAGCCCTAGGCCCCACCCCGACTCTACCCCTTCCCCCAAGGCCCCACCCCACCTCTTCCCGACCTGCTCCACTCCTGCCCCTCCTCTTCCCCACCTCTTTCCACCCCCTCCTCCCTCACCCTCCCAGTGCCTCCTGCATGCCAAGGAGGGGGAGGAGTTGATCAGTGGGGCCTATGGACCCCCTGGAGTACCTTCATGAACCCCAGTTTGAGAAACGCTGCTATAGGCTATATAAACAGGATGTATTACTACTGAATAAGTGCCTAAAAGCTCCAATCAGGCTGAACAAAGGACATGTTCCCCTGTGTTCCTGCCCCGAAGAAAACATGTGACATACAAAGATACAGTTTTTATATATCTGTATACTTGTTAACTATTCCAAGTAGATAAAGTGTCACTTATTCCTCATCTGCCCTTTAACCAAGCCAAAATTAATGAATTTCCTATCAATTGTCATGGCAGAAATGGGTTCTGAGGGATTTGAAGCAGGGGAGTGTAGTAAATTTCAATGGGGTGCTAACTCCAAGATCCACTTCTCAAGGGAGTTCCTGCCAACCCCATCCCAGCAGGGGACACTGTGTGTGTCAGGAGGAGAAAAGTGAGGTGAGCCTACTCCACCCACCAAAGCAGATACACTGTGTTAAGGACTGAGGACACCCTCTGCTGCCAGCTCTGCCTCTCTGGAGGAGAGGGGGTCGAAGAGAGTCCCGGCTGCCACTCCTGGGGAGGAAAAGGGCCCCATTACTGCTGTCCAGGCCTCTCCCGGAAAGGTGGGAGGGCACCCTATGACTTCCATTACAAGTCGGGGGTGGGGCCAAAAGGGACCCCTTTGTCATGGTGTGCTTGGGATCCGCAATTGACTTAATCCAGTCCCGGGGGCCTGACTTTGTTAGTGGAATAGAGGCAGTGAGATGGCCATGTGATATGAGACAAGAAGGGAGGGTTAGAGATGTGAAGGACCTTGAAGGGGAGGACAGGAAATGTACACTTAATAGGGTGTCAGGGAGAGCCAGTGGAAGGATTCAAAGAGTGAGGTGCTGTGGTCAGATTAACGGGCAAGGAAGATGATTTTAGCAGCTTCATTTTGCCTTTCAGTCATGAAAAATTTCAGAGTAGCAGCCGTGTTAGTCTGTATTCGCAAAAAGAAAAGGAGTACTAGTGGCACCTTAGAGACAAATAAATTGGTTAGTCTCTAAGGTACCACTACTGCTCCTTTTCTTCTAGTCATGAAAAAGTACAGGAAGATTGATCCTGATGGAAACTCCTTACACCACTCAGAAAAGCAATCATCTAAAAAAAGACAATACTTAGCACCTGATCAAACAGCATAGTACAAACAGACTGTGGGACAGAGGAGTTTGCTCCCTATAGGGTCCGATTAAAGCATCATTAAAAGAATTGAAGAACACTGCAAATCAGCATCACCAAAGATGTTATCACAGCCATTTACATATTGAACAGCTATGCATGAAATTACTGCAGAAATACCTTGGGTTTTTTTACCGCACATCCTCCCCACAGCGAGATTGCTATAGGACTGCAGCCCTCTCCCACTCAGATGTCCTGCTCTCACACACGCTGTGCTAAAGAGGGCAAAACCACAAGAGGTGTCACTAAAAAACATGACCTTTTATTGGTTTGGCTTATAATATATTTTATATTTTCAGTCGGGTGAAAGATTGAATCCATGTGGATGCAGCACACTGTGTAACTTTATCATGGATATTTGATCCTACCTGTTTTCTGTATCACACGCTTCCCAGAAGTTAGACCACATTGTCGCTCTGCCTACAGAGCTAATAGCTAGAGAGCATGAATAAGGAGTCAGGAATTCTGAATATTGTTCCTGGCTTAGACACTGATTTGCTGTGTGACCTTGTGCAAATCATATCACCACTTTATGCCTCAGTTACTCACCTCTTAGATATATGTAACAATACTTACTGCTGCTTAAAGGTGATTTCTGGCAAAAGGGAGAGGTAGTGTTCAACTCCTAAGAGCCCTCTGAAAGGGCTGACTGTGTTTGTGCATGCAAAGAGCATTATCCTGTTAGCTTGGCAAGTCAAAACTCTAGTACAAAATGTGATTCAGGAAACAAAATGTGATTCCACATGGAAAAGTGTGGCTGTATTACAGATTCTCTGAATCACAGATATTCAGGGGGTGGGAGGATTCTGAGAAGTGGTAATGCTGAACACAACCTAAAGTAGCTGGAGAGTGGACAGGGTATTAGGCATGATTCTGATGTGAGATGACAGCAAAAAGACCTATGCAATTTTGAGCTGCATAAGTCACAGAGACAGAGATAATGGTACTTGTGGCATCTTAGAGACTAACAAATTTATTAGAGCATAAGCTTTCATGAGCTACAGCTCACTTCATCGGATGCATACAGTGGAAAATATAGTGGGGAGATTTTATATACACAGAGAACATGAAACAATGGGTGTTACCATACAGACTGTAACAAGAGTGATCAGGAAAGGTGAGCTATTACCAGCAAAAAGAAAAGGAGTACTTGTGGCACCTTTTTGCGAATACAGACTAACAGGGCTGTTACTCTGAAACCTGTCATATTACCAGCAGGAGAGGGGAAGGTGAGGGGGGGACCTTTTGTAGTGATAATCAAGGTGGGCCATTTCCAGCAGTTTACAAGAACAGTAGGAGGGGAAATAAACAAGGGGAAATAGTTTTACTTTGTGTAATGACTGGGAGTGGATGTGTCATTACACAAAGTAAAACTAGTTCCCCTTGTTTATTTCCCTCCTACTGTTCTTGTAACTGCTGGAAATGGCCCACCTTGATTATCACTACAAAAGGTGTCCCCCCCAACCCCCGGCTCTCCTGCTGGTAATAGCTCACCTTTCCTGATCACTCTTGTTACAGTCTGTATGGTAACACCATTGTTTCATGTTCTCTGTGTATATAAAATCTCCCCACTATATTTTCCACTGAATGCATCCGATGAAGTGAGCTGTAGCTCATGAAAGCTTATGCTCTAATAAATTTGTTAGTCTCGAAGGTGTCACAAGTCCTCCTTTTCCTTTTGTGGATACAGACTAACACGGCTGCTACTCTGAAACCAGAGATAATGGTGCCTTTCTGTATAGCCCTGGTGCAAACAGATCTGAAGCACTGCATTCAATTCTAGGCACCCCATTATCAGAAAGCATGGGGTTGCTCATAGAACAGCAACAAAAATTATCAAGGTTTTGGAGACTCTGCCCAATGAGTAAAGACCTAAGATCTAAATGTGCCAAGGTGTGGTAGGGGGGCAAGATAAGAGTCTACAACTATCTGAGGTGTAAAACACCAAGGAGAAAGGAAGACTACTTAGGGAGGCACAAGGGTGTATAATTAGGAGTAATGGTATAAGGGACTGAAATTAAGCAAAATAAAATGTAGGATGAGTACCATTAAAAGTGTTTTGGCTATGAAATCTGTTACGTGGTAGAATAGTCACTCTGAAAGCCCTATTGCTTGGGACAATTAAAATGAGATTGAGCATAACGCTAGTGTATCTAGGCACAATTCTGCATTGGTTGATGGTGTGTGTGGGCTAACCGATCTTACGGTGAGGGATTTTCCATCTCTAACTCCTGTGGTTCTAAGGCTTTCTCCACTTTAGGACACTGTTTGGCATGTCTGAAGCAAACCTGTAAGAGAGAAGGCAAATAGACTAGCCCTCTGGGAGGGAAAATCTAAAGAGAGAAAAGGACTAAAGAAGTGTTTGTGTACAATATTCTACAGTTACACCAGAAATCATAGTAAAAAGAAAAAAGCCAATGCAACGCATTGTCCTCATGCAGACCTTTGCTGGAAATGATACTGTAAAGCTAAGAGAAAATGAGGACTTGTGGCACCTTAGAGACTAACAAATTTATTTGAGCATAAGCTTTGGTGAGCTACAGATCACTTCATCAGATTAAGGTGCCACAAGTACTCCTTTTCTTTTTGCGAATACAGACTAACATGGCTGCTACTCTGAAACCTGTAAAGCTAAGAACATGGACAAACATTCACAGCCACAAATTGTTCATTCTTTCCATTCAGCAGCGGAAGACACCATGTAATATCAAATCACAGTAAACTGGGAATTCCCATGAGATAGCGTGGGGAAGGGACGTACAATATTAAATTAGACTACGAAACGAAACTCATTGCCACAGAAAGTTGTTGGGAAGTTAAGATTCAGAAAAGGACTGGACATCTATATGTATAAGAAGAATATTCACAGTTACAATAGTTAATACTAACAACAATTTTGGAAGGGATATTAAACCTCATGCTTCAGAGCTTCTTTAACTAATAGAGATCAGGATGAGATCTACTGTAGGAAGCAGATTAAGCCACATCAGTCTACTGTGAGGTTCTTATATCTTCCTCTGAGGCATCTGGTGCTGACTACGGAAGGAGAGAAGACACTCGGATCTGGTCCAGTCTGGCTATTCCCGTTTCTATTCCAAAGGTGCTCCTGTAGTGGGGTATCTAGATTGTGGGGCAACATAAAGGAGAGCATTTCCCCTTCTGCTTCCCCAGTGCAAGAGAAGCCTGACCTGGGTCCACTTTTCTCTCAGAAGTGGAAAAGATGATTGGGCCATTTGTGAATTAAGGACAAGTTCATGGCACTTGGATACCAAACTGACAGGAGCAGGGCTGGCCCTAGACCAAATGATCTCTCTCTCACACACACACACACACACACACCATTTGTTAAAACTTTTAATTACCTTAATTTTTATTGCATTTGTAGCCCATTTCACAACTTCAATGCACGAAATGCATGCTAGGATCTGTAAATCTGTAATTATTCATGCCATATATAAGCAAATAAAAAATTTTGCTTCCTCTAAGCTTATAGAAACTTTTTAATTTTAAGAATAACTGAAATGTTCTAACATCAAGAAATTGAACTGTGCACCAACATTGGGTGGACCAGTATTAAATAGCGTTAGAGTAGATGACAGCCTTAGAATGTTAACCCTCGTCTTTTAGTTAAAAAGGTCGTTTTTGTTGCCTTTGCCCTTGCGAACTGAAGCACAGCATCAGAGAGATCCAAAGACTGGCCAATGGCATTTTCAAGTGATAAAATAGTGAGTATCACTTACCAGCCTCACAGTCAGATTTGTACCATTGTCTACAAGGATCCGATGAAGTGAGCTGTAGCTCACGAAAGCTTATGCTTAAATAAATTTGTTAGTCTCTAAGGTGCCACAAGTACTCCTGTTCTTTTTGCGTATACAGACTAACACAGCTGCTACTCTGAAACCTATAAGGATCTTGCATCTGATGGTGAAAACAGGAAGCATGTCCTTTGCAGTACTCCGAAGACGATACTGAATCTAAAGAAGATGATGCTGCATCTGACACAACCGATTGAAGGAATGGCAGCGACAAGGCATGAAGAAAGCTATTGGATTCAGGGCAAGGATCCCACTGTTTCTTCTTTTCATGTTTGTGCCGTTGTCACAGTATCACAGTTGGGCTCTCATTTCATTTCAGTTCATCCTTATATCTCACTGACTGACTGGTGATGCACTGCCACTTAAATACCCACAAGGGCATGGCTGACCACATTCTAGGAGGTTCAAGGAAAATGTAGTTCTCAGAAAGTCTGGAAGTTTTCATGAGATTCTACAAAGGCCCAGAACATTCTAGGAGATTCGTGAAAAATGGATCCACATACAAAATACCTGAAACATTTTACTTCAAATATTCTATGTTCCCTTTTGTTGCTAACAATAAAAAGAGCACCCCAATCCCGGCACCCGCCCAAGCCCAGCACCCCAGGGGGTCATCTGGGTCAGCTGTCCCTAAATCCAGCCCTGGACAGGAGCTGCTCCATGTAGACATGCTTCTTTCAAGGCTGGGTTGCCGTAGCTCCACTCCACACCAGACTGTAGAGCAAGAACACAGAGACCTGTACCTTGTTCTAAGTGTGACTGCACCTACACAGGGCTTCTGTCCTCACTCTATGCGTGGCCCACCCCCATACACACACTGTCTCTTACCCGCACTGTCCCATAAAGCTGACATGTAGCATCCAAACTCTTCCCAGTGCCTCTTCATCAGTGGCTGATAATTGTTTACAGCGGCTCATAAAGCACTTTTACCCAGGCCAGGCCCTAACACGATGATGTAAAGCAGAGGTTCTCAAACTGGGGCGGGGGAAGAGACACAGAATGTATTCTGGGGAGACATGAGAAGCTTTAGGAGGGAAAAAAAAACGTACAGTGCACATTTTACCCATAGCAATGAATAACTGGCAATGCTGATTCATCCAGACATATCAAGTCCTCAGATGGTGCTGTGCATTTTGACAGATTTCTGTTTAGCTTGCAGAGCATTATACAAAAGTCGTTGCCATCTGTACATTAATCCGTTTGCTACGACGCAGTGTGCACATTTAATTTGGAAGCATTGACCACAATCGCAGTTTTGCTTTTGCTCTTATTACAATGGATCGTTGGCTCTGTTTGAACCAATGCCTTACCGTTTTTAATATTTAGGGAGAGTTGCAGCTTGATTTTCCTTTAACTGGAATATGAACTTGTATGGCAGGGGGGCATAAACTACAGACACAAAGAAAGGGGTGCGATCAAATAAGTTTGAGAACCACTGAAAAAGTGCCATCCCATCCTCTTTTCTTGTATCTTGCATATTTGGAAATGGCACTATGGAGTTCTTGGCCTTTTGCACTTGATTTTTTTCTTTTTAATTTTTTTTTCTTAATTGATCTTTTTAATTAATTCAGGGCTGATTAAAGGAGGCTCAAGAAAAGGCACACAACAGCTGTGCAGCCTTCCCCACTGTGTGCCTGCCAATGTGCCTCGACCCAGACACAGAGGGATCACCTCTATGAGCAAGAGGGTTGTTTAGGATCCAGCCAAGGCGATGCTGCTCCACAGAGACTGCCAAGTGCATACTGCAGCGGGGTGGTTTTTTGTGATGTAGACACCAGTCAACTGGCAACTGTACTGTGGCTTGTTAACTCATTTCATGGATCAGCTCTCAAATGGCAAAAACTTTTGGTCACTACGTTTTGTCCAGTCCTTTTAAAACGATATGAACCAATCAAGTGGTTTTGGATACAATATGAGACGAGTCTCCAGGGGAGCGGAACAAGTGACTCACTGGGAGCGGGATGACTCTGATTAGTGAATGAATGTCAAAGCACACTGGGTGTTATACAGAGTTCTTTAGAGCAGCCCCATCATTTAGGAACAGCTCTTAAGATACCTTCCCTTACTCACTCCATGCCTCACAGTGGTCATTTGCATTTCCCTTCACAAGTCTGCACAGGCCTTTCTGACCATGCAACGGCTGCTATGCTTTTGTGTGTGAAATGGATCTCTATGTTCCTGAAATGCAAGCATATTGAACATGGTTATTTTGCCATTGGGGGTAGATTGCCATCATCTGGAACCCAAGGCTTAGTCATTGAAATTAGAAGAAGAAACCACTGGTCTTTGTTTAATGCTATTTTCAGGGCCCGTTGAGGCTGGCAAGGTGGTGAGGATGTAGTGCACAGGCATGGTCGCCTCCCGAGCTGAGCAGCATGAAAACTTTGGTTTAGTCTGAGACAATAACAAATCGTGTGTCATACTGGAAATGATCACCATGCCTCTGACAGATTTCTGTTCAGCGAGGAATGGGAGACAGCCATGAGCCTATCTGGGCTTCACACCACCAGCAGGGTGACTAGCAGACGCTCATTTCCCACTCTAAGCAAGTTTCCCATTGTGTTATCTCCTTGCACAAGCAGCACAGCTTGCATCCCACCTTGACAAATTTGCCTCGCCTCGCAGAAATAATTAGGTCTTCTTTACCGGGAGGAAGCACAATAAAATGTAACCAGCTATCTGAAATTACCACCCCAACACTGGGATAAAACATCCACTAGGTAAGTCAGAAGCACAACTCCTGCTCCTTAGCTTAGGCGCTGCCTAAATTATGGTTGCTAACACCAGGTCAACTGCACCAGATTTAGCAGTATAGAAATTCTTGCCGATTAGCTAGCAGTGCCATTATTCCTTTCTGTCTTTCTGTAGTCACTTACAGCCTAACATGCACATACAGAACTGAGCACTGTGACTCAGGCACTCACATCTGTAAATCGGGCCCACAGGGGCTCTGTGATTGCTACAGACATCCATAGCCACTGTACTTTTTGAAACTAAAAAGGAATTATGGTTGTACTTTCCCTAGTCTGCTCTTCAGCGGTTTTCAGAACTCTGAACTCTTCCTCACCAGGGAGTGACTAGGATGAGAGAGAGGAAAACCTCAGCAGCTTAAGGCTTGTCTAAATGGGAAAACTGACCAGAGGAACTATAGCAATAATATTATACCACTATAGCTACACCAGTACAACTGCCCCCACGTGCACACATGAGAGTTTTTTTTCAGTATAGCTCATGTCACACTGGAAACAATTTAAACTGTACCAAACAAGTAACTTTTATTCCAGAATAGTGTGTCCACACAGGGAGTTACCGTTGTACCGCTATAGTGGTATAATTATACTGGTACAGTTCTGCTGGGCAATTTCCCCATGTACACAAACCCTTTCTTGCAGAAGCTTTGAGAAAATAATTCACAGCGTTCTGAAGGAACGGATCCTAGGAGCTTGAAGCCAAAAACATTCAGTATAATACACAACATGTTGCAAATTAAAGACCATATAATGATACATAAGCACAAAGGGGACAAAGTTAAGGTAAGGTGAGAGTTTGTTCTCAGCTAAGTGTTTCCTGATAATTGTTGCATTAGCATAGGGGATTTTGGGTTGGATTTTGTGTTTGTTTGTTTTATGGAATTTCTTTGGTTTGGAGCAAAATGGAGAAGGAGGGAGGGAAATAATACTCAAAGAAACCACAAGATTAATGTGGGTTGGGGAAGGAGTTACAGTGTGTGTACATATATATGGGGATTGGGAGGGCGTGCAGCATTTTAATGTACATATGTGTGAGGGGCCCTTGCACACCATATCCCCTTTATTAAAAAATCCTTACAAGCAACTGAAAATAGGGGAAAGCCCAGCACTTCCATCTCAGCCACTATGCTTCTTATCATTAAATATGTATAGTACGGGACTGGTCACAGCGGGACTGAGATCACAGTGCAAACATAGGAAAGAGAAAACCCTTGCCCTGAAGGGCTTTCAGTCTAAAGATGCAACCAGACCAAGGGTAGAAGACGAGGCTACAACACACAAACAAATGAATATGGTGAGGAATTAGTACAGCTTTAGTTAGCTACCTGTATCGGATTTTTTATAAAGGGAAAGAGGTAGGGAGGATGGATAGTAGGAAAAAGGGAAAGAGGAACAGGCACCATTTGTCACTTCCCTACCTGTTATCAGCAGGTTGGGTTCTGTAGGCATCATGGCAAAATGGACTCTTAAGGAGGGATTAATTGCTATTTAATTGTATATGCTTTCTGAGCTGTGTATGTATAAGGGCTGGCCACATCAGCACTTTCTACTTACTGTGCAGGCCAGGTGAAATATTTTCAGACGTCTGTCCCTGTTATTTCTCTATCCTTGTTCTTTAAAACTTTGCAAAGTGCAGCCACCTTGCTGAGGGAAACTGTCATTCACAGGTTGGCACTGCAAAGCTCAGCCAATTTGGAGTTATCTGCATGGTGTCAAAAAGAGAGTCAGATTTTTTTTTCTTTTCCTTTTTTAAGTGGGGGAGAAGGGGAAAGGGCCTGGTCCCAAGCTGGCATAAATCGTTGCAACTCCATTTACATCACTGAGCACAAAAGCCAATGGAGCTACACTGATTTACACCAGCTCAGGATCTGGCCCACCGTGTCTCTTCCCTGTACAGTAATTCCTCACTTAAAGTCATCTCGGTTAATGGTGTTTCGTTGTTATGTTGCTGATCAATTAGAGAACATGCTCGTTTAAAGTTGCTCAGTGCTCCCTTATAACGTTGTTTGGCAGCCGCCTGCTTTATCCACTGCTTGCAGGAAGAGCAGCCCGTTGGAGCTAGTTGGTGGGGGCTTGGAATCGGGGTGGGCCAGCAGCCCCCCTTCAGCTCCCCTAAGTTCCCGGTGCCACCCTGCAGGCTTATCAATTGCGGGGCAGTTCAGCTGTCCCTCCCCTCACTGTCATGTGCTGCTCCTGCTCTCTGCCTTGGAGCTGCTCCCCAGAGCCTCCTGCTTGCTGTGCAAAGGGAGGGGGGGAAGAAGAGGACTAATGTCAGGGTATCCCCCTGCTCCTGCCCCCTGCTTATCCCATCTCCATAGAGCCAGGGGGACGGGACACGAGAGGGCTCAGGATGGAGGGAGGTTGCTGGCAGCAGCTGCTGTCTCCCCTTGCTGATCTACTTAAAAAAGGTAATGTACTACTGCATACTTAAAGGGGCAATGCACGTCCATCTCTCTCATATACGGTGTGTGCCTCTCTCTGCCATGCTGTCTCCCCTCCCTCCATTCATGCTGCCTTGTAGCGTGTGAGGCTACATTAGCAACAATATGTTATGAGGGCTCAGCCGAGTGCTAGTTCATCATTTAGCAGTAAGGCATTCCTGAGAAATATCCCACCCTCTTCCACCCTCTGACTTCACCACCTCAACCAAGCTTCACAATCATCATTGCTGTGTACAGTATTAAATTGTTTGTTTAAAACTTATACTGTGTGTATATATATTATAGACTTTTGTCTGGTGAAAAACATTTCTCTGGAATCTAACCCTCCCTATTTACATTAATTCTTATGGGGAAATTGGATTTGCTTAACACCGTTTCACTTAAAGTCACATTTTTCAGGAACATAACTACAATGTTAAGCGAGGAGTTACTGTACCTCATACTCACACTTGTATCTCAAAAACAATCGAAAAGATCTTCCTCAAACGTTTCTTTCAGAAACACAAACACAAATCACAGAGGCAAGCATGGCAAATTCCAACCCCAAAGGAGAATCTTTGAGAAAGGCAGGAGCAAGTGAAAATGGGACTTTGAACAAAAACAAACAAAATTTCAAGTTAACCACAGTTTTTTCTACTGGTGAAAGTGCCTATATATAGTTGTTCAGACAAGGAATGAAATTCTATAATATACATATTATTTTGTTCTTCCCTGAGCCTGGCAACAAGCAGGAAGAGGGAACTCAGATTATCAGATGATCCTAGGAAGAGGAGGAATGTCATAGCTGTTGCTGCATTTATTACCATTACAATAAGCCGCCATTGTTTACTGTATACAGAAGGACTGGCAGGCAAGGAGATGCTCAGTCTGGATAAATAAACAGAAAAGGCCAGCGTCCAAGTTTGAATGAACAATAGCCCCGGGGAGAATGCAAGCCACCTCTTTGACTGGACTTCCCTCCAGGAAACCAAGTCGTAATAAAGTCCTCCTGTATCCTGTCCCCTAGTCTAGGGGCACTGACTCAGTTCCAGCTTATCGTACAGATCATATTTCCAGAAGTAGCTGAATACAGGCCGAAGAAAGCCCTAGCAAATGTTCAGGAGAGAACTATCCAGCACTGGCAGGGAGCAGAGCTGGCCTTAGTAGTTTTGGGAGGACCTGTGAAACACTTTTTCTCCACCTCCATTCCCCTCAAACATAACTGACTCCTTTCTTTTATCCTCTGACTGCCCCCCAAAGTCCAGCCTGAAGAATTTTCTCCTCTGGCTCCTGTGGCAGGAGACGCAGAGCGGGGGCTGCTTGTATTGGAGTCTATTCCTATTAGCCAAGATTTGGGAAGTGTTTTGCAAGGGACTGTTGCCCAAATAGGTGGAATTCTACGTCCTCATCTGCAGGAGGGTTTATATATATTTTGCTAAATTTAGGACTTATAATGCTTTTCATTAACTTTCATAACCTCTCTGTGAGATAGGGATTATTGTCACTATTGTACTGGTGGGCAAACCAAGGCAGAAAGGTTAAGGTCTATGTTTTACAAGGTGTCCTCTGATTTTCAGTGGCCTTAGATTTTGGATGCTCAATCTGAGATGCTTGAGTTCTGATTGTCAGAATGCTTGCAGTTCCTGCTGACTGCAAACTAGATTTCTGGGTGTGCAATGCTTCTGAAAATGAGGCACATGTTGGACACCCAAAAACGGAGGCACCCACTTTTTAAAAATGTAGCTTTAAGGGAGTTGACCAAGAGGACAGGGAAAGTCAATGTCCAAGCCAAGGTCAGAACTCCCAGTTTCGCTGAGTCTCTCCTGGAATCAGGCTCTATCTCCCAGAGGCTACTGAAGCAAAACCGGGAGATTTTAGGCGCTAAATGTCTGGCAGCGCAGCGGGGTTAAGGCAGGCCCCTTGCCTACCCTGGCTCCACGCCGCTCCCGGAAGCGGCTGGCACGTCCCTATGGCCCCTGGGGGTGGGGGTAGAGGGTCTCTGCACGCTGCCCCCGCCCTGAATGCTGACTCCGCAGCTCCCATTGGCCAGGAACTGTGGCCAATGGGAGCTGCGGGGGAGGTGCCTGCGGGCAGGGGCAGCATGCAAAGACCCCTTGTCCCTCCCGCCTAGCAGCTGCTGCCAGAGGGATGTGCCGGTGGCTTTCGGGAGCGTCCCTAGGTAAGCGCCACCCAGCCAGAACTTGCACCCCTCCTCCTGGACCCCAACCCACTGCCCCAGCCCAGAGCCTGCACCCCACACCCAAACTCCCTCCCAGAACCCGCACCCAACACCCCCTCGGACTAGGGCCGGATTAACTCTCCTGTGGGCCTGGGACAATTAGATTTTGTGGGGCCCCTGGGGTTTTGGAGTGGGGGAGTGGGGCAGAGGGTTGGGATGTGGGAGAGGGTGCAGTTCCAGCTGGGGGGAGTGGCTCTGGGATGGGGCCAGGGATAGGACAGGGGGTTGGGGTGCAGCAGGAGGTTTGGGGAGCAGGTTCTGGGAGGGAGTTTGGGTGCGGAAGGGGGCTCCGTGTTGGGATAGGGTATTGGGGTGTGGGAAGGGGTGCAGGCTCCGGCGAGGAGGCGCTTACCTCGGGCAGCTCCTGGTCAGTGGCGCAGCAGGGCTAAGGCAGGATCTGCTCCCCGAGGTGGCTAGGATGTCCGGCCCCTAGGCAGAGGGCCAGGCCGCTCAGCGTGGTGCCCGCAGACACCACCCCCACAGCTCCCATTGGCTGCAGTACCCGGCCAATGGGAGCTGCGGAGCCTGCGCTGGGGGTGAGGGCAGCGCGCAGAGATTCCCTGAAAGTCCCTGGCCTAGGGGCTGCAGGGGCACACTGTGAAGTCGGCACTCAAGGCTCCAACCAGTGCGGGGGCGCCAAGGGACCAGTGTCCGGCCTGCAGAGTGGAGACTTGCCGCGGGCCAGATGAAAAGAAGCAGCCAGCCACATCCGGCCTGCGGGCCCCCCCTTAGCCCGAGGCCCTGGGCTGCAGCCCCTAAAGCCCCTGCATTAATCCAGCCCTGCCTCCTGCACCCCAACCCCATGACCTAGCCTGGTGAAAGTGAGTGAGGGTGGGAGAGAGTAAGCAACGGAGGGAGGGGGGATGGAGTGAGCAGGGGGTGAGGCCTTGGAGAAGGGGCAGGGCAAGGGTGTTTGGGTTTGTGCGATTAGACAGTTGGCAACCCTAGTCAGAACACAGGAATCCCTTGTTCTCAGACCCATGTCTAGTCCAGTAGTGCATGCTGCAGCTGCCTTGGAAATCAGGATGGATGGAAGTTCTGTATGCCTTCATATCTTGTCCATATGCTACTGTAAAAAGAAACACATATAAGCATATTTATATTTGAAACTGTTTAGTTCACCATATTTATTATTATATGGGGACATGCACATTTGAAATCTATCTCTTTCAAGAAATAAGATATATATACAGTCTTGTGGCAAAAAGAAGTGGCTATAGTCTCACCTCCTTTAGTAGAAGTTGGAAATACACTATCCTTATTTTTACATTTCCTGTTCCAGGAAGGAAGGAATTTTTTTTAATTACAGACTTTGCCTTCCAAAGTTGAATGAAACCAGAATTTCTGCTGATCCTTAAAGAATTATCTGAACTTCTGCTTTGGGGAGGGAAAGTGTCCTTGCATCAGTTGGTAAAAATGCAGCATATTTCTCTGTGCTTCACTAACAAACCACTTCCTCCATATACTGTTAATGTAACCTGTTAATGTAAACAAAGACCTTCCATTGACCAGCATGTCAAATGCTTATTTTTTCCTTTTGAAGTGCCATACAGGGAAAATATTAAAGTCAGGGTTCTCAAAGGTATTTAGGCTCCTAAGTTCCATTTTAAATCAATGGGAGGTAGGCACTTAAATACCTTTAAAGATCTGGGTCAATCTCACCAGCATCTTTCTCACTGCAGCCATTATTTCTCTCTAGGGGACTGTTTTTTGTGGGTTTTGTTTTTCAAATTATTTTAAGTAGGGGTTTTGAATCATCTGTTTCTCAATGAAATGTTACAAACAGGGTCTTGACTGCTTAAAGATCCTATGACACCTTTGGTACAAATAGGGATTAAATGCTAAATTCTCCTTAGACAAGAGATTCTTCTTTGCTTCTTATCCAAAACTATTATATAGTAACTCTGTGCACTTGTTAATCAGCTGATATGTTCCACTTTAGAAGTGGCTACATTTCAGTGATGGGTGAAGTGTTTACTCTATAAGTATATTTTATTAAATGCTTGGGGATCCCCCATGATAAAAGGTATTTCAATAATAGGTTTTCTTCGCTGATATCACTTTAAATCGACCATATGTTTACAGCAGTAATATGTCACACATCTGGGGTGCTGTATTAAAATGATTTAAATAAAAATCACAACTTGCCTTTGAGGTAAAGTATTATCCCTATTTTATAGAGGGGAAAACTGAGGCAAACAAGGGTAATGGCCTGCTTTTCAGAGTTTGATAGGAGCTGGATGTACTCAACTACTCTTAAAATCAGGCAATCAGTGATTTGTCCAAGATCAAACTATGGCAATACAAGTATTAGAATTTTGGAGCTTCTGACAGTCAGTCCCAGGCTCAACCCACTGCTAGACAATACTACTTCCCTATATATTACAACTACAAAGCTATCAAGTATAGATAGATGGCATGAGGAAAACATGTATACCTGGGATCCCAACAACCTGAATCTGCAGTTTTGACTCAGCCTTAAGGTTTTTATCGTTAGGCATTTCTCCTGCAGGACAAAAGTACTTGCACCTAAACACCTATCTGATGCAGGCTGTGTCCAAAGATACCGGAATAAATTCTGCCCACTGTAGTCAGTGACACAGAACTGATGTAACACAACAAATCTAGGTTCTTATTCATTGGAGGGTGAATGTTATGTTGTTGGGACTTGGGAAATACAATAAAGCCCATGTTGCAACACTGTGATGTTTGTATCATGGTATGATGAAGTTACATCACAACATTATATCACCTCATACTAACTCAACATCACCACATGAAGATGCAGGCCGGGATGCTCCTTCGCAGCACTGCATCAAGAGATGCAGGATAAATTTGAGACTCCTCTAAGACAGACTCAAGATAATAAGGATTGTCTTGGATGTTTTGGAATGAAGATGAGGGATGGCTCTACCCAACTAGAAGATTCTAGCATGGTTGTAATAAAATGTATCAGGGGAATGGGAGATATGTTTGGGGGAGTATGGAGGGTAAACAACAACTGTAATTTTGGGGGTGTGGAGACAATTTTTAGGTCTAACAATGCCGTTTTTAAGGCTGTGCCACTCCTCAGTGTGCCTTCAATTCAAGCCCTGGTACCATGAGGCGTGATTCCTGTTGCTGAATGAGGATTTGTGCCTGCAGTCAATGTACAATATTCCCATTGTGAGATCTAGGGATGACGTCAACTTGTTTGACTGATGTACCAGCCAGCCAGAGAAAAAAAAAACACAAACAGACCGGTGCCTAGGTGCTCTCCTTGGCATATCAAAGGACCAGACTGAAAGATCAAGATATGGATGCATTCCCGAGGCACCTCCATTAAATGCTGAATCTCCCAAAAGAATTTTTTGTCACGTGTTCCTTTCTGCACAGTAAGTCTGACTGGAAAAGACTGTAAACAATGGTGCCTGCAGATGTATGGGGTGTATTATTGGCAGGGGCACCAATTGTGGGACAGGCCACCCAGATGGGGGGCAAAAGAGGGAGTTTGCCATGGGTCCCCTGTTTGAGAGGGCCCCAAACCAAGTGATATTGTGACCCAATTCACCAGCTCACAACGCCGTTCACTGAAATTTGGCCCGGTGGCCCCTCTGTCATGCGACTCCATGCACCAGCGTGCAATTTCCGGAGCAGGGAGCAAGGCCCAGCCCCTCAGGACAAGAGCCAGAGTGCCACTGCAGGGTGAATGTGGTGCAGTTGTGTGTACCATGAGGAAATTTTCAGTGTGCTCCTGACAGCAAATGCCCACAAGCTATTCTGAGGGCAACCTGGCCTGTGATCATTTTAACCCATCCAACCCCAATGTGATCAATGACACAGCTAATTTTAATCTAAGAACTATGGCTACTTAATAATTTAAGGGTGAGTGTTATGCCTTTGAAAGTGAGATACTGATGCTACTGAACAGAGCCACAAAGGCTGCTGCTGGCAGTGCCCCGTTACGTCCAGGCTCCTCTACCACTGTATTTCACTCCTCACCTGCAGGAGCATCCACTTCTATTAGAGTTCTTCCTCCCCCCACCCCTCTGCCCATTACTCCACATCCCATTCTTGAGCCTCAGTATGTGCAGCTGTTACAGTTTGGGGCTCCACACAGCTCAGAAAATGCACCTCGGTCTTGACTTGCAGCCTCCCTGGCTATCCCCATTCTATTCTTCACCTGAGTCAAGATTTCTAGTTGTGCTGCTTAACATGGGGGAGTAGTAAAATGGACAACTGAGGCTACCAGGCACTATACTGTAATGAAACATTTAATTCCCAGCCTAAGCCAGGTACAAACCTGTTTACTGAAAGCATGGTCTTGAGTTTAAAGTGCAGGCCTCGGAGACAGAAGACCTCAATATTATTCCCAGGTCTGCCACCAACTTGCTGTGTGACCTTGGGAGAGTCAAATAATTTCAAACTGTACCTCAGTTTCCCCATTTGCCTAATAATGCCCATACCATGGGAGTTTTCTGAGGGCTAATGCACATTCTAAAGCCCTTATCTTGTCATGCTGCACTCTGACCTTTCCAAAGCAAAGAGCACTGAGTGCCTGACACATCATGACACCAACCCTGCTATTTTAGTTGTTTATGGGACATTCCGTTCCAGTACTTCCTGCAGAGACGCATTCACTGTAAACCCTAATCTAAATGTGCCTGCTTAACATACTGCTAATGCATGCAAAACTTTTGCCAAAGAAAATCTAATATCAGGGCCACAATGTGTTCAGAATAAACTCATTACATTTACATCCAAATCACTGTTTAGGGAATGGGGACCATGATGGATAATGAATTCATGCACCATGGTTATGGGTACCCCTTCTGGAGAAAACAGTGTGATAAAAAAATGTTGTTGAATAGGATTCATTTTACTATGTAATGGACTATGCAGGTTGGGGATGAAGAGTCCATCTATGCATCTTGTGTAGTCCACTTGAACACTTCCTTTAAGAGAGAGAGAGAATTATTTCATCTAGTATCATATTTCATACTTGTTCTGTTGGTAGATGGCCAGCAGAGACTTAGATGGATTAAATCTGTTTGTTGCTTAATGTTTCAAGGAAACATGGACTGAAGTCTTAATAGAGTTAATTAGTTGTCAATGTTCTGAGGTTAGGAGAAATGTGCAAATAAAAATCTCTTTACTCTTTCACACTGGACTGAACAGGCTCTTGATCCAGGGCTGGTGCCAGCTGTAGAATCTCCATGCTGTAACTGTTCAGAATACATTGATCTATGCAAGAGCGAAGTCCAGTTGAGACCAGCTAGGTTCACGTTGATTCAGGTCATGTCTCCCTTTGGGCACAGCTGTCTTCCTCTATCGATGGGAAGTTTTTTTCCACTGATGTAAGTAATCCATCTTCCTGAGTGATGGGAACTAGGTCAATGGAAGAATTCTTCCATCAGCCTAGTCATGTCTACACTGTGGGGGTAGCTTGGCTTAACTACTGTGGTTTGGGATGTGAATTTTTCACACCCTAAGCGACATAGCTAGGTCAATCTAAGTTTTAAGTGTAAACCAGGCCTCAGCTAGAAGAGAAGATTTCACTTTAGCTCCCCTGTCTCCTGCTTAGTTATATACTATATACATAGTGGGCCTGGCCATGGGAGGTGCCGTACCAATTCCCAAGATGCCCCGGCAAAACTTGAGTAGAGGAATTACCATAGTGGATCAAATTAGTGGCCCCTGCAGTCCAGCATTCTGTCTCTGACAGCGTTCAGTACCAAATGCTTTAGAGCAGTGGTTCTCAAAGCCGGTCCGCCACTTGCTCAGGGAAAGCCCCTGGCAGGCCGGGCTGGTTTGTTTACCTGCCGCGTCCGCAGGTTCAGCCGATTGCGGCTCCCACTGGCCGCGGTTCGCCACTCCAGGCCAGTGGGGGCTGCGGGAAGGGCAGCCAGCACATCCCTCGGCCCATGCTGCTTCCCGCAGCCCCCATTGGCCTGGAGTGGCAAACTGCAGCCAGTGAGAGCCACGATCGGCCGAACCTGCAGATGCGGCAGGTAAACAAACTGGCCCAGCCCGCCAGGGGCTTTCCCTGAACAAGCGGCGGACCAGCTTTGAGAACCACTGCTTTAGAGGAAGGTGTAAGAAACTACAGAAGGTAGTTATGGAATAACCTGCTCACAAGGAAAATTTCTTTCTAATCCCCATTGTTTAGGGGTTGGTCTATGGCCAATCAAGTTTCATCATGTATGACCAATGAAGTTCAAAGAGAAAATATGAGATAAATAATGAAAAGTTAATTAGATTTTAAAGGACTCTCTGATAATAATCTATGAGACTGTTAGTAACACAAGGAAGGAATTTATTTTTAAGATACTTTGTTTTTATCTTGACATTTTCCTTTACAATGGCATGCTAATTTAAGCCAGTAGTCGTGATGGGGTAAAGCTCAGCGGGAGAACGTGATAGAGCAGAGATCATTTATATTCTAGGTTCTGAGCCTTTCAAAGCCCTGTTCTCCTGATTTAAGGAGCTGTTGTGGAAACTTTCCAAGTGTACAGGGTGTGCCTGGCTTTTCATATCTATTCACATCTTTTTGTGTGTGTTTCAATTCAACCAAAACAATTGGGGAAAGAAATAACTTTTGTTTGGTTTCTGCTGTGATTAAATGCCTGATCCAGCATCACAGAAGTTAATGGAATCCATCATTACTGAATGTAGCTGATATTTTTGGAAAGATCTCTAGTTTTCACATTAACTAGAATAAAACACAAGCAATGGGTATATCCCTAAGACCAGATTCTTCTCAATTTCAGCATTTTCCATTTCAAATAGGCAAGGAAATAACTTATTTAGGTGTCAACATTTGGCCTATCTTTCCAAAATTGTTTCTATAAACATGGACTATCTATTAAAAGAAATTTCCAAAGACGAAGAGGGGTTGTGTCTCCTCCTTCTGTCCTTATTGGGGAGAATAGAAATAGCCAAAATGAATATCTGCCCAAGAATGACTTGTATCATTAGCCTATTGCCTTCCAAAGTCTCTCCCTTGCTCTTTGCTCACATAAATAGGTTTATCATTTAATTTTTATGGGATAAAAAACAGCCTCTCTTGTCACACAAGACCCTTAAAAAATCCTGGCAACTGGAAGTATGGGGTCACCAGATATGTATCTATATTATCTAGAATTCCAAATGCATCCTATCGTAAGGTGGTGCCCCTCCAGTTGCTCTGAATATACACCAGCCTGGTTATGAGATTGAAAAAAGTTTAGCTATGCCATTTGGTTCCCTCCCTTCTTTTATATACCTTAAGAGGTTACTTACACTCTTAAGGAAAAATCCAATCTAATCTTTGTATCTACATGGGGCTCCCTGCAACATGTTAAGCCTGTTACAGCATCCAATCTTACTAATTTTCTTCTTGTACCACTGTGGGGTAACCCATGTGTCAGGGTCAAGGCCAACTCCATGCTTAAAACAATTTGGATAGAAAAAGGGTTAACAAAAAATTAAAGATATATTATAAGATGGTAGACTGGTCTCCTTCAATTACATGTGTAAGAAATATCAGCTACCGCTGTCTCACAGTTCCTTCTTTCAGAGGCTATGCTCAAGGATTCATGCAAGGATGGAGACAAGTGGTCTGTTTCAACTTTCTCTCCTCTAAAAGAAAAGGTTAAGAAATATGGAAACAAAAGTCACTTTGTAGGAATTATGCATTATCCTCTCAATCTCAGTCTCAAAGAAAGATGGGGGAAAGAACTTAGCCTTATTATTACAACAGAAACTTGGGAGGATACCTGGCTTAATGTGAAAGAGACTTGTTCTTCCAGATACTACTGGACTCCCCAACATTTGTTCAAGGCTAGATTGACAACACAATGGTGGAGATGCAAACAACCACATGCCAACCTGTTACACATCCTCTATACCTAAAAGTGCATGTGTTCAGGAACGCCATATTCAGTGCTCTCTCAAAAACTTTTAAGTGTTGCTATCTTTCCTTCTCCAAACTTGTGTATTTTAGGGGTGCTGGATGAGCTGGTATTACCAGTTAACATTGAGAAATGGATTGCAGTAACTATTTTAGTACCCAGAAGAGTTATTTTGAGAAAATGGAACTCTGCCGTTCCTCCCTCATAAACAGACTGGCATAGTGAGCGCTTTACTACTGCATTAATGGAAAAAATGACTCCATCTAATAGAAACACTTGGGGAAAAAATGAAGATGTCTGGTCACACATGAAACTATTGCATACTTTTACAATTTAGTATATAATAGTCCCCGATACTCATAGGTTATGTTCTCACTTATTTAGCTATTTAGTCACTTGAATAATCAATGCCCTGCATGACCTTTGAACAGGTTCAGGATTTTTTGTTTGGTTATGTTTTGTTTTTCCAGGTTTTATAAATAATGAGCATTGAATTTTGTAATTTATATGGTGTTTCCATCTTGTGCGTGTATTTACATACATTTTGTTTTATGTGTTTATATTTGAGATAAAATCAATAAAAATAAAAGTTTTTTAAAAAGAAATTAATGGAAGCTTTACCATTTAGTTTATTATTTGTATTACTGTAGAGTCTAGGAGCCCCAGTCACAGAACTTCATTGTGCTAGTCACTATACAAACTCAGAGCAAAAAGACAGTCCTTGCCTCAAAGAGGTGCAAGATTAAGCCTTAAGTAATAATAATTTTAAATCATTAAAAAATAGCAGCAACAACAAGGGATTGGATGACGCAAGGAGTTGATTGTTAATGGGATATGGATCATTTCACCTGAGCATTCAGATTACCTGTTTAAATCTAGGTTAGGTCAGTGGCAACGGAGAGATTTTATGTTGGCTGTTTGGGGACCAATGCAAAGTGAGCAGGTTGTACTCTGTGTTCTGATCCCTGGTCACAAAACCATTGCAATGTCAGGTGTTAACTTACTGCCTTGGGGGCACTCTGAGAGGGGAAGTCAAGGATAAAATGAACTCAGACACTGAATTACCTACTCTCCCCGAGTGGTCCCTCAAGGTTAGGATTTTAGCACATTTTGTTTAAGTGTGGGGGAATCTTGCACTGCTATTGCCCTTGATAGCACCTTTCACCAGAGCTACATTTATTACAAAAACAAACAAAACCAGATGAAGTGAGTGAAAACTGGCCCAAGAACCATCCCAATTCAACATGTGCTCTGCACTGCCAGATGAATTTACCAGCTATTGATACTAAAATGCAACTATTCCAAAGATTGCTTTTGGGAATACCGTGCAGATTCATTCTCTGGCTCCTGTTTATCCGCATGGATCATTTCCCATTACTTAGGAAGAACCAACATGTCAATGGACTTTTGTTGTGAGGCCCAGTGACACCTAGTGGTTAAAGAAGGAGGCGCAGAGGATAATAAATAATGGGGGTCGGTGGGTTGGGAGAGAGGAAAGTATGCAACAGAATCAGCAGACTAATAGTGGGCTTTCAAAATGCCTATAGGCCATGCCACATATATCCAGTGGCTGGAGGTGAATGCAAAAGGCTGTGGCATGGCAAGCCTTTGTAATGAAAACAGAACATTTAATTGCTGGGTGTACTTAGTGCAAAGTCTCTAAAACCAGTTTGTTGTCATAGAATTCACTATACTCCTCACAGCCTCTTGCTGTTTCACTCAGTTCTTATACTGAAGGTTGTAATCCATGGCTCTGGGGAGAGTAGAATGTCCCTTTGGCTTCATCTACACTGGAAAACTGACCTCTTGCCAACAATGGGTTCCAGAATGGGCTTTCCTCAACTGGCCTTGATGACAAATTAACTGATAGTATAGATGGGAAAAGGAACCATTTCCAATACCATTGCAGAAGGCATGATTGAGACTTACTGTTAAACTGTTTTGAATACCAGTCACAGAGGACCTATGTCTGACAGTCATTGTTAACATAACTCAGTCATTTCCTAGTACAATAACCTAAACTACTGTATGTCAAGATCTGACTAAGTGATCACAATGGTCTTTGCTGGCCTTAAAATCTCCAAATATAGTAACATCATCTGAGAGACAGACCAGTGCTCAGTTTGTTCAACATCTCTGAGCCATGGAACTTTCTAACTTGTAACATAGGCCGTGTCTACACTACAGTGGTACAGCTATGATACTGCAGCTGGTTCGCTGTAGCACCATAGCGTAGATGTCCTACTTTGACAGAAGGGGTTTTTCCGTCGATATAGTTAGTCCATCTAATAGATGGGTTGGCAGAGGAATTCTTCCTTTGACCTAGCTGCATCTACACCAGAGGTTAGGTTGACCTAACTATAGTGCTCAGGTTGTGAAATTTTTCGCAGCCCTGAACTATGCAGCTAGAGGGATCTAATTTTTAAGTATAAACCAGTTCCTTACAGTCAGGCAGTAATCTTAATTGATCAGAGTAGGGAACTGGGAGTCAGAACTTGGGTTTGCCGCTCTCTCACTGTTTAACCTGACCTTGTTTACTAAGGGCTGGTGTACACTACAGAGTTAAGTCAAGGTAAGCTGCCTTGCATCGACTGCACTGTGGAAGTGTCTTCACTTAAATTTGGCTGCTGCCGATGTAAATGCCTCTCTGCACGGATTGAGTAACACTACTTCCCCACGTGCCGCAGAGTCATGGTCAATGTAGTTAGGTCAACGAGTGTCAGTGTAGACCCTGCATTGCTTACGTCGACTGTTACTGGCTTTCAGGAGCCGTCCCACAATGCTCCACGCCAGGGGTGGGCAAACTTTTTGAGCCGAGGGCCACATCTGGGTGGGGAAATTGTATGCAGGGCCGGGGCAGGGGATTGGGGTGCAGGAGGGAGTACAGGGTGTGAGAGAGGGTGCAGTGTGCAGGAACGGGCTCAGGGCAAGGGATTGGGGCAAAGGAGGGGTATGGGGTGTATGAGGGGGCTCAGGGAAGGGGGTTGGGGTGCAGGAGGGGTTTGGAGTGCTGGAGGGGCTCAGGGCAGGGGTGCAGGAGGGGTGCGGACTGCGGGAGGGAGCTCAGGGCAGGGGGTTGGGGTGCAGGAGGGGTGCAGGGTGCAACAGGGGGCTCAGGGCAGGGAGTTGGGGTGCATGGGGGTGCAGGGTGCAGCAGGTGGCTCAGGGCAGGGAGTTGGGGTGCAGGAGGGGTGCAAGGTGCAGACAGGGGGCTTAGGGCAGGAATTGGGGGGCGGGGGGCAGGAGGGATTCGGGCTCCAGCCCAGCGCCGCTTACCTAAAGCGTCTCCGGGGTGGCAGTGGCATGCACCAGGGCCAGGGCAGGCTCCCTGCATGCCTGCCTGGGCCCCATGCCACGCCACTCCAGGAAGCGTCCGGAACCACATCCCTGAATGGCCCCTGGGAGAGGGGCGGGCACTGGGCTCCATGTGCTGCCCTTGCCATGCCTCCAGGTACCTCCCCCGAAGCTCCCATTAGCCACGATTCCCCATTCCCGGCCAATGGGAGCTGCAGGGGGCGGTGCCTGGAGGCAAGGGCAACGCCCAGAGCCCTCTGCCCGCCCAAGGGCCGCAGGGACGTGGTGCCAGCCGCTTCTGAGAGTGGCGCAGGGCCTGCAACATTACGGGGAGCAATCCTGCAGGCCAGATTCAAAGCCCTGATGGACCAGATCCGGCCCGCGGGCCGTAGTTTGCCCACCCCTGCTCCACACTGATGGTACAATTGATACTAGCGCTCCTCATGAGGACACACACTGCCAACACAAGGAGCCAAGTGTGCACACACACAAGTGATTTAACAACTGTGATGGCTGTATGCGGACATAAATTAGGTCAACATAATTTTGTAGTGTAGAGATGACCTTAGTTACGCTGCTTGTTTACTTTGTGCTTTTCTCTCCACTAGGAAAATAAAGAGAGATTAGGTCGGTTTCGTTTCTGTCCCTAGTCTCTTGTCTCTTCTGCCTCTCCAGCACTAGCTCTGCTGCAATGTCTGAGTTGCAAACACTATAGGGAAAAATGTTGAAATGCAAACAAAACCTGCTTTAATTCACATTTCAAAAAAATTGAAACCTTTTTATTGATCTGAGATTTGTTAAACCTAATGTTCTCACAGGAGTGTTGTGAGCATTAATTAATGTTTGTTAACGTAGGATGAGATCATGGATAAAGGTTATAACACCTGGGTATTAGTCTAAGGCAGTAGCCTGACACGTCCTGCTGAAATATAGTAGCCTGATTCTCTGGGACACCTTGCAATTTAGTCATATTCATCATCCAGTTGGGAGTGGCCTGACCTGTCAATCAAATTTTAAGGGGTCATTTAAGAGAGTTCAACATGTTGGGGGAAGGGACATTGCATTATTCAAGCCATTAACTTTGAGTGTCCTCTTCATGCTGACATTAAGACGATCAGTTCCAATTATAATAGAAATAAATATCTGAAGTGTTATATAGAACATGGACACATATTGGATCTGGGAGCACTGCTGGTATCTTACAGGTCACATCTGTCAGTGATGGTGTGATAAATGAAGGGGGGGAGGTAGGAGGTAGGACACCTAGCCAGCCAGTTAGCTATAAAGTCCCTCTTGGTGGCTGTTCTCTGCTTGCTTTACCTGTAAAGGGTTAAAAAAGTTCCCCAGGTGAAGGAAAGGGAGTTGGCACCTGACTGAAAGAGCCAACGGGAAGGCTAGAACTTTTTAAAATGGGAAAAAACTTCCCCTTTGTCTTTGTTGTTGTTCTCCGGGAAAGAGGGGAACAGGGAGCAGTTATGCTATGAGAAGCTTTAAGCCAGGTATGATCATAGATCATCAGATCACAGCTAGAACTACTTATTTGGAACTCCCAAATGTGTAAGTAGATCAGGAATGTTTAGAAAGATGCGATTAGGTTTATTTCTGTTTATTTCTTAGGGCTAGTGAACTCCTCTGTGCTAACCCCAGGTGCTTTTGTTTGCTTGGAACCTTTAAGCTGAACCCCCAAGAAAGCTATTTTGGGTCCTTCATTTTTGGAATTACTCTTTTAAAATCTAGCAAAAGCCTAAGTTCCAGATGTATTTTCTTTCTTTTGTTTTTAATAAAATTTAACTTTTTTAAGACCAGGATTGGGTATTTGGTGTCCTAAGAGGTTTGTGCACATGTTGTTTAATTAGATGGTGGCAACAGCTAGTTTCCTTTGTTTTCTTTCTCAGCTCTTCCCCAGAGGGAGGGTGAAAGGGCTTGAGGGTACCCCACAGGAAGGAATTCCCAAGTGTGCCTGCCTGGGTTTTCCCAAGTGTCCCTTCCAAAAGAGGGGTTTTGGATTTGGGTGGTGGCAGTGTTTACCAAGCCAAGGTCAGAGAAAAGCTGTAACCTTGGGAGTTTAATACAAGCCTGGCATGGGAAGTATTAATTTTTCAAATCCTTGTGGGACCCCTCTTCTGCACTCGAAGTGCCGAAGTGAGGAATCAGCCTTGACAGATGGTGTCCTCAGAGACATTAGCACTCCCATCACGAGAGCCTCAAATGTCAGCAAGTGAATCTTAAAAGGCACCAGGTGCTTCAGCTGAGAGGCCAGAGCAAGAGGGAAAACTTAGCCATTTTAAAGATGACAGAAGATTTTGTAAGGATGAAGAGGACAAACCAGGGTGTGAAACTAAACAAAACTACAATCCGGGCCTTTCTCCGTGTACTCAACAAGAAGAGTAGAAAGGTTGTTAGGATGAGATATATTTAATGACTAGAGATGGGGCCCAAACTCTAAATCAAAGCTGGTATAGTCAACACAGAGCCCAATTCTCCATTGCCCTGCATCTCGTTTAGTTATTTACACCAGTGCAAAGTAGGAACAAAATTCTACCTTTCAGACTCAGTAGCATTTTTCACTCATTCTGCACTGTGTAAATGACCACACAAGGTACAGGGCAATGGAAAATCAGGTCCACAGTGTTTAAAATGCTAGTGACATGTCTACACTAGCACTCCCACCATGGCAATAATCAGTGGAGTTGTACCAAAAGCAACAACCGTGGGAATTTTTTTTTTTTTTTGAGGGTGTGAAGTCTCATATAGACAAGTCCTCAAGGCAAGAATTATCTGTCAGCAACAGTAATCAATAGGGAAGCTTTCCTGAATCATTCAACACCAATCGATGAGTCTGCATTACAATAACAAAAATTCTGTGTCAAGGTGCTAAATGCAAAAGCCTTGTTTTCATGCCCACAAGGATCTTAAAATCAATACACATTCAAAGGCAACTGTCAAGTAGTCTTATTTGTATTGCTTTTCAATATTTTTACATTCTTCATGGTTCATTTAATAATAAACAGCAATAATACTTAGCACTTGTATTGGGCTTTCCAGCTGTAGATTGTACAGTGCTGTACAAAGGTGGATAAGCAGAAGCAGTTACCTATGAGGAACCTGAAGCAGAAAATTTGTGCCTTACATCACACAGCCAGTCTATGGTCGGGCTGGGGATAGAACCCAACTCAGGTGACTCGCAGTCTGGTGCTCTAGCTATTGCACTAACAGAAAAGCCCAATGCTGGAGCTCCTGAATCAAAAAAAGATCAGGTTCTTGATTATAACCTCCTCAGGGCAGGAACCATCTCTTCATTTGTACAGCACCAAACACACTGCACCAAACTGTCATCTTGTGAACATCAGCAGAGCTCCATTGACAAACTGCCAGTTTATACCAGCTGAGGATCTGGCCCAGTGACTGCCAGTGATTAACAAACAATCATTTTTTGTAAACCCATCTTACAGGCTTGACTGGTTTTCTTACTTGCATATTAGGGGATAATAGCAAAAACCCTAATTGTTACCTTTTCTGGTGAATTTTATCTTCAGTTAAAAAGTGTGTAGGCTGGAAGCTCTTTAGGGTAGGAGCTGTCTTTTTGTTCTGTGTTTGTACAGCGCCTAGCACCACGGAGCCCTGGTCTGTGATTGGGGCTCCTCGGCACAACAGCAATACAAATAAAGAAGAATATCATTTGATATTTAAGCTATTCACTTGTGTTGTGTTTTCAACAGCACTGTTAACTTAAAAAAATCACTATCAATTGAAAGCACTGGAGAAAGGTATGTGTTTGAATGCAAGATAAATTACACACTAGAGCCCCAATCCTGCAATGATCTCTGCGCGGGTGGACTGCTGGGTCCATTCACAGAACTACTAATATCTGCTATCATTGCAGAATTGAGGGCTGGGGTGCATCTTTATATTGCATACTAGCCTATGTTTAATATGCTTGAGTGCAACTAAGAAGCAGGCAGAGAGCATTCAGACTTGTGACCTAGAGACTGTTTAGGACCCTATACATGGACTTGTTGAGATTGCTATTTTGGTTTCCCAAAACTTATAATTATTATCTGTAATAAACTTTTAAATAAACCAGCTACATTTGCTGTTCAAGTCAAAGTCTTTCGAAATCCTAGAAAAGACTCACACACACTAATAAGCAATTTTGACATCCTGTTTCTTCCTTTAGTCATTTTCCTCTCTGTCCATTTTGCAACCAATGTTTTGCTTCTGTTCTTTGAATGCCATAAACCTATATTTGCTTCTCGATATGTACATTCTCATGACTGGTGAGATCAATGAGAACATACACAGTTCTAGCAGTAGCTTTTGTTAGTCAGGTGCCAGGGCCCTGGCTACTGTCTTTCCTCTCTGTCTAGGGCAGGGGTGGGCAAACTTTTTGGCCCGAGGGCCACATCGGGGTTGCGAAACCATATGGAGGGCTGGGTGGGGAAGGCTGTGCCTCCCCAAACAGCCTGGCCCCTGCCCCCATCCGCCCCCTCCCACTTCCCACCTCCTGACTGCCCCCGTCAGAACCCCTGGCCCATCCAAACCCTCCTTCTCCTTGTCCCCTCGCCGCCCCGTCCCAGGACCTCCTGACCCTAACTGCCCCCCCAGGACCCCACCCCTTATCCAACCACCACCACCCCACCCCCCCGTCCCTGGACTGCCCCAACCCCTATCCACACCCCCACCCCCGACAGGCCCCCTGAGACTCCCACGCCTATCCAACCCCTGCTGTTCCCGTCCCCTGACTGTCCCAACCCCTATCTACCCCCCGGGACCCCAACCCCTATCCAACGCCCCCCCTGCTCCCCATCCCCTTACCACCCCCTCCCAGAACCTCCATCCCATCCAACTGCTCCCTATCCCCTGACTGCCCCCCGGGACCTCTGCCCCTTATCCAACCACCCCCCCACCCCCTTACCAGGCCGCTCAGAGCAGCAGGACTGGCTTATTGGAAAGCCTGGGAGGTGGGCGGGTGCAAGCTGGGCTGCCCGTATGGCGGCGTCACTGGGGGGGAGAAGGACAGTGGGGGAGGGGCCGGGGGCTAGCCTCCCGGGCCGGGAGCTCAAGGGCTGGGCAGGACAGTTCTGCGGGCCAGATGTGGCCCACAGGCCATAGTTTGCCCACCTCTGGTCTAGGGCATAGCTGAGGTAGTTTTTGATAATATTTAAAGTTGAACGGAGATGCTTCTCTAGATGTTAACGGTCTTAAAGCTGCTTATATCTTGGTCTTGCACTCCTTATGTGTGCTCCCTCCCTGGGCTGCTAGGACTCTATGTCCGTAGTCACAACAGTCACAGAGGGCCGTTGTAGTCTCTGGAGAGGCTGGATGACTGCCCATGTGGCCGCTTACGTGGAACAAACAGAGAAATCAGGTTTTGTTAAAAGCCAACTTTTAACCAGTGCCAACTGAGTCAGGGCCAGGACACAGAGAAGCTGAAATTTATCCTCCCTTTACTGTTGTCTTTGGCCTACGCAGAGTGTACCAAAATCTCTTCCCCAAGGCAGGCATGCCCTTGCCCACACTAGACTGTATTTTCAAAATGGGTTTGTAAGAGGGGCTGCCCAGTATTGAAACATAAGTGGGACTAGAGAAAGATGGCTTGGTTTCAAGATGGATCCATTTTGGCATGACACCTGGAACTCAGCAATATAAGTTGGCCACCAATAAACATGTCTTTTCTACAATTCTGTCCGCCTGTCACACCATTTATTGCTAACAAAATGCTCACCCTTTAAAAGAAGCAAGCAATATGAAAGCAGCTTAAACAAAGATGTCTCTTTCTCTTTAAGACCAAAATCAGTTCTTCAGGGGTCATTTTTCCAAAGCAACAGAGAAATTAACCACACAAGCAGGATGTAGCTCAATAGCACAGGCCTGCCTTCAAGCAAGAAGTATATAAAGAAGGGACCACGGCTCCCAAACACAGGCTCCATAGTACACAGGAGCTTAACTCATTCCCTGGAGTCTCCCAACCAAACCCTTAATGTCTTATGAGTTTCTGTTATTGAGGCCCAGCTGTCAGCTGCATCTTCCAAAACAAGCCACAGCTATGGGCTTCTCTCTAGAACCTGACAAAGGTTAAAGGTGGCTGGCCCAAAATTTTTAAAAACTAGATTTCGTCCTTTGTTTTTGCTTCTTTATGATGAATAAAGAAGGATTGAAAGGTTGGTTTGTTTAGGTTTTTTGTTTCTTGGAGGCGTGGTTTGGTTTTGGTTTGTTGGTTTTTTTACAACAGGCTTTCAGGCCTTTTTTGTCCATTATGAAGAAGCAAAAAGGGGCACAAATCCGTTTTTTTCCTTTGCAAGAGGCAGTCTTCCCTACACGTTGAGTTGTTCCCCTCCACTCAATGGAAAGGCTTAATTCCTTCATGGTCCAGCTGAGAGCATGATACATAAACCATGAGAGCAAGGTAATCCCATATGGATGTTAGCTTGCACATGCCCTTGCCCATATTGCACAAATAACTAGGATTTTTTTACTTCACTGGGGTCCATGTGGGCACAACCATTATGTTCATATATGAAATGTGGCCCAGCCTGATAAGATATTAGGCAGTATCTAACTGTATCTGCTGTGAGAGTTAAGTGGAAGGCCTAATGAAGAACAACCTTCCACTTCTCACCAGAAAAACTCCACCATGAAATTTAATAGTTGCTACCCCATGCCTCTGCCTACACTTATCTAGGCCCTGACCAATGAACTTATCAGTGGACCTCTGTGCCCACATGAAACCCCACTGATGTCAATGGGGAGCTCAAACGGAGTTCATTGCAGCATGGGGGATTCACCATGTAGGGGACACAAGGGAACAAGCAACTCAGAAGTTCTGCACTCTCTGAGGAGGAAGCACCAGCTTATAGAATCTATTTAAAGCCTATTACCATAGTATCAGAGAGACTCACATTCATTCATGAATTTAGCCTCACAATTCCCCCGGGAGGTAGAGAAGTTCTATCATCCACATTGCACAGATGGGGAACTGAGGCTCAGAAAAGCTAAGGGACTTGCCCAAGATCACAGAGGAAGTCAGTGGAAGAGAGGAAATCCCTGCTCCCAGTCTCCCAAGTCCCAGGCTAGCATCCTAACCACTGGAACCATCCTTCTGCAAAATGATGAGACACAATGGTTTAAACATGGTTCTGCCCCAACCGTTACACGGGAAAATCTGGTTCTGGCTCTTGTTCCTTGAGGCTGCCAAGAAAGAGAAGGGAAAAACTACAAATAAAAAAAGGCCACCTACCCCACATACAGCATACTTACTGAGCACCGTTATCTGCTTTTGACCACTTCTGAGCTATCCACTAATTCAATTTTTATATTAAATCAAACATGTCATTGTTCCCCCATCATTAGAAGGCCCCTACAGTGAGGAAATTATGACAGTAGGAGGCGCGTGCATAGTAGCAGTTGGAGCACGAATGCAATAGAATTCCAGCTGTGTTTACTGGCAGGCAATATCTTTGTTCCGAATATCTGACTCACAAGTAAATGTTCTCTCTTGCCACAGACTCCTTGATGCCCAGGATAGTCATCTAAACCCCTCCTTTCCATCTCTCCACCTCTCTTCCTGTTTGTTCGACTGGCAGGTCACTTTGTGTAATTAACTCCTTAGACAAGTGGGTCAGGGTTTTGGGCTGCGGGCAGCACTCACCTCGGGCAGCTCCCCGCAAGCCGCGACATGTCCCTCTGCTCCTAGGCAGAGGTGCATCCAGGCGGCTCTGCACACTGCCTCCGCCCACAGGTGCCGCCCTCGCGACCAACGGGAGCTACGGAGCCGGCACTCAAAGCCGGGCGAGGACAGCACACAGAGCCCCCCATGGCCATTCCTCCGCTTAGGAGCTGAGGGACATGTCGCCACTTCTGGGAGCCAGGTAGGGTGCCTGTCAGCCCAGCACCAACCGGACTTTTAACGGCCCGGTCAGCGTTCTGGTAAAAAAAAAAAAAAAACAGGCACCTGGCAACCCTAGGGCCAGACTTTTTCCCAGAATAGCTCAAGTATATCACCTTGGGGAAGGACAGCTGATGTGGCAGTTCCCATAATCTGATCACAGCTTGTGTTCCCTGGCTGATCAGGGTAGATCTATGAACTGGGCTGTGTAATGGGACTACCTGGCTGAACAATCAGGTCACGTCTGTCTCCCATTCCATCCTACACAACAGCATGTCAGTACTCCAGAGAGAGTGCCTCCATTGGAATGGATCTGTAAGGCAGCTTTACATAATATACTACCTATAATAGGTTAATTTAATGGTAACAGCAGCACAAACATATTGTGCCTCTCTAAGCTGATCGATCATATTCATTAATTTCAAGAGGCCACAGCTGGTAAACTCATACCCTGAAATAGCTCCCCCCAGAGTCTCATTTCCGGTTGCTCATGAAAAATGATAGAAAATAAACTCCTCTCCCTTCAGATTCTTCTGCCCTTGAAGGGTTCCCAGCATGTGAAAGTGAAATCAGTTCCTCTGCAAGCAGAAGCCCTTTCCCCTCGCCAAGCGCTGTCAATCATGCTGCAAATAACACTTGCACATTTACACTGTTCAATTTATTCTTTCATTTGCAGAGGAGCAATGCAAATGAAAATTGAGATGCCAGTGGTGTGGCAGAGACGTGGGGTTGGGGAAGGTCCTTGGATTGTGCAAAATGCAAAGTACTTGATGTGTGGTGAATTACACAGGACAAAAGGAGACTGTTTCTTTCACTGAAAGAGGATTTATTTAAATTTCCCTTCTCAGGGGAAAATATAACAGTATCTTAGAATAAAGGTCCATACCATTGCAGTAATATAGTGGTAAACCTTATGCCTTCAGCTTCCAGCAGCTGAAGATAATGGACACTCAGCACCTCCCAGGATCAAACCCTTAGATCATCTTTCTCCAGACTATGCATCCACTATAGAGAAGTTTCTGAGTAGCAGCCGTGTTAGTCTGTATTCGCAAAAAGAACAGGAGTACTTGTGGCACCTTAGAGACTAACAAATTTATTTGAGCATAAGCTTTTGTGAGCTACAGCTCACTTCATCGGATGCATTCAGTGGAAAATACCCATATAGAGAAGATACTTGGAGCTTTGGGAGGGAGTGTAGGCTAGTGATTAGATCAGAGGACTTGAAGTCAGGACTATTAGGTCTTAGGGTATGTCTGCAGTGCGGAGTGTACCCAACTGGTGGCTCACATGCACGCAGAGCCGTGCTTGCCGACCCTGCCTCAAAGCAGTCGCACTGCAGAGTTCCACACAACTCATACCCGTGTAGCTGTGATTATACAGGCTCGGCACTAGGATTTTTGAGGGACATATCCCAGGGGCCTTAGCACCCCACTAAATTGAACCGCTTTAGGAATTAGTTCATGGCATATTGTGGGAAAACTTCTGAATCCTTCCCGAGCCCCTGCGCACAAGTGTTCCTAGCCCCCAGTGCATCAGTCCATTCCCAACAGGGCCACTAGCTCACCATGTGACCAGGAGCAAATCATTTAACCTTTCCCTGCCCCTATATTTATTAATATTAGTATTATTTAATTATTATGTATATTATCATAGTGCCTAGGAGCCTAGTCATGGACCCGGACCCCATTGTGCTAGGCGCTGTACGAACACAGAACAAAAAGATAGTGCTTACAATCTAGGTAGGATTACTCAGCTGTAAATTGGCTACAGTAATAAAAACAACACAAAGGGACAGTGCACCTCACGTACCTCACAGGGGTGCTACAGTGCGTACATAAAGTTAACGTTTCTATACAACTTTGAGATTCTTGAATGAAGGACACAGAGCAAGTACAAACTCCTATACAGAGCTTTAGCTCAGGGACATTTGCGATCACATACAGTAGCATAGTTTTAGAGAAAGGTATGGGATCTGCCAGGGAAACGGAAGCAGAAAACAGTCTCTGTGCAAAATGGACAATGAGAATAAATGAATCCTTTGAGTTTTGGTAATTTAGAGTAAGTTTCATTTTTCAGCCTTTAGTGCTGTAACATTTGGGTGTGAAATTCAGCAGGGGAATGTTTATTTACTTAAACAATTGCTTTTGTTGGAGGTTTTGGCTTTTGTTTTTACATTTGTGGAAATATTTTTGTTGGTGTTGGGCTTCACAATGGCTTGTTTCTACAACAGCCAAACCTTGAGCCAAATTTAAATTGACAGTGCCCCTTTACAAGGCGAGGCCTCCGTTCTGCAAACACTCACATGACTAATTTTACTCATGTGAGCAGTCCCAGTGACTTCACTAGGAATTATTCATGTAAGTAAAGCTACCCGTATGCCTAAGTGTTTGCAGTATCATGCTTCAGCAATATACTGTTAAAAAACCATGCCAGGAACTATCTGTTTGAGCCATTACATTTTTAAATGGCTTCAGATGAAAATAATCACCACTATTTCTATTCTCCATCAGGCTGCAGTTACAACTACAACTTCCAGAATGCCAGGCAACTGAAGCTCTAATCATATGACTTAAACTGACCTCTTGCGATTTCTAGTGTCTGCAGTCACATGGTAGAGTCACATGGTAGAGTAAAGATGGCTGCAGTGAGAGAAGAGCAGTTTGCAGCTCTGCAGATCTTATTGAAGGTAAAAAAAAAAAAAAAAAAAGACACAAATGTACTAAGTTAGCATGATGATGTTTGCTTTTTAAAATCCCTGTACTGTTAAACAACTGCTGAATTCTGCCCAAGAGGTGGCTGCATTTCACTGATCCCTGGATAGAGCTTGTAAAGCAGTTTAGGAAGAAATATGCCAGCTAAATGTGACTAATAAAAAGAGAGAATGAAAAGTATTTGAGCCTTAAATGGTGTTTCTCTTCCTGGGCTCAACACTTTGGAAGCTGCTGCTTATAGAGATGAACTGTATGTAGTCATTTATGCAAATTTTGGAGACAAGGGAGAGGAGGTTTTAAATTGGTGATGCATTCAAATAATGCTGTCTCCCCATGGTGGATCAATTCCATGCACATAAATGAGTTCTACAAGCCCTGTCGCCTCTTAAGGACAGAACCAGAAGAATGAAAAATGGAAGCTTCTGTATTAATAAATGACACCCCTGCCCCCATCCTTTCAAGCAGTATTTTTTTCCTGGTTGCTGTGGTCAGGTAGCATTGTAACAGGATTTGTAGGACTGATTTAATTTGTTGCTCTTTTAAGGATTAAAAAAAAAAAGGGGGGGGGGAGATTCCATTTTTGAAAACACACATAAATAATTCAGCAACACAGTATGATCTGAACACAGGATTCGGAGCCTGGTGCTCCTAAATTCCAATTCTGCTCCTGCCACCAACTCCCTGTGTGGCCTCAGGCAAGTCACTTCTCTGTCTGCAAAATTAGTATAATGCCAACCTGTTGCACAGGGGAGTTTTGAAGCGTAAGTAGTTATTAGTTCAGTGCTTTGCAGTTATAAAACACTATAGAAGTACTCACTGGTTTCTCTGCATATAAACAATGGTTTCTGAACCCCGCGCTCATTATTTTCCAGGCTTCCTCAAAGGACGTAGTTAGACAACTATGCCAAGAGTGCTTTTCTAGCTCAACAAGAGGCTCAAGCAAATTGATTGACAGCACCTGTTCCAATCTGTCTGTGACATCAGAAGAAGCAGCTCAAGTAAGAGGGCAATGACACTTCAGCAATGACAATACAGTCTCATTGACAGGGCCTGCATGTAACAGGTGCTTTTCCCTCTGGCTCCTCTCTTCACAAGCAGCCAAACCCTGCTGAGAAGCAGATTTTGAAACTAAAAGCAGTTAGTTAATAATCTGCTTTCACTGAGATGGCTAATGAGGCAGTACAGAGTTCTCAGTGCTGCCGTCAGGCTGGCTCAGAACTCCACTGGGGCTCTGTGTTGGCCTGTGAGGACAGGACGTCCTTACAGATACTTGAGCACGAAATTCTGCTCAGTCAAAATGGATACAAATTCAATATATATTCATCTACCTTACAGCAGGGGTCATGAATCGGGTCAATGTTAGCAAAGCCCCTTAAAGATCTCAAGTGCTTAAATATAATGAAGCAATTGTAGCAGTGTACGAACAAACATTAAATGCCTTTAAAAGCCACTCTGAATTATTTCATGCAGTAAGTTAAGAAAGCATTGGGTACAATCCAAACAGGCTTTTTTCCCTCCTCCATTTACCTAGCCAAGGTTTTTAATACATTGTGTTTCATTCTACGAGTTGAGTGAAAATATGGCTTTAAAACTTGCTCTGTTCAAACTGAGTTGCTGCCCATGGCTAAAACCCCAGTCCTACATCAGGATCAACTGGCACAGACACCTGTGTCCTATAGAATACCATGCAAGATTTGGACCTAAATCATGCTAACCAGCTTATATTTTTTCAAGATCTAGGGTTAAAATATTCAAAATTGCTTAAGTGACTTCGGAGCTCAAGTCCCATTGATTTTCCGTTTTCCCAAGGCTGAACAACCAGTACAAAATATAGGTAGGAATATACTATAGGACGCAAACCTTCATCAGCAGTGGGATGGGCAAGGTAACCCAATAAGCATATTCTGCTTCCAGTTTCTGTAACTTCATGTGTCCAGTTCATCCTTAAATGTAATTTCTTCTGTAAAGTAGTAATATGAGCAATTAGGACCTGACTTTCTTAGATTGAAGTCAGAGGGCTCTCCAGAGGCTCAGCATCACTGAAGATCGGGCCTTGGCTGTTTTTGAAAGCCCTGGGGCAGTAGTTATAATTACAGTACTTAGTAAAGGGCTTAGTACTTAGTTGGATGACATGACCCAGAATTTTGAACAGAAAGCTGGAGCTGTCTGTGTTTGGAGAGTGCAGGTTGGAGTACAGTGGATTGTGAGCAGCACGTATCAAGGGCTGTCATTCCTTACATAAAATGAAATTATATGACTGATTTTGCAGTTGGCTCCATGAGGGCCTGCCAGCGTGCATCTGATTGCTGGAGCTTGGCCTATGAACGTACACTGCCCTGCGCCCCATCTGAAGTCATTAAGTCATTCCCCGTGCTGTATGTGGTACCCTTCATCACTTCAGCTTCTTTTCCATTATCTGTTCCTTTCCTGCAGCTGGTCGGCTGCTTGCACAACCTCACCAGGCACATTGTGTATCGGGGCCTGTCATCTGCGGAAGAAATTCTCTCTCTTTTCCCAGAGAACTTCCACCAGAGTCTAAAAAACCTCCTGACCAAGATAATTTTGGAAAATGTGTAAGTGCTTGCCATTTGATTTTCATTTGGATGTAAAGCAAGAGGGTGTTAGACATACCAAGTATTCACATGGCTGGCAGTCTGGAACACCTCAGCATTCTAAGGGGTAATGGTGTGAGCCTTTGCCACAGTCATTGAGCACCATGGGGCGGGGGAGGGATGTAATGTAATACGGTACTTCCTGCAATAGAATGGTAGATTATCCCCTGGAATGCGTGCTAAGGTTTTCCCCAAGAGTTTAGGAAGGGTTAAGGCAGGGTTTTTTCAACAACAGGTCCCTGAGATCTCCCTGATACAATTTAGGAAGGCTGCAAGCCGGACCCTGGTATCAAAAAGATTGAGAAACATGGCGGTAGGGGACAAGCCCTCCCTCTGTCGATGGTAGTTATCTAGCCTCCATTACCATGGTATCTGAGCACCTCAATCTTTAATGTATTTATCCTCACAACACCCCTGAGAGCAAGTACTACTTTCCCGGCGTTACAGAGGGGACTGAGACAAATAAAGACCCAGATCCACAAAGGTATTAAGGTGCCTAAACCCCAGTTTCAGGCTTCACTGTGATCCACAAAACTCTCGCCAAATCATGTAGGCATCTAAACTCACTTGGGTAAACTCAGCCTAAATTTTCAGGGTAACACTTCCCTCAGGGCCTGAGTTTGTGCCTCTGAGCACATGCACTGCTTCTTCCTTCTAGGCATCCAGACTTCCATCTAAGCCCCAGAGCAATCCGTGCACTCTTAACCACTGATCTACGGGATTTTCTCAAGCTCTGAGTCATTGGGTTGGCGAGAGAGAGAGAATGCGTGACTCTGTAGTTCTGGGTGGGAGATCCAGGTTCTAGTTCCCCTGCTCCAGTCACTTTTATTTATACACAGTGGAACAGCTTCAACAGGAGAGACTGAGGGAGCCCTATGTTAGAATATCCTATAGCTCAGTGGTTACAGCATTCTCCTGAGAGGTGGGAGACCTCTGTTAAAATCCTTTGTGTCCCTCAAGCAGAGGGGTGGAATTGAACTTGGGTCTCCCACATGACTCTGGTGAGAGCACTCACCTGGGATAAGTTATAAGGGGGGGTAGTACCACCTTTCCATCCTCCTCCAGCTGTTTTATGTGGACAGAGTCAAGCACCTAACTCATTTTCACAAGAAATGACTTAGGCACTTAAGTCATATGATTCCAGCAGAGGGGTTCCTGGTTGCAGATCACTAGCAAAGATAGGTGCCTCCCTACAGCCCATATATAGTGCCTATCTCTGTGAGAGGGGTGGGGCTTAGGTGGCTCCCCATCTAATGCACTGGCTTTTGTGGATCTAGTTCAAAGGCATCTCTCTCTCTCTCCCCCATTCATTTTATGGGCCCTATGGCACCTAACTCAGGTGTTGCGGATTGCAGTGTTGTTCCTGTGGTTTTCTAGGCACCTAAAAGGTATTGCAACACCTACGTCCTTTTGTGATCCGGGCCTAAGTGACTAGCCCAAGGAAGCATGTGATAGAGCAGGGAATTGAACCTCTGTCACTTAAATCCCAGACTAGTGCCTTCACCAGTGGCCCATTATTACCACCTATCAGACTGTCTCACAGGTAAGGGAGAAAATTTAAAGATTAAAGCTTGTGCTGTGGAGCCTGAAGATAAATGTACAGGTCATCAGTAAATTGCACTGAGTTTCTGATGGCAAAGCAATTTTGTCTTGAATACCACGGGCCAACCTGCCCCTTTGTTCTAGTTTCTTCACCCCATCAACTCTTCCAGTTGGTACAATAAAGTTGCCACCTGCTATGGGTAGTCTCATATCTCCACCCATTTTTTCTGACTGATCCTTCAGAAAGGAGCCACCCTACTCACCATCCCTGTTCTGCACTGCTGCTGTAATCTCTTTTAAAGCCCTGATCATATTTTTTTTTCTCTCTTCCCTTTCACAGCTCCGTCTGGAGGAGTGAAGCACAATCAAGTCAGAGTAAGTAGCAGGTTGCATTTTAAGGCTGTGAATATTTCCAAAATGATTAGCGAGACCTTGAAATGTAAAACTCTGAGGTATACTAAAATGGTGTTTGCCAAACTTCTTTGAAAACTGAGCCCCCCTTCAGGAAGCGAAACCAATGTTGTCCCCACCCTACAACCTTCCCATGGATTGTCAAGGGCTTATGTATTTCAGTATATACATCTTCAGTGCCATCCCAAACTGTCCTTGCTCTCTACCCCCCACTCCCACATGGTATAGAAAACGCTAGCATAGATCTTTATAGTACAATTCCTCGGCCTTCTCACATGCTTTGGTGTTTAGTGACCAGTTAACAATGCTGACAATTAAAGCATCGTCACTGGCATCTGAATTAGCCCCCTTTTAAGTGCCTGGACAGTTCACGCCTCGGAGACATTTTTTCAGGCTGTCTGCAAACTCAAGCAGATGTCTGCATTGATTACACTTGCTACACTGTTTTTTTAAAGCTTTTATTTGAAAGAGTTTTCTTTCAAAAGCAAGCTGATGCTCTAGAGAACAGCTTGAGGCCAGTGTGGGCCCTCCTTGCCCCTCCCAATGGGGTAGGGGTGGGGGGCAGTGGAGTGTTTTCCCGAACACTCTGGGAAAACACTGCCATAAGAAAATCGTTAGGGAAGGGGTTTTCAAACATCTTGATAAAATACAAATCATGGGGAGAGGTTGTTCCACGGTTGCATAACATCACTGGCAATTACAGCAATTGCTTACACTAAATATTGTCCTAACCGTGCTTTTGCACATATCTTCACATTGCAATATGATCTAGGAAATGAGATGAGCTAGCACCATGTGCCCAACCAACTCTCCATGGCCTATCAGCAATGGCTCTCCTTACTGCTGGTGGCCCTTGGACCACGTTCAGGAATCCCTGCTCTAGGGCTTCTGGCCGTTATTTTAACCTAGTACTAACTGCTGAACATGGTGGAATATCCTGTTGGAAAGAGAGATTATTTTCTGGGAAATGGTGGATTATGCTTTTGCTGTTTATAAGGCATCTGCTGCACATTACAGAGGGGCAGATATGATGATTGGAACAACAAACATTCTGAATGGTCGATTGACATGCTCATAAAAATTAGGACAGTTTCCTGGGCCTCCAAATCTACCGGCAGTGACTCCCTTGCCAATTAAAAGACAAGACTAAACAGATGCATCTTACATTGTGTTGTGAATGCTGCCAAACACTGGACTGTAACTGGGCATGGCTTCCAAAGACAAGCGCTTGCCACCCAAGGCTGCACTGCTTCCTGGGGTTCAGCTCTGGGGACAGATGGCAAGAGCAGGCTCCACACTGGGCTGAGTCAGTGCTTGAACTTGGCTCTCCCATTGCAGGTGAGTCCTCTGACCACCTGGCTGTTTTGGGGTCTCTCTTTGCTTTTCCTTGAAAGGTCTCGGTTTCCTCCAGGTGGTGAATGGGAAATTATTTTATTTATTTATATTTTTGTGGGATGGGAAAACAGTTTGCTTTGGAATGCAGTTTGTAGTTATTTTCCAAGGCTTTTCATGTATCAGTAGCTTTTCCAGTTTGGACACACAGTGAGTCATGTGATCATCCTGCTGCCTTGGCAGACTTGCTTTAGTATTGATGCTTTTAAGCTTGCACAGCCTCTGACCTCTTAATAACCTTGAAAGACACAGCTAGGCTGTGGGCACTCCATCAGATGAGATGATGTAACCCTTTGCTCTCCTAGGTGGTATACAGATATACAAATGATTGAACTGTCAGCCAAGTTCAAAGAGCCTTATTCTCTTGAATGGTTTATAGTGTTTCGGGCCTCTTAAGCACGTACATGAGTATTGCATTGAATTGCTGTTGAATTCGTTAGCTCTAGTCCAATAGAAATAAGGTCCATTAGTCATCCATCAAGTGGAAGTGTCTCAGTGCTTTTAATGAATTGGCCAGGCGCAGGGAGGTGGATGTCCCCTTGCACATACACTGCACACTGGAGTTCCTTTGCTAACAGGCATGGGGGTGGAAATCATGTACTTTACATTGCTTAGTTTTCAGATCATTCCTACATGATTTATCTTTGAGACACACTGTAGGGCTCAAATCAGGGCACGCTCAAATGCTGGTTGTAAGTTGCAGGCAGCAAGCCAGTTCACTAAGGCAAGAGAGATGCTGGGATGCCTTTGGAGAGGGGAGTTAGTGAACCTTATTGCTCCCCTCCCCCAGTTGTTTTACACTCTTTCTAGGGTTGTCTTGCATGCTACCACCCTTGCGTGGGGTGCTGGGATAACCTTGTGTGCTGTTTCATTGCCACGGGAGGGGGTGTCCAGCTGCCAGCCGCTTATGCGTAGTGCAGAGCAGAGGGCTGATTGGGAACCAGAAGGTGCCAAGTGCCTCTGTTGAAATTAGAAGCCTTTGGTTTGTTTCAGTGCAATTTTCCGGCATGGAAATGGGATCTGCAACAGTTCGCTGGCTCCCATTGCAAAGGCTGGAATCACTGCATGTGGACAAGCCCAAGTCATTAATTTACTAACACGTAACTTTCAATCCTACAGTCTCCCTGCCTCGACTGGTTGATATGGACTGGAGAGTGGACATCAAGACGTCCTCGGACAGCATTGGCAGAATGGCAGTCCCCACCTGCCTGCTACAGTTGAAGGTAATGCTAATTGATTCCAACCCTCCATGGGTTATAGTGTCTAGGTGACTGACTCTCTTGCACCTGAACTCTCTGTGGCAGCATAGAAGAGTTCAGTGACAAGCTCCTCGTGCTGCTAGATGGGCACAAACAGAAATAATGCAAGAGAGCAGTATACTTGGAACCCGCATGTATGAGGTCTAGAGGGGAAACTGTGACAGACTCTTTGCAGTATGGGAGGGTGCTCTGCTGTTACAAGGAGCCAGCTTGCTGGGCCCGAGGACAACATGCGTTCTCTGAAATATGGGGACAGCATTAGCCTAGCAAATCATAAGGTGCCATCTGCCCTTCTTCCAAGACAGTTATTCACTCTTTAGCCCACCCTCTCTTTAGTAGATTATTCTGGAGATAGTGTTTGGCTCACAGTAGCCTTTGAAGAGACCTCACTCACTGATATGTTGATCAGCTGAGATGGGGTGGAAATAGCTAGACTCCCTGGACATAAAAGTTTAAATCCCAGGAGGGTCTACTCAACCCCTCATTCTTCAAGAGCCATTAAAGTGAGTTGGGATGGGCGGTCTCTTCTGGAGGAGATATTCGGCGGGGAGAGAAAAATCTGGTAGCTGTGTACTCTGTGTGGACTCTAAAGAGCCCATTGATATTTCTAGTAAGAGAGGGTTTTGCCCTGGTATCCTTGGTCAGAACCTCCCCTTTACTCATTGTCGCCTTCTCCCACAGAGGAAGCTGCATTTCACTGGTGATGTACACAATTTGGGGAGCACGCTGTGGTCCTTCAGGAGGGGAAATTGTGGTGTAGGTCAGCTATTTTTAGTCCATCTCCAATCAATTCTGATTCGAATGGAGACATTGTGGGGGAGGGGGTTGTATATGTGGATGTCTCATGTGAGTGCAAACCACATTTCTACTTCAGATTCAGGAAGATGCTGCCTTGTGTGGGGATAGCCCTGTGATCTCTTCAGTGACTGTGGAGCTGAATAAAGAAACCCTAGACACTATGTTAGATGGTCTGGGAAGGATCCGAGATCAACTCTCTGCTGTAGCAAACAAATGAATGCCTGGGATGTGAATTTCACCTGCCATTTGTACCTGGAAAGGAACTCTCCTCTATTACAAATAGAGCTCTGATATCTTACAGACTGGTATCTCTCTCTCTCTCTCTACCAATCAAAATTTAAAAATGGTTTGATTTTTTTTTTGTTGGGGGGTGGGGAAGGGGGAGGTAATAACACAGCTTTCCAAAAGCAGATGCTTCAAGGTGCACTTGCTCTGGTGCCAGAAGCATTTTACTAATGTTGTTGAACAAAAACTGGTCTCCCATTCAGAGAAGGATTTAAGGACTCAGAGCCTGACTTAATCGCAAGGGTTGTAATGGGAAATAGCAGCAGCCAGTGGAGCGAACGCTGTTTCCCTGCCCTGAGATTAGGGACGAAAAGACTGAGGCTAGCTGATGGGCTGGCTTCCAGCGTTACCAGACAACAAGAGTGCTTCTCTCTCGAAGCTGTGTGTACTGAGGTGCATGCTGTACATATCTCTCTCTCCCTCTCAATGAGGCATAGCTAGGCTACAGATTGTTATTACAGGATAATGTTTTGAAATAGGACAATTATTCTGCAGTGCATTCCCTTCTGATTGACTCCATATTACTATTTGCAAAATGACTAGTCTGAGCAGCTCACTGTAAGTAACTGGGTTGGAACATCTTTAGTAGCAAGTAATTTCTTCCTTCTGGCTGAAAAGAAAAGAGGGTGGGTTTTGCTCACTTATGTTGGGTTTAATAGTCTTAGGCTTTGTCTTCCCTGCAGAACGAAAAAAGGTGTGAAGAGAAATTTAGATGATAAAGAATCAATAGCAACTGTGTGTACCACAGCTGGTGTCTGTACCCCCAAAAGGCCAAGTTACATCTTCATGTAAAATGAATCTTTTTAATAAAAGAAAAAAATAAACTGTTACTTGATTGACTTCAGGTTTATTCTGAATACATTCGCTTCTCTCCAGACACGTTCCCTCAGTCTCGCTGTGCCACCTGCTCTCTGTATTGGTTGGGTGGCGAGTTCAGGTTTGTTCCTTTCTTACTCAGACAGAGCTGATCCTCTAGCTGTCTCTTTCCTCCTTTTGGAGTGAAGCTCTAGATCAAATGAGTCTCATCTTTCCTGCCCTCTCCCATCTCATGGATGTAATTAAAGATGGGCCTGAGGCAAAATCTCATTCAAACTCCCTCACGCTGTTTTGTGGGGAAAGAGAATAGCTGAGACCCAAGATCTAGATCCACGCTTCATGTAGGCTCCTTGTTCTATAATGTGCCCAATAGAAACTCTGGATCTGAACACCACAGCTCAGGCCCGTCTTTAATTAATGACAGTCTGCACTTCTTTAGCATGTAGAAAAGGGTCTTAGTCCTTACAAGCCCTAATTAATTCAGGGAAATAATATACAGGTGGCTTAACTAAGGCATAGAATAGTAAAGTGACTTGCCTAAGGTCTTAATGAATCATTAGCAGTGCGGGGACTAGAACCCAAGTCCCGGCTCAGAAGTCTCTTTTCCAACCCCTTGATCACACTGCCTTTCAAGATGTAAGCTCCCTCAGCATAGATTTTTGGGTTCCTGATGAGGACACTTAAAATGTTCGTTCACATCACTGTAGTAGTGTGGGGCCTTTATTATAAGAGGGAGACTGGCTGATTTTTCAGTCCTCTCGTTTGAGGACAATAGCTCCTTCCGAAGAGAACTCATTCAGACGAAAGCACTCTCGCTACCAAGAGAGCCAGATTGTGCTCTGCATGGTGGTTGGCTTTGAACACCATGCCAATGACTGACTGATTAGCTTCCAGCTTGTCTACAAGTGCCACTGCCTTCAACCGCAGCACCTTTGCTGGCATTAGAAACTTTCATTACAATGGTATAGTGATTACACTAACCTCTGTGCATTTTTCTTCTTTCTGGGCAGCTTTTGGGTAGGTGGTTGGCGGATTTCTTTTTATATAGAAGGTTAATACCAGCACCACTTGGGCCTTGCTTATTGAATAGCTGTCACATACTAGATGTAACTTGATTAAGGTTATATAATTTAAGCTTCTATAGGTTTTCTGCTTTCCAATAAGCACATCAGAGATGTCACCATGCTAGCAAGCTCTGTACCAGTACAAGGCAATACTATATGTCCCCTTACTGCTGTATCCTAAAATGTTGTACACTAGCACTAATAGGGTGATGATAGCACTGATTCAGGTATTGCCAATCACTTAAAAAATACCAATGAATTAAGCCTCACAAACACATCTCAGAGGCACGCACATTGGGAATTATTGTCCCAGTTATACATATGAGTAAATTGAGCACAGTTGCCAACTTTCACACAGTAAATAAGCACCCCGTCTTTCACAATAAGCCAATAATCAAGCTAATCCCATTTCAAAACAAGGCCAAAACAGCCCAACCCTACGAACCCCAGCGCTGTATGTGACTAGATCCCCCGGCGTGCAGTCTGGGATTGTGGTGGGCCCACTGTGCACCCCTGACTCTCTCCCCGCCTTGCCCCTACTTGCCTCCCCTTCCCTCTGCTTGCTGGGAGCCGATCAAAAAAAAAGGAACAAGCTACAAGCCAATCAAGCAATAAGCCAAAAACTAACCAGCAAGCAACTCACAAGCCAATTAAGCCAAAAACAAGCCCAATTTCTGTGTTTTTTTCACGGGTTTGGCATGTCTGAAATTGAGCCATAAGGAATGTTGCCCAAGGCCACACAAGGAGTCAGTGAGAGAGCTGGCAATGAAGCCAGCACGTCTGACGTCCCATGCACTACACATTAGACCATACTTCCTCCCAAACAGCAGAGACAAATTAAAAACGAGAGACAAGTAACTGAGAGTTTTCCAATATGATTTGAAAGACAATGGGTGATGCTGAGTGCTCAGCCCTTGAACATCAGGGCACTTATTGAGGTGCCGATTTGGGAGCCTAACTGTCTGCATCCATTTCTTAAAATCATGGCCTGAATATTTATCAATGAATAATACACTAGTAAAACTAATTAATTAGTCCATTAATAAATAATCACTAGGTGGGCCGAGCAACTGTGGATTTCCTGATTTTCCGTGTGCTCTAAAGAGGTGCACCAGTGCACTTGCTAGTTATCACCTCCAGTCATTGCCACTTTAAATGTAGGGGGCGCCTGCTTTGGTCTGTGGCCACAGCAGCATCTCCTCGTAACTCTTCATTTCTTGGGCTGACAAAGTACACATATATCCACTGACATTTCTGAAGCTGCTGCTGAAATACATTAATGATGCACTGGTGCATAATAAGAATACTGAGTTTTACACCCATGGATATGTTGTGCCCATGAGATAGATAGGTAAGGATGGTAACCCACATTTGATGGATACACGCACAGACAGGGTCTGCAGCTTGCCCAAGTTTACAGAGCATAGCAGCGCCAGAGCTAGCACCAGAATACAGCAGACTTTAATGCCTGGTTTTGTCCTCAGATCACACCTCTCTCATGAACATGCTAACAGAAGCAGGGTCAGATTAATGCATAGGCAAAGGAGGCATGTGCCTACCGCCCAAATTTGGGGTGGGGGGGCAACCTGAATGGTGCTGTGACCCTGGGCACCAGCACTGCCACACACTCAAATTTGGCCCAGCTGCCCATCTGTCATGATGGAGGAGCAGCCAGGTGAAATTTAAGTGAACAATGGGGCAGTCAGCACATAAGTTCCCTCTAAGCTGCCTGGCCACACAGCAGCCTATTAAGTGCCTTGCTGGTGCTCAGGGCTGCAGCGGGGAGAGATGCCTCTCCCCCAGCCCTGGACCTGCCGCGGCAGGGAGAGGCACCTCTCCCCTCCAGCCCAGGTGCTGCTGTGGGGAGAGAGCTTAGGGAAGTCCTCTCTCCCCAGCGTAGCCCCGGGGCAGCCTGCACCCCAAACTCCTCAGCCCCAGCCCCATCCCAGAACCTGCACCCCCAGCCACAGCCTGCACCCAAACCCTCTGCCCCTGCCCGGAGCCCCTCATCTTTGGCCCCACCCCAGAGCCTGCACCGCCAGCTGGAGTCCTCACCCCCCACACACCCCAACCCTCTGCCCCAGCCCTGCCACATGAATTTTGTTATGTGCACCGATATAGAGGTGATGTGTCACCCATCACCTCCATATTGGTGCACGTAAGAAAATTCATTCCGCACGTGCGTGGGAAAAAATTAGAGGGAACGCTGGTCAGCACTGTTCCTCCTCACGGCTGCCATGGGGCTGGCTCCTGCACCAGCGTTTCCCCTTCCAGCAGACCATGTCCCCTTTGCTCTGCACACTGGACTCGCTCAGTGACAGCCTCAAGAACTGCTATTGGACAGAGAGCTGCAGTGAGTGCCCGTATGGGGCAGCCAGCTGGGAGGGGAGTGGCCGGAAGCCCTGGGCAGGGCAGACACAAGGGGGTCAATAAGGCAGTGTCTGTGCATCAGGAGCTAGTCACTGACCTGGGTAGGAGAGGATTAACTAAGCAACAGCTGTGCAGCAGGAACCAGACATGCTTGGGTTAATAGAACACTAGTGCAGCTGTGCTGGCCAGGACAGGGTTAATATACCTGGATCCATCCTGCTTGGGAGCAGCTAGTTTAGCTGGCCAGTAGAGGGACCTAGAGGTGTATGTTTGCCTATGGCCCAGTGATGGGTTAAACCAGCCCTGAACAGGAGACAGGGAATGAATGGTAGGAATGAATGAATACGTTTGTGCCAACTGTCCAGGTAGCTTGTTTGCAGTGACCTGAATAAGAGCTCTGTGTAGCTTGAAACTTTCTCTCTTTAACCAACAGAAGTTGGGCCACTAAGGAAAACAGATTACCTCACCCACCTTGTCTCTCAGGGAGCTTGCATGTTTTCCCCAGAAGATGGCGAACTTGGCCTTCTAATTTGAGCCACCATCCCAGTATATCTGTAGAAAGGCACAGTCTGGGGCTGGGGCGATGAGAGGCTGGGATGAATCAGGTGCCTGCCACAGCCCAAACAGAGCCACTTACTTTGGCATAAAAAGAGGGGTGAAGGGGAGATTATTCACTGGTTCGCAAAATGCCTGTCATGTGCAAGCACATTTGTAGGCTGAGGCACTTGAGCAGATTCCTGGGGAGGCTGGCAGAACTGGAGGGAGCCCGATGCCTGTCAGTAGAACACTTCGCCAGTCATTTGCCTTTTTAATGGAAAAGGATTCATGCCAATCCTTCCTTCTGTGTTTAGACGCAGATCCTGGCAGGGACAGCTTTGGCATCCCAAGAGAAAGCAACAGTGTTATACACTGACAATTTGAAATCTTTTAAAATGACAGTTTCAAACAATGCAAATTCCTGATATAGCCCCTTTAAATAACAGCATGCATAGACATTTACAAAAGGTCTGTACAATAATATTCTAAGGGTTTTTCTGCTCTTCTGCAATATTACAAAGATCTCTTAAAGCAACTCAAGAGCAACATGCCTAGCGCACCTGTCCTCCCACTCCACTTCCTCTCTGGGCACATTTCCACCTGCTTGCTGCCTTTTCAGCTTCAGCTTTGCTGCTGTTATTGGTACAGGGCCTGGGACACAGAGTGCATGAGATCCTCCCTAGAGCAGTGCAGGAAGGAAGTCATCTTGCTAGCACAGGGGACAGGAAGCACAACTGTGCATCAGCATAACAGTGAAACAGACATGACACAAAGTGCTACCAAACGCACAAAGTAAACAAACTGAATAGTATTAAATACATTTCCACCCTAGCCTTATCTCTTCCAGTTACTGTCTCTGAGGTATTATTTGTAACAAAAGTATCGCTTTTTCAGACAGAAATGCAATTTTTCAAGTTGACAGCGACCCTTTATGGAGATGAGATGCGAAGGTTCAGTGCCAGCGAGCAGTAGACTTATAATAGCATCCATTAGTGCTGTTAGCAAGAATTTGCCAGGGCTTCTGTTGGTAATTTAGGGGGTTATAACTCAGCAATGCAAAATAAGATGCAGGATGAAACTTTGCATATAAGATCTGGGCCTTGGAGTGAGCTTTTTCAAAAGAAATAATAAATCCCAATGTTGCTTTGAGACTTTGGGCCATGTCATAAATTATTGGTACGGACATGGAAACCTAAAGGATAAGGACGGTGGTACATCACTGCCTGCCACCTGCACTGACAGCAAATTGACGTAGTCTGAAATACGCACTTCATCCTAATGAATTATCCTCACTCATTGCTCCAGAGAAGAGTGCCTTGCCAATAAACTTAGAGGTAAATTCCTTCATCTGCCCTAAACTTAACCCTATGCACGGCAGTAAGGCTTGCTAAGGAAGCAGCTAGATGTCGATCCTGCAATGTGCTCCATGTGGAAGCAGGGTTCTGCCTGGAAGGAGCTGATGACAGGGTCAGGGTCCAAGGAAATTAGTGCCTTTTCCCCAGGAATATTCCTGCATCGTTTTGGATACCCTTCTCCACCTAGTAGGGAGATAGCTCTTAATTGTTTTGGCCCCAGCAGCAATAATGGCTGCTGTTACTTTGTGGTCTGCTAATCCAGGCAGGTGGTGGTGCAGGGAGAACCATGAAAGTCTGACCTAGATATTACCAGGAGGAAAGTATGTTTTATTAAAACAGGAATGTGGTAACAGATAAATAATCAGAGGGTCACACTGAAATCAAAGAAACCCAGGAATGTTAATCTCAGTAATGTATTTTAAATCAGCCCAGATCTCCTCATTTTCACTTTTACTGAGAGGGAGGAGTGTGGAGAATGTACATCCTGTTTCTCAGGATGTTTTTCTTTTCCAGGGGACAGATGGTAAACATCACATGCCACTAACACACCCATGTAAGACAGCACCATTGTGAACATTCCAATTTACAGTTTCTACCCATTGCTTTCCTGTTACCGCATTTTTCAATTTGGTGTTGTTTGCCAGATGAGAAATTCTGGCTGATATTAACAAAATAAAGCAGGCACCCACAAAACTGCACTGGTCTGGGTGTGGTGCTATAGCTCCTAATAAAGCACAGACCCTTTCAGGAGAATGGAAGCTGCACATGTTTCTGCCTTTTTTCCTTGCCCCTCTCGTCAGACAAATATTAAACTGACAATGAAAAAGCTTTACTCCTTAAAATAAAAAAATCTAAGCAAAAGCTGTGGATGACCTGAGCTGCACCATTCTAATCACACTGCTCCTCTCCTGTGTTTCTGCACTCTCTCTCTCAGCACTGTAAGTTCTCTGGGGCAAAGACCCTGTCTTTGTATCTGTCTGTAAAATGCCAAAGCACCCTGTTGTTGCTATACTTGAAATAACTTTGTCTTCTGCCTCCTGTTTGTAACATGAAGTAGGGATAGCTTAGTTTTTCCAGGATGAGGTTTCAGCTACCTAGACAATTTACATCTGCAGCGCCCACTCAGTCCTTCATCCATCCTTAGATTAACATTAAGTGAATGTGCATGCATCTTTCTGATGACACCTTGTAAAGAAAGCCTGATTTTCAAAGGTGTTGAGCAACCACAGCTTTCATGGACTTTGGCTGGAATGTCAGATGCTCACCACTTCTCAAAAATCAGCCTCAAAGTCCTATCTGCTTCCCAGATCCCAAGGCACTTTTTGGAAGAGCAGCAGTATGCCCTGGCATCTTTGGCTAATATTTCTCCTTTCCCCATGGCTGTGTATCATACTGTACCCTGACTGCCATCCAGAGGTTGTGAAGGTTTCCTGTCTGTTACTTGATGGGTTTAAGAATGATTCCTTTATGTCAAGAAATTTATATTAAGGTAACAATTATACCAATATCACCTTCTCTCTGTATAAGCAATCACAGGAGCTATGAAGTTTGCCATTGATTGAAAATGAACTGGACTTTCAGGTAATGAATTCAATTCATTGATAATTCTCAGCAGAGGGGGAAAGTTTTGGAAGCAATCACTTCAAGTTAAATATGCTGGGCACAGATGGTAGCTATTCTTAACATAAGACTGAACACACATGCAGCTATCTCTATTAATAGGAATTCTGGGGAGACAGCATCATCTAGTGATTAGTGACGGGACAGTGAGTCAAGATTCCTGAGTTGTATCCTCAGCTTTGCCATCCAGTCACTTAACCTCTCTGTGCTCAATTTACCTTTCTGTACAATGGGTGTAATACTGAAACTTACCTACCTCATAGGGGAGCAGGGACAATTAAGTGATTCATGTTAGTCAATCCTCTTGAGGTCTTTAGGCACAGGTGCTGAGAGGAATACAAGGTATTGTTATTTAGCTGAGAAGAGGCATTAGCACTATAGGATCCTGTTACGTATGTTAGTGCCCTCTCATTTACTTATCTGGCAGCCTGAAATTATTTTTGCCAGCTACCAAGAAAATGGCTTTTTGCAGAATTTGTCAATGTTTGCTGTGCCATAGGGCCAGATTTTTATTTTAGTTTAGTTTTATTTCAATGGGAGTTAGGCACTTAAAGCCTAAAATCTGGCCCTTCGAGCACAGCACAAGACAGCTTTCAAAACATAACAAGTCTTGTCCCAGACTAAAATCTGAAGCTTTATTATAATCCTCTTCAAAGGAAATGTGTGTTCTTTTGGTATGTATAGCTTAGAGCATGTTGTCCCTCTCTCTGGCCCACTTTAAAAGTTTGCCTTTATGTCTCACTCGTACAAAAACTGAGCCCTTTACAAGAAGATGTGTTTGTTGTGAACACAGGCCACGATGAAAGAGCAGCTCATGTCTTTAACATCTCTTAAGAGCCCCCTGCTGTCCTGTCTCAGTCTGAAATATGCCAGGTGAAACCCTGCTTGCTTTTATCAGAGAAAGGTCCCACCCAGGACTTGGCTCCCCACTGAGATGGCCCAGGGCCCTTAAAACTGGCCTCTCAGTTTGTAGATCTGGCCAGTAGGGAGCTGAATTCAAGGGGTGTAGGGGAGATTTCAGGTACATCAATGTCCCCTATTCTTATCCATCTCTCTATCCAAGCCAACTGTGCATGTCTGTACAAGTCTGTGCATAGCTAGAAGGAATTTTTGGCACCTCTGAATGAATCGACCCTAGAGATGGATGTGAACCCTACTGATGTGAAGTCTTGTTTTCACAGCTGGGTCCCTGTTCACTGGGTTGTTTTATTTTCTGCGAGGCTGTCAAGCCTCTACATGTTTACTGTAGGACTGTATGCAATATGGGCAGTGTGGCCTCTTTATACCTTTAAAGGGGATATTGTTCAATTAAGGGTCTTCTCCTGTGCTGTTTGGGCATGGGGCTTCAGCGGAGTTTGCAGTCATAAGCATTGTCTGTGCCCATGTATGGAGCGATGCTTAGCTCAGACCTGTATGAACATGAAAAGGGGACGAAGCAGAAATGTGGGGGTGGGGAAGACCTAATAAGAAATCTCTGCCTGTTAGCTGGGCTGCACCAGGGAAGTCACCATAGCCGTTTTGTACCTTAGCACCTGTCTTCACTCCTACATGTACCCTGTTATAACACAGCAGTATAGCTTTGTTCCTGTTGTAATGTGTAAATGATATTGCCCTCAGGTGGGGCTGGCCCATGGAGAGAATAAGGGATCTACTACTGTCACCTAAGGGAGACCTAATTTAGCTCAGCTCAGGCTGATTTTTCACGGGATCTTTTATGACCATAAAATGGCACCTCTGATAGCACTAATAATAATAAATCATCATAACGCTTAGCTCTTATATAGCACATTCCAGCAGATCTCCAAGTGCTCTACAAAGCAGATGGTTCTTTTTACAGCTCTCAACATTACAGGAAGTGGGTGAATAAGCGTGTCTGCTTTAAAAAACCCAAAACATCTTCCACAGCTTGATTGTTTGTTTTGGGGTTTTTTGGTCGCAGAAGCTCTGTTTCATGCCTTGTTAGCACATTTGCTACCAGTTTGAAGAAAGCTTTGAAGGGCAAGTCTGCCACCAGAGCCCAGTGCTGGAGCTCTTTGATGTTAATCCCAGCTTTGTGTGTCTACATGACATTACTGCAGACAGTGTGGTATTCCAGTCACCTGGCAGGAGCTGTTATTAAGGGAGTGACAGCATCAATAATGCTCTGATTACCGCAGCTTTTCTTCCTATTCATCACTAGGAGCATTAAAAGAAGAGCAAGGGAGAGGAGCTCTTGTTATGCTCTTCGCTATAAAGGAATGAGATTTAAAATATCAGCCAGCAGGCCTCAGTGACAGCAGATGGCAGACTTTGGGGCTGGGGGCTGCATAGACTAGAGTTTGTGGTCCTGTTTTAGCAAGAGTTAATTGATTGCAAAGTAACCTGCATTAACTAACCCTGCTGTAAACGCTAGTCTAGACACTCCACCAATGTTTATTCCAGGGCACAAATGTCTGTAGTTTATCAGAGGAACCAGCTTGAATTAAAACAGGACCACAAATTTTAGTCCAGTCAAATCCTGGGAGGGTAGACTTCCTCCATTGAGTTCTGCAACGGCTGGTGACTCCGCTCTTATTGCCTAGCATGGATTAGAGAGCGGTTAGGTGAAGATCAGTCCAAGGATGGGGTTTCAAGGATAGACAGTGCTTTAAATTGCCAATAAGTCAGTCAATATTTGAAATTTAGCAAGAACACAGGAAGTGAACAGTAAGACCTCCAAATAAGAAAATTAACTGCCACGTAAGGGCTTTGCACTCTAGCTAATAGCTGGCAACTAAACTGTGCTGATCCTGATGGAATCAGGAGCAATGAGCTTTAATCCTGTTACATTATCAACACTGTAAATTTCCTGGCCTAAACGTTCCCAGTAGATCAAATGTCCTGGAAAACTGATTGTTCCTTTAATTCCCAACGCTTCCTACTTAAAAGCATACTCCTAACCATTACAAAACCAATGGCCATAGCATCTGTCATCCACTTCTGGGACGTCTCTTCTACTTGATATGCTACATCATAAGCAACCAAACTGGCTGCTAAAGTGCTTCTAGATAGTGTTACTCTGTTGAGCTGGATGGATTCCCTATGACTGCTTATCCTGGTACTCAGGTAGACAAATAACTGAAGAAGAAGAAAAAGATGGGGAAATACTTCATAATTTTTCAGAAGAATGTAAGATCAATGAACTGGCCTCCTGTGGTGAGTAAGGAGCAGAGAGCTAACCTTGCTCTCCGAGTTTAATTCGTTTCACCAGAGAAATCTTGATATGCCTCAGTCTGATCCCAACATGTGGCTTTATTTTTGAATGAAGCTTAAAAGGGTGGTTTCATTTTTTATTTCTCACTTTTCAGTCCCAACTATCTGTTCCAACTATCTGCCTGCTATTACTTATTATTTGTACTGCAGTAGCACCTAGCAGCCCCAGTCCTGGACCAGTGTTAGGTATTTCTAGGGCACTATAGTATCTGAGCACCAAGATGACAAAGGACTAGAGAAGAAAATATGGTGACAGATTATTAATTTTATATAATAAAATAATAATAATAAACAAAACCACTTGAAATTCTGTCTGGAGTAATGAGCAGTGACCCTCAAATGTTCCAGAGAAGAATCCTGGTTCTTGAAATTTCACAAGAACTGGATCCTTGTAAGACATGTAGTACTGCCAGGTTTTGGCCAGGTTGGAAATCCTGTGACAATGAGAGCTGCATAAAGACCCAGCCTGTGCCCCCTCTAGACCTCCCACTCCACTCATCTATACTATGTTAGCATGAGCTCTGTTTAAGCACATTTTTCTGAAAGGGGTTCACTAGGCCCACACAAGCCCCCAGATCTGAGTGCACATCACACTTTGCGGGTGAGCCAAACCCAAATCCAGAACTGATTTTTGCAGTCGGCCTCTATTCCTGTAACTGGCTGAACAAAAACCTGGATCCAAACTTTGAAATGTTCAAAACCTAGATCTGGAGTCTAATTTTGCAGCGTGAGCCCTCAAACCTCTCTAGTTCCAACACAGTCTCTGGCCAGCAAAAAACAGGTTCTTAGATTCACTGATTCATCCACTCCACTCTCATGCCAACATTCCCTCCTGCAGGCTCCCCTCCTCTGAAGAGTTGGAATTTTCTGCTCAGTCACAGACTTTGCTTTAGCCTCTTGGACAAGCAGCAGCCTAGAACTGTAACTGGTTCAGCTCTGAGCAGGGTTCATAACCCCAGAGAGCAGCTCGCTATGGCTCTAGTCTTTGGCCGCCATGTCCGCAATGCTATTAGAAGTAGCCAAGGAAAATCGAATGTGACGGCTCCAGCATTTAGTGCAACTGGCAGCGATTCCTGGGGAACACCAAAAAGAAAAAAAAAACGTTATTAAAAATAACAAGGCTTCTGATTTCAGCACTGAGGGATCTTTTCCTTAATACTCATGAGCAGCATGAGACCTAAAATCAGTTCTGACAAAATCTCATTGGCTTGACCACCTTCCTTATCTGCTTCCTAAGCATGCCGTTCCCGTTGCTTAGGAAACATAGCGGGGAGGTTGGGGGAGAGAGAACTTCTAATATATGGAGAGAAAAGAGCAGTAGTGTTTCATATAACTTCTGCTGACAGTGACAGCATCAAACCTGAAGGGGATTTGGGGCCTCTATGTAATTTATCCACATAATGATTAGCAGTTTATATAGATATATATATAAAACTAACATCTTTGGAGATTTTTTTTCTTTACTTCTTTAAAGTCAGTCTGAGTGCTGTATCCACAGCCCCGTAGTCTGCAGTCCTGTCTGAGCAGAACATATGCAACACATGCAGCGGCAATGCAAGTGTAAGAAACCCAGACTATACAGACACCAGGGGCATGGGGAGGTTTTGGTGCACAATCCCCTGCACTAAAGGAGCAACTTCTAAGAGGGTATTGGATGTAAATGCTTATAGAACAAAGAGCAAGAAGTCATGCTGAGGATCCTGGGTTGAATCTTTGCTGATGACATGTGGGGTCTATATATGGTCAGGAATTCAATACAAAACAGCAGCCCATATGAGACCTCAAAGGCCCAGAATGAGCATATAAGATACCAGGTGAATGTGTGTTTTCATGTCACCCTCTAGTGACTGACACAGACTGGGGATAAGAGCCTGCTACTCTTTCGTTCAGCCGGCAACCAGGGGCTTGTGGTTTCGGAGCTGAAGGCCCTGAGCTTGAGCCACTGCCAATGAAAGCAGTGTCTGTAAGGAAGCAGGCACATTGTGTCACACAAGCTTCCCACACACCACCATCACCCTGCAACGTGCCTCAACCCTGAGCTGGCAGGACCATCACTTCTTTTGGGTCAGAAGGCAGTTCAGCAGACTTGGCTCATTCAATGTTTGACCTCTTCCCTGAAGCTTGATTTGTTTTGTTCTGTTTGTTTTTCATAGATACCTGGCCATTAGAAACTGGACTGAGAGTCATCAACTTATTTCACACAGGTCACTGAAAAAAAACATCAAGCGGTTACATTTGATCGCTACACATAACGAAGCTGGATTCAAATCAGCAACCTAGACAATCTGGGCCCAGAATCCCCTGAGCCACCCACTGTCTCCTAATGAGCTGAGATTCTGATACAGAGACCCCAGCTACAGCCATAAGTCTTTTATATGCAGTGTAGTCAGATAGTCCAACTAATTCCTAGATTTGGAGCTAGGTATTTGCATGTGCCTTGGCCACAGAGGCACCAGTTGCTTTTAAAATGCAGTCTGGGGTCCAGTCAAATTTTTTGTCCGAGAGGAGTAAGTATATTTAAGAGGGGATGATGGTGGGGCTGGGCAGAACTGGGGGTCCAAACTTTTAGGTTTTTGGTTTTTAAAAGAAAAAAGCTGAACAATTTTTCCTCTGCTCCCAATTTTTAACTTGTTGATTTGTACCTGTTTGGTAGAGAAGGAGTTAAATAAGAAAGCGAGCCTTTGTTATCCTCTCCTGAAAATGATGGAGATGTTGACTGGCCCCTTTGGTCTAACACATTCATTCAAACCATATTCTGCTTCCATATTAGCAGCAATAAATTCAAAGCAGATGGAAAAATTGTGCTTCTCCCTCTGATCCAGCTTTCAGAGTCTTTTGATTTCAGAATCTTTCACCTGCTCTTCGGCTTTCCTTGCCTGTCACATTCCACGGCAAGATTGATAGGGCTCTGGACGAGGGGATGTCAGAACTTTCTGCAAATTCAGATACCTTCTCTCCCACTGGATTACCCATATCTACCTACGTTAATCACAGATTCTCTCTCTCCCTTTGATGTAGAGACACTTTGATTTCCCCCCTCCCCCACCATCATTTTCTTCCAGTACTTTGCAAAAGGTCAATGGCTAAATCCTACCATGTCTGAATAGCCTTCCTTTGATGTAGACACTTGTCTATATGTCAGAGACCAGGTGAGAAAATGCCCAGAGCTGGTGGTAAATTAATCTGGGGAGACTTCTTTCTCCTGGGGTGCAAAGCTGAAGGCATCAACTTCAGTAAAGTTTAGGGAGAATATCAGAATAATTTCCAAACACTTAGGAGGTCTGTTTAACCACAAAAGAAATGCCCAAGGGGAATACTGGAAGCTGGCATTGGTTGGGTCAGTCGCACTAGACTTGACAGCAAATGTAGTGCCAGGAGCAATCCTGCGTTAGCCCAGGGAGGAAGGACTGAATGTGTGTTCTTTCCATCTCTATAGTCTATGAAACAGAATGGTTCAAATGCCTTTATTTAGGGCTGCTCTGTCCACTCTGATACTACAGCTAAAAGCACCACTTCCAAGAGTTGATATTTAGTGCACTGTTTCCACTTTTGCTTTTCTAGTGTCTCCAAAGCCATACTGAGGTCTATCTGGTTAAGTTCCACCACTATTCTCTGAGCACCACACAATCATTAAAGGATATATCCTGACAACACCCCCATGAGGTAGGGAAGTATTATCTCCATTTTAGAGAGGAGATTAAGGCACAACAATTAAGCGATTTTGCCCAAGGTCACACAGGCATTCTGTGGCAGGGCTGGGAAATGAATATTGCTCAAGTCCCAGTCTAGTGCCTTAACCACAATACCATTCTTCTTTTCCTCAAGGCTCAATCCATCTTCCCCTCTCTCTGTCCTTTAAAAAAGGCATTTAAAAATGCTATGTTCATTCTTTTCACTCTTCTCTCCACCTGTTGTCTCAGTTACTATCACTAATAGGGACAGATTCATCCCAGCACCTGCACAGGGACAGAGAAACTTCGGAGACCCCAGTGCCATCTCTGATGCAGACTAAGGTTGCCCCTCAGTAGTCCCTATGGGGAAGAGCCAGGGCTCAGATCTGCCCTGCCCACACCCCCTCCTATTCTCTTCCTCATCTAACCCACCTACACTCAATTCCCAGCCCAGCCTGTGCCAATGTCTCCTGCACCCAGGGCTGTTTCAGAGGCAGTGCATGGGCCCCCTGAGCTGGGGATATCCCCCAGCGCCCAGCTTTACATCTACCCTACGATCCTGCCTAACTAGTGCACAGGTGTGACAGGCACCGATGAATCAGCCCCAGAGTGTTTTTACGTTTAAACCCAATAAAAGCTAGTTTCTCTCTCATTTCACATGCACAGAGAAATCTCTTCTTTAGGGTCACTCCTGAAAATCAGCTATTTCCATGGCCTGGGAAGCCCTGTGGCCTCTTTCTACTCTGAGAAGCCCCCCCAGACAAGCAACTCTCCTGTCCCCCGGCCTCAGTGACACCCTGAGCCCTGAACAAAGCAGGCCATGCGCTGAAGGATGTGCAATTGACAATGCACATCAGCTAGCTCCCGTCATTGCAAAGGTCAGTGCCATCAGTTAAAGCAGAAACACTGTAATTTAAAAACCAGAACTTTCACCCCAGAAGAGCAAACCTGCAGATTCCCTTGTATTATTGATTGCAGACCCAAACGACATGTCCTCCACCCAATTCCTTTTATCCCCGCTTGCCACCTCTCAATCTTCTCCTCTGCTCCCCTCAGGGCTCTTGTCTCGTCCTTAATGCTCTGGCCCCAGTCACACGGCCCTCTCCAGGCCCATCCTTATCTTCTCCCCACACCTCCTGTCTCGAGTGCCCTGCTCTGCACAACAAGCCAGGCTTGTCTTCCATTCTCCAATCCTGCAGGATGCTTACACTCCTTCAAAGAGCAATAAAGAAGAAAGCCAAGCAGGCTAGACTAGTCCTTTGAAATTGGCTTGTCTAGCCTGTTCCCTTTTCTATGGCCCTGGAGGACCACAGAAATCCTTCAGAGCTATAGGGACATGCCTAAGCTAAGTAAGTTTAAACACCATTATGCCAAATACACCCAGGCACCCAGAGAGGAATGGAAGCCAGGGCAAATGAAAGGAGTCCCAAATGATGATCAGCATGAGGATCAGAATTGGTGACCAAATAGTCCATCCAGTGTGGCAAACCCCACAGCCCTATGCATATGATTATCTCCAGTGTAATCACCTAGGACAGGTCTCAGCAACCAATTGTTTCAAAAAGGTTAAAAAATACTATGTAACAAATTCATGGTCACCTAGGATTTCACATCTCTCACTACATTGCATACCACTGCCATGTAGAACATCCTGGCAACAGCGGGTATAGAACTTTGATCCTCCAGCTCTAAAAACCCAGGCCTTTATCACAGAGCTAAAGACAATGCTCCATTTGCTTTTTGCAATATATAGCCTATAACATACAAATTAGATTCCATACAGTAGAAGGCAATAGTGCAATTAATTATATATTTTAGACTAGGACCTCACATATGCCTGGGGCTTGAAGACACAGCTTTTGGCCTCAGAGCTATTGCAAGTTGTGTGTTTATTCAGCATTCATACATACCTACTAATCTTGAGTAATTTACAGCTATTTTTCACTATGAGCATCTGCCATGGCTGATTATCATGTTCCGAGATGGCAAAGATTGATAGTGGAGGGAATTTTCAAAAGCACCCAAGGGATTTAGAAGCACAAGTTCCCAACTTGTGATTCTAAATCTCTAAGGTGCTTTTGAAGGTCTCCCTCAGGGAGACTTAGTGGTTAGAAGAGTGGCCCAGAAGTCAGGACTTGTGGTTTCTCTTCCTGCCTTGTACTGTGATCTTGGCCAAGTCATGTCACCTAAGATGCCCCTACTGTGAAACAGGAAAAATAATTCTTTAGCCAGCTCCCAAACAAGTCTTGAGGCTTAGTTAATTGTAAAGTGCTACATGATACTCCACACAGAGGTTCCTGCTACCAGTAAGTTATTGTAGTTTCTGTTCTCCCCTCCCCAAAGAGATTGCAGTTTGAGCATATACTTGAACAGGGATAACTGACCAGGCAGGAGTACTGGTGAAACGGATCTGGGGGTTCTAGTGGATCCCAAATGGAATGTGAGTCAACAATGGGACACAAATGAGAAAAAGACTAATATCATACTGGTGTGTATTAACAGGAGAGTCGGATGGTAAGACCTGGGAGGTAATTGTCCTGCTCTACTCAGCACTAGTGAGGCCTCAGTTGGAGTACTATGCCCAGTTCTGGGCACCATACTTTAAGAATGATGCAGACAAATTGGAGATTATCCAGAGGAGGGCAAGAAAAATGTTAAAAGGTTTAGAAAACCTGACCTATAAGGAAAGGTTAAAAAAACTGGGCACATTTACTCTTTAGAAAAGAAGACTGAGGGGGCTTAACAATAGACTTCCAATATATTGAGGACCGTTATCAAGAGGATGATGATCAATTGCTCGCCTTGTTCACTAAATGGTAGGAGAAGTAGTAATGGGGTTAATCTGCAACAAGGGCAATTTAGGTAGCTATTAGGAAAAACTTCTTAACTATACGGGTAGTTAAGCTATGGAAAAAGCTTCCAAAGGAGGTTGTGGAAACCCCATCACTGGCAGTTTTTAAGAACAGGTTGGACAAACACCTGTCAAGGAAGGTCTAGTTTACTTGGTCTTGCCTCAGTGCAGGACTGGACTAGATGACCTTTTTGAGGTCCCTTTCAGCCCTATTTGTCTATGAGTCTATGCTTATGCAGAGAGATTGAGAAGGCTGCTGTATCCTATCATGCATATTTATAATTCAGTAAACCTAGTTAGAGGCACAAAGTGACACAACAGATTCTCTGTGAGATTTGGCAGCTCCCACAGTTGTATCAGCACAAAAACGAGCTGCACCAAGCTGGGCCGCCAAGGCACCCACTACTCCTATTGATTTCTGCTGTGAGAAACAGGGCCGGCTCTAGGCTTTTTGCCGCCCCAAGCTCCGAGAGCACAACTGCCCAAGCGAAAAAAAAAAAAAAGGGTGGCCGGAATGATGCCGCCCCTGGAATTGTGCCGTCCCAAGCACGTGCTTGCTTTGCTGGTGCCTAGAGCCGGTCCTGGTGAGCAATGTTCCCAGTAATCATAACAATCATAATTACAGGAGAGAGGGATGCAGCAAGGGTTCAGGGCTGGTAAGCTGACCACATGGGGAGAGGAGGCAGCAGAGGATTCCGACAGCCACAGCCACAGGCTCCAAAACATTCTGGAGGTGGAGTGCACACTCACCTTGCCCGTCCCCACCCCGATTCACTCACACAGATCACAGGCAGGCAGAGCAGAAATGAGGAAGGATTTTGTTCATCATAAAAATGTGGGGTGGGGTGGGTTGTGGAACAAAGGATGGGGAAGAAGTGCTCAGCTTTCACAGTGATGAGGCTGGGGCTCAGACCTCAATAGCCAGAAAAGCAACGTTATTTTAAATGGAAATAGCAGAGCAGTAGCCAGAGGGATCCAAACCAAAATCCCAGATCTGAGCTCCCCACCCCCAGCTTTGGAGATATTAAGATCAATATAAATGTCATAGCTCAGGCCCATCTCTAGAACAGGATTATCTCACTTTTCACCAAAACCCTCTGTGCAGTGATTGTAGGAGAGAGTTGTAGATGCAGGACGCTCGTGAAAGGCATTTCAAAAAATGCCTCTGCGTTCTCTGCTACGGTTGCCAGGCAATTCACTGAAACTGGGTGCCTGCTCTGCAACTGTACCCCCCACACACTAGAATATGTTCAGTACACACTGGGTGACTTGAGCAGTCTGTAGCATCTGGAAGTGTTAACAGCAGTACCTAACAGCTGGCATAGCACTGGGAGGAACGTGACTTGGGGTGATTTCAATTTTTTAAATGTGACAGCAGCACCCCCATTTCCCCAAAAGCAGAACCCCCTGCTCCCTTCCAGAACCTCTTTATTAGGCAAAAAGAACAACGATTAATCCAATTAGTGGAGGTGCAGGGACAATATCCAACCCCAAGTCCCATGATCTGTACACTGTGAAAATGGATCCCCGTGGGACAGATGCTAGCACATTTCTCCCCAACTTGAAATAAAATGTAAAATAAAACTTCCCTTCTTCACAAGGATTGGTGAGTCTGAATTTTAAAATGTTTGTAGAGCATGCTGAGCCTGCCAGAGGGAAGTGCTAGCGAAAGGCAAAGTATTAGTAGTGCTCCTGTTGAAGCGGACATTTGGGGTTTTTTTTTTTTAATTTGTTTGAAGGTTTTTTGGGGGGGAAATAAAAAAAAGAGTCATGTTTTTCTCTCATGAATTCCTCAGGCTCCGATCCTGCAACAAGATGTGCACAGTCTGATTGACCCCTGCACTCACATGGACATAAAATTGTAGGCATAGATTGTATTTATTGCTTAATCTTCTTTAAAAGAGATTCTGAGACAATCAAGAGTAGATTTCCCCCCTTTCCTGTGTTTTCTCCTAACTCCACGTTAGATTTAGCAGTAGAAGACATTTAAAAATCTAATCAGGGACTTTACAACATATATGCTATGTGTTATTTTGTATTTCTCTCACCTTGCACCACAGAAACAGCAGGTTGGTTTCACTGCAGTTTTCAGATAATTTCACTTTCCCATGTACAAGCTAGTCTGTCTGGGGATTCAACATTACAGGGGACTAAGGCCATGTCTACACTACTACGTATGTCAGCAAAATTTATGTCGCTCGGGAGTGTGAAAAAACAAGTTTCACCAGCATAAGTGCTCTTGTGCACAGAGCTATGTTGGCGGAAAGGCGTCTCCCACTGACATAGCTACTGCTGCCGATTGAGGTGGTTTTATTCTGTCGATGGGAGAGCTCTCTCCTGTTGGCATAGAGCGGCTACACGAGTGATCTTGCAGCCGTACAGCAGCATCACTACAGCTGTGCCATTACAAGTTCCGCTAGTGTAGACATGGCTTAAGTATCAGTTCAATTAAACCATTTTACAGTGAAATTAAAAACAAACATTGCTGTCTATGTTTAGGGACAAGCCATTGAGCCTCATCAACCCAGGGGACAGGATTCCTTTAAAAGAAAAAAAGAAAAAAATTACTAACTATCTCCTTTTGTTGTAATCAAACCACTATGCTTGGCTAGAAGTGTTGCTCTGGATATTTTTGTAAAGTCATTCAAGAGACAAAAATTAAAAGCTTTGGAACTAATATATCCAATTAGGGGATGAAAAAGTGCCATTATTTGCCTGTCAGAAATTGTGTGTCTAACTCCCGCCCTCAGTGCAGTTCTCCGAGTCCTCTCCTTTTTCCTTCCTGCTTTAATTGGAAAACACTAGTTTACTTATAGCCCAAAAGGAGTGAAAGCTTCATGCATTTTAAAGAGCTCTTAAGTAACTGGGCTATGCTTGGTGGGTTTATTTATTTATTTAGGTTCTCTGCATTGGAAACTAGCTTTCAGGAAAGAAATTAGACATTATTTCTCCCCCCACTCCCCACCCCCACTCATCCAACTTAACTCCTCCCCCCACTTCTCCATGGTGTCCAGATGGTGATGAGCTCAGCAGTAGAGAGGGCTTTAGGCTAGCAGTTCGCAGGCCAGCTGTGCATTTGATTAAGGAGAGGGTTCTGGCAGACACAGCTTATCAGGAGACTGCACAAAGGCAAGGAGTAAGCAGGCATGAAAAGCATGCGTTTTTCACCCAGAGCACTGCAGCCACGTGGAAGGCAAAGAGACATTTTTCATGTCTCCACCAAGGAGTGCCAGATTTGTGGGACATGACAGCAAATCAGCGATCTTGGAAGGGATCCGAGAGTCATTTCTCAACAAGCCAGAGGAAGGACCATTAATCAGCTCTGGCCCCATGCATGGCACAGGATGGAAAATAAACCCATCTTGAAATAGAAAGAGGAGAGAGAAAGAAGCAGAACTGCGTGCACTCACTTTGATATGTAAGGTGCCTGTTGTGATGGGTGCAGCATAAGAACTTATATGAGATGGGGTAGAAGTCCACTAGATAGCACAGAGCAGGAATAGCACACACTGATTTGCTAATTAATCTGGTTTTTAAATGTGTGGCAACTAAAACATACATTTTACTAAATTCTAGGATTAAGACATAGGCCTCTGCCTAGGGACTTGGTTCCTGGAGTCATGTGATGATGTCAGAATATAAACTTTCATAAATGGTTGCAAACTTTCTTTTTGTGGCTGCAAAAAAAGCCTTGGAAATTAGAAGTCAGCATAACTAATTCACCGACGTCTGCCTGAGTATCAGCCAGCCTCAGACAACAACTGCTCCATTTATCTTAACGGGTTGTTGACTGTGAAACTGGCTACACTGAGGAAGGAGAGGGGAAGGGAAGAGTGCATTCACTAGCCTGGACTAGCTCAAAACTCTGTTGGGAAGGAACCTGACTGCCACCCCCACCTCATCAAGCCTTTGCTGGGATTTGCTGGTTAAAGATGTGGGGGGGGAACACTTTTTTTTAAGTGGATTTGAGTCCCAGGATACGATTAAGGGCTCTGAAAAGGAGCCATTCTTGATTGTCACTCAGGGTCAAATACCATCCCCAGTTAATCTATGCCGCCCACAGTAGCATGGGCCATGTGTTAAAGCCCTCATTTTAGGAAACACCACACTGCTGGAAGCAGTCACAGGTAGCTCCACCAATAACTGATTTTTCAGTTTCAGGGCCTCACCACCTCCCCCCCCTTTTTTTTTTGGTGAAAAGTTTCATTTCAGCCCAGTTTCATTTTCAACAGGGTTTTTTTTTAAAAAAAAACTTTTTCTTTATTTTCAAAAAAAGGGGAAATAAAATTCACAACAAAAAGTCATTTCTGAAAAGTCAAAATGCTTTGTTTCAAAAATGTCCAAATGAAACTTTATGATTTCTTTGGGGTTTTTTTGTTCCTTTTCAACCCAAACAATTAAACAAATTCAGATGAATTCATTAAATATTTTGCTTGACCCAAATCTGAATTCTTTGGCATAAAAAAAAAAGTTTCATCCAAAAAATTTTGCTCAGCGGTAGTCTTAGGTCTCCCCACCCTTTCTTTGGGTCTTTTGCCCACTAAAAATCCTTGGAAAACATTTAGGTGGTTAGTCATTTTTACCTTAGCACCCTTTCCGGAGTCCTGAAAAAAACAATGTTCTGTGTGAATTATAAAGAGTTTCTCCACACCCAAAAAACAAACAAAGAAAAGCCACATAACTTCACCACTTTATACTCCCTGACAAGCGTCTGAAGACATTTGACTAGATCTCAACAGTGAATTCAACCTCTTGATCTCTGTAACATAGGTACCCCATTGGACACAGGGGCAATAGGGGCCTAGAATTTAACACTTAGACCTCGTCTACCTGAAAGTACGTCTACACTCTGATAAAAGACACATAGCACAGCCGTGGCTGACCCAGGTAGCTGACTCAGGTCAGAGGGCTATAAAATTGCAGTGAAGAGGTTTAGGCTTGGGCTCCAGCCTGAGCCCAACCATCTACACTGCAATTTTATAGCCCCACAGCCCGAGCCCCACAAGCCCAAGTCAGCTGACCATGGGTCTTTTATTGCAATGTAGACATACCTAGAGAGCCGTAGCTATGGCAACCCCTGGTGTAGTCAACAGCAGAATTCTTCCAGGGCCCTAGCTACTGCCTCTTGGGGAGGTGAATTACCTACAGCAACAGAAACAAACCTTCCATTGCTACAGGAAACATCTACACTATGGCACCACAGCGGCATAGCTGTACCACCGTAGTGCCTGTAGCCTTAGGATGCCGAGAACTATATTCCTTATGAGAATTCTATCACAAGGGACTGAGGACCCAAATACCTTTCCCCTCAGTCATCTCCCCTCCCATTAACAAAAGGAAAACTCTCCCACTTGCATCTCATCTGAAAGTTGTCACTTTTCTCTGCATATTGCCCTCTGACACCATGCTGGAGCCTTGGTTCAACATCCAGCCCAACAGAAGAATGTGACTTAATGAAAACCCAGCGTAATTTCCTGCAGCATGCTGGACTTTATTTGGAAGTCTCCCATCCAAATGAATAGGATCCATCTTAGTTTAGCCTATGTCTTCACTGTAAAAGAGGGGTGTGTCTACATGAGGGATAGCTCTCTCTGTAAAAATCTTAGTGGAGACAAGGCATAAGTAGTTTTAATCTTGATGTCAAGGGAAACCCAGGGTCTTTGACCTTGACTAGCTATAGTGAGGTAAGAGCTACCAGTGTCTTTTCCCCACTAGGATTTTACAGTGAGAGAGATGTCTCATTGTTAAATCACACCCATTTTTTGCAATGAAGGCATACACCCCATTATACTAATCCTATCACACACTAATGCTGTCCTCCAAAGAATGTATTCCTCTACATGATGTAGATTACACCTAGTCCATTTTGGAAACTGAGCTCTTCTCTACTTACTTTATTAGATTAATATAAAAATGCCATTGGCCTGATGGCAGGCTGTTCTTAATAATGATTAATGGTTGTGATTTAAGCTTGAGTAATGAACTGAGGGGTTAATATGAGCACTTCAGTGACTGAGACTGTCAGAGGACATTAGGGGAAACACCCATCATATCACCAAATTCTTGTGTCTACTTACTTTTTAAACAGAACATATTTTGGACACTTAAAATAATTGGTTTCATTAATTTTTAATGTTTCTTCTTCTGCAGGCCATGGAGTTTCCTTCCTCCGGTCATTTTCATCTTGGGAAATTAGTTCCTAAATTCTTATTAATTCTCCACTTGCGATCTTTAATGGCCTCAGATCTTACGAAGTATTTCATTCATCTGGAGATTGCGGGACCTGAGTGTGCAGGTTCCCCCCCATCCCCGCCCCACTTTTCTTCTTCTTCCTTAGAGTGGAGAGAAGAATGTACATATTCTAAAAGCAGAGGTGAGATGAAAGGAAGCCTGCTTCAGATCAGATGCTGCTGCCATTCCAGCTAATTAACTTCACCTGAATTTTCAAAGGAAGAAGAAAAAACATCCAAAAATAATTTCAATCCAATCTCTTCCCCACCTTTTAGTCATCTTGTTCCTGATACTCATTTATGTGGTAGGCAGGGACATTTTAATCATGCCATGCTTCAAAGAGCTGCCATGAGCTCATTTTCAGCTGACAGCATGAAAGTGGTCATGTTGCCCTTTTCCCCTGGAGTTCCCTGACATTTTGGGCTACTATGATCAGGGTCAAAGTTACATTTTCTCCTCCTTTTCTTTAGTGGTGTAAGCAAGAAATCTTCTCTTTAAAAGTCTGATAGTTGTTCCTGCAGTCCCAGTAACCCAACCCTACCCCTTTATGCACTTCCATTGCAGCCCCGCCCATACATCATCATTACTTAAAAGTTTACCACTTTCCAAATATTAAGGTCCTTACTATACACGCTTGTATACACTTTGACATTTACCAGAATAGGTATTCCAGAATAACTCGCTCTCTGGACACTCATTTCGGAATAAGAATCCCCACATGGGCAGTTATTCCAGAATAGCTAATAAGGTAAATTTCCAAAGTGTAGATAAGCCCTAAAGCTAAAACAGACATATAGGGAGAAATTAGGCAAAGGGAAACAATAGGCAAATCTGCCTCAGCCTCGCTATTGTTCTGCCAGTGCCTTAATCTCTACCATCTTTAAAGAAAAAACGAGAATTTGAAAAAGAATCACCTATAGGTCCAGACTTTGCTCTTCCTTTGTTCTTAACTGGCAGGCATCATAAATAAGCCACCTCCCCAGACACTAGTGGACCTTTGTTATGAATGGGTATATGAATGAGGCAGTGCCATCCAGTGAATAAGGAATTGGCCTGGGAATCTGAGTTCTGTTCCCAGATCTGCCAGTGGGTTGCTGTGTGACCTTGGGCTTCAGTTTCCCCATTTGCAAAATAAGGCAATCTTGAATTACTTTCAAGATTGTGGTATTGGTATTTCTTACAAAGCGGGAGGATGTTGGATACTAGAGGATGCTCTACTCTAGCCAACAAAGGCATAACATCCACTGGCTGGAAATTCCAGGCAAAGTTCAAACTGGAAACACAATGCACATTTTTAACAGCGAGTAATCCACTTTTGAAACAGATTACAAAGGGATGTGGTAAATTCTCCATCCACTGGAAGTTTTAAAATCAATATTTCATGTCTTTCTAAAAGATACATTTGTCGTTCCCACAAATTGTTGGGTTTGATGCAAGAATCACTAGCTGATCTCTGTAGCCTGTCTGATGTAGGAGGTTGGACTAGATATGCATAATGGCCCCTTCTGGCTCTACAGTCTATGAATAAGGATATTTCATTCAAAGTTTGTTCCTAACAGCACCCTCTTCCTAATGAAATCACTTATTGTTTTGTCCTGGTTACAACATACGATCAAAAAAACAAGCATGGTGTTAACTACCTCGAGTTTCAGAACTCCTGTAATAAATATTGCAGTGCTAGCCTATCTGATTAGCACAGAAAACTTGGGAAAGCATCAGTGTTTCTGTAATCCTAAAGCACAGGCCTGGGCAGGAAGGCAACGCATGGAAGAAATGGGGAAAAGTGGAGGGGGGGGGGCTCTCAATGCTGCAGAGTATAGTTAAGTGCAGGAAGGAGTAGACCATGCGGTGATGGGGAACGTCATACTGTAGAACATAGCAGAACAAGCTAGGGAGCGGAGCATAATTGGGAAGGTGGGAGTCAGCCCAGCAAAGAATTAATTATCAGTCCTTTGCATTAGTTTTTCCATCCTTTAAGATTTCTTTTTGCGAACTTCCTTCATTTTCTTTTCCTTTGTGCATCTTTTTCTTATTGTGGAGGCTGGCGGTTCCTAAAGTTTCACCAGAACACAAATGTGATGCAAAAAACCTGATGCTACATCATGCACAGATCCAGGTTGGGTAACAGTAAAACTGTTTGTCTTTTACTAAATATTTATATGGAGAAAAGTTGAAGAAAAGAAACTGGCATATGAAAGAAATTTTTAGGAGCAAAAACAATCACCAAGCAAAACAATGAATGAACGCTTTTTCCAGCAAGACCTAAGATCAGTTATGTAAATATGGTCGAGCAGACTGGCGATTTCCCACATACAAATTCAGGTGTGAATTTAATTAACGTACCATTGTATGATATATATCCTATCTGGATATCTAACAGAACACCTTAGAAAGAGAATGTTTGAGTTGACTCCATTATTTCCAAAGCACAGCATTATCCAAATCCATTTGGGATAATTCACTGGTTACACTAATTCCCCCACCCTGCTTATAATAGTGGGCATGTTAGTAAACACAGAGAAGTGCACTGCTTGACTTTGCAGTATAATGGTGTAAACAAAACCTGCCATAGAACACCCAAAATATTGACAGCATTTACCTAGCGTGTGAATGCATGAAACGTTGCCAGTGCTGTAGAATTCACTCCTGGTTATAAACAAGTAGAATTACAAAAGCTAGAAAGGGAAGACTAATTAAAGACAGGATAAACTGCTCCCAAATAGGCCACTATATGGGAGAGGCAGTGGTCCCAATATCCAGTTTATCTTCCTTATTTAATTGCTTTCCCATTGTGAACTGGATCTCTATTGTCTCAGCTGGTGGCTACAGTTCTGTATCTGTATTGTGAACTACAACAAGGAACAGCAGCACACAGGCACAGCTGCAAAGGGAACACAATTCTCTCCGGAATATATTAGACAAACACACACGTTATTACACTGCATATCAAGAGTTCAGCAACAACAGGAGCACATAAATTAATCTGCAGTCTGTGAAAAGTCTCTGTACCATTCGTATACCTCCATGCATGGTTAGTCCAAAACCACTGAAGAATTATACCAATATCAGTTAAGCAGCCTTAGAATTTTTTTTCCATGTCTATAGAAGCAGGGAATATTTGAGATGCTTTGTTAGACAAACAGCATTTTCTAGGCTATCTACGTCACAAACAAACTGGTAGAAAAATCTATGCTGTCAAAGCAGCATCTTTCTTCATCACTCTAACTGCAATGTGTTTGTTTGGGTCAAGGAAACAGCAGGTATTCACAACAGACAATTCATTCACTGGATAAAGAATGATGTGGCATCTCAAAAGAGAGCCATTTTGGGTGGAAAGGGACTCTAACATGCTGTTATTACACGGAGTAACAGGCTGCTGTAACTTTATTTTTAGAGATCAGTCACACGTAGGAAGGATTTATAGGTTGCAGTATCAAGCAAAGGGATATGGAGTTCTATGGCTCAAGGTCACTGCTTGGAATCCACCTTAGCTTAGTTGCTAGTAAAAGGAGTTACCCCTACAATGGCTCTTGGGTCAAATGTGAGAAACGTCGGCTGTCTCAGACCTATTTTCAGAAACTAGATGTCCACATCCTAGAAGAGCACCAATACAAGTAGCCCTAACTGACCCCTTTTCGTCCACCTCAGCAAAAGTGCCAAGGATTGAATGAGCAACAGAAATTGCACTATCTATCCTTTCCTTCCTAATGGTGGTTCTATTGTAATAATTGGGCCTACAAATTTACCCTAATTGCAAGCTCAACTGTAAAAAGTTCAAGAGAGTGCACAAAATGTCACAGTAACCTGTAACAAATGTTGATGGGATAAGGTATGAAAAGGAGAGAGAGACTGAATTAATCCAAACAAAAAGACCTACTGATATAATTCAAGAATTGTGTTAAGATCATTCCTGGTATTTCAGCATGGAACCAAAAATCAGTGAACCAATATTGGTGGGTCAGAAACTAGGTCTAATTGGTGGACAAAATAATGATGGGATAGGCTATTCCACCAGCCATTCTGTTTGTGGGTCCTTAAAGAGACTTTGGGGAGCACAATTGGCTCCTGGAGTGAGCAGCCACCCCCGCCATCTCCTGAGATCCCGGGCCTTTCTCATCCTGATCCTGAGAGATGTCCTGACCAGGCTGGGCCAGAGAGAGGGACACAGATGACACCACCACTTCCACCAGCTCCAGCTGAATCCCAAACACAACCTGCAACGAAATAGGATTGGATTTAAACAACAACAGCTCTAGCCCATCTTAGCCAATCTCTTTTTCCCCCACCACAAGGACAGTTATTACCATCTTTGATACCATCTAAGAGATTGTAAAACACGGGAGTTTTTTCTTCTAAAAGCTCTCCAGCTAAAGAGAAAAAGGGATGTTGCTAAAATGAAAGCTTTACCTAATAATTTACATTTAAAAGGCTTTAATTCTTTTTCCTTCTTGTCTTTCTCTTTAATAAAAGGCTAAAAGGATTTTTAACACTGTGTTTGCCATGGTACTAAACAGGCTGAGGTCTCCTGTATACCATACCCCAAACCTTGTTTAACACTGTTTAATGTTGGACGGGGACTGGGTTACGGTAACACCTTTGGTCCATTTATTCCAGCTAAATTAATGTAACAGTCCTCCAGGTCAGGTGTAAGGGACATTGGTGAGGATGGGTGGAGCAGCTTTCACTGCTGCTGTCCAGGCTGAGCTGTGTGGATAAACAGGGGATTTTCACTCTCTAAGGATGCCAATCCCGCACTTTTCCCAAGCACTGAATGCAACAAAACACACATACCCCCTGGGCTTTGTTTTGAAGAGGACTCTTAATAAAGGGCTGTGAATTTTCCTACCAAGATGCCTTTACTTCCGTTACATATACTCAATAAACCACCTTTCTGGACTGTAGTGCATCATATCTAGGAGGACTTTTCACCTCTCTGACTGACCGATAATCTAAGCTGAATGACCAGGAAGCTGCATACAATCAATATGAAAAGACACCACCTGCAGAGATTGTTGCTGAACAACAACGTGTTTACACTTTAAGGCATAAAAATTAAGATGTTTAAATAAATTTGAAGCAGCAAGAATAAAAATGATTAACCAGACTGCTCAGCTAGAGAGTATGCCTTTTGTTTTCGTAAGTGGCTGTCTTCCAAATCGACATACCTCAAGCTCTGCTCTCGCTGGGATGCGAGTGAGTCAGCCAGCTCTAAGGCGCTGATGATATACCATGGCAACGTCAGACCATTTTGCCTGTATTATTGCGGTTGGGGAGGGATTTTGAACCCTGAACCCAGTTGTTTAATTTTGGAGTCATGTAACAGTCCAGAGTAAAGCTTTTCGTCCAACTGTTTGGGTGGGAATAAAAGAGGACCTAGTTAATGAGGATAATGAGAAAAATGAGATTCAGCTGTGATAGGCCAAGGTGACATTTGCAGAAAAGGCAGGAGTCCAATATAACTGCTAGGTGCTTACGTAGTGGCCTGTGCCTAGATAAGCTTTCCCCAGAGGGCTAGTCTACACTAGAAGCGCTACAGCGGCGCAGCCGTACCGATGTAGCTGCGCCAAGGCAGTGCTGCTAGGGCAGACGCTCTGTGCCGAGGGGAGATGGCATAGTTACGCCCCCTCCCTGAGCAGCGGTAGGTATGTCAGCGGGACAGCATCTCCTGCCCACATAGCGCTGTCCGCACCCGTGCTTAGGTTGGTGTAACTTACGTCGCTCAGGGGGGTGGCTTTTCCATACCCCCGGGCTACTTTGGTTATCCAGACGTAAGCGCTACTGTGAACAAGCCCTGAGAGAACTGAATCAGCCAGCACAGACCTAGCCCCCTTGCTGCAATTCACCAGAAAAAAAGACTACGTATAATCTAAGTTCTTGGACAATCAGTGTAGCTTTGTTTATTTGTAAACAGAACTGGATAAAGAGTGTTTAAAAATTCTGCCTTTAATAAGAGAGAACGAGGAGAGACAATTAAAAGGGACAGTCTTTTGCTATAAAAATGAGGAGTCTGGTGGCACCTTAAAAGCTAACATTTATTTGGGCATAAGCTTTTGTGGGTAAGAATCCCACTTCTTCAGATGCATGGAGTGAAAATTACAGATACTGGCATAGATATACTGGCACACAAAGAGAAGGGAGTTACCTTACAAGTGGAGAACCAGTGTTGGCCAATTCAGTCAGGGTGGATGTGTTCCACACCCAATAATTGATGAGGGGGTGTCAATACCAAGAGAGGGAAAATTGCTTTTGTAGTGAGGCAGCCACTCCCAATTCCTATTCAAGCCCAAATTAATGGTGCTAAGTCAGTGCACTGACCCACAGGAACCCTCCTACCGACACTACAAGAAGAAGAATTCTGCATGGGACTCCTCCTGACGGTCGAAATGACAGACTGGACTTCTACATAGACTGCTTCCTCAGACATGCGCAGGCTGAAATTGTGAACAAACAGCATCATTTGCCCCATAACCTCAGCCGTACAGAATGCAACACCATCACCAGCTTCTGAAACAACTCTGACATTATAATCAATGGGGCTGACAAAGGAGGTGCTGTAGTCATCATGAACAGGTCGGATTATGAACAGGAGGCTGCTAGGCAACTCTCCGACACCCCATTCTGCAGGTCACTATCCTCCGATCCCACTGATGGGTACCAAAAGAAACTCCCTGCTACAGCACAGGAACAAATCTACACACACACACACACACCCTAGAGCCCTGACCAGGGGTATTCTATGTGCTACCCAAGATCCATAAACCTGGAAATCCTGGATGCCCCACCATCTCAGGCATTGGCACTCTTGCAGCAGGATTATCTGGCTATTTGGACTCTCTCCTCAGACCCTATGCTACCAGCACTCCTAGCTATCTTCAAGACACCCCCAACTTCCTAAGGAAACTACAATGCATTGGTGATCTTCCTGAAAACACCATCCTGGCCAGCATGGATGTAGAAGCTCTTTACACCAACACTCTACATGAGGATGGACTACAAGCTGTCAGGAACAGTATCCCTAATGACGCCACAGCACACCTGGTGGCTGAGCTTTGTGACTTTGTCCTCACCCACAACCATTTCAGATTTGGGTACAACTTATACCTCCAAGTCAGCAGCACTGCTATGGGTACCCGCATAGTCCCACAGTATGCCAACATTTTTATGGCTGACTTAGAACAATGCTTCCTCAGCTCTTGTCCCCTACCCCTCCTCTACTTGCGCTACATTGATGACATCTTCATCATATGGACCTATAGGAAGGAGGCCCTTGAAGAATTCTACCTGGATTTCAACAATTTCCACCCCACCATCAACCTCAGCCTGGATCAGTCCACACAAGAGATCCACTTCCTGGACACTACAGTGCACATAAGTGATGGTCACATGAACACCATCCTATACCGGAAACCTACTGATGGCTATACTTACCTACATGCCTCCAGCTTCTATCCAGGACAACATCACACGAGCCATTGTCTACAGTCTAAGATACAACTGCATTTGCTCCAACCCCTCAGACAGAGAAAAACACCTACAAGATCTTTATCAAGCATTCTTAAACCTACAATACCTGGGGAACTGAGGAAAGAGATTGACAGAGCAAGATGGGTACCCAGAAGTCACCTACTATAGGACAGGCCCAACAGGGAAAATAACAGAACACCACTGGCTATCACGTATAGCCCCCAGCTAAAACCTTTCCAGCACATCATAAACAATCTACAACCTATCCTGGAAAACAACCCCTCACTCTCATAGACCTTGGGAGGAAAGCCAGTCCTCACTTACAGACAGTCCCCCAACCTGAAGCAAATACTCCCCAGCAACTACACACCACATCACAGAAACACTAACCCAGAAACCAATCCCTGTAACACACCCCGTTGCCTACTCTGTCCCCATATCTACTCTAGCGACACCATCATAGGACCCAACCACATCAGCCACACCATCAGGGGCTCATTCATCTGCACATCTACTAATGTGATATATGCCATCATGTGCCAGCAATGCCCCTCTGCCATGTACATTGGCCAGACTGGACAGTCTCTACGTAAAAGGATAAACGGACATAAATCAGACATCAGGAATGGTAACATACAAAAGCCAGTAGGAGAACCCTTCAATCTCCCTGGACATTCAATAACAGATTTAAAAGTAGCAATCCGTCAACAACAAAAAATTTCAAAAACAGACTTCAAAGAGACACTGCAGAGCTACAATTCATTTGCAAACTTTACACCATTAATTTGGGCTTGAATAGGAACTGGGAGTGTCTGGCTCACTACAAAAGCAATTGTCCCTCTCCTGGTATTGACACCCCCTCATCAATTATTGGGTGTGGAACCCATCCACCCTGACTGAATTGGCCTGGTCAGCACTGGTTCTCCACTTGTAAGGTAACTCCCTTCTCTTTGTGTGCCAGTATATCTATGCCAGTATCTGTAATTTTCACTCCATGCATCTGAAGAAGTGGGATTCTTACCCATGAAATCTTATGCCCAAATAAATCTGTTAGTCTTTAAGGTGCCACCAGACTCCTTGTTGTTTGTGTGGATACAGACTAACACGGCTACTCCTCTGATAGCAGTCTTTTGCTATGTGTTTCTATAGCCACCTAACACAATGAGGCACTGATCTTGACTGTGGCCTCTGGGGTGTTACTACAATACAAACAATAATAAATAATAATGACAAAACTATGACTTGCTTCAGATGCCCTGTTGTAAAATGAAGCATATATCAAAAAGCCGATGTAGAAAGACAAAAATAAGCAAAACGTTCTCATATATATATATATATATATAATATATATATATATATATATATATATATATATATATATATATATATATATATATATATATATGTGTGTGTGTGTGTGTGTGTGTATATATATAAAAACTATATTACTTTTTTAAATGTTCTTTTACAAAAAAGTTTAGAAAGGTCAACATTTAACAACAAACGTGTTTAACAGAGTTAACAATGTTTAACAAGAGTAACATAAGAGAACATGAAATGAGAATGAATAAGTAGGCTACATCTGACAGAATACAATCAAGAATGACAGACTCCACACTATGGGGGACGAACTGGTCAGAGTTTTTACACAGTTGACAAGTGAAACTCCAACTTTATTTAAGAATGCAGAATACATTTTAAAATTTCCAGTTTATAGTAACAAACTAGGTGTGGTTTCAATCTGCAACTTTGTTTTGTAGGTTCTCATGTAAAATCTTGATTACAGAGGGAAAAGCAAGATCAAAAACAGGGAGAATAGGATGGAAACTAAGGCCAAAACCCTGCAATCAGATGTATGATCCTCACACCTCTGCGAAGCTTCACTGTAAGTCACCTACGGATTGCATGATCTGGGCCTAGCATTATATTCAGAAATCATTTACAATGGTAAAATATGCAGCAAGATTCCATTTCACAAAGAAAATTAAAAAAGGATAGTTCTCTTAATTTACTCAAGGGCAGTACCTGCAATACAGCTTCTGTCCGGCATTAGTTAAAAATTAAGTGTTTGCCATATGATCACCCCTTTAAAATTACAGCATTAGTTCCTCCTTTATTTATATTTAAATATTCATTAATAATTGCATTCAGAATAAAAAATGTTCCTCTGCTCTTTCCATCAGTAATAGTTTTTCCTTATCTGCTGAAGCATTTGTCTTTTCTAAGATGTCTAAAACTAAAGAGCCCAAGATTATCATGCTGCAGTATTAATTCAAATGGAAATGCTCTCCTTTTCACCCACCCAACTTGTAAATCCACCACAAGGGCCCCATTTGCTGTATCTAAGTACAATGTTGTAAATAAAACTGATCTGACTGAAAAGGAGACAAAGAACTAGGCCAGCTATTTAGAATCCCGATGCAATCAGTGCTGTTGTGTGTTTCAGCATAGATAAGAATGGAGAAAGTTATTCATAGGCACCGTTTTAAAGCACTACTCTAGTTTTCCATTAGCACCACACCAGAGGTTAATTTGTTTTATATCTTACTTCAGATTATTATAAACATATTCAATCATGGGCTAAATTTCAAGATGCTATATCTGCAGCACCCAGTGACTTCAATGGGGCTTGTTGATGCTCAGAACTTCTGAAATACATGCCCTCCAAGCCCAAACCCTGCTTCCATTGGGCCCATTCTGATCCTCTACTCCTCAAGTGGTTCCACGGAAATAAATTATTCTAATATTATTCTAACATTATTCTACTACTCTAATTGCTCTGAGTAGACCCATTGAGACTAGTTCCACATATCAATGGATCTACTTAATGCAAGTAAAATGATCAGATGTGGGCCCCATAGCAAAACCCCAATAGTCTTCAGTCATGCAAGATCAGGCCTAAGGGCATGGCTACACTGGAAACTTCAAAGCACTGTCATGGGAGTGCTCCCATGGCAGTGCTTTGAAGTGCGAGTGTGGGCACATGCAAGCGCTGGAAGAGATGTCTCCCAGTGCTCCTGGTAATCCACCTCCATGATGGGATTAGCTCCGAGCGCTGGGGCTCGGAGCCTGTTTACATTAGTGCTCTGACTTGTTGCACTCAGGGGCGTGATTTTTCACACCCCTAAGACAGCAAGTTAGAGAGCTATAAAATGTAAGTGTAGCCAAGCCCTTAAAGAGGAATTCATTTGGTCTGGTGCAACATGTAACCAAAAGCTCCTTGAGTATGGATACCAAGGTTTAGAGTCAAGAATAGCTGAAAAGTAGATCATCATAGTAAAGTCCAGTTTTATTGGTCATGGAGAGAAAAATTTCTTTCCCATGGTACTGCATACAATTGTTTTCAACTTCAACTTTGCATGCTGAACTGATCAAGGAGCTTCAGATTTCAATTTCATCAATGCAAAAGTTGCTACCACCCCTTCTAAAAAGATCACAGAATTATGCACTGTAGTAACAATTCTGGAAGGTGTCACGTTACGGATAATTCCTGTGAAATACTATAGCATTTTCTAAATAAGGGGTGGTTAGCAAACTCATTCTTAGCACTATGAAAATGTGTAATGGCAAAACTTCTTACTTCACTTTTTAGTGTTGTTTCCTAGAATGAAGTGCTGATGTTTCAGGACACCTCAAAGTTCATTAGTTCCCATAAGGGAGTAAGTTCCCATACTGTAGAGAGTAACGCTACATTTCCACAAATAAAGAACCACCAAGATGGAGAAGAGATGTATTCCTAGCCCTGTATCCTTCAAGAATTTGATAAATAACCGAAAGTGCAACAATGCACAAACTGCTACACACAGCTTAGTCTAATGTGTCTTGTTACCAAAAAATTCCACCATTGAACTGGAAAGGCACAATCTCCTTTTACAACCCAATTTCAATGCCCAATCCCCACTTTTAAAACACTTCTTTCCTATACAGAGATAAATACACCCTTAGCTGGAAGGGAAGCAAACACACATCCCTAGAATGCATTTTTTTTTAAAAAGTCCAAATGGATCAACTTCAATTCAAATGTACATACATACCCTGAAAGAATATCTTACTTACATATGACAGTGACTGATAAGTGGGATGAAGGAGCAGATGACATGATGTTCACTTGCCCTGGCAATGGGAGACAGTGCTTCCAAGGCATGGCTGTTTGCACATGCTTCTGATGTCTGGGAGAACCTATTCGCGCATGGTGAAATTCAGCCCAAGGGATATGTAGCATGTAAGTCCCACTTAAGCCCTATGGCTGAATTTCACCCAGTGCTTTAGGGGACTTTTAAAAAATATTACAATTATGTGGTGGAAAACGTATGAACATTTGAGTAATGATTTTTAGAAATTTGGAGTAACATTTCAAATGCCAGTGATATGAATGGGGATAGGAAACACACAGATTAATTCAGATGCTCTATTATGTAGGACTTTAGTAAAAGGCTGTTCAAAGGAAAGGCAGCAGAGTCTCATGGTTACAGAACCGGTCTGGGACATAGGAACTGAATTTAATCTCCAATTTTGCCAACTCAGTTTTGTGCCTCCATTTACTTATTTGTAAAATAAGGACTGGATATTAGCTACCTGCCAAAGATAATATTTAGCTCTCTAGTGGGCTATAAGGACAGCATGCTTAACTGCCCACTCAGCCTTGTGCAGGAGGGCATAACTACATTGCATGAGCTTCTACTAAAGGTGAATCTGGCCCTATGTTTGTGTGCTGTACAAGTAGTTAATATTGAAGCAGCATTCCTCTGCTTTACAGTTCAGGATGGTGTGACCCTTAGAGCCTCTCAAAGGGTTCACTGTTCTGTAACAGCAACTCCTATCAGGCCTCACAAATTCACTACATTTAACACAATGCTGTCATCGTATTTATCTGTAAGGAAGGTCATGGGAGAAATCAAATGAAAGCTTGTATCTTACTGGTCATTCTGTGATGTATGTATGGGTGATATTTAAAAAGTTGTATGTATCGAAAATATGTTTAAACTCTGTAACCAGGCAGGATTGATAAACAAATCTTTCCTAGACAAAGAAATGTTGTTTTACCATGTCTCTCTAGGTCTTCTATACAAATTAAGCAGGATAAGCCAAATAGAATAGGCGTTACACCTTTGCATCTCAGGTAAACAAACAGGAGAGTGAGAGAGCAGCATGACATCAGCATCTTGAGAACAAACCAGGGTCTGAACCCCAGGGGCGTCATCCTGACTCTAGAAATGAAGACATTGGACTTTGGGGAATATAAGGAGAAGCAAAAGGACGCCGTGTTATCCATTCCACTAAGGAACAGCCTTTGTGGAAGACAGGTGATTAATGAAAAATCTGGATCCCGATTTGACTGAAAAATCAGCAAGCGCTGTAGAAAGTCTTTGAGGGTGAGAAACCATTGTAGACAAAGGAGTCTAGACTGCTAAAGTTATATTTAGTTTCTTGGAAGCGTGTTATACTTTTGTTTTACTTGTAACCAATTCTGTTTCTACTATCTTTACTCAGTATCAATTAAATCTCTGGTCTTTGTTAATAAACTTATCCTTTGTCATATTATAAATTCACCTCAAGCTGTACATTAAATAAAATGCATCTCCTCAGCTAAATCAAACAGGCTGGTTTGTACACTGTCTCTTTGAAGATACTGAACATGGTAATTTCTGTGAGTGCCCAGTGATGGGGGCTGGATACGAGAGAGGAACACTCTTCAATGAGGTTTGGGGTGCACCTAATGTTAACCCGTGAGGTGAAGTAAAGGCTGGGAGAGCTTCTGGGGAGATTGTTTGGGGTGGCTAACAGATTGGAGTGACACCCAGTTTAGCACCAGCAAGTCTCTCTTGCACACAGACAGCGGGTAACATAGTAACCCAACAGTCCTGAGTGCCCCAAGAAAGATGGGCTGCACAGGGACCATATGGAAATGCTGCTGATAATTAACATAAGGGGCAAGCAGAGATATCAGTGATGCTTTCTACTGCACCATCTCACTTTTAAATCCACCTATATTTGTAGAATTCACCAAAATTTTTGGCTCCAAGGTACTACAGTGATAAGAAGAGAACTGATGCCTATGAAACACATAGGTAAATGGAACACTGACAAATGCTCATTCATATGGGACCATAAACTATATGAGTTTGCCCAAGATCAGTTTGGAGCTGTGCTCTGAAAACCTTACGTTGTTTCACCTCTATTATTCCTATTTTATGCCTATGTGCACTGGCATAAATCTGGAGTAAGGCAATGGTGTATCAGGCTCTATATGAAGAAACGGATACGACTATATTTCAGGGCTAATTTCTGTCTGGATATGAGAAAGGGCACTGTCATCTCTACTGTATATAAAAATAAACCATAGGAATATAGTGGCATTTTAAGTAGCAGCAATAGGGACAGCTTAGCTTTCTTCCTTTCACACTGACTCCCTGTACCTACAACACAGCTTTTCACAATGGCATTTAAACACTCTTTCACTTATGGTCCAAACATTTCAGATGGAAATATTCCAAGAATGAGAACATAAAATGGAAGAAAGAAATACTGGGCTGAATTAATGCCTTGTGTATTCCACTGTGCTTTTGTTTTTATGCAGAAACTTAAATTTCAGGCAGGGAAACTATGAATAATAGCAAACGTTGTAGAAAATAAATGGTTTTCCACATGACACCAATATTTTTTGGTATGAAATTTAAGTCTTGTTTCCAAAGATACCAGATATGTATGCCAGTGAAGTACGTTACATAATATGCACACATACCCATTTTATGTTATGTAAAAAGCCATGTGTGTATGCATGGATATATATTTTACAGGCAGTGCTGGCAGTATGCCTATTATGGTCGCCTGATACTTTTCATTATAAGACCCTGTCTTCAGTTGATTTTGCTTTTCCAAACTTTAGCCATTTGGGCTGAAATTTTCCATGCCAGGTATCTGCCAGTGGCTGAATTTTGTTTTTAATGTTTCAGCCAAAATGGTCCAGCAGTTTCAGAGAACAAAATTAGGGAAAATATATTGTTTTGCCATGTTAAAACAATTCTTACAACCACTTGGTTGAGAAGGTTTAGTGCCCTCATGTGTTGGAGCAGGGATTTGAAACTTGTCAGAAAGTGGCTTTCATGTAAGGGATGTGCCTTTTGCTTTTCCTGTTGAAAAAACCATCCAAATGTGAAAACCTCAGTTTACTCACAGACTTGTCATAGCTTCAAAGTTAAAATTTCCAAAAATTTTGTTCACATTGAGCATGCTCCAGTCCAAGGATTGAGGGGTATGGGAGAAGCAGGACCTGGCTGCTGCAGGTAGGGAGCAGAGAGGGGAAGAGGGGGCTGGGCATTGGAACTGACAGCAGGGAGCTAGTCTCTTCTACGTGATCAGTGAACCCCTCCTGGACCTCAGGCAGTGTGGAGGAGGGAGCCACCTGACTTCAAACGCAGAGAGGACAAGAACCAAACTGGATCAGGGAGGGAGGGAGACGGGCTGGGCAAGGAGACAGGGAGCTGAGGCGAAGGGGGGGGGGGGAAACAGATCTGATGAGGACCTGAAGTGTGGGGGGAAAAATGGGACTGGCAGGGCAGACAGACAGACAAGAAACCAGGGAGAGGGGAAAGTCTGGGACAAAGAGCCATGTATTAGGTGAGGAAAGGCTAAGATGGAGGAGGATCTTTGGCAGGGTGAAGAGAAACTGGATGAGCAGCCAGGAACCGGGGGGGGGGGGGGGGGAGGGAGAGGAGGGATGCTGACGGACAGCAGGACTGACAGCAAGGATAAGGAGACCAGGACTGTTTGGCCACGAGAAGCCTGAGGAGTGGAAATTGGCATTGGCTAGGTGACGAGAACGCAACTGGGATTAGGAGCTGGGGTGGAGAAAAGACAGAACAGGGTCAGGTTGGAGACTATGGGACAAAAGACACTGCATGAGAGGAATTGGCAGAGGGGTTTGTGGCCACTAGAGGACACTCCCCTTAAGAGCTTGGAATGAAACTCATGGTTCCTGAGCCTCACCATCCCTCTGCGGTCAGCAAATATCTTTGAAACCCAGTTGCAAAGTGTATCACATCCCCTGCTAGGATGACAACTTACTACAGCTATCAGTTACTCCATTAGCTCAAGTGGCAGAAGTCTGTGCAGATCTAAAGGTTCCAGCTCTGCTGATGACCTATGCTAGATGTTAGTATGATGCTACATATTGGAATTTGTTTCTTCAGTTTGCTTTTTAAAAAAACCTATGAAATTCCACACAAAAAATTACATAAAAACATTAAGCTTGCTAATCAAGTACTCAAAAGTTAGCGCATGCCAGAATTAAGGTTATGTGCACAACTTTAGTTTGGAGTCTTTGGGCATCTCCATTATGGTACAGTCTTAACCTACATGATCACACACTATGTTTTCCCCAGGACCCCTGCCTCAATCAGTGCACAGGATGCACTTGCTCTGGGGATAAATCAGGGTTGTGTAGTAAAAGCGACTGGTCCTGCCTCATTTACTGCAGAAGCTGGAAGGTGTGTAGCGGATGAAGCAGGTGACCGCAGAAGAGAAAGGATGGTCTTATGGTTACAGCCCTGAAAGCTGCCCTGGAAAACTGAAATTCTATCTCCCTTTGCAACCGAGTTCCTATGTGACACTGGGCAAGTCACTTAAACCAAACTTTTCAGAGGTGGCCACTTACTGTGTGTTCCTCAGTATCTGGGTGCCAGACTTGAGACCCTGGGGTCTGACCTGCAGAAGTGCTGAGCACTCACAGCTGCAACTGAAGACAATGGGAGGTATGTTTGAACATATAAAGTGCTATAGAACGTTAAGTGCTCTAAAAATCAGGTCCAAGGTGTCTCAAATTGGGCATCCAAAATTAGCGGACACTTTTAACCTTAATCTCTCCGTGCCTCATTTCCCATCTGTAAAATGGGGATACCACCACTTCATCTCAGAGTTGTTGTGAAAATAACTTCATTAATATTTGTGAAGCTTCTTAGACGCTATAATGATAAATGCCACAGAAAAACCATGAGGAAATTAATAATTCTGTCTGCACAGCAGGGTTTGAGTAGTGTGCAATAAATAAGGCCTAGAACCACAAATTGAACAATGAGGCTAAAACAAAATATTGAATAGCTGCTCACTAATGGAGCACAATCCATCCTGTGCATGCCAAGAGGCAGGGATCCTGTAGAAAAAATTAGTGTGTGATCATGTAATTAAAGATTGTACCTTAATGCACACATACAAAAGGGGGTCAAATTAAGGTTTCCCAGGCAACCTGAATTCCACATTTCCTATAGTCTGAGTGCTTGACTTGGTAACCTGAATGTTTTAAGTTTTTTGTGTGGAATACCTATACATATTACACAAGCACATATATACATATACAGTAAAGTACACCTTGAAATACATTAAATCACAAAGTCTTAAGTATTCAACAGATCTGAACCGGAATCCCAGACTTAACCCCTCTTCTACCAACTCTGGGCAGTTCAGATGTGAACCTGGATCTACAACTCATGGCTCTGGTCTTTGCCTATGATAAGCCCAAACACCAAAACAGAGCACCTGTGAAACTTGGGGAAGTTTGGACTTGGAGTCAAATCAAATCCCATTCTGAACTTCACAGCTCAGGCTCATCTCTGACGGTAACAAGCCACAGCAGACTAACCCATATACCCTTTTCAATAGCCCGGTCACATTTCTCTTTCAGCAACAGGATTGATCAGAGAGTCATTTTGCTCAGGTGTTCTCTCACGAAGACTCCTGCGATGGTCCATACTGTTACTGACACCTCTTGTCCGAGTGCTGCCTGTGCTCAAGGGGCTTCCTGCCATTGGGGTGTCTGTGGTCACCAAGCTTCCTGTCCGAGATTGGTAAGGAGGGAGATCTGTCAGGCTGGGGGATTCAGAATCTGAGCAGTAAGGGGGTGGAGGAAGATCAAACCAAGGGGGTCTGCTGCAAATACAAGAGAGTAACACGGTTACTGAAGACAATGGCACAAGGGGAAGTATAACGAGCTCCAGACTTTTGTTCTAACAGGTTATGAGTTTCCATCCCAACATAAGAAAAAAAAAAAAAAGGAGATAAAACAACAGTTCTACAGCAATATCTGAGGATCTCAAAGTGTTTTGCAAACGTGGAAATTCATCCCTGTGCAGAGGGGCCAGCCCAAGGCCTAGGCACCACCAATAGCAGGGATGTTAAACTCGTGTCCTGGTCAAGTTCCAATGGCGTAGTTACAATCTGCCTCCCTAAATTTTCTCTGTTTCATTTTTCTCAGGGTAATCACTTCCTGCCCTAAATGGTTATATACTGTGCACTGTTAACCAGCTGCCATGGTTCACGCCAAAGATGGCTTCAACTCAGCAATGGGGTGAAGAGCTTTCTGTATAACAATTACAGTTTAAAAGAGCGTTTAGGGATACTTCAGGACAAAGGGAGATATATACAACAAAATCATTTATAAATTTACAAACAGAGGTGAAAAATCTGGGGCTGTGTATCTTGGTCTCTACAAATAAAGTGAATGGTGTTACTATGGAAAAAATAGGCAAAAAGTACTATTCAGAAAGGGCTACAGTCTTGTTGGAAAGAAATAGCATACTTGAATCCACATGCTTTTGCGGGGTTCACAGATATATATTGTGATGTTGCACGCCATATGCTTTATAAAAATATGCTTATGACTGTGAATATGATGTAACTGGAATATGCTTCATGCAAAAGGTCTCTTGTAAGGTGTCATTACAAAGCTTATGATCTACTGAGTGTGGTCATCCCATATGTTTGCATGTATTATTTCTCTGTCTGAAGTTAGGAGAATAAGATATAAACTTGTGTAACTGATGTAAACATGTTAAGTGGAAGCCATTAAGGGTGCTTCAGAATCAATGAGCTGTAAATGGCTCTGTTTACTTGCAAACCTTCCTGTGTATGTGTACGCCAGCCCAGGAAGAATGGAGGCAGGATGAAATCCATCTTAAATCTGGTACTTTTCCACCTACAAGGAGGGGTGGGGACCCAGAAATACAGAAGATTCCCGCCTTGTGCCAAGGCCATAAAGAGGGGTGGAGCAGGACAGAGAGGGGGGCCAGTCATGAGAAAGCCCCTGTTTACCACCTAAGATGTCTGCTGGAATTAACAAGGACTGTACCAGGGAAAGGACTGGGCCCAGACTAGGAAGGAGTCTAGTCCGTGAAAGCTTATTGGAATATCTCTGAGGGTGAGATATTACCTGTAATCAGTTTTCTTAATGTATTAGGCTTTGACTTGCGTGTTTTTGCTTTATTTTGCTTGGTGACTTACTTTATTCTGTCTGTTATTACTTGAAACCACTTAAATCCTACTTTTTATACTTAATAAAATCACGTTTGTTTATTAATTAACCCAGAATAAGTGATTAATATCTGGGGGAGCAAACAGCTTTGCATCTCTCTCTATTAGTATTATAGAGGGCTGACAATTTATGAGTTTACCATGTATAGGCTTTATACAGAGTAAAACAGATTCATTTGGGGTTTGGATCCCATTGGGGCTGGGTGTCTGGGTGCTGGAGTCAGGTAACCTGCAGAGCTTAAAGCCTGAAGCTTTGTGGGCGTGGCCCAGACCCTGGGTCTGTGTTGCAACAGACTAGTGTGTCTGCCTCAACAAGACAGGGTTCTGGAAGTGTCAAGTTGGCAGGGAAAACCGGCTCAGAGGTAATTTCAGCACGTCAGATGACAGTCCCAAGGGGATCTCTGTGACTGAACCCGTCACATATACATATTTTATTTTTGAATTTCTAAAGAAGTGTAGAAGTCTTACTTGTCTAATACCTTTGGAAGCAGACTAGTGCCATGTATCTGGGTTATCACACTTAATGCCTCTAGCACTGAAGACCTTGTCAGATACAATTTTTTAGATTTCATTTTGGCTAAGATGACAATTGACCTTTGGACAAATCCTGCAGCCCTTAATCAAGGGAGACTCCATGACTTCATTTGGAGTGCTACAGGAGCTGGCACTCTGTATTTAAACTCTGAGCATCTGATATTTACTATGGAGCAAACTCAGGGTTTTCATACTTCGCTCCCAGATTGGCATGAAGAACATTGCTGAAGTGATAGTTTTCTTCCATATTCCAGTCATCCCTGTAGAACCCCAAAGAGCCAGGGGGTACTGATTACTTGTGTCAAGAGCAGGAGTGACCACAAAAGAGAAGTGTACTCAGGTGATGCCCCTTGAATCCTTAAATCTCTTTCATGCCACTGGGTGCAGAGAGACTTCTGAACTATTAATTCTACAGGTTAAGGTGAAGCTGGGAGGGGGAACCTTTTTCCTGTGCACACAGAAGAGATTGGCTGAATTTGTTCCCGTGTAAGTGAACAATCAATAGTTACAGGTAGGATTGGCAGAATTTAATTTTAAGAGAATTCTGATGAATAATATCAATGTTTATGTTTAAGTATTTTTTAAAAATTTCTATTTAAATTTTCACAGTTGGGGGAAATTGATGTGGGGGGAACAAACAATGGAGAGGTCAGACAATTATTTAATAACAGCAGACAATGAGATTCAAAGAGTTGAAGCTTTATAACCATTAAAAACAAATGGTCAACATCACATGTTAAAATATACAAAGTAAATATACTTAAATCAAACTCTAATAAGTTCTCTAGCAGTATATTTTTACTTTGCCTATCTGTAAATTTCGATAATTTTTGTCAGTTTGTGTGTGTACGGTGAAAACAATATTTACCAATATAATCTAATCCTTCCAAACCTAATTATAGGGCGTTATAATATAGTACAATTATAGTATTAGAACACAGGGAATATTTGTGCCCTGTCAAATCAAACAATGAGCATAAATGCTATAATGAAAAACACACAGAAAGCATGGTGACCCAGAGTCTAGGAATTGCAATTGCTAGCATAACTTTGGGGAGACTTAATTCCCATACACACCTTTGGTCTAACACAGCCTCTGAATACGATGGTGGAGAATCCAGATCCAGTGGCCTATGGCAGGTCTGGTTGGACATGTACTGAATTCCATTGTTGACATTGTAGGTGACGCTGCAATGATGTGGATGATCAAGGACCACCAGCCGGGACAGGAGGACAGGGTGCTGCAGCCGATGCACAGGCAGGCTCATGAGGTTGTTGCGTTTTCGTTGGTGGTGCAAAACCAAGGCGAGGAAGGCTGCCACCAGCACAAAGATAACCGAGCTGCCGATTATAGCATAGGTGATGCTGGGATAATAGAGCAGCTGGTTCTCTGAGGTCACATACTCTTGGCCACTGCCAGTTTCTGCAAGACAGAAAAAGAGGGGGAAAGCTTGAGATTTTCCGCCGCAAAGAATTTGGTGCTTGTCATCAGCTGCGTTTTCTGCTAATGTACCATGTGATATGCTGCCTGTCTGGCTTCCAAATGCATTATCTTCCTTCCTTAGAACTGTGGAAAACTAGCTTATTAAAAACATGCATGCACAAAACAGATATTGGCTGACAGACCCCCTCGGATGCACAGATGTGCTCATGCACTAGAAGGAGATAGCAAACCTACTGGAAAGAGGAAATACACTATACACTGGAGACTGTCTTGGAATCATTCACCTTGTTACAGTGCACATGCTTTTGTTATCAGCTCCACACCTGCACCTAACCAATACAGCAGATTTTTCAGGGTTAAGGTAAAGATTTTGCACACACATGTAGGTACAGTACTTTGAATGTATATTGAACAAACAGTGTGAACTGAATCAGACAGATTAGAGATGGAAAAGGCCTATTGTTGTTTAAAAAACAACAACCACCACCTTCCATAGCACTGTAAGTTTATGTGATGCTTTACAAATAGTAACCATTTTCTCTGTCCCTGGTCAAGTTGGCAAGAGCAAACGGGACAAATGGCCACTTCTGCCAAACAAGTCGGGACGGATGTGACAGGGCTTAAAAAAGGGACTGTCCCAGCCAAAACGGGACGTATGGTCACCCTAAAAGTGATTGATATTTGTATTACAGTGGTGCCTAGAGGCACCAGTCTTGCTTGGGGCTCCATTGTTCTGGGCACTATAGAAACGCATCCTAAGAGACCATCCCTGTTCTGAAGAGCTTACAATCCAAACACACACAGGTGGGAAGGAAACAGAGGCTCAAAGAGGTGAAGTGACTTGTCCAAGGTCAGCAGCAGAGTCAGGAATGGAGACAAGTGTCCTAACCACAGGAACATGCTGCCTTTCAGTAATATTTTTTGAAGAGTTAAGACTGCCATCTTTTAGAGGACACCTCTTTTTATACAGCAATAATTAAATGCCACTGAAATACAAGACAAAAGCATCCCTCTACCTCAAGCAAAAATAAGAGGCTAGGGTAAAGGGGAGAAATACAGAAAAGCCATCCATCCAACCCCCGCATTCCTGGCTATAGAGCTTCAGGATAGCAAATGCTGACAGACAATACTTGTTCCATTTATCTGCCTACACTAGCAAAACTGCTGGCCACCTAGTGTTCCAAACTTTGCCAATTATGATTTCACTAGCAGTGAAACAAACCAAACCAAAGACATATATACAATTTCACAAAGATTTGAAGTGCTTTATGAAATCTCAAGAGAGCTCTCCTTGGATCTCAGCCTCAGGATATTTGGCCTATTTCTCTTGGTGTTTCAAATTTCATATTGGTAATTCACTTTGATGATAAATGCAAAACACACACTTGACAGCAACATTTAAAATAATTTCCCATTACTCAGGGAATGGAATTTAAAATGTCCCATTCTTTACTTTCAGATATCTCAGTGTTAAATAATGGATTCTTCCCCCCCTTTCCCCGGCCCAAAAAGAGAATGCCTGAGATTAGGGAACATAATTACCTGCCATTATCAGAATTTGAAGAACTATTCCTCTTAAAGCAAATAAATCTGGTTCACTGACAAGATCATTATTACCACAAACCAGAAAATTCCTCTGTGGGCAATAACAATCCAAGTCCTGCCATGGTATCATTCCAAGTTTCCATAATATCCATTTTCAGACTTCAATGAACATCTTTACTAATGCTGCCAATGTTGTGGCCCGTCTACACTTTATGCCTCTCCACACAAATGTGCTAGACTGAAAGCTTTAGAAACCTCTAAATTACCAACCAATGTTGGTTCTCGGTTACTTCAGTAAAACTAACTTGAAATGGTACGTGTGAAGAATCTCGAAGCAAGATCAAGCAAGAAAGCAAAGCAGAAAGAAGGAGCAAAGGAATTAACCTGCATTAGTACATGTGTTTACAACTCATCACATACTGATGCTTTTCCTATAATCCGCTCCAGAATTCACCCCCTGAATGGCTGAGTTCATGTCACATTACATAAGGATGGGCCAGAGTGGGGAGAACAGTGATAATTAGTTAACATGCCTCAACTCGAACTTGGTCTTCCTCTGTCAGCCAGCATTGTCATTCTTCAATGAAAAAGTCCTTCTACATTTCTTTAGTTTCGAGGTGAATAAAGATAATTACAACAATCTGTTTTTTATGCTTATTTCTAGATCATGGATAATCCAGATGATTTTTATGTCCCAAATATTTATATTTTATTTGCAACAGATTTAAGGAAATTATAATCCCAGATTGAAGGCCAAATATTATTATCTTGTGGCGTCTACGTGTAAGGAAGCCACATGCATTATGAGGTTCCAGTGTTTTTGTTACCATTTACCATTCAAATTTCATTCCGCTCAATTGGCCATTTGTGGAAGTTGGGTGAGAAGAGGACATCAGTGCAGAACTGAGAATAATTAGTTACCAGGGGATTGCTTTGAAGTAGGGTAGTCCAATACCTTTAATAAAAGGAGAAAAATGGGTGCAGTGCATTATATGTCAACTTCTCTGCGAACAGGCATCCTAAATGGATATATAAACTTTAAACTAACATGAACAATCAGTTACACACATACAAAAGGGGAAATAACTGCCTAGGAAGGAGTACTGCGGAAAGAGATGGGGGGGGAGGGGGAGGTCATAGTGGATCACAAGCTAAATATGAGCGAACAGTGTAACTCTGTTGCAAAAAAGCAAACAATTTTTGGATGTATTTGCAGGAATGTTGTAAGCAAGACACAATAAGTAATTCTTCTGCGCTACTCAGTGCTGATTAGGCCTCAACTGGAGTACTGTGTCCAGTTCTGGACACCATATTTCAGGAAAGATGTGGACAAACTGGAGAAAGTCCAGAGAAGAGTAACAAAAATAAAGATCTAGAAAACACTACCTCTGAGGAAAGATTGAAAAAACTGGGTTTGTTTAGTCTGGAGAAGAGAAGACATGGGAGGATGGAAGTGGGGATATGATAGTTTTTAATAGGGCTGTCAAGCGATTAAAAAAATTGAGATTAATTGCTCGATTCAAAAAATTAATTGCGATTAATCGTGCTGTTAAACAACAGAATACCATTTATTTTAAATATTTTTGGATGTTTACTATATTTTCAAATATATTAATTTAAATTACAACAGAATACAAAGTGTACAGTGCTCACTTTATATTTTTTTATTACAAATATTTGCACTGTAAAAAACAAAAAAATGTATTTTTCAATTCACCTCATACAAGTACTGTAGTGCAATCTCTTTATCATGAAAGTTGAACTTACAAATGTAGAATTATGTACAAAATAAACTGCATTCAAAAATAAAACAATGTAAAACTTTAGAGCCTACAAGTCCACCCAGTCCTACTTCTTGGTCAGCCAATCACTCAGACAAACAAAGTTGGTTACAATTTGAAAGAGACGATGCGGTGTGCTTCTTGTTTACAATTCTGAAAGTGAGAACAGGCGTTCTCATGACACTCTTGTAGCTGGCATAGTAAGATATTTACGAGTCAGATGTGCTGAAGATTCACTTGTCCCTTCATGCTTCAACCAACATTCCAGAGGACATGCTTCCATGCTAATGACGGGTTCTGCTTGCTAACGATCCAAAGCAGTGTGGACTGACGCATGTTCATTTCATCATCTGAGTTAGATGCCACCAGCAGAAGGCTTATCTTCTTTTTTGGTGGTTTGGGTTCTGTAGTTTTCGCATCCAAGTGTTGCTCTTTTAAGACTTCTGAAAGATGCTCCACACCTCATCCCTCTCAGATTTTGGACGGCACTTCAGATTCTTAAACCTTGGGTCGAGTTCTGTAGCTATTTTTAGAAATCTCACATTGGTACCTTCTTTGCATTTTGTCAAATCTGCTGTGAAAGTGTTCTTAAAATGAACATGTGCTGGGTCATCATCTGAGACTGCTATAACATGAAATATATGCAGAATGTGGGTAAAACAGAGCAGGAGACATATAATTCTCCCGGAAAGGAGTACAGTAACAAATTTAATTGATGCATTATTTTTTTAACAAGCAACATCAGCATGGAAGCATGTCCTCTGGGCTGGTGGCCGAAGCATGGAAGGGGCATACAAATGTTTAGCATATCTGGCATGCAAATACCTTGCAACACCAGCTATAAAAGTGCCGTGTGAACGCCTGTTCTCACTTTCAGGTGACATTGTAAATAAGAAGCAGGCAGCAGTATCTCCCGTAAATGTCAACAAACTTCTGTGTCTTACAAATTGGCAGAATAAGACGACAGACTGAGTGGACTTGTAGGCTCTAAAGTTTTACACTGTTTTGTTTTTGAATGCAGTTATGTAACCAAGAAAAATCTGCATTTGTAAGTTACACCTTCACGATAAAGAGATTGCACTTCCGTACTTGTATGAGGTGAACTGAAAAATACTATTTCTTTTGTTTATCATTTTACAGTGTAAATATTTGTAATAAAAATAATAATATAAAGTGAGCACTGTGCTCTTTGTATTCTGTGTTGTAACTGAAATCAATATTGAAAATGTAGAAAAAAAATTTCAATTGATATTGTATTTTTGTAAGTGCGATTAATTGTGATTAAATTTCCGGTGTTCCCATCCAGTTCATTGTACTTCCATGAAAGCTGCTACAACCACAGTAATCTAAGAGCTATACATACCAGATCTGGTTTATTTAGTCAGGAACTCTGTCTTGAGCACTGGCCAATGCCTGATGCTTCAGAAAAAGGCATCCATCCCTCCCCTGCCTTCCCTCCAAAAAATCTTACAGAAAACTTCAGAATCTTTCTCCCTTTGCAGGAACAGGTATGCACTGCTTACTGCCTACTCCACTTGGGGGGATCAGGGTTCAGTTTGAAAAGCAACATCTACTGTCAAGAGGCCCTATTCTCATGTCCTGTGGTGGACAACAGTGGGTCCCATGATTGTAAAGAGTCAATAGTTTAACTTTTTTCTGTTAGCTTGAGAAGACCTAACACGATGGAAATTTACTCGTGTTTTCTCTCCATTTCCAAACAGAATAATCTTAAATCTAATCTTCCTGATGTATGGCTGTAGCGGGCCAAGTTGATAAATCCAGAATGCAAAAGACGAGGGAATCCTATCACGTGATCCCGCCATGTCAGTACTGTTTGGTTTGCACTCTTTGAAAAGGCAAAGCTTCCTGTTCAAACAAAGATTAGAAACAATAAGCATCACTTAAAGGTCAATTTTCAGAACAATTTGCCAGAGAGGAAGACTATACCTCTTAAAATTTAAAAAAAAAAAAAAAAAAAAAAAAAAAAAAAAAAAAAGACCTTTCCATAGCTGTGCTATGGAAGATATTATAGCATGTTTTCTTCCTACTAAGATGCATCATATAATACGTGCAAGAAATTTCTGATGGGGATTTACTACTTCTTTTGTCAAAAAACATTTGCAGAAGAAAAAATGCTATCGTATATATATGCATGCATATTTCAAAAGTATTTCTGGAGAGGCTTATGATAGATCTCTCCATCTAGAATACTTTACTCAGGAGACCATTTACCGAGGAGACCATCCTCTCAGAAAGCATGCACCTAACTCACCTAACTCCCTTGTTTGTTTGTTTTTTAATTTAATGAACGTGTTGTCTTACCAAAGCCTTTAATTTGAGGGAAAAGCTTTCCAGTGAGAGACTGTAGGTGCAATGCTGCTTCCCATACATGTCCGTTTCTGTTATCACACAACTGCTATATCCAGAACAGTGGGATGGCCGGCAGCGTCTGCTTTGTGAATTTTTAGGAACATACACACAGAGCACAATCTGATAGGCAGAGGGGCAGAAATAAGGACTCTGGCAACATCTTGGCTGAATGCACGATAATGGTTTAGAAAAATATATAACTCTTTAGTTCTGCTCTAATAACTTTTGGTAAATGTTTACACACTGCAGAAGTCGCTGAACTAAGTTTCTTGGTAATGCAGTCATCTTTTCCAGTGAAAAAAACAGACATGTACTACCCAAGCGAGTTTACAAAGCAATGTCTGCTCTGCTGTTTCTTGTATCTGACAGAAAAAGACAGGGCAGACTGATTTAACTCAAATTCATATTTTTTTGTTAACAAGATCTATGTATTCTGTTGGCACAATGAATAAACAAAAAGAAAAGGAGTACTTGTGGCACCTTAGAGACTAACCAATTTATTTGAGCATAAGCTTTCATGAGCTACAGCTCACTTCAGCCAATGCATTCAGTATTTTCCATCCGATGAAGTGAGCTGTAGCTCACGAAAACTTATGCTCAAATAAATTGGTTAGTCTCTAAGGTGCCACAAATACCCCTTTTCTTTTTGCGAATACAGACTAACACAGCTGCTACTTTGAAACCTGTCAATGTATAAACAGTTCATCAATGCCGCTAATGCCTATTAAACCTTATTACCTGGGAATTGCTAAATGTGCAAACTAGAAGCTTCCGAGTGTAAGAAACTTCATAAATAATTTAGAAGAGGCTGATCAGGAAAACATTACGAGTTGTGCTCAGAGAACTATTTTATTGACTGGGAATAAATTCGCTCTCTCAAAGTTTTAAAAAAGATCTAAGAGTAACAGCATTAAGCCTGTCAGACGCTGCGACGAAGGGCTATTATTCTATCTTTCACAAGCCTCTGCTCGAGCTTGGCTTTTTCACACTTCATCAGGGAGAAAGCTTTTGAAACATGAAATCTGAGCCGACATCTGTAGCCTTAATGAACACAAGTCACGGTCCATCTCCAACAAAGACACCACTGTAGCAACACATTTAAATTCCAAACCATTCAAAAGTGGGGCTGCAGCCTCAGAAAGTTAGAGGAGACGAAATTCAAACAGACGAAATTCAAACACAGACACGCAGACTGTTAGCTCATTATTTATTATTTGTACGGCAGTAGCGCCTACACGCTTCATTTAAGGATTAAGGGCCCAACCTCCCAAATTTCTCATCTTTATATCGTTTCATGTTCCATTAAAACAAATCATATGTGGATTGGACCGTCAAATGGCTCGTTATTCTGGGGTGGCCTATTTAAAAACAAAAACCTGAATATAGAAATTGAAAGTACTAACAGGTCTGGTCAGTGTGGCACCATAATGTCACTACATTGTTTTTCTTTAAGAAAGTCTAATTCAGGTCAGAAGGTGCCCTAGGATTTTAACTGAAGGTCTGTGCAGTATACTTTCCCCTATATTTCCAGCAAAGCGGATGTCGGAACAGGGATTTATGCCCTCATGCGCTTAAAAGGAGGAGGGGATCAGGAGAAAGAGACAAGAAGCTCTTTACCCAGTCCAGTATTCTGTGCTAGCATTTTACCTACAAAAGATTTAAAACCCTCTTGCCCTGACTGTGCAATACACGAACAGAGCTTGTGACAGTTTCTGCAGCTGCTGGGTAGTACTGAATGAGCAGATGTTGACTCATCAGATTGAAGTTCAAGAGTCTCACCTCTCACATGCCCTCCTTTTTATCTTAGACAAGGTTGGATAATTGTTCAACGCACTCCTTGCATCCCAATTTTAAATGTTAAAAGAAAAAAGGGCAGAGCAGCAAACTCAGCAAACAAGTAGGGAATTAAAAAATACTTAGCTGCAACCATGGCAACCAAAGTTCTAAAATTAACTTGAGGGTGATGTAAAAGCTTACAAAGCCAGAATCTGCTATCAAGCATGGAAACAAGGGCCCAGGTTTTGCAACTGGATGAAGGCCAAAGAGGAAATTAAAGTTACTGAAAAACAGGGAGGACCGTCCTACCGTGAACATGAGCAGCACTTCCTGGACATCTGATATTCCAGTGGCTGGTGATCTGATTAATACTGGCAGAATGGAAACGCTGCACAAAACAAAGAGGAAGAACGTTCTCCTAATAATGCTCTCCTCTGGTAACCTGGAGGAGTTTAGTTGCTTCTGTTCCCGTCTCTTTCTTTTCTCTTCAAAAATTGCTGTGCATGTTGAAATCAAGGAAGCTGCCTTGGACATGGATTCTTGTACATTCCCTCTACTAAAAAGTCTTGTCTGCACTAGAGAAATTTACAAAATGACTCCTACCACCAAAGCTCTCGGGGAGTTTCCAACATTTTTACCAACAAGTTACTTACATCAGCTTTACAACAGGTGGTCTCAAAATGCTCTGCTGCTTTCTAACCTGACAGTGACACCGACTTGGTAAATGGGGCACAGTCTCTGGCTCAGAGAGAAAAAGCGGTACTCTTTTTGTAGGACCTGAAAATGCTCTTGGTCATAGCAAGTTGCATCCTAGGGTCTAACATCACACCTAAGTTGTGCACCTGTGTTATAAATATACGTTCTACAACACTGCTGGCAGCTGACCCCAACCTACAGACATTACCTATGTGTTGTCTGGATCAAGCCACAGCCAGCGTTCTCCAATTGCAGTGGAGATGACAAAAACAGCACTGTAACACAGAGCTGTTTATCTGGAGGGCTGATCTGTACCCCATTTTGAAGAATGAGTGTTAAAGAGTATTCTGCACTCATGAAAACTAAGATGCAAAGGAGATAAGGAATTAACCAAAAGGATTTGCACCAACCCCAGGATATAGTTGGATCTCAACTGTATAAGAAATGCCCCTACATGAGTCAGAAGGGAGCAAAACGGTGCCATAGAAGAGAGATTTCCATGAAGGAGGAGCGATTAGATAATTCTAAGAGACAAGGGGAAAAAACATGGGGATTTGAAGGGAGGAATGTGTTAATGGAAAGAAAAAAAGTTCTGCATTCAGCCCACAAAACCCAGGTGGTCCCTAGTTGAGTCTCCCACATAAGCGACAGCTCTGTTCCTTTGAACAAATAAAGACAGAACATTCACATGGATTTTTTACTGAATTCCTTTGGGGAGCAGAGGCAAACTGATGTGCAAGTACATCATCTTCTCTTTTGAAAAAGTTAATGAGAGTAATAGAACTTTGAGGTACATAAGCACTTGGAGGTTGTATTTTGCTCCCTGCTATCTGCCAGGGCAAGATGCTGTGTAAGAGTTTTACTCCCTGTGACACTGTATGGAATATGGGAGACACTAATGATATTGTTGGTACCAATATTATAAAATTACAAGCAATCTGATCAGATATGCCATGTAAGATATCTGTGTAAATGTTTCAGAGTAGCAGCCGTGTTCGTCTGTAACCGCAAAAAGAACAGCAGTACTTGTGTCACCTCAGAGACTAACAAATTTATTAGAGCATAAGCTTTCTTGGGCTACAGCCCACTTCATCGGATGCATAGAATGGAACATATAGTTATATATATATATATACACACACACACACACACATATATACAGATAAGCTGCAAGTTACCATACAAACTGTGAGAGGCTAATTAGTTAAGATGAGCTATTATCAGCAGGAGAAAAAAACTTTTGTAGTGATAATCAAGATGGCCCATTTAGACAATTGACAAGAAGGTGTGAGGATACTTAAGGAAATAGATTCAATATGTGTAATGACCCAGCCACTCCCAGTCTCTATTCAAACCCAAGTTAACGGTATCTAGTTTGCATATTAATTCAAGCTCAGTCGCTAAGGTGCCACAAGTACTCCTGTTCTTTTTGTGTAAATGTTATGATCTGCCAAGTATGATGATCTTGTTTATATATTTCTATCACCTTTGTAGTGTGATATTATAGATATGTATGGTATACCTGTATTTCCAAACTTGTGCTGTATTTCTGGGTGACACCCCCAGACAACTGGCATCAGCACTGCCTAGCCTGTTCAATGGCCCATCAAGGATCATCAGCTAAACACCTGACCCATTGAGAGAAGGTAGGGGCTACACAGTATGAGTCAGCAAGGCATGTAGGGGCATGCCTATGGACAGAGAACTCTAAGGCTTTTCCATGCCATGTGCTGTGAAACTTGTGTTTGGGACACAGGAAGTACAAGCCACGTGGCAAAAGGGATATAAAGGGCAGCTGCATCATCTCCATTGTGTCTTCATTCCAATGCAGTAAAGGGAGCTGTGTGATTTCTTTTTTAACTTTTTGATAACCTGTGTGTGGGATCAGGAGCCTAGTTTGTGACTGGTTGGTGAGTCTAATTTCAGTGTTAACCACCAGTTTTGGGAGTGTTTGCTCTCCCTTTTGCAGCCTGCCCTGACCTTGGCATTTTCAGTAAGGGCTGACCCAATCACACTCCCCACAATATAATTTTCAGTGCTTTGTCTCATCTAATTTAAAGGGTCTTAAGTAGAATAAGACAAATTGAGAGAGAAAATAAAGAAACAACTTGCCCAAATCAGCGAAAGAGTGGATTTAGAGCAAAAGGGAAGAAAGTCACCAGATCTGTGATGCTGCTGGCTTACAATCTAAACCCCTGTGGAAAGCTGGCGTTTTAGCTAATTTTCCTTGTAATCATTGTACATCTTGGGGGTAGGGGACAGGTTTCTAAACAAAACAGAATTAAAAAAAACAACAAACATTCCCATAAAAAAGGTAAAGTACTCAAGAGCTTGAGGGAAGATGAGAAATTGTGCACTCTTCACCTGTTTTCATCAAGTGCAAGTCTCAAAAGCACAGATGCTTGAATTACTCTGGATGGTCTAAATCCATGAGCCTATATAAACGTATACAGTTTAGATGGAACCAGCTATTGTGCAGGAATAACACAGTTTACTTTAAATCACACATTTACTTGTTTTATTTTGGGCTGGGAGTGGTTGAGGAGTAGACATACATTGCATTAGCTAGAAATTGCAAATTAAGTACTTCCCAGATGTTGTGTTAGCAATATGGACAGTTGGTACATAAGAGGGATAATAAGGCTCAAAGAGTTACAATGGAAGGGTTTACTGAGCCTGCAGAGTCAGCTGTACTTGGCTAGAAATACTGCTAGCGTATGTGTGATTTAGATATACTGGAGTGTATTTTTAATCAGCTTTTAAATGTTGTCTAATCATTCAAGGACTGTGTGTTAAGAAACAGTCCCCATGAAAAATTGCTAGCACAAAGTCTATCTTCTGCAACTGGTATATTACTTTTATGAACCCTATTTCTGTCTAGAAATGTGAAGAGGAATACATCCTGTCAGATAAGCAGCCTGAATGGTTTCCCTCTCTAAAGATACTGTTCTGATGATTTAGAAACCCTTAGTACACCAGAATCATGGGTAAAAATCAAAATAGGAACTGGAAAGAGACAAGGCCTAATAGGTCATCTAGTCTATCCCCCAAGTGGTCCAGTCAGTCATATTTAATCTCAGTCCTTCACAGGTTAAGATATTGAGGGACATAGTTGCTGTCTCCACACTGCTGATTTCTGCAGGCAGAAAGATTTCCTGGATCAGGGATTTAGTGGTGCAAATCAATGACAAATACTATTCCAACAAGGGTCCTGGGTCCTCTGGTGTACAGCCCAGGAAGAGTGAAGGGCTAGGCAGGGAGGGCGGCAGACCAGGGCAACCAGATAGGGTTGGCCTGATTCCTGAGTCAAGCCCAGATGGAGTTTAGATACAGTTCTATGTGGAAACGTACCTGTTTCCACATGGCATCATGAGGTTCCATATTAATTAAGTTGCTCTGATTTCATATCAGATGTGCTCAGTTTGCAAGTAAAATGATGGTTTTTTTTCCTGGCTGATAGCCCTGAAAGCTCAGCATGAGACAACCACCACCAGTAACAAAGCTTCTGGCAATCCAACTGGTGCACTCAGCGATGCTTATGTAGTGATGCCTGCGCAAAGTGCAGCTCCTGCATTCACCACAAAGGCAAAGCAAGCTCAGTATGTTTAAAACCAGACCTTACATTACTGTCATCATCGAGAAATAAACATCCTTCTCCTTTGACTATGTGTGGTCATTCCATATTCATGCCTACCGCGATGAAGACTAATTTATGTATTTTAATGTACTGCTAGGCAAGGTATGTTATCCCCATGTGAGAGTTAATCCTAATAACCAGTTGGCATCATATGAGAGAGTTTATTCTATTTGGGTGTTAAATTATGCATGAGTAAATACCACAGTCAGGTGTTTTTTTAAAAAAATCTCACATCAATTTGTATTTTAAAAGAAAAAGGAATACATACAAAATCTGCTAAATCTGTCCTTAAGCTTTAAGATAGCCCTGTGTTAGCAAACCCTCCATGATCAGAGAAAAGGGTGCTCTGCACAGCCTTTAAAACATTAACATGCCCTTGTGTTAATATAACAGAATATAAAAGAACAAAGCACAATTTCCACAACAAAGTCTCTCAGATATTGGTGCATACAAATGGGCTATCTCACAGCCCAAAGAAGGCCTGAAACCAGGAAGACGACAATTTTTAGCACTGAATGGCAGAAGCATCGCACTTGATAACTAGAAAACATGACTGATGTAGAAAATGTTTTAAAGTTTGTGACTCTCTGGAAAAGACACTGTGGTTTTCACTTGCAATTTTTCTTCTTTGCTATTTCCTATGATTAATCTGGATTATTTTTAAGCCTGAAGGAGTCCAAAAGTTTTAGCTATATGACTATTATCTCCACAATGACCAGCAGTAGTAGCCTCTCAATCTGTGCTATCTTGTCAGAGCCTAAATATTAAGTTTGGCCAGTGCTGGGAAATCTTCAGGTGCAGATGAGTCAGTATGTGACACACTTCCCTCTGAACTGATTTTCCATTATGGCTGCATGGAGTACAGAAGTGTCATCTGTCAGAGGAGATGTGAAACAGAGGGTCACAGTTCAGGGCAACTGCACTTGTATTCCCCTTCTGTGGTCCAGCAAAGACACCCACTCTTAGGCTTCTGGCTCTGTCGCCATCACCTCTCTGCGGTGGAGACACAGCTCTCTCCCACCTGACCACAGTATTTCTAAGCTGCACAGTTCCCTGTCGATACTGTGAATTCCCCAGCATGGCAGATTGCCTCAGCAGGGGGCTTCCTTGGAGGCTATAAGCAGCATAATTGTCCACAGTTATAAGGTACCACACAGCTCTTTCTAAGCAAGCACATTTATTCTTAGGGTTAAAGCATTACAGAGAAAACACATGGAAACAATAGAAGAACCTACATGAATGTTAAGCTTACTAGAGATCAACCCAACCCCAAAAAGGGCCCTGGCAAGTGAACAGTCCTTCAGATGTCACCAAGGGGGTTTTCTGTGGATACAAGTTCATAACCACTTTGCCTCAGAACAAGAACCGCCAGGAATCTGAGAGTCACTTCTTATACAGCTTGGATCTTTGATCTGTCCTCACATAACAGTTGATTACCAGAGAAAAGGTCCCCTATTCAGAGTGAAGCTTCAGAAGGCTGAGCTTTTGCATAACTGGAAGGTTTACCTTTGCATCCCCCCCCTTCCCCCAGAGATTTCCTGGAAAGCATACAACTTTAAAAGTTCATATTGTTATTGTGGGATTGTATGTAAAGTCTTTAGGGAGGAGACCGAATTTGGGAGTGTCATGAGCGTTAAAGAAATAGTTGAAACACAAACATTTCTATTTTAATACAATGAACTCCTAAGAAACTTAAACTTAATTCAATAAAGTTTAACTTTTTTCAGTAAAGTGTGTCCAGAATATTGCCGGAAATTGCCATATCTGTCACACAGAGGTCCCTAGCACTTGTGATTTTTTTAAAAGAATCCTTGGACATTTTTACAAGTGTTAGGGGTGTTTAACCTTACACACTGTTCAAATTCCTCATCAGGTTGCTATGCGTTCTGCCTCCTTGAAACTTCCCCTGGAGCTCATTCAAACACATTATTTTTTACTAGGTGCTGTAACACAAATTAATACCTGATCAGATATTCTCTGACAAAACAGCATCATTGGAAAATGCCAATTTGGCGAACCCAAAGCATCTCATGGAAACATCACGGGTTTGGTAAACTTTAGTTTAACCACAGGTGGGGTCCTGATGGAACCTGGCCTTGCTTCCAGGTAGGCTGCTGGGCATCCCATGATTGCCAGGGTCTGCGGCTCTGGGGCAGCCCCACCATACAGACTTCCTTCAGCCAGGGGAACTCAGGGCTTCCAGGGTCCACTGCAGCTTCACCATGCTCCTGAGGAGGCAGTTGCCAGGCAGTTGGCCTAGGAGTCTGGAAGCCCAGTCCATATGGCAGGGCTGCCATGGACCCTATGCTGTCCTGGCACCACAGATCCTGGGAGCCCAGGCAGCTGGTACCTGAAACATTCTTCTTAGTTTCACCACTGCTACTGTAACCAGTAGTTCAAGGTTATCGTCATCTGCCCCAGAGACAGGAAGTGGAAGAGTATAATACTTTGCACTGACACAGCACCTTCCTTCAGAGGATATCCAAGTGCTTTGCAAAGATGAATGGCCACAAACCTCCTGTGAAGCTGGTGAACATTATTTTCATTTTACAGATGGAAAAAGCAAGGGAGACAGCCAATTAAGTGAGTTGCCTAAAGTCACATACAAAATTTGTGGCAGAGCCAGAAAGAGAATCCAGGTGTCCTGAGATCCAGCGCTGATACTTTAGCCAGGAAGCCCTTCTTTCCCCATATGCTGTGTCTTCAATAGTACAAATAGGAGCATCTTTTGCAATGAGATTGTTAACACAAAATAGCTGTTTTGTAAAATCCTAGTGAAGGCAACAGTACTGCCAACCCCAGATAGCTGAAAATAATAAACTGGGCTCTGAAAAGCCATGAGATTTTAAACCAGTCATGAGTTTTTTTTAAAAAATAAAATATTTTTGATTCATTTTATGTGTCTTACGGTGAGTTTTTAGGGTACGCTGGGGTCTCATTTTTATGCTTTCCTCTGCACTCATGAAGGCTATAAATCTTGTCTAGTTACATCAAAGTTAAAGCTACCTTTTTCCTTATCCTGAGTAGGATTTTTACAATGAAATATTTGTTTCTTTGTAAAGACATTTATTTTTTATTAGCGAAGAGACCACAGACTAATCACTTGGTTGCAATTTCATTGCCAAGATCTGAAATATGCTGGCATATTTTGTGCACCTGAGATAAGTGAATCTATTCAATTCACTTGATAGCCATTTGGCCCTTCCAGGAAAAATTCTGGTCCCAGCTTTTTGCTACAATAGCCATGTTCACCTGCAGTAGTTGAACATGCAGCGATGGGGAGAAAAAACTTGACTAACTGTGGGGTTTTGGGGGGGAGGGTTGTTTTTTCAGTGTCTCTGAAGGAGGACAGTTCATAATCAGTCATGACTGGGAGCGTCTGCTGAGGTTACACCTTTACCTGGTCCTTATTGCAGCAACAGCATGCATTACTGTGTGCATGATGAGTTTCTCTCCTTAAACAGACGTGTCCAAAGTATTTTTGTGAGCAAAATATTTTTGTTTTGTTGTAATTGTTCGCTACAATTAAACAAAAACATTTCAGGCAGGATTCACATGGCCAACACCTTTCCCCAGACTCCTTTGGTTTCTCTTCTCACAATAGCAGCAACAGTTTAACTGAACTCTTGTTCAAGGGGCCTCCAAGTTGTTTTGCTGCAGAAGCATAAACTATAGTTGGGTTATATACTGCACCTAGACTTCTTTGTCCTCAACAGCAATATACACATCATGGGTTCACAGCAATTCAACAATCAACTTGAGTAATCTTGGGGTTCAGTTCATAATGTGAATATGGCTTGGGAATATGCTTGGGTATGTGCTTCCCATAGAGTGGGATTTGGGTTTTTAAATCTCATGACCTTCTCTCCAGAGAGTGCAGGGCCCACCATGATGCTGAGCAGGCTCATGGAATGAGAAGGCTATATTTACTGCAACAGAGACAGGGGCAGCTATCATATGTGTGATGTGGCAGACCAGCATCCACGATTTCCCTGGAAGAAGCAAGCTAATAGCCAGGAACAGGCACTGTTTGAGCAGTTTATGTGCTTTCTTTCTGTATCCCGCACTGGAGGATTGGAAAGGGGCTACCAGAAAAGGAAACTGAAAAAAAAAAAATTTGTGATGGGGACACACAGAAGACTGAAGAGGCACTAAATCCTCCAATTGCTGTCCCCATTGAGCACCAGCCATTGTAATTAAGTATCACTGACTTTAATCAAGTGCTCGAGGGATCTGATTAAGTGGCACAGATTGTATACATACGTGCATGTATCTACCGGAATGGTATAGATAATACACGATACCCACCAATCTTGGTCTGGAGCACTCTGCTATGGCAACACATGGATGGATCACAGTAATCTCTATGACACATCGCTTTTACCTGCCCTCCCATGATGTACATGCCCAACATTGCATGGAGCAGCAGACCTGTCACCTATTAACTGAATCTCAGAGGATAAGCTCTGCTATTACTATATAAATGCAAATACGGCATGGATTATCTGCTAGTTGTGAAATGGAGTGCCATTAATTTATCACTAGTACATGCGTACAACTAATATTGATAGAATATCGAGAAAGTTGTCACTGCTATCATTTTGCTAAATGCCAGAAAAATGTCAATCTACAGGTCTTTCCACTAATAGAGAAATGGGACCGAATGCAGGCCAGGTTCAGACAACTTTCGGGTTCCTTTTTTCATCGATTAAAACTCAATAAAGTTTACTATTATTATTTGCATTATCGTAGCACCTTGGAGCCCCAGTCTTGGACCAAGACCCCATTGACGGTATAACTTTACTTTTGGTGAAAGGTGTGAGGCAAAGTCCCAGATGAAGTCCACTGGAGACTGAACTCCTACATATCCACGTGCCAATACTGGCTGCCTCAGTCTCGTTCTGGGTGGTAATGGCTCTTGGGGGAAAGGACTGTTCTGTCTTCATGACCCATTCAGTCCTCAGTCTTCCTGCTGAAACTACCAACAAGGTTGACAACATGGACTACTGTCCATTGGTGGCCTCAATCCAGTTCCCAAATTCATTTATTACAGCCCACCAAAAAAGCTCAAACTTTCAGTCATCACCAACCTGGGCTGGATTTGAACCCCTTCAAGATGTGAAAGCTCTATTAATTAATAGCAGTCCCGAGCTATTATTCTAGGGCTGTCATACATGAGACCTATGGGCTAGGTACAGTCACCACAATGCATTTGCGTAGCCCATTGCACCCTGGGGAGGGGGATGAAGTTCAGAATGTATATTCTAGCCCACAGACTGTAGTTAGACACAGAATTTGCCCCTCTCCTCCAAATAATTTTGACACACCCGCACTAGTCTCACACTAGTCCCCACCACCAGTGACAAAAGACCTCTACATCTAACAAGGATGTCCATATTCAGGTCCTGTTTGGATTTGATGTCACTTGTTGCATGATCTTGCTCTAATGCCAATTTCAGTGAAAACTTCATATCCCATTGGCAAATCCATAAATTCTAAATCCTTACAAGCAAATCATGGCTGCATAAAGGAATAAAGAGATCATCTCTTTCAGTACTGTGTAAAGAAAGTTTGGATCTCTTTTGTAGATGGCATTTCCTAGCATTTCAGACAGTAAATTAAGATATTACAGTATCTGGGAGTCTATCCAGAATCTTCATTCCCCTTTGACATACATATTCTAAAAAGATTTGGTCTCACTTCGGCAAGTTTTCACATAAATAAATTAAGCAAAAAATTGCTTTCGTGGAGGAACGAAGGAAACTGTTGCATTTGGCACAAGATTTTTTTTTTTTTTTTTTTAATCAGGCATGAATAATGGCAGGTGGAAGTGGACATGCCGGATTTGCTCTCACTAAAGCTGGAGAGCTTGTTGTTTATTGCAGAGAAATCATGGAAATGTTTATTTCCCTTTTGACCACTGCTGATTTGACTGAACTCGTCCTATAACATTGTATGGTTTCAGAGTAGCAGCCGTGTTAGTCTGTATCCGCAGATAGAAAAGGAGGACTTGTGGCACCTTAGAGACTAACCAATTTATTTTGAGCATAAGCTTTCGTGAGCTACATCGGTTTTCCACTGGATGCATGCGATGAAGTGAGCTGTAGCTCACGAAAGCTTATGCTCAAATAAATGTGTTAGTCTCTAAGGTGCCACAAGTCCTCCTTTTCTTTTTATAAAATTGTATGTTATTTTAGATAGAAGAAGTACTTGTGCACAATGCAGAAAAAGAACAGAGTACTTCAAAAACAATATTCAGAGGCAGGAATCGTGATTGCTAATCACTATGTCAAGATAATTACTGTATATGAGGACAAATGAAGAGATTTTGGTAGCCTACTTATGCTTTTTATTCCGCACTGAGAGGCTGCAGACAAATAATTAGTACAGCTAAGCATAGTTTAAAAAGCACTGCATTAGCTAATAGGTCAGAGAAAAGTGATCTTATACGGACAAATTCTTGATCCTGTTAAGCAGCAGTAAAGAGGGTTAATAGGATGCTGGCTTATAAAACGTGCACAGAGTTACACAAGTCTAAACATATTGTACTACTGTTTTATAAAGCCCTGGTGAGACCACAGTTGAAATAGTGTCCAGTTTTTGTCAGCTTATTTGAAGAAAGACAGAATTAGGTTGGAGAGAGTACAGCACAGAGAAACAAAGTCAATGAATGGAAAAAAGGGGCTTAAATATCAAGAGAGTGACAAAAGTGGGATTTATTTAGCCTTGAGAAAAGATGATTAATAGGTGACATGATTGAAGTACTTTAAATAGCTACAGGTTATTATAAAATTAAGCTTGATGACTTATTTTAAGGTTATTGGACAAAGCAGAACTAAAGGGCATAGGTTTAAGTTTAGGAGGGAATATATGTAAGAAGAATTTATGGATATAATTGACAAAGAAAAGGGCGAATAGGTGAAATCACGTTGTATTCTGTATTTAAAAGAAAATTGGACGTCTATGGAATTTAAGAAGTTAAAAGGATATTGATTTCTATGCTTGACAGTAGCTGGCTGCCCTTTGTGGGGTTCACAAGGGAATGTTTGTGGCTACCCATGGATGTGCGTAAGACAGACAGATCGGTAACAAACAGCTTCTTAGATTTTAAAGTTTTATGCTATTTCAAACATGTTTAAGTAGAAACACATATGACAGATTTACTTCCATTCCTACATATGTGCATAACTGTGTTAGAAGAAAAGGACTATAAAATAGCTAAGAATTTAGAGGAACTAACAAATGATTTTAATAATAGCAAGGTAGGTAAATATTTAATAGCAATGTAGGTAAATATTATCCCCATTTGAAACAGATAAGTAAAGTGACTTGCCCAAGACCAAAGCAGTATCAGATGAGATTAGAACTCAGGAGCTCCTAGCTCCCAGTCCTATGCTCAGACTATCAGAGCACATGCCCTTTTCTCTACACACACTGATGTGGGATACTGTAACATCCATCATGTACAAAACAAAAAACATTTTCTGACGCAATTTGTTAATTACCCTCTAGTGTCTAAGCACTAAAACCCCCAGAACATTTCATGGTATTTTTCATATGCTGTGTAAAATCCATATATCCAAGTGGCAGCATGAGTCTGGAAATGTGGCTTACGGCATAAAAGCATTTGCCTTTCATCTAAATGTTATTTTAAAAATTGGTTGGACATGCACATCAGGAAAGGAGAATCAGAATCACATGGGTTTCTGGACTACGTAGAACATAGGAAACATTTAGAATCAGAGCGCTTTTGTGACTTTGTTCTCTCTCCCTTTCCAATTTAGCTCATTTTAATCATTTAGACAAACTCCTGCATGTTTTGTACTGATAAGCTTTCCAACAAAGAGTTCTGGAGACTCAGGGCCTCATTCTGACCTCACACCACTGACTACAATGGAGTTATTCTTGACTTACATTGGTAAGATCAGGACTGTTCACAAATCTTGTTCTCATCTACAAAACACCACTCTGGACCTACTCTTCTCTTCAAAACATTTTAAATACCCCAGCAATAAAAGGTGCAGTTTGCTTTGATCAAGTCTTGCGTGAAAGTTTCAAGAGCTGGCAAACTAAATTGTAATAGTTATCCAGGGCTCAGGAAATGAGAGATAACCCTGGAGATCTCTGCTAAGAAAAATGGATCATAAAATGCCATTTTCATACTTTGGTGTACAACTTCTTTTCTGGGAGTTCTATAATAGTTTTGATGGGATTAAAACAAAGAGCCGCCTCCATAGCTAAGACAGCTAAAAGTTTAATTAAATACAATTGCTTGCTGTGCTTTACCTCCCAAAGAGTCTCATGCATATTCATCACTGTAATTACAGCAGTAAAAAAAAATAAAAAAAATCCCCCCACAACTAATTATGCCACACTCCTCGACTTCTACATGCCTGGAATTTTTACATAATTACTACTGAAATTAATTGCAAGTTAGTTAATTTTGCATTTTGTCTTTCAAGCTTAATTGAAAATTGATTTTTTTCAAACCAAGTCATTGCAAGCGTAGTGCTTTACCTCAGACTGTGCTGTACACCAAAATGTTCTCTTAATCGCTTATGGTAATATGGGACATACAGTGTTGTAAATTTCACCATTTAAAATAGAAGATTGTGCTCATAAATACTGTATTTACTGTAAAAAGTACAGTATTTGTTAGTCCCATTTGTTTGTTTCAAGATATTTGCCTGCCGCCGTCCACCATCTACCCAATACATTCAGAAACATGATGTCACCCTCCTAAGCTCAAACACCTCTAGTGATGCCACACTTATTTCTGGATCCAGCTGAAAGCTGCCCTTTTTCTTTAAAGGTGTCCCAGCTCATTCCACAGACCTGTGCCTAAGCCTTCAGAGGTGACTAATGCTTTTGATCCCTCAGCTTAAGACCTTTTATAAGAAGGTCCTGATTTTTCAGAAACTGCTGAGCACTCACATTTTGAAAATCAGGTTCCTTGTAAGGAGTTTCAAGTTGGGCACCCCAAATTTGGGTCACTCTAAATCACTCTTCTTTTGAAAATGTTGGCCCTGGTTTCCCTATGGCCCTTGCTTGCTCCTTATCCTTTCTCTTCCTGCAGGCCTCTGCCTCACTGACTATATGCCTTCCAACCTCTATAACAAAACGAGGAAGTGGTCCTATAGACAACAGCCTGCTTCACAACGCAACCCTGACTCATCCCTAAAACACCATCCATCTTGTGTACCAAATGAGACAGGGGTCCTGGAGTGAAAAAGTGTGTAATCATGTAATTAAAGACCGTAACATAATCTATACACAAAGGGGGGCAAATTAAGGTTACAAGGGTGATCTTAATTCTGGCATTTCTCAACTTTTGAGAGCTTGACTTTGCAACCTTCACAATGTTCTTTTCATCAGCAGGGCTGGAACCTTTAGAGATCCAATGCACAGATCTCTGCCACCTGAGCTAATGGAGTACCTGATAGCAATAGTAGGTGAGGACCAGCAGTACAGGACAATGAGACACTTTGGTAGGGGGTTTCACAGTATTTGCTGACAGCAGAAGAATGGCAAGACTCAGGAATCTTGGGTTTTATTTTAGATTCTAGAGGGGAGTGGGTTTTAGTGGTCACAGACTCTTCCGTCCTTATCCCTTACAACTTGTCCCTGTCTCAGTCCTAACCCGGTCTCTTTCCACATCCCAACTCTTCATCCCAGTCTCTCCTAGGCCCTTGTTCCAGTCTCAGTTCTCCTCCCACTCCGGCTCTACCTCCATCATCAGTCTTCTTCCCCACCTTACTTACTCCCTTCCCAATCTCCATTTTGGCTCTGACTCAATCTCTTTGTCCAGCTAGTCACATGGTATTCACCTACCTCGCAGTCTCAGTCCTAGTGTCCGTGCTTCAGACTCTTATCCCAGTGTACTCCCTCCACGCCCCTGTCCCTCCCAAGAAGGTCCTGCTCTTGTCCCCACTGCATTCAACTGAGGCAGCTTTCTCTTCTATGCTGCCTGTGATCACATAGCTTTCTCTTCTATGCTGCCTGTGACCACTCTGATCATCTAGTCTGACCTCCCTGTATAACACAGGCCATAGAAGTTCTCCAAAATAATTCCTAGAGCATAATGTCTAGATCCAGCATGAGGAGCAGACACAGCACAGGAGATCACAAATAAAATCATGAATGGTGTGGAAAAAGTGAATAAGAAAGTGTTATTTACTCCTTTACAAAACACTAGAGCCAGGATCACCTGATGAAATTAATATGGAAAAGGTTAAAAACAAAGTAAAGGAATTATTTCGTCACACAACATACAGTCAACCTGTGGAACTTGTGGCCAGGGGATGTTGTGAAGGCCAAAACTATAACGGAGTTCAAAAAAGAATTGGACAAATTCATGGAGGATTGGCCCATCAATGACTATTAGCCAACATGGTCAGGGATGCAACCCGTAAGCCTCCAACTGTCACAAGCTAGGACTGGATGCCAGGAGATGGATCACTCAATAATTGCCCTGTTCTGTTTATCCCTCTGAAGCACCTGGCACAGGCCACTGTCGGAAGACAGGATACTGGGCTAGATGGGCCATTGGGCTGACCCAGTATAGCCGTTCTTATGAGACACAGTCTTCCTGATCTCAGTTCCTGGCCTGGCACCGCAGCAACCAGGAGGAGCAACTACATAGAAATTTCTGTTCTGTCTTTGTGATTCCCAATTGGAGCATGTTCAGTCCAACAGAATCTTCTAAACATTTAGCTACCAAACTCTAGAAAGTCTCTACTGAGTATGTACCAACTGAAATGTGTCAATGGTTTATAACTTGGCCAAAGGGGGATGTTTTTTCAAGGGAACAGCAAAAGGCACAACCCTGATACCAAAGCAATCTCCCTGACCAATTTCAAGTCCCTGCCCCAAAGCATAGAAAACGTAGAGCTTTGCATCAAAATGGTTGAAAGAATTTTCTTTTTAAACCTGGACAAAACATATTTTCCCCTAACCTTAGTCTGAGAAATGATGGACCTGCTTTTGATGAAACTTTCAAATAAAAAGTCAGACACCTGGCACAGCCAATTTCAGTCCCAAGGGTCAAAGTCTAGCAAAGTTTTAAGCAACTTTAGCTTTCATACAGTTGTAAACAAATGAGAAGCGTTGGGCAAAGTTAACTGTAGGTGGTGCTACCAGCTCTGCCTCTGTTACTGTGTGTGATTTTGTATTGAGTTTTGAGATGTGGTTTGTATGACTGATGCTATACAACACAAGTTTATACTATATTGTAAAACATCTAGATCTCCTGCTGTGCGGAAGCTGACACAAGAATGCAGAAACCCTGGGGAGATGATATGGAAATCAGAAGCAGCTATAATTTTATTATTTTTAGCTTGATTTGAACTTTTCATTTGCAATTCTGAATTCTTTGGATAAGCAAAGCTGTCAGGCAATAGGCCAAGAAAATAAAAAAATAAAAATCATGAATATCAGATTAGAATCAGAATATCAGATCTAAACATCATTTCTAAGGGAATTGTTTATGCTGGTGGTAGAATCATGTGCTAAACAGGAAGACAAAATCTCAAGTACTGTATCACCCATTGGTAGGTGGCAACCCGCCCCCTTTACATCCCTCAAGATCCATGAATGTATAATTGTGTGAAAGTCTCGTTAAATCGTTCTCCCTGTGTAAAAATGCATGAGATGGTTTTGAGTAAGCACCATCACAATGTTTCCATATTAATCTTTTACACTATGGATGGGTCAGTGCTGGCTATATCTCTGTGGTTGGGGGCCGTGGGGAAGGGGAACTACTTTGAAGACAATTTTCAAGCGATTTCATTTTTTGTATCAGTCTGGAGAGAGGCCCTTTTCAGAAAAAAAAGTCGAAGGCTCACATGAAAGCTGTAATGCCAGGCCTGCATCCAAGACAAATGCCTGGGTGCCTTTCACATGTCTTGTCTAGAAATGAAATCTATATCCAAGAAGATACAAGACCAGGGACGTGGTCTCCATAAGACTACCTGGTTCCCAGAATCTGAACAGTAGGACCAGGTGACAGGGTCGGTGTATTTCAACATGACTTCCATTTCAATACTGCTGCCCCAGCAACACCTCCTCTCTTCATGTAACAGTTATCAAAGCTGTCTCAACAAGATTAGGGGCAAGGACTGCAGTGCAAAGCCTAAGATCTGTACAGAGCTCATAAATGAGAGAGAGGGTGGATAACTAGAAAAATAAAAAAAAAGGCTAAGTAACACAGTCAGAAGAGGTTTGTGAGATCAGAGAGAGGGAAGGAGGTTAAAGTGGTGAAGTAAAGCTCTCCCCCACCAATCCCTGAAAGACAGAGAAATTCATTCTCTACATCAAAAACTGTTTCCTGAACCACATAATAGTTATTCATAGCTGATCTCTGTAACCTTGGCTAGCAGTTTCCAGCATACAATTTATGCTCCAACGAAGAGGCCCAGTGCATACCCAGCATGTCTCCAACAACCCAAGCAGTAAGAGGCTCTCTCACGAGTTCATGCCACATGGACACATATGAACTGGCTCAATATAAAGGGTATTTGATCTAAACCTATGCCCTTAACATCTGCCAATGACAGCAACATAAGCTTTTAGTCCCAATAAAATAAATTTCTCACAAAAAGCAAGTCAATCCATCTTTGCCATAAAGCCTCATCTTAAATTTTGGGCACCATTTTCTTGGTTTTATCACTCTAAAGCTTCCTTCTGCCAAAGATGCATTATAGCAGCCTTGTAAGAGTCTAGTCAGTCAGGACATTTTTGACAGGAAAGGTAGTAGTGGTTGTAGGGCTGGCAAGTAAAATATTCATTTTTCCATTATCCCCATGGAGAGAAAATGTAGCCGAATTGGTAGATTTTTCATGACAATTTTGCAAGGCTGCACTATACGGAACTGGTGGGACATGGAGAACAAAAGCAGCAATAAAGAAGACCATTGCCTTCTCTGAAGTCTTACTTTAAAAATGAAGTTCTTCTCAACAGCCTAGCATCTGTTTATTGATATGAGAAAACCACCACCATTCAGTGGGGATGAGCTCAGGTTATTAAAATCACTTTTCCTTGGCTTAACCCATATGCTCCGGAGAACCAAAGTACCCCATCCAAGGAAAGCACAGCAAGGACAAATATCTAAGGTAACACATGCTTCTGCCATAAAATTACCACTGAGACTCAAGCTACCACTCATTTGATGAGAAGGGGAAGCTATCACTGCTACCTTTTCTTTTGATTAAAACAGGTGAAGAATGGAGGCCCCAAAAGACAAAGGGTTTAAGGATAATGTAAGCCATGCCTTCAGATACAGGACAGCTCTGAAAGGTTTGTTGGCAATATAGCCCTCATGTTAGGGAATCGTAACGTGGTTGTCCCCAGACATTTAACACAAAATTTTACCTACCTTCTATATTGGACCTATCCTATGAAATTTTGTGACTGAATGATGCTAGAGCCTTGGACACAGCAATGCTACTGGGATATATGATAAAAATTTAGTGCAGATGGGACTCGCCTGTAAGACAGAACTGTATTTTCACCATGTTAGGGATCCCGTCATAGCCAGGATCCCTAAAATGGTTATTACAATGAAGATGGACCTTTACTGGCAAAAGGGAATTGCTCATTTTAATGCTCCTGAGAACAAAGCAAATAGTACATTCCCAGGGATGGATCGGGGAGTAATTAAAAAGATAATAAAAAGAACACTCATTGAAGCCAAGAGGCAGAGGGTGCAAAAAAGGTACTGAGTACAACTGCAGGTAAGAAGGTATGATTAGCGATCCCTGATCAGTAACACAAATGAGTGGGTAGTATTTGTTCTATATTAGTAGTCTAAGGGTTATTGAGCCTATGAGCTGTGTGTAGTATTAACTAGGAGCTATTAACTAGTAGCTGTGTGTAGTATTAACTAGGAGGTACTGAATAGATTAGGCTAGGTGTAGTGTCTGACAGCAACAATTCAGTCTCCTGGGTAATTTGCAATCCATCGAGTAAAATCCTTATTTGTTTTTTGTACTGTCCAATTTAAAAAGGGAAAGAAACGTTGAAAATTCAAAAGCATGCTTTTTATTATAGCAACCTACATTGAAATAGTGCCTCTATAATCCCAACGTGCTTTACAAACTAAGACCATTTAAATTAAATGTCTATTATATGCCATCTTTCAGTGTTCTTTTAGTGGCTGACAATACTATAGCACATGTGCATATTACACATATGGAATAGGTGGTTTGGTGTGAAGTGCTCTGAACTCCTCTGATTACATACAAAATAGTCTGTTTTCTGTGGCAAGGATCAAAACACTTTGAACACCCTTTAGGAAGCCATATGTATCAGTATAATTCTACTGCATATTTTCTAATAATTTATGTTTATATGCCCAGAAACATTTTTTGGGGGGGGGGGGGGGGAAGAATCAGGAAAAATGAATTTAAAGGAACTAGAAAACTTCATACTCCAGCAAGGCTGACTGTGCCACTCACTTTCTTTATTCCAATACCACTCTTCTGCCTTAATTAAATATCAAATTGGTTAAGCAGATCTGCAGATTTAATTAGTGCTGCAATTTAAATGAACTTGCTTCCCCTTGGAACTAAGGAAGGTTACTGAGTTGACCTCAATCTCACCTAAAATCCCATTTGGCAAGATGCTGAATGCAGGAGCTTATCCCCTATTGGTTGAACAACACATTCTCTGTAGCGTGATGCTATGTCCTTCTGCATGTTTGAATATTATTTGCAAATAAATAAGGAACAGGTCAATTACAGAATAACTTTTATCTAAGAAAAGAAAATGCTACATTAAAGAATATCCATTTACCCATTAACATAGGGAACAGGGAGAATATGTAACCCTGTTTGGCTCTGAAATAGTTATTTCAATCTATCTCAGTAAAAATGTGGCATGATTTTCAAAGACGTTGAGCATCCTAAAGTTTGACACCTTCCATTTTTGACCTGCTCTTCTGACAAGAACCATCTCTTTCAGCCATTGATTCTAGAAGGCTGCCTCCGCACAGGAGCCAAGAGACAGAAGCACATTTCATGAGGTAGTCGGGGCTGGGGCATGGAGGAGCCAGTATGAAACCAACCAGAAGAGAGAGGGGAGCTGGGAGAGAGTTTATTTTGGTGTTCTGAATGAGTGCAAGGGAGCAGGAGGAGACTAATTTCGGAATGTTTCCTTTCAGACATGTAGCATGGGCATTTTCTTAGGAATTAGCAACTCCCATGGTAGTCTCTCTGAAAAGGTGCCTTTTCACATAAGGGACTTGGGTGACAACAAAAAGCCTGGGGGGCAATGTCAAGGTGTTCTCTCCCCAAAACCGAGAATAAAAGGAGTTCTGGGCTTGGCTGTCAGCAACGTCAGATCCACATCAGTGATATCTGTGGCCCTACCAAATTCACAGTCCGTTTTGGTCAATTTCATGGGCAGAGAGTTTTAAAATTGGTCAATTTCACGATTTCAGATTTTTACATCTGAAATTTCACAGTGTTGTAATCATGGGTGGTCCCAACCCAAAAGAGGATTGGGAGCCATGTCGCAAAACTGTTGTAGTGGGGGGTCGAGGGATTGACACCCTCATGTCTGTGGTGCCTTCAAAGCCCAGCTTCCTGCAGCAGGAGGAGGCTGTGAAACCAGCAGCTCTGGAGCTTCCTGCAGCAGGAGGAGGTTCCCAGAGGTGCAGGTGTGTCTGATCACCCTGTGCTGCTGGGAGCACCCCCGCCCGGAGCTCCTAGCCCCAACCAGTGGCAGATTAACGCATGAGCCCTGGTCAGTTTGCACCCTCCCACCCGCCGAAAAATAGGCACCCTGTGCTGCAGCAGGAGCTGTGGGGAGCAGAAGCCCCGAGCCCTGGCATGAGCCATGAGTGGCAGAAGCCCTGAGGTGTGGAAGCCTTGAGCCTGGGCAGAAGTCGTAGCACCTTCACTTCTGCCCTGCCGCTGGAGGTAGGTCTGGTCTCCCCATCAAAAGCGGCTGTGCAGAGGGGAACGACAAATCCTGTCCCTCTCCAGCCTAGCTCGGCCGAGCAGCTAGGAGCCTGGGATGGGGCATTCCCAGCAGCACAGGCAGATCAGATTTCATGGGGAAAGGCTTATTTCAGAGTCTGTGACATATTTTTCATGGCTGTGAAACTGGTAGGTCCTTACTGATATCCAGTCCCTGTACCAGGCAGGTTGTTTCCTTTATGTTTATACATTCATTCTGTTACCTCATTGAGATTTCAGGCCATGAATCCCTATGGGTTACAGCACTTCTCAAACGGTTATTGTGATGCTGGCTCTGGACAGAACTCCAGGAAGGCCAGGGTCATTCAGAAATACATTTGCCAAGTGTTCAACTATACAACTACACCTGCCAATTCTAGTTAGGCAGAAGCAATAGTGGCCATATGGACTGATTGATTTTTAAAATGTAAATACTGTATCAAGAGCAAATCACAACTAAAAGTCTCCAGTACAGCAACCTTCTCCCCACATTCAACACAAGATATTCCTGTGAATCTTTAGAACTACACCGGGGTCTTATACTCTGTTTAGATACAAACCTACAGAGCACAAAACATAATGGCTTTTTTATAGTTTACAGTCTCCTGAAGGGAGTTTGCCAATAAATTGGGTTTCACAGACTGAGGAGATCCCCATGTCTTTGAAAGCGACTTTCAGAACTGGATCAAAGGAAGGGCTCGCTGTACCTTGGAATGACATCATGAAGCTTTTAAGGGTATGTCTACACTACGAAATTAGATTGAATTTATAGAAGTCAGTTTTTTAGAAATCAGTTTTATATATTCGAGTGTGTGTCTCCCCACAGAAAATGCTCTAAGTGCATTAAGTGCATTAACTCGGCGGAGTGCTTCCACAGTACCGAGGCAAGCGTCGACTTCCGGAGTGTTGCACTGTGGGTAGCTATCCCACAGTTCCCGCAGTCTCCGCTGCCCATTGGAATTCTGGGTTGAGATCCCAGTGCCTGATGGGGCTAAAACATTGTCGCGGGTGGTTCTGAGTACATATCGTCAGGCCCCCGTTCCCTCTCTCCCTCCGTGAAAGCAGCAGCAGACAATCGTTTCGCGCCTTTTTTCTTGAGTTACCTGTGCAGACGCCATACCACGGCAAGCATGGAGCCCGCCTCAGGTAACCGTCACCGTATGTCTCCTGGGTGCTGGCAGACGTGGTACTGCATTGCTACACAGCAGCAGCAACCCCTTGCCTTGTGGCAGCAGACGGTACAATAGGACTGGCAGCCGTCATCGTCATGTCCGAGGTGCTCCTGGCCACGTCGGCCAGGAGCGCCTGGGCAGACATGGGTGCAGGGACTACATTAGAAGTGACTTGACCAGGTCATTCTCTTTAGTCCTGCAGTCAGTCTTATTGAACCATCTTATGGTGAGCAGGCAGGCAATATGGATTGCTAGGAGTCCTATTGTACCATCTTCTGCCGAGCAGCCATGAGATGTGGATGGCTTGCAGTCCTTCTGCACTGTCTGCTGCCAGCCAAAGATGTAAAAGATAGATGGAGTGGATCAAAACAAGAAATAGACCAGATTTGTTTTGTACTCATTTGCTTTCCCCCCCTCCCGTCTAGGGGGACTCATTCCTCTAGGTCACACTGCAGTCACTCACAGAGAAGGTGCAGCGAGGTAAATCTAGCCATGTATCAATCAGAGGCCAGACCAACCTGCTTGTTCCAATAAGAACCATTACTTAGGTGCACCATTTCTTATTGGAACCCTCCGTGAAGTCCTGCCTGAAATACTCATTGATGTAAAGCCACCCCCTTTGTTGATTTTAATTCCCTGTAAGCCAACCCTGTAAGCTATGTCATCAGTTGCCCCTCCCTCCGTCAGAGCAAAGGCAGACAATTGTTCCGCGCCTTTTTTCTGTGCGGATGCCATACCAAGGCAAGCATGGAGGCCGCTCAGATCACTTTGGCAATTAGGAGCACATTAAACACCACACGCATTATCCAGCAGTATATGCAGCACCAGAACCTGGCAGAGCGATACCGGGCGAGGAGGCGACGTCAGCGCAGTCACGTGAGTCATCAGGACATGGACACAGATTTCTCTGAAAGCATGGGCCCTGCTAATGCATGCATCATGGTGCTAATGGGGCAGGTTCATGCTGTGGACCGCCGATTCTGGGCTCGGGAAACAAGCACAGACTGGTGGGACCGCATAGTGTTGCGGGTCTGGGACAATTCCCAGTGGCTGCAAAACTTTCGCATGCGTAAGGACACTTTCATGGAACTTTGTGACTTGCTTTCCCCTGCCCTGAAGCGCATGAATACCAAGATGAGAGCAGCCCTCACAGTTGAGAAGTGAGTGGCGATAGCCCTGTGGAAGCTTGCAACGCCAGACATCTACCTGTCAGCTGGGAATCAATTTGGAGTGGGCAAATCTACTGTGGGAGCTGCTGTGATGCAAGTAGCCCACGCAATCAAAGATCTGCTGATATCAAGGGTAGTGACCCTGGGAAATGTGCAGGTCATAGTGGATGGCTTTGCTGCAATGGGATTCCCTAACTGTGGTGGGGCCATAGACGGAACCCATATCCCTATCTTGGCACCGAAGCACCAAGCCAGCAAGGACATAAACCGCAAGGGGTACTTTTCAATAGTGCTGCAAGCTCTGGTGGATCACAAGGGACGTTTCACCAATATCAACGTGGGATGGCCGGAAAAGATACATGACGCTCGCATCTTCAGGAACTCTGGTCTGTTTCAAAAGCTACAGGAAGGGACTTTATTCCCAGACCAGAAAATAACCATTGGGGATGTTGAAATGCCTATAGTTATCCTTGGGGACCCAGCCCGCCCCTTAATGCCATGGCTCATGAAGCCGTACACAGGCAGCCTGGACAGTAGTCAGGAGCTGTTCAACTACAGGCTGAGCAAGTGCAGAATTGTGGTAGAATGTGCCACCTACCTATTTAAAGGCGCGCTGGCGCAGTTTACTGACTCGCTTAGACCTCAGCGAAAGCAATATTCCCACTGTTATTACTGCTTGCTGTACGCTCCACAATATCTGTGAGAGTAAGGGGGAGACGTTTATGGCGGGGTGGGAGGTTGAGGCAAATCGCCTGGCTGCTGGTTACGCGCAGCCAGACACCAGGGCGGTTAGAATAGCATAGGAGGGCGCGGTAAGCACCAGAGAAGCTTTGAAAACCAGTTTCATGACTGGCCAGGCTAGGGTGTGAAAGTTCTGTTTGTTTCTCCTTGATGAAACCCCCCGCCCCTTGGTTCACTCTACTTCCCTGTAAGCTAACCACCCTCCCCTCCTCCCTTCGATCACCGCTTGCAGAGGCAATAAAGTCATTGTTGCTTCACATTCATGCATTCTTTATTCATTCATCACACAAATAGGGAGATGACTACCAAGGTAGCCCAGGAGGGGTGGTGGAGGAGGGAAGGAAAATGCCACACAGCACTTTAAAAGTTTACAACTTTAAAATTTGTTGAATGCCAGCCTTCTGTTTTTTGGGCAATCCTCTGTGGTGGAGTGGCTGGTTGGCCCGAGGCCCCCCCACCGCGTTCTTGGGCGTCTGGGTGTGGAAGCTATGGAACTTGGGGAGGAGGGCGGTTGGTTACACAGGGGCTGTAGCGGCGGTCTGTGCTCCAGCTGCCTTTCCTGCAGCTCAACCATACGCTGGAGCATATTGGTTTGATCCTCCAGCAGCCTCAGCATTGAATCCTGCCTCCTCTCATCACGCTGCCGCCACATTTGAGCTTCAGCCCTGTCTTCAGCCTGCCACTTACTCTCTTCAGCCCGCCGCCTCTCCTCCCGGTCATTTTGTGCTTTCCTGCACTCTGACATTGTCTGCCTCCACGCATTCGTCTGTGCTCTGTCAGTGTGGGAGGACAGCATGAGCTCAGAGAACATTTCATTACGAGCGCGTTTTTTTTCTTTCTAATCTTCACTAGCCTCTGGGAAAGAGAAGATCCTGTGATCACTGAAACACATGCAGCTGGTGGAGAAAAAAAAAGGGACAGCGGTATTTAAAAAGACACATTTTATAAAACAGTGGCTACACTCTTTCAGGGTAAACCTTGCTGTTAACATTACATACATAGCACATGTGTTTTCGTTACAAGGTCGCATTTTGCCTCCCCCCCACCATGTGGCTACCCCCTCAACCCTCCCCCCTCCCCATGGCTAACAGCAGGGAACATTTCTGTTCAGCCACAGACAAACAGCCCAGCAGGAACGGGCACCTCTGAGTGTACCCTGAAGAAAAGCACCCTATTTCAACCAGGTGACCATGAATGATATCTCACTCTCCTGAGGATAACACAGAGAGATAAAGAACGGATGTTGTTTGAACGCCAGCAAACATACACTGCAATGCTTTGTTCTACAATGATTCCCGAGTACGTGTTACTGGCTTGGAGTGGTAAAGTCATCTGGGGAGGATGCAATAAGGCTGCCCTCCCCAGAAACCTTTTGCAAAGGCTTTGGGAGTACATCCAGGAGAGCCGCGAATGCCAGGGCAAATTAATCCTTTCACATGCTTGCTTTTGCACCATGTATAGTATTTTAAAAGGTACACTCACCGGAGGTCCCTTCTCCGCCTGCTGGGTCCAGGAGGCAGCCTTGGGTGGGTTCGGGGGTTACTGGCTCCAGGTCCAGGGTGAGAAACATTTCCTGGCTGTCGGGAAAACCGGTTTCTCCGTTTGCTTGCTGTGAGCTATCTACAACTTCATCATCATCATCATCATCATCATCTTCTTCGTCCCCAAAACCTGCTTCCATGTTGCCTCCATCTCCATTGAAGGAGTCAAACAACACGGCTGGGGTAGTGGTGGCTGAACCCCCTAAAATGGCATGCACCTCATCATAGAAGCAGCATGTTTGGGGCTCTGACCTGGAGCGGCCGTTCGCCTCTCTGGTTTTCTGGTAGGCTTGCCTCAGCTCCTTAAGTTTCACGCGGCACTGCTTCGGGTCCCTATTATGGCCTCTGTCCTTCATGCCCTGGGAGATTTTGACAAAGGTTTTGGCATTTCGAAAACTGTAACGGAATTCTAATAGCACGGATTCCTCTCCCCACACAGCAATCAGATCCCGTACCTCCGATTCAGTCCATGCTGGAGCTCTTTTGCGATTCTGGGACTCCTTCATGGTCACCTCTGCTGATGAGCTCTGCATGGTCACCTGGCAGCTTGCCACGCTGGTCAAACAGGAAATGAGATTCAAAAGTTCGCGGTTCTTTTCCTGTCTATCTGGCCAGTGCAGCTCAGTTGAGAGTGCTGTCCAGAGCGGTCACAATGGAGCACTCTGGGATAGCTCCCAGAGGCTAATACCATCGAATTGTGTCCACAGTACCCCAAATTCGACCCGGCAAGGCCAATTTAAGCGCTAATCCACTTGTCACGGGTGGAGTAAGGAAATCGATTTTAAGAGCCCTTTAAGTCGAAATGAAGGGCTTCATCGTGTGGACGGGTGCAGGTTTACATCGATTTAACGCTGCTAAATTCGACCTAAAGTCCTAGTGTAGACCAGGGCTAAGGCTCACAATAGACTGCGCCTAGGAGGATAACTGAAATCAGTTTGAGAATACTATTACAGGTAGAGAAACTGATGATGATTTAACATGCTACCCACCCTATCTTCCATCACCACATCTTTCTCAGACTCCAAACAGAACGTTCATAACACAGCACTTCTATAACACTTAGATTCTACCTTGTTCTTCACTAAGTGTTTTTACAAAACCTTTTTTTTGGCTTCACTTGCAGTGGATCCCTAGGCTACTGGTTTTCAACCTGGGGTCCATGAACCATGTCTAAGGGGTCCGCGAAAGGTTGTCGTTACCATAGAACAGTGGTTTGTGGTCTTAGACTATGTCTAAGATTTCTAAAGGGATCAACATCTCTATTTGAAATATTTTAGGGTCCCACAAATGAAAAAAGATTGAAAACCACTGCGCTAGACACAGCATAGGTCTTCATTGGACCCATGGCCTAAACTAGTCAAATCCCCACCCCAATTCCTACCACAGAGTCCTTACCTTTACTCTCAGGTCACCATTTTAGCATTCCAATCCCCAGTTCTTTTCTCCCCTCCCCCTCAAGATAGCTGTTCTCATCACATCTTTCCCTTCCGTGGGTGACCATCTCAGGTACACCTATCTGGCCAGCAGGCAGGGATAGCTGAGCAGTAAGACAGTTACTCTCACCACTGGAGTCTGGGTTCACCCCACTGGAGTCTGGGTTCACCCCACTGTCTCTCAATATTACCAGCTGGGAGAGTGGGAATAGATGGAAGTCCCTTGCTCGAGGATGCACATTGGTTGAACACGGGTCTGCTGAACAACAGCTCAAGCCAAGGTTCCATTTTTAGGACATTTACTTGACACCTCCATGCCATTAACCCTTCAAAACTAACAAGGTCTGCATTTCTGTCATACGATCACTTTCAGTGTTAGCTGCTATCCACATGTTCTTAAATAATGGCATACATTAGCTGTGAACACTCCTTTAGACTTCTCATTAAGGTAGCTTCTTGGCTGAAATCCTGAGTCTAACTCTGTCTTCACTCACTGTTTGTTTCTCTGCTAACTGGAATTAATATAATGTATTTAATTTCATGAATTATACATCCTGATAAAACAAGCATTTACATTGCACGGCAGTTTTAAGTGCAGGCTGAGTCAAGATAAACACAATTACATAGCCCAGGGCCAGTACTTCCAAAATTACTTTTAAATAAAGGGGAAAGGATTTTCAGTGCAACATCCAACAGACAAAAATGTCATGAAATTTAGTTAAGTATACTACTCTACCAATGCATGCAGAGAAATGCTGCAGTCAAAAGTCTGTAAGCATTCACTATAGGCTTAGTACTTGGGCTAGTAAGAGTAAGGTAAATGTTTGAAACCCTGTATACAAACTCCCCCTTTCTAGTTGGGACATGTTTCTGTTTCATTCCTCCTCCGTAGACTGTTCAAGTTTAGTTAACTGTGAAAACGATTAGTTATATCAATATTAACAAAGATCTGTTGGACGCTGGTAAGGACAGTTGGCACCTTGCCTAGGTCCTAGCCTACAACTCAATGCAGGTTTCTGAAGCGCTCTCTCACTAGGTCCCTAAAAATTCCTCTCTTAATGAGTTACTGCAAACCAACTAGCACTGGAAACCTCCTCCTCCTCCTCCCTTGTTCTTATGGCATCAATCTGTTTCTTCCTACTGAATTCCAAGCTTCTCCTGCTATAAAAATAAAGCCCTTTATAAAAATAAATGTCTGCTTTAAAAGACCTGCTTCCACCTGTCCATCAAGGGAATTCCTGTCCTAAAGGACATTCTCTTCCAGCTTCATAGGTGGGATTCTGAAGCTCAAGGACCCCCCTCCACTGAAAGACAAGGTTTGTCCTAAAGAAAGCTACTTGACTGCAGGTAATATGTAACTGAATGCACCACAGCAAGAAAAATCATGGCAGCCCAGCCTCTTGCACTCAGATAATATCAGAACCCACTTCAAATCCACTCTTTTATAACTTGGTTCCTTTTTAATTATAGCTTTAATTCTTTGGTCTGGTCTTGCCAGTCAACTTTGCTGGTAAAACCTAAGCCCATTATTTACCCCCCTCCCCCCTATTTAAAAAAAACACCACACACATTTGTCATGTGCCCAAAATCACGTGCCCATATTTACTGCTCTGTCTCTGAGCTGTATTATGCATACTGAATTTGGAAAGCATTTAGGCTAAAGCAGTCTTAAGTTTATGATCCTGTTGGTTTTAAAAAGCAAATGTTAATGAAATATGTGCTACTTATAGAGAAGTGCAAGCCCCGTGGGAGGCATTTTAATTAATACAGTGTGTTCAAAGAAAAACAGATGTAATTCCCCCTCATCTGTCAACCAGCTGTACTGAAACCTGAATGCAGGGAGTGAAGAGAACACTGATAAAGCAAGTCTGAGAAAAGCCAGACAGAACTGGGACTTGTGAAAGGAAAGCTGAGAACCTAAGCCAATTCCATCAATATTGGGTTGATTTTTGTTAAAGTAACATTCACTTTTTATATTCTATAAATTTTTACCGTTCTCTCTGGCTTCAGGCTTAACTTTCATAACTGAGGTTAGCAGTTGATTCTTTAAACACTCTTCCCCAAGGAGTACTCTGATTTTGTCCTACAGCATTCTGGTTATATAGGCTTATGAGTTCAGACTTGAAAGCAGAATGGCAGCAGGCATGGGGAACCAGAGTTCGGTTGGCAGGGCTGGCTCTTGGAATTCCCACCCACAAACACACAGACAAGCTCACTAATAATATCCACCGTACTAGTCAGCAGTCTCCCATACAAAAGTCACTAAAAGTGTGATTCTAATCTCACTTAAAAACAACTTAACTCCACTGACATCAAACTCCTAATTTAAACTGGTATAAATAATATAAAAATCAGGCCCTGAACATTTTGCTGACCTGAATATTGCTTCTCCTAGGTCAGCCACTTTTACCCCTTTAAAAGCTACAATGCTCTTTCATGCAATAGGGATTTAAACCCCTCAGACATTTCTTCTCATTCTCAGAATGAGCGACATTAAGGTTTGTCAAACAAGATCCCCTCCCCACCACATCTAGAAATATCATTGAGTTGATTGTTATTTGGAACTAATACTGGAGTCTAGCTCCAGGCGTTTGGTGGAGCTTACACTGACGAGCAGACGTTTCATTTTCTGACCAGTGCCAATGAATTTTTAATACACTGTGCTACCGAAATAAAATAGTTTCCATCAGAATCTGATCCTGACCTTGCAAGCCTACACTCCATACAATTATTTTCAATTCATCAGAGCTACAAAACAACTCGGGCCCAATGCACATGGCTACCAAGGGCTGACTGAGCTTTGTCAAAGCCTATCTTGCCAACTGAAGAGAAGCTGACTCCTCTCTTCTGGATCCGATCAGGACATCCAAGGGCTGTTAGTCAAAAAGCATTTAAGCTGAGGCATAAACTGATCTTGCTGCAGGTTTGTTCTAGATACCAGGGCAGTCTACAAGACATTACTCAAAAGTGTTTTCTTTTACTAAAAAACTTCCCATGTATACGAATGTTCTACACAGCCCTGCTTTGCCTACATCAAGACTCCATTCAGCTATGTCCCATTTTAGACCCGTTCTGTACACTTCACCCAAACTTCTTTCTTCACTGCTCTCTTTGTGACAAAATGTGCCTGACATTTGTGCAAGCATGTGGGGGAAAGGGATGGAGAAAGTGGAGTTGTAAGGAGCCTTCCTCGCCTCTTAGGCATCCCTCCCACATAAAGGACATTAACAATTGTATGCCTTAAGCTTTTCTCCTAGGGATGGGTACGCAGTGGGGCCAAAAGGAATGAGGACAAGTAAATGGTAGGGCTACAGATACAGCTACTCCTCACTGAGCTATTACAGCAGTTCAGCCATGAAGAAGAGAGCATGTTGCATTTGTCTAAGGGTGATGCAGAAGGCACACTCTCTTGCTTGCCAGACAGTATAAGGATGACATCTATGGGGTGCCCAATGCAGGGAATTTCTTTAATGGGACCGTGATGGGTTGGACCCCCCTTCGGGGTGCCACCTGATGTACTGGGATTTCACTGAGCCTCTCTTGCCTAACCAGCCAGGGTTCCCTCTCCCTACTTTGCTGAATTATGTTCTCTGGCCTTTTGCAGCGCGCGCGCGCACACACACACAGGTAGGGCCACACCACGCCGCAGACACAGACTGAAGTCAGCTCTGTGTGAGAGGACTCCCCCAGCACTGACATGCACACCCCTTTGGGGAGATACACAAAATAAAACTGTCTTGCACTGTACAAGAAAAATCTGCCCTCTTCCTCAACATGAACAGAGATGAGCATGACTTCTTGTTGCCCCTCCCCCAGTTAGAAATCACATAAACTGGGGTTTATTATAAACAAAAAATAAGTTAATTAACTACAAAAGGTGAATTTTAAGTGGTTAAAAGGGATAGCAAACAGAGCAAAGCAGATTACCTTAGTAAATAAACAAAAACAGCAGACTGAGTTTAACACACTAGGTAGGCAGGATACAAATTAACAAATTCTCACCCTGATAAACTGGCTGGCAGATTCTTAAGGCACAGGTTGCCTTGGCTTTCCCAGGTTTTCTTAGCCTGGGACCATCACTTCTCACAGGTCAGTCTTTGTTCCTGTGGTGTTTTCAGGTGTGTTGTTGTAGGGAGAGTGAGGACCCCTCATGTTGTCATTGTCCCTCTTTTATATTTTTCCCCCACTTGCTGGAAAGCTTTTTTGCTGTGATCTGGGTCAAATAGTTCCCATTGTGTAGAGCTATCTCTGAGAGGTTTCTATTGCACACAGTTCCTGAGGTAATCCTTGTGCTTGTGTGCCTTTCTTCAATAAGCCATCCAACGTCGCACATTTGAAAGAGAGACATGGTCAATATTCCCAGCTTCAGATACAAAAATGATACATGCATACAAATTTGATAAACACATTCAGTAAATCATAACCTTTCCAATGATACCTTATGTCAAGGTTCCTTCCCCACTCTGAACTCTAGGGTACAAATGTGCGGACCTGCATGAAAGACCCCCTAAGCTTATTCTTACCAGCTTCGGGTAAAAACTTCCCCAAGGTACAAACTTTTCCTTGTCCTTGAACTGTATGCTGCCACCACCAAGCGTTTAAACAAAGAACAGGGAAAGAGCCCGCTTATTTTACCAGCCATTAAACAAAAGGAAATCTAACGCATTTCTAGCTAGATTACTTACTAACTTAACAGGAGTTGTGAGGCTACATTCCTGATCTGTTCCCGGCAAAAGCATCACACAGACAGACCAAACCCTTTGTCCTGCCCCCCCCTCCAGATTTGAAAGAACCTTGTCCCCTCATTGGCCATTTTGGATCAGGTGCCAGCAGGGTTACCTTAGCTTCTTAACCCTTTACAGGTGAAAGGATTTTGCCTCTGGCCAGGAGGGATTTTATAGCACTGTGGACACAAAGGTGGTTACCCTTCCCTTTATATTTATGACACCTTACATGAGTTATCTTGCATAAAGTACATCTTAGTTCTGTCATATCCATACCATAAGCATATTTCCCATAAAGAATATGGAGTGAAACGTCACAGGCAAAACTTGGCCTTTTGTGTTCATTTCCCAGCCAGACTTGGTACCATTGTTTTTCCCTCTGACAATGGGTCCCTTGTACATTAGAATCTATTTCTCTCTTACTATATTCGTAACCCTCTGAAGAAAGTCAGAAAGACTCCTGGAAAGCAAGCTTAGTTTTCTAGAATAATGGTTTTCAACCTTTTTTTCATTTGCAAACCCCTAAAAAATTTCAAATGGAGGTGCAGTGCCCTTTGGAAATCTTACGCAGAGTCTGCGGACCCCCAGGTTGAAAACCACTATTCTAGACACTAGACTAAAATGCTTTAATTTACTCACACTTGCATGATCAGTTGCCTTGAGTTCATTATAAACATGCTCCAACAGGGTTGGAAGTCTGTATTCCCAAGACTGCAGTGGTGGAGCTAGGTGAGACAGTTCACTAGCCTTCCAACTTGCGACAACCGACTGCAAATGAACATCGTTTTTATTATTGAAAAACTAGAATTTTAAACAGAGGTGCAATCCTAAGAGCTTAGAACATGTATCTAGACAGAACACTGAAAAATACAGGACTGTGGCAAATGACACGGCAATAAAGCAGTTAAGCAAAAAATGCTGTCACAGTCCCACTTTAAACCTCTGGGTGATTACTACATTGTTTCAATTTTTGCTGAACTCATTATTGTAGGGCTCAGTATCAAAGCTCATCTGGTAAATCACCAGTCATTTGGAAGTGTACCTGCAATGCAGAAATGCAATAAAGGGACAGCTGGTTTATTGTTCCTTGACTAATATAAATTTTAATAGTTGTTTCAACCTCTCGTTTTTTTTCCCATTTGGCCTTTTCTACTTAGAAAATAATGCATTTTAAGGTAATATGCTTCCCCCACTGCCCCTTGAAGCTTTCTGACCCCTTTTTATTGGATTTTCAGCTTGACCAAAGCTTGCTTTGCTGATTAAAAGCAGTAGAGATGGTGTTGCCATCACATTTATTTGAGCAGGATTTATCAATAACTTTTAGAATGATCAGTAATGAAGTTTGTGAACTAAGGAAAATCGTTCTCATGTTACCCAAGTAACTGAACAGAAGTAGTTTAATGGCCAGCACTGAACGCAGAACCTTATCACTCTATGTTAATAAAAGATAGTGCTTAGATGATTCACTTTTTATATATAAAATTATTTCATTTTATGCCGAAGCTTGGAAACTGCAGTCAGATTATCAGAGGAAAAATTTGGTGACTCCCAGTTGCTGCTTAGAACTATGCTTTTAAAATTAAATAGTTATTTGAGGTGTCAGACATAGTATCATTTTTGAATGCCCAGGTATATTAAACTGCAAGGAGGACCTGTTGAACCAACTAATCAACGTGAACAGTTTTAGTTCAGGTTTAAACCAAAACAAAAGGAAGTATTTCTTCACACAATGCACAGTCAACCTGTGGAACTCTTTGCCAGAGGATGTTGTGAAGGCCAAAACTATAACAGGGTTCAAAAAAGAACTATATAAATTCATGGAGGATAGGTCCATCAAAGGCTATTAGCCAGGATGGACGGGGATGGAATCCCTAGCCTCTGGTTTGCCAGAAGCTGGGAATGGGTGACAGGGAATGGATCACTTGATGATTACCTGTTCTGTTCATTTCCTCTGAGGCACCTGGCATTGGCCACTGTCAGAAGACAGGATACTGGGCTACATGAACTTTTGGTCTGACCCAAAAGTATGGCCGTTCTTATGTTCTTAACGGTTCAGTTAAGAAAGTATCTTCCTAGCATGTAGGAGCCTCTATCTTAGATCACCACAAAGCGTACAAGAGATTAACTCTGTAAAAGCCCACGTCCCCTCCACCCATCTCTACAAGTCTTTCAGATGAGACAGAATATCAACACCCTGAATACAGATTAAAGATCCTGCATTTTGTAAAATTAAGCCAGTTGACTCAAATGTATGAACAAATTCAACAAAAAGTCATTATTATTGGAGGAGCGAAGACTGACAGAAGTTACTTCTTAGGCCAACTGAAGTCTTCTGCAAGCCACCAGACAAAGATGCCTCTTGTTGGTTACATAATCCACTTTATGCAAACCAAGAATAGCTTGGATAAAAATGGCATTAGATTCAGAAAAGCTGATTGCTTGCTTCCTCATAGCCTTTAACCCAATTATCTTAAGCAGGAGACTCTCTCTTCTCTTGTTGGGCCACCATATTTGATTAAAAAAAATTTCCAATATGAATCAGGGTAATAAGAAAACTACGTCAGAGGGGGGTGGTTTGGGGGATTAAGTATGAAACATCTAGACTCACTGGAACCATAAGCTTAAATCAGGACACCATCAACTCAGCACTTCAACCTCAAAGGCTGAGAAATTCAGCATCATGTGGCTTACTTTGGATGAGATCATTAAAACCCAAGGTCCAGTCTCCTCCTCCTGGACATTACAGATTCAATGGCATATTTTATATTAATAGGGTTTGTCCCAATGTCCTTAGCCAAAGTTCTGCCTCCCACATTGGTGGTAGTGTCCCATTCCTCTCTGGTTGCTGGTCTCCTATCTCAACTGTGGCTAGAAAGCTAGTGTGGTGTATACATAGTTTGTAAAGCATTTGGGCATTCCTGGGGATGAAAGATGTCAAACAAATGTAAGATGTTATTCATGATATTGTACCTAACTGTGCTTACAAAGTGGGATGCTTCCTCTTTAGGCAGTCAGGAGACAGATAGTCCTAGTCTAGTCTCTGATTATTAGTCCTATTCTAGTCTCTTGATTATTAAATTTATTTTCCATATGTGTATAAAACCAACAGTAACGCAGAAGATGGGAGATGCAGTTGACTAAACTTCCCTTCATCCATATTCATGCACAGCACGGAAGCAAACCAGCAAGTGGATTATTTTCTGGCATTAATATGCAGCAACACGCTCACCCGCACTCATGTCAATTGACAAGGTGTAAATATGAAAAAGGACTGGGAAGTGTATCTTTTCATATTTTGCTGGAAATGAATGAAAACAATATACAGACATATTATATTTAAAGATCAAAACATGGGAGTTTATTTTGCAGAATCCTGTAATCGCAACAGATTTTACGTTCATTCCAAATTTGTTAGCTTTTAGGATTTTCAGTTGATACAGTTGTGTTTATTTCCAACAATGTGTTCTATAAAAACAGTATTCTGAAGGGTCTAAAATTACATTACAAGCAAATTCTCATGGCTCAGATTTAGCAATTACATTTATATTTAGATTAATACCCTTCTCTCCAATGTGTACCAATCCAAAACACTACCACATCTCATGCATATTACATTAACACTCTTACACTCTTCTCTGGGTCTCCCAGTGACTTTGTCTCACATTTTATGCTGCATGGGCAGAGACTCTCTTTTTGTTTGTGCCCTGTTCAGCATCAAGTACATGGCTGGTGCTTAAATAAATAATAAAGCAGCTTTCATTCCTAAGGATCCCAAAGTGCTTCCCAAGTAATATGCAGGCAGCACTCAGTCATGCATCCATCTCTGGGGTGAAGAGTCATGACCACAAAGACAACTGGCACATGGCACAAAATGTGAATTTTAGCTACGGACACAGGAGCAATTATCTGTTCTTATGAACAGCACCATCAATAGTGTCTGTGTGGAGTGGACCACACCACGTTGTTCTTATCTGAAAGACCCCTGTTTCAGAGGATCTTGCATATATGAGTACTTGATAAGCTCTCAATTGAAAGACATCCTTCTACCCCCCAAAAGACTCCATGGTACTGAAATGATCCACCTTAGAAGAATGAAGGGCTGTATTAACCCCAAATCATTCCATCTAGACACTTTTATGGTCCTCATGAGTGTAAATATCTAAGCACCCCACATACAGGATTTTATGCTCAACACTCCTGTGAGGTAGGGAAGTATTATCCTGGTTTTATACATAGGGAACAGAGGCACAGAGTAAATTAAGGTCGAGTCTACACTACAGTTAGGGTGATGTAAGGCAGCTTATATCGACCTAATTATGTCAGTGTCTACACTACAGCCTTGCTCCTGCTGATGTAAGTGCCCTGCTACACTGGCATAATAACTCCACCTCCACGAGAGCTCCCCACAGCTTAACTTAAGTTAGTAGTGTAGACATGCCCAGAGTGACTTGTCCAAAAATCACACAGGAAAGCTGAGCTGACCACTGAACCCGGGACACCTCAGTCCACATCCAGTGCCCTATCCACTGGACCATACTTTCTACATGTGGTTCCAGTGAGTCTAAATACTGTACCCTGAAGCTGCTTTTTAAGGCAAACTAAGTCCTCTGCTCTGGAGATATACTCCTGCAGAGACCAGAATGAGCGTTTGTCTTTTTAAACATAAACTTTGCATTTTCCGAGCACTTAAACTCATAAGTTTGAAAGGGGGACATCTAATGGTGCTGGATACATTCAAATTGGCTGGCTTTTCAGGCATTAAAAAAAGGTAACAGCCCACACTGTGAGCTAAGAGACATTTAAAGATACCAAATTTTGAGGGTCAAACCAGACAACAAAATTAGGGCATATACATATCCTCTTCTCTCTGAAAAACCCAATTACTATTCACAGTTAGCAGCTGAAAGAAAGAAAAAAATGGCAGGGAAGTGAAGACAAGCTTCCTGATTATAATAAAAGAGAACCAAAAACACTATCTCATGTTTTAATATTAAAGACAAAAAGGCATTTACCAACATATTTTAAATCCCTTGAAGGGTTAGATAAATATGATCCCAGCACAAAACTACCTCTGAGGTCTTACCTGAAGAAGGCAAGACACTTATGAGTATACTATTCTAGCACCAAAGGATATGTTTTCAGATTGAACTCTTTCGTTTTAACAGAGTGTACGTCACAGAAATCTTCGGCAAGGTTCTCAGCCCTGGTTCCATCTCCTCTGTGCGACCTGAGAGGCACATGGAGGATGTAATCTGTCTGTAACTGGCCAGCTGAGAATTCCCCCAGTGAAGGAGTAAAGCTAGTAGTCAGCTCCAATGTTAACTCCCCGCTGCCTGGGGCGATTGATGGTATGTCAGGGACAAAACAGAACCCCACTCCCATTCACCAATTCTCAGATGGTGTATGGTCCCTCAGGGATTGCAGGCCTTGTCTACACTAGAAAGGGTTTGCTCGTATAGCTATACTGATGAAACCTCCCAGGGGAGATGCAGCTTATACTAATAAAAGAGTCCTTTGACCAGTATAGATTATACTAGTACCCAAATAAGCTATACCGACAAAAGGACTTTTCTCCCTTCAGTATAAGTTCATCTACACTAGTGCTTTTGCCAGTGAAAAATGTTGTTAAAAAAGAAAAAAACACCATGCTCCTAAGTGACATTACCATACCAGCATAAGTTTTGGATGTAGACCTTTGGATGTAGTTCTCTGTCATAAATTAGAACAGCTTTTAGGCTGCTCTAATTTATATCACAGATGAGCCAGGGATGCCTGAGAATTTGGGAACTAAAAACAGCTCAACCGCCTCCCCCCTCCACCATCACACACCCCTCAGTTCAGAAGGGACTTTGGCCCTTAGCTGGAAATGATTTTTCACATGGATTTAGTATATTAGAATAATTCAAATATAAATAGTTTAAAACTAACTGGCTTATTCATCAGTATGTTGTTCCAGATTTACACTGTTTAATTTCTATTAAAATCACTGGTGTGGCACCAGCATAAAACTGAAATATAGTGGTGGCAAAATGTGCAGATGATAAAAAACTACTCAGGATAGTTAAGTCGAAAGCCGACTGTGAAGAGTTACGAAGGGATCTCACAAAACTGAGTGACTGGGCAACAACATGGCAGATGAAATTCAATGTTGATAAATGCAAAGTAATGCACATTGGAAAACATAATCCCAACTATACATATATAAAATGATGGAGTCTAAATTAGCTGTTACCACTCAAGAAAGAGATCTTGGAGTCCTTGTGGATAGTTCTCTGAAAACATCCACTAAATGTGCAGCGGCAGTCAAAAAGGCTAAAAGAATGTTGGGGATCATTAAGAAAGGGATAGATAATAAGATAGAAAATATCATAATGCCTCTATATAAATTTATGGTACGTTCACATCTTGAATACTACGTGCAGAACTGGTCGCCTATCTCAAAAAAAAGATAGATTGGAATTGGAAAAAGTACAGAAAAGGGTGACAAAAATTATTAGGGGTGTGGACCAGCTTCCATATGAGGAGAAATTAATAAGATTGGGACTTTTCATCTTGGAAAAGAGACAGTTAAGGGTGGACATGACTGGTGTGGAGAAAGTAAATAAGGAAGTGTTATTTACTCCTCATAACACAAGAGCTAGGGGTCACCAAATGAAATTAATAGGTGGCAAGTTTAAAACAAACAAAAGGAAGTACTTCTTCACACAATGCACAGTCAATTTGTGGAACTTCTTGCCAGAGGATGTTGTGAAGATCAAGACACTAACAGGGTTCAAAAAAGAACTATATAAGTTCACGGAGGATATGTCCATCAGTGGCTTTTAGACTGGATGGGCAGGGATGGTGTCCCTAGTCTGTTTGCCAGAAGCTGGGAATGGGCAACAGGGGATGGATCACTTGATTATTACCTGTTCTGTTCATTCCCTCTGAAGCACTTGACATTGCACTGTCAGAAGACAGGACACTGGGCTAGATGGACCATTGGTCTGACCCAGTTTGGCTGTTCTTTGTCTTAATCAGGTCAACGATATTAACTCCCCTCCTTCTACCCAAGAGACTCATTTCAACTGACTAGATAAATCAGGGTGGAAAACAGGATAAAAACTAACATCAGATCTTACTGGACAAAAAGAGCTCTCTCAGTCTCCCTCACTTTATAAGAACAACATGGATGAGATGAAAGTAAAGGAACATGTAAAGAGTGCAGGAAAATCTATTTATCTTCTGCACTGAACCGCCATTGATTCACTGTTTTGCATTCTGGGCACTGTAGTTTTGATTTCTTTGGGGAGGGTCTCAACAACTTGACTGCACCTTCTATACTTCCTCTTATACAAGCTCTTTTCCCTAGCAAATTAACTAAATGAGAGAGAGCACCACATTTTGAGTTACAGTGACGCCTCACTTAACATCCTAGTTACGGTCTTTAAAAATGAAACTTGAAGCAAAATGATGTTAAGCGAATCCAATTTCCCCATAAGAATGAATGTAAATGGGGGGTTAGGTTCCAGGAAAATTTTTTTCGCCAGACAAAAGACATTATATACATATACAGTGTAAGTTTTAAAAAATTTTAAGCAAACAATTTAATACTGTACTCACCAATGATTGTTGTGAAGCTTGGTTGAGGCAGGGACGTAGTGGGGTCAGGGTGCAGGGGCTTGCCCCGCTCTGCCAGCCAGGGACCAGTGTCGGGACATGGGGGCTTGCCCTGCTCCGCGTGCCCAGCATTCCAGCCGGGGAGTGGGGTCAGGGGCTTTCCCCATTCTGCCTGCCCAGCGCTCCTGACGGGGAGCGGGTTCATGGAGCAGGGACTTGCCCACTCCCCTGCCAGGCGGACAGAATGGGGCAAGACCCCGCACCCCAACCGGAGCACCAGGCAGGTGGAGCGGGGGAGCCAAACAACGTTATAAGGGAACACTCTAGGACTTTAAATGAATATGTTCTCTAATAGGTCAGCGACCTAACAACAAAACAACATTAACCAGGATGACGTTAAGTGAGGAGTTACTATACATCACAAAATATGCAGCAGGTTCCCATCCATAGAAACGTTACATCACACTGAAAGGTCTTGTCTCATCTGTATGCACAGAGGAACTGTGCATATTAACCCTTTCCCTCACCCAACACATCGAAAGGAGAAACAACCCCCCTACTATGTAACCCATCAGCTTCTCATTGAACAGTGTCTCTATGGAGACTACCAATAGCACAATTTCTGCTCCACTTGGTATCAAAACACAACAAGCTAATGCTCACATTATAAGATGACCTTAAAGGTTATCTGTGGCTCATTTTAAATAGCTTTTATACAAATGCATGCAATTTTCAGCGTGGAAACTGACTTTGTATTTTTCTCCAACTTAAATGAAGTTTGCTTTCTCATTCACCAGAAGCTCTATCTAGACAATGCATTTCTTCTCTGCATCCTGATCCATGCATAGAAGATATAAAATGCTCTGTTAAAAATAGAGATTATATGATCTTTTGCTGACTATGTAACCATGTGCAGGGTCTGGATCCACATCAGAGTGCAAACAACATTATCCCAAATGTAAGGACTAGGAGATTTTGCCTTCTTCAACACGCAGTCAACTTATTACTTGTAACACAGTTTGCTTTTTTAAATTGCCTGAAATTATAGCTTCTCTTTCAAGCTTAAATTATAGCAATGATTCCCCCTTCCCCTAAAGCTTATCAGAGTCCCTGAGGACACAGAGGAACTGATTTTTATATGTATGTTAAAAAAAGCCATGTTGGTAATAAGTATAAAGAGTTGTAGGATGGGAGATATGAATTCAAGTCTCAGGGCTGCAGAGGACAAATACATTTGCCAACAAATCATTTCAATGCCTCAATTTAAAAAAAGATTTATGTTGCCTTCAGAAACCACCACAAATCAAATAGTAAGTCTCTTAAAAGCTCTTGATCAGATGATTAAAGCTGACTTTCATCTCGTCATTCTTTGCCAGCAGTTTGGAAGCTTAGTGTATAAACAGATCTGTACACAAGTATGCTGAGCTTTGCATCCAACTGCAGTTCTCTAAAAATTGGGTCCATGTTCAGGTGTTGTATGAATTTGATGAGAAACCAAGGCAACAATCTTGTAAAAAATTAGTGATAGAATTGTCTGAAAGTGGCTATGACATAAAATTTACCTACTTTAAGAGAGAAGCCTTACTCCCGCAATAGTGAAATGAATCAAGTAGGGCTGTCAAGCAATTAAAAACATCACGATTAATTGCAGTTTTAATTGCGCTGTTAAACAATAATCAAATACCATTTATTTAAATATTTTTCGATGCTTTCTACATTTTCAAATGTATTAATTTCAATTACAACACAGAATATAAAGTGTACAGTGCTCACTTGGTATTTATTTTTGCTTACAAATATTTGCACTGTAAAAAACAAAAAAATAGTATATTTTAATTCACCTAATACAAGTACTATAGTACAATCTCTTTATCATAAAAGTTGAACTTACAAATGTACAATTATGTACAAAAATCCCCTGCATTCAAAAATAAAACAATGTAAAACTTTAGAACATACAAGTCCACGCAATCTTACTTCTTATTCAGCCAATCGCTCACACAAACAAGTTTCAGAGTAACAGCCGTGTTAGTCTGTATTCGCAAAAAGAAAAGGAGTACTTGTGGCACCTTAGAGACTAACCAATTTATTTGATCATGAGCTTTTGTGAGCTACAGCTCACTAGCTGTAGCTCACAAAAGCTCATGCTCAAATAAATTGGTTAGTCTCTAAGGTGCCACAAGTACTCCTTTTCTTTTCACACAAACAAGTTTATTTACATTTGCAGGAGATAATGCTGCCCACTTCTTGTTTACAATGTCACCTGAAAGTGAGAACAGGCGTTCACACGACACGGTTGTAGCTGGCATCGCAAGATATTTATGTGCCAGATGCACTAAAGATTCATATGTCCCTTCATGCTTCAACCACCATTTCAGGGGACAATGCGTCCATACTGATGACCGGTTCTACTCGATAATGATCCACAGCAGTGTGGACTGATGCATGTTCATTTTCATCATCTGAGTCAGATGCCCCCAGGAGAAGGCCGATTTTCTTTTTTTGGTGGTTCGGGTTCTATAGTTTCCGCATTGGAGTGTTGCTCTTTTAAGATTTCTGAAAGCATGCTCCACACCTCATCCCTCTCAGATTTTGGAAGGCACTTCAGATTCTTAAACCTTGGGTCACGTGCTATAGCTATTTTTAGAAATCTCTCTTTGGTATCTTCTTTATGTTTTGTCAAATCTGCAATGAAAGTATTCTTAAAATGAACATGTGCTGGGTCATCATCTGAGACTGCTATTACATGAAATTTATGACAGAATGCAGGTAAAACAGAACAGGAGAGACACAATTCTCCCCCAAGGTGTTCAGTCACAAATTTAATTGACCCTTTTTTTTAAAATGACTGTATATCAGCATGGAAGCATGTCCTCTGGAACGGTGGCCGAAGCATATGAAAGTTTGACATATTTGGCATGTAAATACCTTGCAATGCTGGCTACAAAAGTGCCATGCAAATGCCTGTTCTCATTTTCAGGTGACATAAGAAGCGGGCAGCATTATCAACAGTAAATGTAAAAAAACTTGTTTCTCTTAGCACTTGGCTGAACAAGAAGTAGGACTGAGTGGACCTGTAGGCTCTAAAGCTTTACATGGTTTTGTTTTTGAATGCAGCTATGTGACAAAAAAAATCTACAGTTGTAAGCTGCACTTTCATGATAAAGACATTGCACAAAGTACTTGTCTGAGGTGAACTGAAAAATACTATTTTTTATCATTTTTACAGTGAAAATATTTGTAATAAAAATAAAGTGAGCACTGTATACTTTGTATTCTGTGTTGTAATTGAAATCAATATTTGAAAATGTAGAGAAACATCCAAAAATATTGAATACATTTCAAATGGTATTCTATTATTTAACAGTGCGATTAAAACTGCAATTAATTTTTTAATTGTGAAAAAAAAATTTGTAATCGCATGAGTTAACCGCAATTAATTGACAGCCCTAGAATCAAGTTAACTTTGCTTTGATACTTGAAGGCAGCACTTTGATGCTGACCAGTAGACTGGCTTGCTTTCCTGCTCTTCATAGATTATAAAGCCAGAAGGGACCACTGTGATCATCTAGTCTGACCTCCTGCATAACCCAGGCCTTAGAATTCCCCAAAATAATTCTTGTTTGAAGTCGAGTGTATCTTAGAAAATAAAGTTAAAAAAAAAATCCAATCTTAATTTAAAAATTGCAAGGGATGGAGAATCCACCATGATCCTTGGTGGACGGTTCTAGTGGTAAGTTACCCTCACTGTTAAAAATACACACTTTATTTCTAGTCTGAATTTGTTTAGCCTCAACTTCTAGCCATTGGATCTCATTACATCTTTGTCTGCTAGATTGAAGACCCCATTACTAAATATGTACCCCTCTAGTCATTTATAGACTGATCAAGTCACCTCTTAACCTTTTCTATGTTATGCTAAATACACTGAGCTCCTTGAATCTACCACTATATAAGGAATGTTTTCCAATCTTTTAATCAACCATTTTCATGGCCCTTCTCAGGACCCTCTCCAATTTATCATTATTTATGAATTGTAGACACCAGAACTGGACACAGTGTGCCAGCAATGATCACACCAGTGCCAAATGTAGAGGTAAAATAACCTCTCTATTCCTACTCGAGATTCCCCTGTTTATGCATCCAAAGATGGTATTAGCATCACACTGGGAGCACATTTTCAGTTGACTATTCATCATGATTCCCAAATCTTTTTCAGAGTCACTGCTCCCAGGATACAACAACCCCCACCCTCTAAGTATGACCTATATATTTTACATTTGGCCATACCGAAACGCATTTCATTTGTTTGTGCCCAACTTATCAAGCGAGGTAGGCTGCTCCGTATTAATGACCTAGATCACTTCATTATTTACCACTTCCCCAATCTGTGTCTCATCAATAAACTTTATCAGGGATGATTTTAAGTCCCCCCCCCCCCCCGCAAAACCTTTGATAAAAATGTTAAATAGCGTAGGGCCATGAACTGATCCTTGTGGGACCCCAATAGAAACACATCTGCTCAGAGATGGTTCCCCCTAGGAGAGGAGTATTCAGGGTAGGAACACCACCTTTTTCCCCTACCACCATAAATGGTGATCTCTATCTATCGAGATACTTACATGTCCCTCCACCCATCACTTTAAATACTTGGGAGATGGGCAGATACCAAATGAAGAAAAAAAACTCTTCCCTCCTCTCGCCCCAACTTCCAGGGCCCTCCCCCAATAAGAGAAAAGCTTGATTCGTTTATAGGTGTGTACCGGCTTCTACTTGTGTATTTCATTGCCCCCTCTCTCTGTCCTTAGTTATTTTATAAACTATTGCTAGGGCACTACCAAATTCATGACCATGAAAAAGAAATCACAGACAGTGAAATCTGACCTCCCCTGTGAAATCTGCAGTCACCCGTGAAATCTGGGTAGTGTAGGGGAGAGGCAGGGCTGGGGGCTCTTATCATGTGCCCGTCTCCAGATGCTAGTCCCGGACAGGCTGGGGAGGGATGGGACTTCCTCTCCCCCTGCAGCGGCCGCTTCCCGGGCCAGGTCAGACCTATTTCCAGGAACCTCCCCCGGCTGCAGATAGTTCCATGGCTGCCGGGTGGGAGCCCAGCTATGAAGGCATCGCCAGCAGCACAGAAGTAAGGGTGGCAATACCATGACCCACCTACAATAGCCTTGCAACCCCCCTCTGACCCGCTTTTGGGTCAGGACCCCCACAGTTACAACACTGTGAAATTTCAGATGTAAATATGCACACAATTTATGATTTTTAAAATCCTATGACCGTGAAATTGACCAAAATGAACCATGAATTTGGTAGGGCCCTAGCTATTGCACCTTTCACACAGCTCCAGCTCCAGGAGGACTGGGTGAGACCATGGAGCCAACAAGCCTGGTGTTTCTTCTCAATGACAGCAGCCACAGCTAAGCTCTTCAGAAGATGTAAAATTAACCCCACAATGAACCATTTTTGCCATGGGCCACCATGGTCAGGGAATCTATCCATTTAAGGTATTTATATAGCCCCCTTTATTTAAGTACCTTACAAATATTTAATGTATTAATCCCAACACCCTGGGAGTTAGGAAATTATAATTTGCATTCTATAGAAAGACTAAGGAACAGAGAGATTAAGTGACTTGCCCATGGTTACACAGGATATCCATGGCAGAGCAGGGAATTGATTCAAGTCCTATGATAGTACCCTGGCCATTGACCCAGCCTTCCTATGATCTTTGACTTTCAATTTCTTCCTGACCCCTGGTGGTGGTGATCTAATTCCATAAAGCATGAGGACAGAGAGCCCCTGTACATGTAACTGAGTCGTAAGTTTCAAAAGATAAGCATCTGCTGCTACACTAAGTTATTTATTTCCAGCAGGAATCTTCTTTTATGAACACTAAAACACTTCAGGCAAGCCATTTGAAGCACCTTGTCAAAGCACACTAGATGTCAGGCACCTCCTCTCACTAGCTCACTGCCTTCTCTGGAAGTCATATTCATAAGGCCTGGCTCTGTGCAACCCTAAGAATAGCACTCATTCGCCACACAAAGGCTCTGCAACAGAGGCGTCATTAGAACCATTACAATATCAGTAAAACAAAGCAGCTTAAGAATTTATTGCTGATGCTCTGCTCTGGAGTCTATGTCAACAGCAATAGAATGATGGCACAAGCAGCTGGGATTCTCACTTTCTTTAAAGTAGGATGATTACAAAGTACACGTGTCAAATTTTGAGGTATTCATGGCCTAGAAAACTAGGGACAAATAAGTGAAGTGATATGTTACATCTTGTACCTCACAGGATTTGAGGCCTCTTAAGTCTAGGTCACTAGTTCTATACCACGCAAAGTCAGTAGTGACTAAAAAATTACCATCCAACTGATGTGTGCTCGCCTAAGTGAAATGGGTTGGTGGTTTCAATGCACTTACTAGAGGAGAGGTCACAAATGCAATTCTTGCTGGTTTTTCAAGCGGATTAGATCAAAGCACGCTAGAGAGCCTTCCTCCCCCCCCCCACCCCACAGTCAGTTAGTGTGCGGTAATCTAGTAGATTTACACCCCAGCTTCCCACACATTAACTGTTCTTCTAAACAAGTCCTCAGAGACTGATCACCTCTCTTACATTTGATACACATTCAGGGCAGAATGGAGGAAACCTGCATTGCTCCAAACCATAAATTAGCTATGGGCAGAGGACTTCATTCTTCAGGGCTGGAAAAACCACCACCTGTCACAAGCACAAAATGCCTTAAAAAAACCCCCATCAGTGCTTTAGATGACAGCATTCTTGCCTTTTTAAAAAAGCATGGCAAGCAAAAACAACAAAACCCATACAGTTTGTATGGGTACCTAATCCCAAAGGGCACACACAAAGAATTGATGGTCCCAAAAGGATTCAGATACTACAAGCTGAATGTCATCTGATATGATGTTGAAATCAGTCTATGAAAATAAACATTTGACAGTATATTCAATTTTAATAACAATGCCTACAAATTATCCATGGACAGCAGGTTTCCTTGACATGCATGATCCATTCAGGAAAGCACGTCAGCCTCCCTCTAAATCCTGGTAAATAAAAACCCAATAAGATATAGAAACATCTTCCCTTGGAAACAGTGGGCATTAAAACACAAACAGCTGACCCAACAGCTACAGCTCAATATCCAACAGCATACCAGGGGAACCAATATTAATGATCCAGAACACTTCTGAGGGACTTACTTGATGGCTCAGGGGGATATGAAATGGAAGTGGGCATGATGGATTCTTAAATTGGTAGCAAGCTGCCCATAAACAGATTACATCATTTTCAAAGATCATCAGTGGTACCTCTCACAAGCACTAAATATATGTAAGAGGTTTAGCAAACAGCTACGTGAAGTACACATTCAATTATACAACATTTTGTTTAAGTCACCTCAGCATGCAACAGTCTGCCGCATCATTTTGGAGATAGAGCCTACAGATCTCCCCATCTTTAAGTGTAATAATGGTGGTGGAGGAAGAAACAGTGTCACACAGTGAAGTGATGGTGATCTGTCACGTTATGCTGACAGTCAATCAACAGTATTATTCCAGAGTTCTTCATGACTGCAGAGCTGAACTACCCTCCCTTTGCTCTGACACCCTGAAAATGCAGTCTACAGATCACTTACATAAGACCACTGGTATCAATACACCTACATTCATGTGTGCTTTATTCTAATGCAGGGATTTCAAACTCAAATCACCAGGAGGGCCGCATGAGGACTAGTATGTTGGCCCGAGGGCCGCATCACTGAAACCTTTTCATACAATGATGCAAAAGTATAGCCAAAAATGAAAAAAAATGAAAAGCAATATAGTATGCTATTAAAAGTCAATGTATTAACTTTTTAAAAACTGTAATGCGAAGAGGAGTTTTAATAAAATATAAACACCTCTAACTATTCCTTATGCGGTCAGTAACATGGATGATGATCTACACTAACAGTCTATCAACATAGCTGTAATGTTAGGAACTTTTTAAAGTAACTATTCATACAAAATACGTTGCCACTTTTAACAAACATTCTTCCCAACTACTCACAGCAAAGAATCACACACGCTGAACTTCATACTTCAGACTGCTCGTCTAGTCCATGCGACCCCGCCCCGCCTCTTCCTATCCCTTCCCCGCCCCTTTTCCAACCCTTTCTCCAAAGTCCCCGTGCCAAATCCACCCCCTCCCTGCCCCTATTCCAACCCCTTCCCCAAATCCCCACCCTGGCCCTGACTATTCTCTGCCTCCTCCCCTAAGCGCACCACGTCCCTGCTCCTCCCACTCCCTCCTGGAAAGTCCTAAGTGCTGCCAAACAGCTGTTAGGCGGCAGAAAGCACTGGGAGGCAGGCAGAGGAGCGGGGAGGTGAGCTTGGCTGCGGGTGGAGTTGGCACCTATGGTGGGCCGCAGGAAATAACTCTGCGGGCCGCATGTGGCCCACGTGTATGAGACCCCTGTTCTAATGTGTTAAAAAGACATGGTACAATAGTAGTATTTTACCTATGTCAGGAGTCCCCACAATGTATTAGATGGCTAGATCCAATCACAGCGCCCAAGATTGTTCCTTTAATGGCACTATAGCTGCACAATGCTGGGGAAATATTTTGCATAAAATGATTCAGCTTTGGTTCAAGTTATTGCACACACCTCAAATTTCAATCCTCTGCGAGACAGACTAAATGTCTATTTTCACAGAAAAACATGCAAAATTTTGATATTCAAATATGAAATTTCCAATTTGAGCTTCATCCTGTGAAAGGTCTCATTCAAATTTCAAAGGCACCTTGTGTTTGGAATAGCTCTGGGTTTTGCTTGAGAATGGGTTGATTTGCAGTGGAAAACAGGCATATCCCAATTTGCAGCGTGTGGTGAGAAAGGCCTATTTGCAACGTTGTGGTGAAATGTGAGAAATATTTTGCATAGTTACAACAGTCAATGTAATCATTTCATTGGCGAGGACCGGGCATGAAGCACTGACTGCAAGATCCATAAAACAGGGTCAATGGATAACATATGACCAAAATGAGGGAAAAGAATCCACTTACAGATGAAGTCAGGGTGGAGATCCTCTCACAACATCCATTTTTCCAGAGATCAGCATAATGGCGAGCCAATGGTAAACTAATCACAGGAACAATCATCACTGAGTATTTAATATTAATGTACATCATTTCACATAAAGTTCATCTCTCGTGATGCTGCTTCGGGAAGACTGCTGAGGTTCCTGTGACAGGTCAGTGCTGAAGCAGCAGCTCATTGCATAGGCAAATCTAGCATGACTCATTTGGGTGAATTCGGGACACTGGAAGGGAGAGGATTTGCAATATCCCTCAGGATGGCAGTGTAATGTTTAAATCAAACTCTGACATTAAAAGAAGAGGTTACAGAGATTACACTGAGCTGAAAACAATCATTAAGTTACTGCATTTTGTTCAAAGCTTAAAGCTAACCTCTTCACACTCTGTATAAAGGCTTACTGGATGGAGAGACTGGAAAAGCACTGACAGATTTCAATATTAAAACCATTATACAGTCATTGCTAGCTATATATAGTAAGTTTGTTGAATAGGTTGAAGCAACCTGAGAACACGATGCTAAGAGGCACTATTCTCCATGTGCACGTATTACTTGCCTCCACTTAAATTTAATTTGAGCTGCGTGCATGCGCACACACATGCACAGAGTAAAGACTTGTTTATCTGAACCAGCAGTTTTCAACCTTTTCCATAGAGAGCACCATCCCCCCCGAGCCAGAGCCCTCCTCCCAGAAGGACCTCCTGACACCTATTTGTGAGCTCCCTTGTTGAGAACCAAGGCCCTAAACAAGGCTAAAGATTAAGGCTGTCATAGCAGTTAACTCACGTGATTAACTCAAAAAAAAATAAAGTGTGATTAATCACATTTTTAATGGCACTGTTAAACAACAGAATACCAACTGAAATGTATTAAATATTTTTGGATTTTTTTCTACATTTTCAAATATATGGATTTCAATTACAACACAGAATACAAAGCGTACAGTGCTCACTTTATATTATTTTTATTACAAGTATTTGCACTTGAAAAATGATAAACAAAAGAAAATAATTCACCTCATACAATACCATAATGCAATCTCTTTAATGGGAAAGTGCAACTTACATATGTAGATTTTTTTTTTGTTACGTAACTCCATACATTCAACCATATATTTCAAGTTATAGCAACCAGTCTTGGATGATGACCCAGCACGTTGTTCGTTTTAAGAATGCTTTCACTGCAGATTTGACAAAACACAAAGAAGGTACCAATGTGAGATTTCTAAAAAACAGCTACAGAACTCGACCCAAGGTTTAAGAATCTGAAGTGTCTTCCAAAATCTGAGAGGGATGACATGTGGAACATGCTTTCAGAAGTCTTAAAAGAGCAACATTCCAATGTCAAAACTACAGAACCCGAACCACCAAAAAAAGAAAATCAACCTTCTGCTGGTGGCATCTGACTCAGAGGAGGAAAGTGAATATGCATTGGTTTGCACTGCTTTGGATCGTTATCGAGCAGAACCCCTTATTAGCATGTACACAATGTCCTTCGGAATGGTGGTTGAAGCATGAAGAGACCTATGAATCTTTAATGCATCTGGCATGTAAATATCTTGTGACGCTGGCTACAACAGTGCCATGTGAAAACCCATTCTCACTTTCAGGTGACATTGTAAACAAGAAAAGGGCAGCACTATTTCCTGCAAATGTAAACAAACTTTTTGTCTGAGTTACTGACTGAACTAGAAGTAGGACTGAGTGGACTTGTCAGCTCAAAAGTTTTACATTGTTTTATTTTTGAATGCTGTTAATTTTGGTACATAATTCTACATCTGTAAGTTTAACTTTCATGATAAAGAGATTGTATTACACTTGTAGGAGGTGAATTGAAAAATACTATTTCATTTGTTTTTTATAGCACAAATATTTGTAATAAAAAATAAATATAAAGTGAGCACTGTACACTTTGTGTTCTGTATTGTAATTGAAATTAATATATTTGAAAATGTAGAAAACATCCAAAAATATTTAAATAAATGGTACTCTATTATTGTTTAACAGTGCAATTAATCACGCGATTAGTTTTTTAATCGCTTGATAGCCCTACTAAAGATCCTTTTAAAAGAGAAATGTGTCTTTAATTCAGATCTTGGATCAGGTGTCCATTCAAAGTATCATTGAAATTTCAGTTCCTGTTGCTTCAAAAGTCAGAAGGGATTCGTTTTCATAAGAGGACTGAACAAGCCTGCATACATAGCCTACAAGACCACCTTATGGGTCTCCCTCTATAAACCACCAGACCTATCAGATTAAAAGAAAAATTCTGATCCTGCATTTTGACACCATGCAACAGATATTGTAACCCACAATAGATTGTACTGCTCTCCAGATGCAAATCTTAATGCACTTCTATAGCTTGTCCTCACCGCCCTATTTACAACCAGGTGGTCACCCACAAACAATACTGTACTGCTACAGCGTCAGTTATGTCTGCATATCTATGGCAGTAACTGAGAATTCACTCTATTCACCCAGCACTCTGAAGACCACAGATTTGGTTCATCTATGTGTTGTCATAGAAACCACAATGTGAATTCCTACCCATTAGACGTGTGTTGGTTATTTATCCATTCTCTATTCCTCCCCACCCCTAGCAACCCACTCCACTTCCTCCCACACAAAGTATTTATTTTAAAAGTCTGATTAGATCCATTCTAATAAAATACACTTTCCGAAAAGATTACGTAGGGTACTTTAACAAGACTTGTCATATTGCTTATCCAATAGGGCACCTACCTGAAGTAAGCGTCACAGCGATTTCCCTCCACCCATGGAAGGATGTTCCAGGTATGTGTGTACACAGATACAAATTCTTCTCTTTTGTTATCACAGTGTACCACAGGCATTTACAACAGACAAGCATCAACTTCATTCTTTGGAGGTGAAGAATCACACGACATTCCCAAATATCACTTTAGAGGCTCTACACAAATCCCGCACTTATCTAAACACAAAGTGCAAACAAGCTACGTATATTTTGCGAGATGACAAAGCAATTTTAAAAATATTGCCAGAACCTGAGCTCCTGAACACATTTACTGCTATTTTCAAGAATTAAATCATTTATTTAAGGTAGGATAGCTTATCACCACAGCATCTTTTCTTCATAAGAGCCCCAGAAAGCCAGCAATTATGCAAGAGTAAGTTATCATGTTTCAGTGGAATGCAAACAATACAATGCAGGACCCTTCATCTCAAGTAGCAGATGCCACTGTCAGATAGTCAGGTTCTGTTTGTTTTATACTGACAAGACTAAGACTTTACAGATTAATTATAAACCAAAGCAACGCAGCTGTTTGTTTTAACAGTATACTTTTATTTTATTCTAGATTTTGAAGGTGCACTGCTTGAGCTAGACTCTGTTATTCTCATGCCAACTGCCCAGGTGTTCAAGTTTTTAAAAAAAGCCATTTACAGAATTATGTGAGATAAACCATTGCAAGCAAGGAATGAAATTGTAAACCAAGGTCTTGACCACTTGTTAGAGTTGTTATGGCACTTTTTCCAAGTTGGGCTGATAGCCACAGTGCCCTGGCCCAATACCAGTCTGGATAACGACACTGTGCTGACATATTCCTCCTGTAGTTTAAATTCAGTAATGCATGCTTCACATCCTGTTCTAACCAGCTGCATCTAAACAGATGTTTCACCCCAGAAATGGCTGCTTTTTCAATTATTCCTATATAAAAGCTGTACAAACAGCAAAGTGTGTGTAATGAAAGGTTGTACAGAAATGTATGTGTATAAATGGAGTGTTGTCTAATCACTAATGATACTCATCCACCCTGTAAGTGTTTTATTGATCCACAGATCTACCATGACACCCATGCAAATGACAGATTAACTATATTACTTAGAACTCAAATGTCACTTTACATCTTCAGAATGCTTGGCAAACATTAACTGATTAACTCTCCTAATCACAGCCACCATGAAGTAGGCAGGCACCCTCCCTGTTTCTTTAAAACAATCACAAAGGGGTTAAATGACTTGCCCAAAGCCACAGTGGAAGTTATTATCGAAGCCTGGAATCCTTGTCCCTCAATCCTATGCCCTAGTGCGTATGCTGCTATAATTCCCTCAGACACAACTCTTCCAGAAAGCTATCCAGAGGGAACACAAGAATTACTATGGAAAGGGTTGTTTGCTGAAATCAATATCATTTTTACATCTGAGCTCTTGGGCTTCTTAGCTAGCCTTCAGGACTTCTATGAACAGGCTGTTCTGTCCCATTTACTCTTATTGTTTGAGCTATAGAACTTGGGAAAACAACTGGAGATGAAACATCTCAGGTGACTACGTATTTAAGAGGGGAGGGAGCAAAATTGAATGAAGTACTGGATTTTAAAATGTGTTAGTTACAATAGGCTAAAAGTGAGCCAAGTGCAATAGCTGCAATGGCATGTTGCACTACCTTGAGCTAGACTCTGATGGATGGAGAAAGAACCAGATATGCCCACTAGCTATGCCTGCTCTTCTCACAATGTCTACCGGTCAATTGATAGTGCGCGTTCTAGCCACAGAGAACAGCAAAAGGGGATCGGGGGAGGGACCCTAATTTTCAAGGAATCGCATTGTTCCTCATTTCAAACAAACCTGGGAACTGGGGAAAAGCTCTCCACTGTAAATTAATTCATTTAGTACAATATCTATAAGTGGTTCAAAGATAAGAGGCCCATCCTTGAAAGGTATGAATGTGTAGATGCTCAACCAAGGAAGTGTGATGGGGGATGCCTCCTCTAGGTCTAAGGGAAAGGATGTCCAAGAAGCAACTAAAAACCAAATGAGACCATGGTGTTTACAACATGGCTTACTGCTGCGCTTCTCTTTAACACAGAGTAATAGGCCCTGCGTGTCTCAATGGTTCATACATTCATAGATACTGAGGTCAGAAGGGACCATTATGATCATCTAGTCTGACCTCCTGCACAACGCAGGCCACAGAATCTCACCCACCCACTCCTGCAATATCCGGGCTCTGTGTTATAAAGTGGAATATTTCATGGCATATGTAGTGGAATATCTTATGCCAAAGTCTGAGAATAGAAGGGAAAATCAGCCACAAAGAAGTCTTTGGTTTTGCCATTAGTTTTCTGTTTTAAGGTATTTCATATGAAAAGAGACATGTTGGCACTCTCTCTCTCTGGCAAAGTTAATTTATACTAAAACAAAGAACCTATCAGTCTTAATTATATTTTTGATGAATTACAAACTAATCATATACAACTACAGTTCATCTTGAACCTAGTTGAGCTGCGTGCCAGGACGTTTAGTCCCCATAAACTACACTTTATTATTAAATATATGGGAAGCTGCTGTCTACTCTAGTTATATTTAGATTACACTTCAAGGTGCCATTATCTTTGAGTTGGGCAGTCTTGTCATGCATAGTTTAGGGAGTCAGTGTCATACAGTCCATGGGATATAGGCCATTTGGAATTACTTGGGAAAAGGGGACATCAAATTAGTAGTAGGAAGGGATTGGGACATGTAGCTAGCCCTCTGCTAAAAACAGGGAGCATGCCCTGCTATCCCTGGGTAGGGAAAGCTGTGCTCTCTCATCTGCCCCTCATCCCCAGTGCAGCTCCCTCGTTTGTTTATGCATACTTTAAGGGTTGCATCAAAGGATATATGGCAAAGGTACCTGAACTGAAACAGCAGCCCTTCCCCTCATCCCCACCACCATCACCAAAAAACATGCAAAACTGCTGCAGTGAAGGGTGACCCAAAAATGTCACCTTCTAGAGCTTTCAAAGCTTGTGTGTCCACTAATGCAAAAGTGTATTTGTGCGTGTCACAGAAAGATATTCTTCACACACACCCATCAGAACAATTTAAGACTTGAATCAATGTGAAGAACCAAGAATATTTTCTCTAATGAAAGAGAGAAAGGAGAGAACTGAGTGGTTTCAAATTTACCAATCCAGGCAACCTCTGCTCGCTGCACGCTTAGGCAGTTAATATAGTCTCTCAGTTCACTCGAGGCCTCCATCATTCAGCAAATGAAGGCCACCTAATAAGTGCCAGCTACTTCAAGGCACTCTTGTTGAGGGGCAAATGAAAGGTTTTCACTGAATAGGTTAGTGACAGGGAGGAACTTCTGCTCTGCTTAAAAACTACCAGTGAATGAATGGGAGACTGAGCGGATGAATGAGCAAGTGAATAAATGAATACACTTTGACACTGGAAATCAGTGGATGTGAGTTTTAATGAGTAATATATGCAGAAAAAAGGGAAACTCCAATGGATTTAGAACATTTTGGCCAAACAAAATATTTTCTTTAAAAATAATCTCAGCACCTCCTGCTGTCTCTTTACACTTAGTGTTAATAAGGTTGGGCTCACCATTTCAATGTGCTTATTCTAGTAATAATGAGAACCTTAAAAAATTATTGGTAGACTCTTTTTCAAGTGTTACTGTATCCACATGAAGCAAAGAATGCAGGGAACTGAGGCGAGGACAGAAGAAAAGGAAATATCACCACTCATGGGGGTGGGAAGGAACATGACCTGGACCACATTCCCAGCACCAGGACAGAGCACCTCCCCTCCAACCTGAGGCAAGCGTAGCCTCCGTGGCTTCCTGCAGATTTATAACGGTAGGGATATACATAAAGCAACATAAAAAATCCACCACCACTACTCACAAATCCTCACTGTGTTCCCTCAGTCCCTACCACAGGAATCACCCACGCTCTTCTGCAGGCAGAGCTTCTCTGTACCCCCAGCAGTTGCTTCTTACTGAGCAGGGTAAGGAGAATAAAGCAACTGCTTTTACAGTTTGTCTTCCCAGGCAAGCTTGTTACCACCTCACCTCACAATGCGACACTCCAGGTCTAACAATACGAAATCAGTCTAAAATGATATTCAGGAGGTTTTCCTGCCTCTGACTAGCAAGGCTTATGGGAATACTGCACAAAAACTGGGGCAGGTGGGAAACCCTGAGTGCAAGCCCAAAAGACAATGTGTAGGTGATACGGAAGCCAGGTAACATCTGGCATTTTCATGGCTCTGAATATGCATTTTCCTGCCAAGCATGGCCACTTGTTTTTTTTTTTTTTTTTTTTGGGGGGGGGGGGGGGGCAAACACTTAAAAAAAACAAAACAAAACCAACCCAGCATCTTTTATAAGCAAATCAAGATACTCAATAGAACGCATTTTTTTTTTTTGTAGTGACTCTCGGCTTGAAACTGTTCCCCTGCATGTGACGGCTCTGCAAATGGAAACTGGGAGGCAGCAGCATAAACATCAGGGTCAAAGGACACACCTGAAGCTGCACTTTACTTTCCTATACAGACGGGCTCACAAAATTGATGTTAGCTAAATCTGTGCTTGAAACAGGACTGAGTCAAGTCAGTAAGCAAACACACTTTAAGCACATTACAAGCAGTGATAAAACATGATTTAAAGCCATGACAAATGCACCAAAAAAGTGTCTTTGGAAAAAATGTTACACCCCCTTCCCTGCCCCCCCACCCAATCTGTTCCCTGAACATCTGCCTAATACCTGGGAACTAAGACACAGGTTTAACTTCCTGAAATCTTTCAGGCGGGTTTGAAAGTGCTGAGGGAAACAAATGCCTTGAGCGGCTTTCACAGCCTGCACAGGTAACACAAGCCTCTCATACACAGTGTCCAGCCACAGGATGGAGTTCTTCCAATTCCAACAAGGAAAGGCCACATACAGGCAAAAAAGTTATTGTATCAAATCATCTCTCAATGTGGCCAGCATTCATAATTAAGTTAAATCCATGCACCCAAGCCCCACTGATATAAATGTTGGTAACCACGGGCTGCCTGCTTCCTCAAGTTTGTTGAACTTGCTTCCAGAGTTTTTTGTGGGGCAGGACAGGACAGGACCCTAAAGACCACATGCTGCAAGCATCAGTTTAATCACTGAAAACGCACAAACACTGAAGTAGACTCTGTGAGAGAGGGTTAGAGTTTAGGAATTACAAGAACCAGTAACAGAAAGTTTCATAAATTCAACGTGGGCCAGCAGACAGGGCACTGGAACAGGAATCACGAGACCTTGATCAGTCACTGACCTGATGCATGACCTAACGTGACATCTCTGTGCCCCAGTGTCTCCATCCATGAATGGAAAAGTGATTTAAGATCTAGGGGTGAAGAGTGGTCGTTTAAAATGAATAGCGTTATTAAATTAAAACATATTCAACTTAAACATCTCCCTGGAATCTTGTGAAATGAAACAAAACAGCACTGTGCTAGTACAGAGGTGATGAGAAGCAGAGGAGGGAAACTGACTAGTCCAGGCTTCACTATCTTGAATGAGTCACATACAAAATAGTAGAAGCAAATACAGTGTTTCAAAAATCTCTGTTGCAATAATCTAATGTTACTAGTGACACAAGGAGGGATCATTTTCAAAAATAATACTAATTTTACCTTGATAGCGTTCCCGGAAAATTAACCATTGTCAAGATACATTTGGCACTACCACCATCATCTTTTTAGATCAATTAGGACCTTCCTACAAGGGCAAGTAATTCAGTAAGGTTTAATAAAACCTCTGGACAGTGACTGGCTCAGGCAACCCCCATAAAAACACAATTTAGGGGTGGTTTAATGGTGCAGAATAAGGATGGAGTTTTTATTTAATGTAGGGCACAAATTAAATGGACATGGTAGATACACAGTATTGTTACAGAAACAGAGAAAGCACACTGGAGACTGGTGCAGTGAAATGTGCTCTTTAATCTCTGCATCAATCTTTGCCCACAAGTGATCAGATAAACCCACTCTCGTTCAGGCTGGGGGAGATCAGTGGGGTCAGACTTAGGGAATTCCGATCTCCATACAGAACAGAAGGGAGATGTACGTAAAGACTTGCTCTAACATACTTGACGTAAATGGCCAGTACTACAGAACTCTAAGAAGCACAGACTCCAAGGAGGAAAGGAAATATTTAAATCAGTCCAAAGCTATATAAATTTTAGAGGAAAATGAGATGTCAGAATATGGAAACTTATTAATAACATCTCTTAGAAGGTAGAATAATCTCCCACGGGATTTAGTGGAATCCCCATTACCTGAGGCACTGACATTTAGCTTGGGCAAAGCACTAGAGAATTGTATCCTATGGGGAATGATGCTGAATTGACAGGAAATGGACTAGAGATTTCACAAGTCGTTCCCAGCCCTAATTTTTATGATTCTGTATATCCTCAGGAATTAAAACATGAAAAACTGAGTGGCTGCTACTTAAACAAGCCTCCTTCAAAACAGGACATCAAAGCTTAAAAAAAAAAATCTTTACATGTCTTCTGTTTGCATTGTATAACGTTTAGAAACCTTGCATCCAGTTTGCATTAATTCTTCAATCTGCAGCCCTGAATTTTCTGTCTTGTTTTTACTTTTTGAAAAACACAGGCACTTCTAAAAATCCTACCCTAAATGATTTAGGGACACAAGTCATAGAATCACAGACGTCCCACTGATATTTAATAGGTCCTTTCAAAGTCCCACCAGTAGTAACTTCATTTGTACCCCTAGATCCATGCAGAGAAGGGACACACTATGCAGATCTCCCACAGCCCTATACAGAAGGGAGGTTCAGCTGTTTGTGGCACCACTTCCTATCCCTCTAGATGCTTCTTTGTAGAGTCTGGGTGGAGGGGATGAAAACTCGGAATGACAGAGGACAAATGACAAAGCTGGAGGGAAAGAATGCACGCTGTCTTCCCTCCAGTCCCTTGGCAATTCCCTAGAACAGGACAAGACATCTTGGGGGTGTAGTTCCAGAGGCATCTGGAGACCGTGGCAGCTCTCTCTCCAGTGGAGCTGTGCAGCTAGGGAACTGGAAAAGGGGAAATCACCAGGGGCTAGGGCTGGTACCGAGACACGGCCCCACCAGTTTAGGGGAAAGACCTTGCAACTTTTACTCAGATTTTCTCCCCTGAGAACCAGCCCAGGGGTCTTCCTGCAGAAGGGGATGATCTAGGCCAAAGACTGAAAGTTCAGTCTCCTGTATTAAACTGAACTGCTTTGACATTTGCAAACAGCAGGTAGCACAGGAAGAGGCGGTGGTAAATCCCAGATTACATTCCAGAACTAGATCGCTATGCTATTACCTGTTCAAACTTCCACTGCCAGCAGATGTTTTAATTCAGTAACTCCTTTCAAGGCCCTCTTCTCCCCTATCTTTGTTTGGTTCTGGTGTCATACAAGAAGACACTGCTGCCAAAACACAACCCTAATGTCAAAAGCATCAGGAAGCTATTCCCACCAAAGTTAACCACATATACAGAATCACCAGCAATGCTGGAATCACCCATGACACATATAGTAAATCAAGATAGTAAAACATACGGTGCAGAGATCATGCAGTAAAGTATGCAGAGAGGAAACTCCTGCTGAGACAGGTTTACCACAGCTGGGTCAGAGAGAGATTCTTAGGCTCACCTGATCAGGATTTGCAAGCAGCAGCTTTAAGGTCTTGAAATTTGAGTCTCTACTGAGAGGAGATAAAGGATACACACACAACCCAATTCCAGCCAGTGGCTATGAGTTCAGATAATTGGGCATGACTTCTTGTGTCCAGCCACCAGGTGGCATTCAGACAAGAGTCGAGAGACCATGGCGGCTAACAGGAAGTTGTATGGGGTAATTTGATTTGAGTGTTCTCCACATCTGTTATTTGGGGAAAAATAAATAGATTCTGCCACATGCATTTTTTTTTTAACCCAGACCACTTACCTCCTTAGTGATACTACTTAACTGTAGGAGTAAAGATGTATGAGTAGGAGAGCCCTAGTTTAGCTGCATACAGAACAAACTCTGGAAGTGGCTGCTTTGAGCACTGTGCATATAGAGGGCCTGTTTTAGTATTTCCAGGAAAGAGAAAAAATAGGTGAAGAGAGCATAATACAGGAACTAGGAAAGAAAATGAAATAAGATAGGAAACAGTCAATGAAGGTATGAGGAAGAGACACACCATAAGAAAATTCTTATTATAAGAAAAAAGAAGTGGAGTGAAACTAGGAATGAAATAGTAACAAAAGTAAGCGAGGCAAGCCTTCGACTCAATTTTCCTTCTATTAATTTTTAAAATATGCAGAAGCCAAAAACTTTATAAATTAATCACGCTGTTTCTCCTACATGCTGGGAAGGAAAAAAGGCAGAGATTATTGTGTCTATTTTTCATTACTTGGGAGGTGCATGCTCAGATACTTCAGTGATAATGGGAGAACCTAAACAGATAGATAGACTTGTCAGTTCATTTATTTAGACATGCAGTTTTTGAGCTATTTCGCTGACTCAACAGTTGTTCAAGTACTAATCCGTGAATACGTAATGAACATGCAGCAGGGAAATTTATCAAACAATATATTCAAAGTATCCTGGGACTGTTTTCCTTCATTATTTACCCCTTACAATATCCCCTTCTCCCCAAAATATACAGTAAACTTTCCGTGAAGGAGGAACATTGTCAGGGCACTGGTAGAAAAGTAACAAATAGGGCAAAAGTCTTCCTTGGTTTTCTCTGGGAAATTAATTACTATAAATGCACAGGATTTTCCATGTTGCTTGGTTTCCTTTGTTAGGCTACATTACCCCTCACAACAGCTTGCAAAGGCATCGTGCTGCGTTCTTGCTCCACCGCAGATGCTGGCGATAACACTTCAGTGTGTTTTCTCAAGCACCTCTACCAAAAGAATTCCCTTTTTTAAAGAATCTTGAATTATATCCAGTTTGGCTGGGAAACTTCTCTGGATATTTTCATGTAATTACCAAACACAGCCAAAGATCAATCTCACAGTGTCACTGTCTAATCATCTCCTGTCTAGAATTCATAAGCTGACACCAGGAGTAAGGAAAGACTGAAAGAGGGGAAGTTTCCAACACTGTCTTGTGCAGGTGTTACATCAGTCAGTTGTTTCTCTTGATGAGTTCTATGCAATGGGCAAGAAGGTGGACTTGAAAACATAGGCCTAGAGGATACTGCAGTTATCCACCAGAAAGCAGACTGTCTTCTAGTTGGTACAGGTCAAAGGACACAATATCGTGACCCTTCTACTGTGCGATAGCAGTAAAATGGGCTGTCTGGGTTACAAGAAGGGGACCTTTTCAAAATAAAGAGAATGTTTGGCTTGAGCCCCCACCTAGAACCTTAATTTATATACACATTCTAACTACTTGAACATAAAGCTCATGTCCTCTTTTATAGTGTTCCTTTCCCCACTCATCAGGCAGACACAAGAGACCTTGGAAATACAACTCTATTTGGAAAAAGACAAATATCAAGTACTAAAATGAAATTAAGAAAAAACAAAAAACCCATATGCAAGGTATAGCAGAACCCAGAGTCTGTTACTCACTGGCTGGCTTGCTGGAAACTCAAAATTCTTGCTTCAAGCAAAACTTTACCTACAGCTCCAAATTCAGCCTAATTCTGTAGTGGTCAGATTGGTGCAGGGTCTCCCTATCAGCTTGCACAGTCTGCTATAAGCTGCTCTGGTCCACTGCGGTTAGCTCTGGTCCTTCAGTCCAATCCACCAACTCTGCTCCAGACTGAATCAGCTCCAATGGGATGTCGGAATCAACTTCCAATGGAGTTGGACACTCTGGATTGGAATTTAATAAACCTTCTTATGGACAACAGAAATTCCCAATAATGCCACTTCACAAGACTATCCTGGAGTGAGTGAAAAATAAGCAAATTAAACTTGCCTACGGGCGAGTCTCTGCAGTTCTCTCTCTTCACCTACAGGGAGCCCTGTATCTTTTTCCTGCAGCACCCCTAGTTCTGGGGCTTCTAGCATATCTGGTGCCCTATACATTACACTGGCTCCCCATTCAATTCCAGGTACAGCCCTCTATCTCTGAAGCCCTTTAGCTTCAGCCAATGCATTTATTTCAGAAATAGTCTGGCCCTCTATGACAGTTAACGGGGACACGAACACTGGCAGCCTTAAGTGGTCAAATTCTCATGGGCTCAGAGAGGGGTTCTCTAGAGAAAACGGACAGCTCTAGACCTCTCCATCGAAACAGGTCAGGATGAGGCTAGGCGTGAAACTGCAAGCTACTCCAACAGGTTTTCCCACAACATGTGTTTCAGGAAGGCCTGGCACTGGTCTCCTGGACAACCTCTAAAAAGAGGCTGATGTTAACTAGTTACTCAGCATCTATAAGGTTCAAGGAAACAACAATCTATGAATAAAGCTGAACAATCTGGTATAATGACAGGTTTCAGAGTAACAGCCGTGTTAGTCTGTATTCGTAAAAAGAAAAAAGAAAAGGAGTACTTGTGGCACCTTAGAGACTAACCAGTTTATCTGAGCATGAGCTTTCGTGAGCTACAGCTCACTTCATCGGATGCATAGCATATCGTGGAAACTGCAGTAGACATTATATACACACAGAGACCATGAAACAAAACTTGGGAGGAAGTTTTGTTTCATGGTCTCTGTGTGTATATAATGTCTTCTGCAGTTTCCACGATATGCTATGCATCCGATGAAGTGAGCTGTAGCTCACGAAAGCTCATGCTCAAATAAACTGGTTAGTCTCTAAGGTGCCACAAGTACTCCTTTTCTTTAATCTGGTATAAACAAGTTTGATTCTCCAGAGATTCAGCAGAGCTCAGTGCATTCATAGACTCACAGGCTCACTAACATCTGCCAAAGGCACAATCTCAAATCCCTTAGTATATGTCCGCCTTTTTTAGAAACGTGTTTTGTGTTCATTGAGATATCGTGCTGATGGCACTGCCATAAGCTGGGGATAACATGGGCAGCGACTGTTCAAACTTCTCCTCCAGAGCTCATTTCTGAACTACATCCTCCTCTTCTAATCCAGACCTAGGCCCGACACAGATCTGTAGGTGCATGTCAATGCAATATGCAAAATTAATAATGGCAAGGAACATTTTATTTTCAAATATGACTGTAAAGCAATTTGAAATCCTCCCAATACCCTAGAAGTATGTAGTTTAATATGAGTGGCAGAAACAGGTGTAGATCCCAGGAGGTGTAGAACCCAGGAGGTCCTAGACTTTTTTATGCTCAGTGCTCTAGACTACGTTGCTATCATATGCTGCTATTCCAGTTCTTGGCCCATTTTGAGCAAATACACTCCAAACAACAGTAGGGCCACTGCATAATGAGGATTTCCACACATACTGCCTCGCACCCACCCAGCCCTTCCCCAAGCAGAAAAATACAATACGTACATTGTGACCTCAGTCTTGTTTGACCACAGATCTCGAGACAAAAAGCACTACTTCTTTAAGCCACCTACAGTCCTCCCTCTTTGCTCTCCAGGTTTTACTGTTTATAGACTCCAAATAAATGGAAAATTAATTATTTAGTTTCTAATTCCCATTTCATGTTGATGTTTATTTAATTGCAAGCCATATAATTGCTTTATGTTTTTAACATCCCTCATAAATATGTATTTTGTTTTTTAAATACAATTCTTTATATCAAATTAGCATAGACTCCCTGGTAACGTGACATGGGAGTATGAGTTGCCTTTGCAAGCCAGGGAACACCACACAGATCCAAGGACTCAGAGCTCCTTATCCATTATGTTCAGTAGCCATTGGGAAAGTCTAGTGTGCTGCTTCTCTGTGTGTGTGAGAGAGAAAGAGGTCCCAAATGCATAGCAGGAGCAGCCCAAATTAAATGGAAGAGGCAAAGAGAGCTAAGATTTGATGAGCCCCATCTTTGACAGATTTATAGCTTTGCTGTAAATACTTGAATGGGGATGAACCTTGGCAGAACTTAAGTCTGGGATCAAACTTTCTGTTGTTGTTGTTGTTAATAATTTGTTTGGTTATTGAGTTACCTCTGCTAGTTTTAGATGAGGCTGTATGAAATACCTTTCCCTGGCACTTCAATTAGTAACTGGCTCTGGTTTTAGAATCACCCCTGCAGTGATGTACGCTCCTCAGAACAGAAAACATTGGTATAGTAACTTAAGAATGACCTGCATGTAAAAAGACAAATCCCAAAATCCTATTTGCGTCGGCTGAAGAAAGCTAAACATTACTGCTAACAGAAAAGGAGTACTTGTGGCACCTTAGAGACTAACCAATTTATCTGAGCATAAGCTTTCGTGAGCTACAGCTCACTTCATCGGATGCAACAACTTGCATCCGATGAAGTGAGCTGTAGCTCACGAAAGCTCATGCTCAAATAAATTGGTTAGTCTCTAAGGTGCCACAAGTACTCCTTTTCTTTTTGCGAATACAGACTAACACGGCTGTTACTCTGATTACTGCTAACCTGACTCAGAGGAGAATTCAGAAGGTGCAGGGGGAGTGAAGAGGTAATTCACCATTTAAAGACTGGTCAACATACATTTTGCGTACTGGTATAACTATCTTGGGTTAGGAGAGTGAGGTTTTGTTTGTTTTTAACCAAAACAGTTACACCAATACATCCTGCCACTTCCTGCATGTAGTCAAATCAGTATAGCTCATTTCCCCCCATTCCCTTATGGGAATAAGCTCTGCTGACCCAAGGAAACTTTATAACAGTAGAACTGCATCCATACCAGGGAGCCATAGCACTTTAACTCTACCAATACAGTTAAAGTAGCACAACTCCACTACTCTAAGGGCCTGTCTACATAGAAGCTGCATCAGCTTTAATTTAAATCAGTTTAGTTAAACTGGTGCAAGCTGTGGACAATATATTAATTTAAAATTGGTTCTATCAACTCAACTTGTGCCTGTAAATTTACAGACACAAGTTAAATTGATAAGCCAGCTTTAGAAGTTTCCCCACATGTGCATTTAATTAAAATCTGTATCAAATCACAACTTTAATTGAACCAGAACAACGCTGAGTTTAAACCAGGAGTAAACTCCTTCCCCAGCTTTCACTTTTTGGATCCCTATCAGCAGACTAAATTTGACAGAATTCTTGACAGCTGTACCGCTGCCCACTGGATTCTGATAATCAGTAGTAAAATCAAGTGCGTAAAATTTCACTCTGCTGCTGTGTGATGAAAATATGAACAGCAGCAAAAGAAATGGAGCTCTCTGTCTGGACTCAGCAAGACACCAAATTGATTCACACATGGCTCACTTTTGAAGCATTATCTTAGTAATCATAAGAGAAGTACTTTTTTTTTTTAAATGGAGCCTTGAAAATGATGGCTGAGCTACCCCCATGGACAACCCCTCTTGCCAACAGCAAGTGGATTTTTGAAGCACTGATGATGAAGACTCGCAGAAAAGCAACCACAATTTATTTATATGCAAACACTGTGCTCTCATAAATCTACAGGGATCATCTGGATCAAGATGCTCTGTTCTGCCTTCCTGGAATCAGCTCTGTTCTACAGCAAATCAAAATTAACCTTATTTGTGCCTTCAATAGCTGGACTCATTCCAATGATAATAAACGACTGAGGCATGCGCTTACTGCTCTCCTGCAGGAGTCATTTTCACAATCAAATTATAACGATCCCCAAGAAAAGTTACTGCAGTTTAATGAGCCATGACTCTCATACATTTCAAACACCTTCACACTGTTGAAGGTCCTGAAAGGGCACCTCATAGGGATCATTTTATCTAGGACAGTGCAAGAGAGAACTTAATGAATCATGAGGATGATGGGAAAAATTCTTTTATTTTAAACGATAGGAAGACAAGCCTTTGACATCTGACCACCTGGTTCTGGAAACTGGAATTACATATAGAAAATACTATATTCATGTAATCATATCTTCAAACTGTAATTATGTATAAGTGTCACTAAAGAGATGCAGTTAAAATACCTAGAAAGAATTGTTCGAATTTATATTTTACTTCTGCCCGATAAGAAATATACCATTTACAATCTGAATCCCCAGCTCCCATGATTACCCATTAATCTAAAGGAGAAGTATCAATACCTAATTGGGTACGGGGTTACTATTTCCTGTCCTTAAGCCAGTTACAAAAATAGTACCATTATTTCAGCCCTGACTGCAAAATTGATTACTGCACCTGAGAAAAAGTTCCATAATGCACTAATGCAAATCATTTTCAACATTGCATAGATTAAAAGCCATTGACAATATTTCATTTTCGGTATATTTAGTGCTGGGAAAAGGCCTGAACTAACAGCCTGAGGAATTAAATCGGTCTACAGAACAAGTCCAGCAGGGACAGCAGCAGCGGAACCTTCCCACCCCCAGAGGAATTCAACGGTAGTTCATTTACCCTTGTTCTCTCAGCTAAAACTGCTGGCAAAGATTGCAGCTATTTTTGTGATGTCTCCTCTTGAACAAACAAAAAAACCACCCTCCTGTCGAAGCGTGGGGGAGAGAAGTACCTGCTTGCTAGCGCACTCTCTCTCTAAATAAATAAATATACACACACACAGATATATAAAGCATTACTAAGTACTATAATACACTAACTACAAAAGCTAAGAAGGCACAGTGGAGGCAAAAAAACCCTCAACTCAGACAACTAGCTCAGTCTCCATCTCAAGCCAGGGAGGTTAAGAAGGAACAGAGGACAATTAGTCAGTGCTATATAGCAGGGGTGGCCAAACTGCGACCCTCTACGGTTAAAGTTAGGCTCTCAGAGTCCACCCACCCCCTCCACCTACCAGATGGGGGTGTGTGGGGGGTGAAGGTTTGAGGCTTCTGCCCTGCGGTGGGGCTGGTGGGGCTAGGGACTTCCGCCCAGCAGGGAGGGGGGCTTGGGGCTTCAGCACAAGGAGGTGCCTGCGAGGTCTTGGCAATTCTGCCCCACAGGAGACACCTGCCGGCGTTTCAGGCCCACGCCCCAGCAGGCACCTCCTCCAGGGCAGAAGCCCCTAGTCCCACCAGCCCACTGCAGGGTTGAAGCCCCAAGTCCCAGCAGGCACCTCCTCCGAGGCTGAAATCCTGAGTCCCAGCAAGCGTTCCCGGCTCTCAAACTTCTGAAGATTATCCTATGTGGCTTGGAGGGTCAGTGAGTTTGGACACCCCTGCTATATAGCAACAGCATACAGCATGAGGTGGAGTAACACACGTGCACAGGCCGAATGGACGCTGCTATGAAAAATCTTCAAATGAAGACGCAGGAGACACAAGCGCACCTAGAGTGGGGCACCCACAGGGACACTACTCTAAGAACAGATTTTACACCAAATGAGCCATCATCCAATGAAAATTGCTTTCAGTTTCCACTCACCAGAACTGGATTTAAACAGGTGAGCTTGGTGAAAAAGCTGTATATCCCATAAGTAAGCTCCTTCGTTTTCAGTTTAAACCGATTTTTACCCAAAAATCCCCAGGTTTTACAAAAAGTGTTATTCATTTTTTTCCAATTTTCACCCTACTTTTGTATCATTCAAATATATAAAAAAATAACTTATTTCATTAGGAAAATGCAATACATTGTATCAGATTTATGTATAATAATTAAGGCTATGATTTTGTCATGGATATTTTTAGTAAAAGTCAGGGACAGGCAATAAACAAAAAGTCACGGAAGCAGGGACCTGCCCCTGACTTTTACTAAAAACATCCCTGACAAAATGGGGAGAGGAGGATCCAGCACCCCCACACCCCTACCGGCTGGGAGCTGCATGGACCCCATTGCCCAGTGGCTGGGAGACGTTTCCCCCCAACCCAACCCTGCAGGGCTGGAGCTAGGGGGTCCCCCCCGACCCCGTGGAGCTGGGAGCAGCGGGGAGCCCGCCAGCAGCGGAGTCTGGGGAGCTGTGCGGGGTCCCCCGGCCACTGAGCAGCTCTGGGGTCCCTCTGCTGCCACCATCTAGGAGCTGTGTGGGGAGCCAGCTGCTCATGGCAGCAGGGGAGCTGTAGGGAGGCCCCTGCCAGCGGCTGAGTAGCTCCAGGGTCCCTCTGCCACCAGCAGCTGGGAGCTGCGTCACTGTAGGGGGGGAAGCCCCTGCCAGCAGCAGCAGCTGGGCAGCTCAGGGGTCTCTACCGACAGCCAGTCAGTTGGGGGGTCCCGTTGCCCACGGGAGGGGCCCCCACAGCCCACAGAGGCTGGGCTGCTGCAGATTCCCGAATGTCATGGAGGTCGCTGGAAGTCACAGCCCTGATCACCATCACATAATCTTAGCCTTAATTTTGATAATACCTGCCTGTGTGTATATGCAAAGCGGCTTGTTGAACTACAGTTATGTATTAGTTTAGAAGATACACACAATAAACAAACAGGCACACACACACGCTCTGAAGTGCGTGTGTATCTGAATGTACTGATGAAGCTCACACCCACCTGTGACAGGCTGGGTCACAGAAACTCCCTCAAGACTGCCACTAGATGTGCTGGGACACCACCGAGAACCCCCCTGCCAGAGAAGGCTTCCCTCCACTCCTGTCTTGCTGAGCTAGTCGGCTACAGCACAGATGAAGGAGGTTGGGCCACACCCCCACTGCAGTTGACAGAAACTAAGAATCACTTAAGCTTCTCAGTTAACAGGGACTTTCCCAGCACCCAGTATTCAGTCATTCTGGGAGCCTAAATCCCAAATAAATCCATTTTACTCTGTATAAAGCTTATACAGGGTTAACTCATAAATTGTCTGCCCTCTATGACACTGATAAGTCAATTTGTGGGGAGGAAGAGAATGAAATTACCCAGAAAATTATTCACAGCGGACATAACTTTGAGCAAGCAATTTTCCTGCACCAGCTGTTATAAGCAAGGGTTTTGAAACTACTAAACATGCACGAGTGCAGCCTTTATTTAATTAAGCATTCAGTAACATTTTATTTGTATCTATTCTTAAGTTTCTGATTTTTATTTAGTCTGCCTTTGACTATTAAGTTCCAGATGTAGGTTGCATTTAGACTAATCCAACGAACAGTAATTGCAAGTTAAGTTTCAGTTTACAGCCTATGTAAATAATGAGTCAAAGACAGACTCAATAAAAGGAAATGTACACAGCTAGAAGCAGCCAGATTCAGGCTGCAAGGCTTTGGGAAGACTAAGCGATACTACAGAATTGGGAATTTAAGAAGGTTTTCCATTTGCCACGTGTGGAGGATCAGTTACAGGCTTGACATGGGGCGGGATGTGCTGGGAGCTATTTGCCTTTAATAAATTAAATATTAGGGTATTTCATTGCAAATCAAGGTATGTCTGCTCCATTTGGCAGACAGCTTTGGCATCCACTCTGAGCTTGAGCCTGATCCTGCAAAGTCTCACAGCCGGACCTAGAGCTTACTACTGTGAGCCACTCAGGTCAGCGGGAATATTTATGGTATCAAGTGTCTCAGGATTGATCTCTGTGCTTGTGACAGTGTAAAAACTGAAGGGGAAAGAAATATTTGGGGAACCTGTGGGGATTTCCCCCTGAATTTCCTCTCTTGGAATCCTGCAAAATCCCCCCACTGCCTGGGATGACTTATTCCCTGGCTCCAAGACATTTCTGAAGAACAAGTTAACCTTTGGGATGCACCCACATTTCCCTAAGGGATGGCAAGCAAGGCCCCACAAATCCTGTGGCACCTAGTTCTTCAGTGGTCATTATACATTTCCTTGTATTACTGAGCCTGAACTCAGTCTATTTCACACAGCTCCAAAATTTTCAGTTTTCAGTGTGCTGCAGATTTTTGTATCGACAGTGCACAACCACAGGGTGGGAAGATTTCACTAGGGATTTTGGCAGCTGGGTCAGATTTCAATTTTTGGCACTCAGTAGGCTTTTGGCAGTGGGAAGCAGATACATCTCACCCTCTTTAGTAAAGAGTCAGTTGATATGCTTCCAAATATTTATTTCACAAAATGAAGTGTTTAAGATCCCAAATGAAATACTCTGGAAATAGACAAGCTTAAGCACGTACCTATCGATATGTGGCCATGATGGGATTATGTGTCCAAATAAATTTCGAGCATAAACGTATGATTCTGTTATGTCCCATCTTTGACAGGTTGTGTCATCTACTGGATAGAACAAGGATCCCTGATTATTATTGCAGCTTTGCTGCTAACCTACTACAAATTTGGGTAAGTCACTGGAGCCCTTTTAGTCTTAAACAGCTAGAAAATTTGTTTATGAACAGAAGTGCTTTCACTGCAAACTAGATGTTGAAATCTGAGCAGAACTTTGCTGGATAAGTAGCAACTTGTATCACCAACAAATGTATGATGTAAGCAGAATGACCTGAATATATGGTAGTAGGCTCTCTGAACCAACAATTAATGAGACTTTCAGACCACCCAGCCTGTAATTGAGCAACAGTGCTATCATTAAACTAATAAGAGCATGGCTAGAGTTGTGGGGATATTACCAGCACTATATGCTGCTAAAGCATCATTCAGAGTTAGTTCAGGCTTGCAGGAAGAGATAGATAAGAGCAGCAAAAAAGCAAAAATGAGTTTGTGTTAGCCAAAGGGGTTAAAGGGAATAAGAAAGGCTTTTAAACATATCAAGGGAAAAGGGAGGTCCAGGGAGGAGGACAAAATTGATTCAGAAAGGGCCAAGATACCAGAAAGAAAAACACACAAACATTCAAGCAGTTATAAAGACAGGAAGAACATGTGAAAATAATAGTTGATGAAGGGAATAACTGCATAATTTGAACATGCAGATCTAGAGCCTGACTAGCCTGCCTGCTCTGCGGGAAGAGTCTTTTTTTTAAACAGAAAATCTCCTGCAAGGCAGGTAGAATGTTAAGGCTCCAGGAGTGTCCACCCAACAGATGTTATAAATGGTGGTGACCATTTATTAGTTTGATATATGGGATAGATCTTAGAGTAATAGGAGAAAATTAAGAAAAGGAAACTTTAGGCATAATATCCAAGAAAATTTCCTGAGAGTGACATATTTTTGGCAGTGGGATAGATGGAGTCCCAGTGCTTGGAATTGTTAAAACTAGCCTGAAACAAACTACCAGAATAATATCCTATAAAGAGCAATTCTGTATTAGCTGTAGAGAGATTGATTGGATGCTCATTCTAATTCCATCTACGATTCAGACACATCAAGACTAATACTTCACTCCAGAACAAGAGCAACCTCTAGTAACCTGGTCAGAGATTCACCCAGCCTACTACAGTACTGAAATATACAGAGATGCCACAGAGAGAAGCATTAATAGGTGGAGATTAAAGGAACAGCTCTAAAGATTACCATGGCAGCTACAAGATCTGCAAATAATTACTGTCATGAATGAGTACAAAATCATTTGACTTGCTTTTAAACCAAAATGTTTTAGATATTTTAAACTGTTGCTTCATCCAAGATTTGAAAGCCTTATAAATGTGCAGCATTCATTTACAGAGGGGGAAAAACACTTGCCTACAGAAAGACAAATTAACCATTGTCCTGTTTCTACAACGGAATCTAGGGGTTTCTCTCTCCCTTCCCTCCCCTCCCCCTCACACACATCCACCCACCATCAAGGTGAAAATTAAAACTTGGCAACCCCACACCTTTAGGTTCACTTCAAACTGCATACAAAGACCTAAAAAAGTTGTTACTTACCAATGATGGTTCATTTTGAAGTCCTCTATGCCAGTACTAGAGCAACAAGGTGTTCACAAAGGGATTGGTGACATTTCACTGACAGTGACCATCCCACAGTGAAAGGGCCTTTACTCCATCACGGAGAAGAGTATTCGACAGTTCAATGGACACACTTGAATTTTTTCAGCAATGACAGGACTTTGAAGTTCATAAGGGGAGGAGTTAAGTTAAGGAAAGTGTCAGGATAGCCAAAGAGCAGGCAGAAAGGAAAGTAACATGATAATTCATACTTCTATAGCACATTGTAAAATGCTCTGAGGTGTCCTGAGACAAACAGCCATTAAGTCTCACAACATCCCTATGAAGTATAGGCTGATCCCTACTCCTGACTGCCACAAATTGTGGTCTTGAGCAATTCACTCAAGTTCTTTGTGCCTCTGTTTCCCAATCTGTTAAATGGGATAATACAAGAGTGGGTAAACTTTTTGGCCAGAGGGCCACATCTGGCTACGGAAATTGTATGGCGGGTCATGAATGCTCACAAAATTGGGGATTGGAGTGCAGGATTGGGTGAGGGCTCCAGCTGGGGGTGTGGGCTCTGGGGTGCAGGAGGGTGCTCCAGGCTGAGACCAAGGGGTTCGGAGGGCGGGAGGGGGATCAGGTATGGGGCAGGGGCCACGGTTCCTGGCAAATGGGAGCTGCAGAGGTGGCGCTTGGGGCAGGGCAGCATGCGGAGCCCCCTGGCTGCCCTTAAGGGTAGGAGCCAGGTGAGTTGGGTGGGGAGAGCGTATGCTGTTGCTTCCAGGAGCCGCGCAGATCGGGGCAAGCCCCCGACACCTGGCTGGAACGCCGAAGCAGGGCAAACCCCAGATCCCACTCCCCTGCAGGAGCTTGAGGGCCGGATTAAAAATGTCTGGAAGGTTGGATGCGGACCCGGGCCATAGTTTGCCCACCCCTGGGATGATACCTACCTGCTGGGGTGGGACCTAGAGTTGTTATGAGGCTTAATTAGGTTTACTAATCTCAATAACATGCTCAGATGGGAAGCAGTACACAAGGACAATCTCATGCACTGTACTACAAACATCACCTTCAGTGTATAATATAAGTACAATACATTCAATATTATGACAAGGTTACTGGGAGAAAATTTCTACAGTATACTTTTGTAGCACAATTCCACAATACACATCATGCTAATCAGATCTCCTGTACAATGAAAGGACTGCCTTAGAAATGAAAGATGGTTATTCCCCTTATACAGACTACCAGGGGAAATAAGACTCTGATACATGATTCAAAATGACTCATGAGAATTGCTCACCAGGAGACATGTGCGTAGAGAAAACCTGAGCATGTTGGACACTCCTGGTTAAGTCTAAATCTTCCATGCATGAATACTGCAGCCAGGGCAAACTTTAGTAGTTTACAACCTTAACATTTCAAAAAATAGTCTGATTTCTTGTCTATCATGTATTCATTTAAAGGAAGTACATATGGCTGCACAAAGGTATAACCGTGGCCAATGGGAGCTGCAGGGGCAGCGCTTGTGGATGGGGCAGCGCGCAGAGTTGCCTGGCCACGCCTCTGCGTAGGAGCCGTAGGGGGGACATGCCGCTGCTTCTGGGAGATGCATGAGGTACATAAAAAGGGTATACCATGGTGTGCAACAAAACTCATGTGTAGGGTGAAATGTGCAGAGGGCCAGCAGGAGTCTCCTTTTAAGTCTCCCTTAAATCCTAAAAAAAAAAAAAAGAAGTTTAACTGGGACTATGCATAAGCTTTATGCTGGCCCTTTGCAGAATGAAGAATTTCACCCCTGGGGCTCGTCTTCACTACAGGTTTCTTCCCCCCCATACACAAGGTAGTTGTTTGTAATTTAAATCAAGGTACTTCACAAGTTCATAAAGGCTAGTGTGGACACTCCATGTGCCATTGATCCTGGCTACAGATATCTGTTCTTTACTTTCAGAGCAAATGTACAGAGAGTGCCCAAACTAGCTTTTACAAATGTTCTGAGTACTTTAAATAATTAATTCATATTAATTTAATCTAGTCTAGTGTAATTTAATGTCTAGTGTAAACATAAGAGTGAATTTGGAGACAAAAAGAAAAGGAGTACTTGTGGCACCTTAGAAACTAACAAATTTATTTGAGCATAAGCTTTCGTGAGCTACAGCTCACTTCATCGGATGCATTCAGTGGAAAATTTATAGATTTATAAACAGTGGGGTGGGGAGATTTATATACATAGAGAACATGAAACAATGGGTGTTACCATACACATTGTAACAAGACTGATCACTTAAGGTTAGCTATTACCAGCAGGAGAGCGTGCGGGGGGGGGGGGGGAGGGGGAAACCTTTTGTAGTGATAATCAAGGTGGGCCATTTCCAGCAGTTGACAAGAATGTTTGAGGAACGGTGGGGGGTGGAGGGAGGGAATAAACATGGGGAAATAGTTTTACTTTGTGTAATGACCCATCCACTCCCAGTCTCTATTCAAGACTAAGTTAATTGTATCCAGTTTGCAAATTAATTCCAATTCAGCAGTCTCTCGTTGGAGTCTGTTTTTGAAGTTTTTTTGTTGAAGAATTGCAATTTTTAGGTCTGTAATCGAGTGACCAGAGAGACTGAAGTGTTCTCCAAGTGGTTCTCCAGTGGTTTTTGAATGTTATAATTCTTGACATCTGATTTGTGTCCATTTATTCTTTTATGTAGAGACTGTCCAGTTTGACCAATGTACATGGCAGAGGGGCATTGCTGGCACATATCACATTGGTAGATGTGCAGGTGAACGAGCCTCTGATAGTGTGGCTGATGTGATTAGGCCCTATGATGGTGTCCCCTGAATAGATATGTGGACACAGTTGGCAACGGGCTTTGTTGCAAGGATAGGTTCCTGGGTTAGCGGTTCTGTTGTGTGGTGTGTGGTTGCTGGTGAGTATTTGCTTCAGGTTGGGGGACTGTCTGTAAGCATGCAGACTAACACGGCTGCTACTCTGAAACCAACTTGGAGACAGTGATTCTTCATTTATGTTCTCGTAGAATACTTGGCCCATTACACACTTTATACCTTCACATCTGTGACAGGCAGGTAAGCAAGCATTGTGTCATTTACAGATGCAGAAACAGAGCTACACTGATTTGTCCAATGCCCCAGAAATCTGTCAGAGTCCAGATTTGAATAAAGGAATTCCTTATTCCCAGTTCTGTGCTCTGATTCCATTGCTCTTTGGAATTGTGAAAGCACCTAATCGTTTTGTAGTGCATTACATTATTCCTATTGCTATTCTGGTCACAGTGAAATCACAGTGTAGAGTGAGAGTATGATTTCTCTCTATGGGGGCTCAGTTTTGTACAGAATAAGACAGAATGACTTTGTTTAACCCTCCCCTTAATCTGACTTTTCCAGAGGAGCAAAGATAAAGACAAAGTAACATCCTCATGAAATATGGCTCTTTTCTTCTCCTGGGTCCAACCCCTCACTTCCAAAAGCAGATTGTCATGACAACACACACAACCTGGAGACAATCCAGCCAATAAATCTGCAGAGAAAGCAGCCATCCCAAGTGTGCAAAGAATGCTGCTGCTTTAAACCTCCAAAGGCACAATAACCCCCACACAAATTAACCTTATTAGTCCGCTGTAGGCCTGCCAGAGTGCTGGTAAATATTTTCAAACCTGCAGGACCCCCGATGCCCTCCCCGCCCCGCAGGGTGGAAGCCCCGAGACCCCCATCCTGCAACTGAAGCCCAAAGCCCCAAATGAGGGGGAGTGGGGGGAGGAAGGAGACGCACATGGGGGATTCCGGGAAATAATCTCTGAAAATTTAAGCCCCGCCTATGGTGAAAAATAACACACCCCTTGGCACACTAACAGCTGCATTATCACAGAAGCAGCACACAAGTGACTATGCCTCAAGTCTTTTCTCCTCCCGTCCCCAAGAGGAGAATTAGACCACAATGTTTCACTAGTCCAGCAGGAAGATTCAACACCCGCCTCTCTCAGGTTTCTCTCCGATCAAAGGTGTGTTTGCAGGTTGCCCGCTCACTGAACCCTCTCTGTGCCACAAGTGTCAATGGGACCCTTTTCATGCTCAAATCTTAAACAAAAGGAAAGAGTTTTTCGTAGGTAAAGAAGGAAAGGGAGATAGGAAGAAACATGCTTTAAAAAAAAGTTTGGTGATATTGTTACAATAGTGCTTTTTCCTTACACTGGCATCCCTGTGCACAGATGGGAAGGAGGCACAAAGCTGCGTCCTAGGTCATACTGAGTTATTCTGTGTGGTGGGAACAGAATGCAGGACTTCCAGTTACAAGTCCCCCATTTTGGACACTGATATGCCCATATGATCACAGTTTATTGACCCTATAATGCTAAAACAAGTGGCAAACTACTGAACAAATAATAAAAAAACAACACTCCCAGAACACACTGTCTCATTACCTTCCTATAATATTTCAGCTGAGTCATGAACAGGAGGAGCAGCAGACCAGAGTTAGATTTTCCCTTCTAACTTCCACCCTCTCCATTTTCAGCTAGCTATAATTTTTGAAACTTTTACTTTTTTTAGCCTGAAATTTTTCAGGCTTGGTCTCTCCACCTGAAGGTGAATTGTTTTTCCCTTGAAAGTCTGAGCAAAAAAGGTTCAGCCTTCTTAAGAGTGAGAAAAAAAACATGTCCTACCATGAAAAGGTGTCTTGCAAAATGGAATGTGATTGTGCAATAAGAGTCTCTAGTGTTATGTGTAGACAGGTTTACCCATCCGTGAAATGGGAAGAATGCTCAGAGGTTCTCTTATCTCTCTCTTTAGGCCCAATCCAGCTCCCACTGTAGAAAGACTCCTCCTGACTTCAATGTCAATTGGATCAGGCCTTGCAAGCTCGGATATCCTCCGACGAAAGGTGCTATTGGAGGCTTTTGAAAGCTCAGATAATGAACTACACACAAACTGGAGAGTTGCAACAAACAAACATCGCCATAAGATTATTTGCATGGGGAAGACAGAGCTGTTATTTGCAACACTGGCTAAGCCAGGAGTGTCATATTTTCTTCTAAATCTGGTCCTCAGTAGTTAGGCTTTGCTTAACCCTTCAGAGTGCAATCAAAAAATCCTGTGCCTACCTTGAGGGCTTTCACAGCTTTCTTCATCACTGTTGTCCTGGCAGTTATTTTGACTGTCGCATACAAAGCTTTTATCGATGCAAAGGCCGTTCTTACAGTGGAATCGGGCAGTAGAGCACAGCAAGGGATTTGCTGCTGTGAAAACAAAAGTGTGATCTTTCATTAGAAACTAGTTCTCACCCAGACAGAGAACTACTCCCTAAGGGCTCCTACAAAGATGGGTCACAACTCAACATTTGGTCTGTTTGCTGAGCCTGTGGGAGTAACATGACAGTCAAGTAAACTGAGTACTTCTAAATGATGGGAGTTGGAAGTTTCAATTCATGTAATATTCATTAGAATTATCAGAGAGCTACCACAGCTGTGATAGGCCTTCTCTTCAAACTGTATTACTCACTCTTAGATGTTTAAACATTACTCCTATTTTAGGCAGGGCTGTTCGCCTATTATTAAGGTTGCCCAACACTTCCCATTATAAGCAAAACAGGCACGTCTAAAACTTTGCCCAACTTTAACCATTTGAGCAGATGTTTCTTATGCCAGGATGTTTGTTATGCCTCAGGCTCTATTTTTGTGTGTGGGGAAAATTTTAGCCAAAACGGTTCAGCCATTTCCGAGAACAAGACTACGGGAAAATATTTTGCCCATGTTAAAACAATTCAGGCAACCTTTTCTTATAAAGGCTCTAGAACCTCAGGCTGTGCAACAGGGACTTGAAACTTATCAGGTGGTGACCTTTGTATCAAAGATGAGCCTTTTGTCATCTCCCTGAAAACATAGCCAAGTTATAGGCCTCAGAGAAACTGCAATTTGCCAGTGCTCAGTAGAGACTTACTGGAGCTTCACAGCTTAATTCCCCAAAGATTCCATCAAGAATGGGCATGCTCTAGACTTCGGGTGAGCAGGACTTTCCAGCAATTACAGTTCCCAGCTGCTCTGGGCCATGACGGGTCTTGGTCTGACCCTAGAACTGAGAGCAGAGAGCATGTCTCATAATGCATATGTATGAGGGGACCGAATCAGGGTTGCACAGGCAATCTTAATTCTGAAATTTCCTAACTTTTCAGAGCTTGACTTTGTAACCTTAATAATGTTCTTTTAAGTTTTTGTATATGTAATATTTATATTGTGATAGTGCTTAGGAGAACCAGTCATAGGCAAGGACTCCAGTGTGCCAGGTGCTGTACAAACACCCAACAAAAAGGCTCTATATGGTCAAAGATTTTATAATTTAAGTAGATTCACAGAAGCAGAAAAATTTCATCATCCACTTTCCCCTTCTAACCTAGCATTGTTAGTTACAGCACATTTACTGTTCTGTCCAGTCTCATTTGAAAAGTCTCAAGCTGAAAGATTTCCACCACTTCCCTTAGGAGACTATTCCACACTCTAATACATCTCACTGTCAGGATAAATATCAGGGAAATCTGCCAAAGTTTCCACTTCCTTAATTTCATCGTTCTACTCCTAGCTATACCCTTAGTATCACACTTTGCACCCTTCATATAACCCAGCATATGTAACCATACCTTCCTTCTTACTCATTGCTTAGCCAAGCTAGACATTATTTAACTCTTTTAATATCTCCTCGTAAGTCAATCCCTCCAGCCCCTTAATCATTTTTGTCGCTCTTTTCTGAAATCCCTCCAGTTTCTGGAAACGGAGGCGATTCAAACTGAATGCAATATTCAAAGTTAAACTTTAAAAAGAAGTTGACAATGCCCTTTTATAAGCCTTGTTTGTTTCCAAGTGTGGAACTGCCACAATTACCAGGAGATTACAGTTCTCAAAGACTAACAGGCTGCCTGCTTTTTTTTTTTCCTTCTTTAAAACTAACCAAAAGAGCCTCCCAAACAATACATCTTCTGAATCTTTGAAATGAAACATAGTTTAAAGACCTCTGTTCATACAATCACCTGTAGATAAGAGACACACCACACACACCTTAGCAAATTACACATATACAACCCTGTAACCCTGCAATGTTCATTTATAACGAAAATGCCAACTCTGCATTGCCTTTAAGCTAAATGCATGGCGTGTAGATTTCATAGTGGACACCAGGGTCTACAGTACCATTGCTCCCAGAGAAACTGAGCAGAAAGTAAAAACAACGAGGAGTCCTTGTGACACCTTAGAGACTAACAAATTTATTTGGGCATAAGCTTTTGTGGGACATAACCCACTTCATCAGATGCACGGAGTGGAAAATACAGTAAGCAGGTACAAATATACAGCACATGAAAAGATGGGAGTTACCTTACCAAGTGGGGAGGTCAGTGCTAACGAGGCCAATTCCCAACAGTTGACAAGAAGGGGTGAATATCAACAGAGGGAAAATTACTTTGAATTGGTCTTATTAGCACTGCAAAAAGTAATTTTCCCTCTGTTGATATTCACCCCTTCTTGTCAACTGTTGGGAATTGGCCTCGTTAGCACTGACCTCCCCACTTGGTAAGGTAACTCCCATCTTTTCATGTGCTGTATATTTGTACCTGCTTACTGTATTTTCCACTCCGTGCATCTGATGAAGTGAGTTATATCCCGAAAGCTTATGTCCAAATAAATATGTTAGTCTCTAAAGGTGCCACAAGGACTCCTCGTTGTTTTTACTGATACAGACTAACACGGCTACCCCTCTGAAACCTGAGCAGAAGGTAGAGGCGTAGTTTAAGCATATTGAAGGTATTATCTTTAGCCACATCTGGGGAAGGGTAGAAGATCAAAGGATCACTATGATCATTTGTAAGGCACACTCACAGCTATATATTGCTTGCACACAGGAAATTATGTAATTCATAACCGATTACATATGTGTTGAGCTGATGTATTTTAAAAACGTGCAATCTTTAACTTCTCATTCCACCACCTCAAAGGATTTATTATTCAAGGCACCTTGGTCCAAAGCTCCTTCTAGTCCCGTTTGTTCAAGAATAACCCAAAGATCACAAATCATTTCCTTAGACTTTAATCCTCTAACTTCATTCTCTCTCTAGGGGTGCCATCTCCTCACCGCATTCTCACAGGGCCCAAAGCAGTCACTACAGGCCATCAACTGATGGCATCTTAAAGAAAGGTCAGAGATGTTGGTGCTACCATAGAGACACCTCAGTGTGGGGGGGAGCACAGAGATGAAAAGAGAATGTCCCCCTGTGCAGTGGACAGTGATGTATCACGGTTCAAATTGCTCCTTTTGTTATCTGAGAAAGCTGCTGTCTGTTGTCCTCCTCCTGACCTTTAAATGTCATTAAGGGAAAAAAAATCCAGCGTGCTCTGGCAAGAGTGAGCAAGTGCTTGCTGAAAGCTGCCATCTGCAGATCCAGAGCTCATCAGCGTATTTACCAACTCTGGTTAATAGCAGCAGAGTTGCCTGATTGAATATAATCTTTCCTTACTGCTATGCTATATCCTTGCTGTAGTTACTGATACAAAAGGGTCTAATTCAGCCATGCGCAAAGGTTTTAACACAAGTCAAAATGTATCAAAACTAACTTTCTGTTGTGACTTCCCTGAAACCCACTGATGGGGAGAAAGGAAGATAAATTATTTTTCTGTCACTTTCATAGCAAGCTTGCCCAATTTGGGGGAAATTCACCCATGGCACACAAGTCCCATTTCAAGCTTTTAAGTCACACTTAAGTGACGTATAGGCTTTGTGCTGATTTTCCATACCGGGGTGAATTTCACTCTTTGAAATCAAATAACTATATTGTTTTTCTAACAGCCAGCTCCCAGGATCTGAATGTCCAGCCAGGCTCTTTGTCCTTCCATCCCCACCAGTAATAAAGAGTCAGCAGTCAGATGATGCACGAGGTAGACGAGCTCTACCACAGCCAAATTGGCTCTGCAGGGCTGTGTTAGTGAAGTCAGCAGGTGTGTAATCCAGGGACCAGCAGAGCAGGAGAGGAGACAAAGATGACAAAGAGAGGAATGAGAGAAGATAAGCAATGCCTAGACCATGGAAGTCATCCTGAGAGAGAGAGACAGGGAGCAATTTCTTACTATGATCCACTCTTTTCTATTCAGTGAAACTCTCTTATCTAAAGAAAGTTAAAGCTCGATAAACATGAATGCGGAGCCCTACCCCACCATTCACTGCCCGATTATAACAGAACTGTCAAGTTTAGCAAGGGCACCAGTAATAAAACTGGGGAACATACCCTTGGCAAGTAGCAGCAGGCTGACCTGGGTTGGTTTATAAAAAAAGACAAAGCTCAGGAGTGAGTGTTTGGAGGGTGCAAAGAGTGGCTGGTTATGTTTCAGTGTTTAATGTTGATCAACTGCAAACAATAATGCTTTAGTAACTAAGAATATAAAGACTTTCTAGGGAGGACCTGTGACCCAGACCCCCCCTCCAGCTGCTGAGCCCCTACCACCTTCACCTGGACCCCCCTACCGCCTCCCATTACCATTGCATCCAGAACCCCCCAACCAGCCCCTGTGCATCCAGATCCCTCACTGAGCCGCCCGCACCCAGATTGCCCCCCCAACCCTGTCAACCCACACCAGGATTCCCCCACATGAAGCCCCTCCACACTTGGATCCTGCCTTGCTAAGCTTGCCTGCCCACACAGAGGGACAGGACCCTGGGGTGCTTCTGGGGCAGGCCCGAACCTTGCGCTGTGTCAGGGTTGGATGCAGCCTCACTGCTGAGTCCGTGCACAGTGATCTCCCACCTTTGTGCGGCCAGTGGCCTGTGCGCCCCAATGCCATGCTGGAGCCGCCACATTTATTTAACATATAAAATCTGGAGAATTTTGCAGAATTTTAAAAAATTTGGTGCCGAATTTTAATTTTTGGGGGGCAGAATGTCCTCAGGAGTAGAGTTTACACTTTCTGATGAGGCAGGTTTCTGACAGTTATTAACACTGTAAATCTCCTGTTGCTACTGAGAGGCCCTGCAGTTACAAAGCAAAAAAACCACAAGACGATTTAGGTAGTAAACAGAGAGTGTGCATCTAAATCAGGGTTAAAGAACTGAACGTCTTCTTCTTGTGTAGTATTGATTTGTTGAAACAAACAAGAGGTTTCTCCATGTGCAGGTAGACTTGGCACTTACTACAATTTTCTTCATCGCTGCCATCTGGACAGTCCTCAAAGCCATTGCACCGGAAGCGGCCAATGATACAATGGATCCCACTAGCACAGGGGAAGAACGTGGAGCCACATTTGGATTTGGCTTTTGCTGCAAGACAAGAAACACAAAGAAAGCCAGAATTAGGGAAACAATTTGCAGAAGATTAAAACATCTTCCTATCAGAAGGATCTAAATGCAGGGCTGACCAGACACTCCCCATTACAAGACGTTGCTTTCAGTTCTTATAATTTTGTCAAGATTAAGTCATTTAAAGGACAAAATTTTCCATGCAGGGTATCTGCCTTGGCTGATTTTTTTTGTTATTTTATTTTGAGGGTGGGGGGTTTGTGTTTGTGTTTGAGGGTGGGGGGTTCTGCAGCTAAAACCCCCGAAGATTCTGTCTGCATAGAGCAGACTCGGACCTGGACTTTCCCGGCAAATGGAGCTCTGGACTGCTGAGGACCATGCTGGGTCTATAGACCTGAAAGGAGAGCAGTGAGCCTGTCTCTCAGGTGCCCAGGACGAATTGCCTACTGGGCTTGGGCAACGTGGAGGAGGGAGATGCCTGATTCAAATGCAGAAGAGACAAGAGCCAGAGGGTTGTGAGGAGGAAGACTGGGACTGGAGGGTGGCAGGAGAGAGGGAGGGAGGGAGGGGAGGAAAATTGGTAGTCAGGGTGTGGGAGGAGACAGGGACTGGCTGAGTAAAGAGTGGGACAAGAAACTGAGGTGTGAGGAGGACAGCAATATTGGACAAGGAGCCTGGGGAGAGAGATTGGGACTGGGATTCTGTGGGGATGGGGGACAGAGAACGAAGGGGAGGGGTTGAAGGGGGTGCTAGAGGCCAGGATCAGGGAGAGAACAATCAGATGAGGAGCAGGAAGTGGGGAACGAGGGCAAGCTGGGCAAAGAGACTGGGGGCAGAAGGGGGAAATTGAGATAGGCAGTCCAGAGGGGGGACAGGTTAGAAGGAATGGAGAGAAAGGGGCCACACTTAGAGCATGATCCCCTCCACAGCCTGGAATATAACCCAAAATTTCTGAGTCTCACCATCCCTCTGCTGTCAGAAAATATCTGTGAAACCCACTGGGAAAGTATGTGTCCACACAGAGAACCTGTGATAGCCCACTACAGTTCTGGTCCCGCAGTAGGTTGTCATTCCCTATCAGTTACTCCATTAGCACAAGTGGCAGAGGTCCGTGTGGTGGCTCTAAAGATTTTAATCCTGCTGATGACCCAAGTGGGTGTCAATATGATGTCATGTGATGGATTTTTTTTTTTTGATTAACAAAAACACCTTAGGAAATCACACACAAAATTTTGATAAAAGATTATTAAGGTTGTAAAGTTAACTACTAAAAAGTTAAGAATTGCCACAATTAAGGTTGTCTGTACAACTCTCAGAGATACTGTAGTGATGAGAATCAAAGAGATGCCCATGAAGAAACGAATAATTCTGTCTTCAGAGCATGGTTTGAATAACGTGCAGTACATAAGGCCTGGGGATATACTTGATTAATGAAGATAAAGCAAAATACTGAATAGCTGATCACTAGTGCACTCAATGAGACAGTGGTCCAGTGGAAAAAACAGTATGTGATCATATAATTAAAGACCGTATCATAATGCAAGCGGTCTGAATTAAGGCTGAACAGGCAACCTTAACTCTGGCATTTCCTAACTTTTGAGTGCTTGACTTTGCAACCTTAAGGGTTCAATTAAAATGTGTGTGTGTGTAATACACTGATTGCATGGTATCCCTTACTCCTCTATCATGTGGCTTTTCTTTGATTGTAAACACTGTAGGGCAGGGACCATGTCTGTCTATATTTTGACAGCATCGGCATAACAGTAAATAATGAATACTCAGTGTCAAAATGTACACAGCAAACCAGATTTAAGAACGATATTGCAATAAATCCCAGGCTACTTAGGACTTCACATTTGTTAATTTTCTGCATAACACGGCCACTCACATCATGATGGCAAGAGCAAAAACATAACTCTGAGCCATGGGCTCAAAAAGCCTCAGTTTCTACCACATGAGCTCAAGACAAGTTCCATTTAACTGTTAGCATCACAGCGTTCATGGCACAGTTGAGCAGCTTTGATTCCACCAAGTAGAAGCCAGTGGTACAGACGTATTCTAGTCAGGTCATAACATTTCATATTTCTATCCTGCCCTTCCTTCCCAAAGATTTCAAAGAGCTGTACAGATTATAGATATACCCTACAACGGAAATACTTGCAAGGAAGAAGACAGCAATCAACTGGTACAGAATACAATCAATGCACAACCAAAAAGCCAGGGGAAGAAATATCTTTCCACGGTCAATGGGGCGGACACTTGTTAGGGTACAAATCACTTCTAAGCTAAGTTTCCCACCTGTGGTTACCACCACCAAAGAACAAATGTTCCTCCAAAACATCCCCCTATAAGAAGATTTAACATGTTTGCTCAAACTCCTTTATCCATTCCCTTCCAGTTTTTCACATTGGCATGCAGCTAGCATTTCCCTGAAGCTGTATTAGTGGATTCTGGCCTCTTTGAAAGGTTTCTTATACGTCACAGCCAATCACTGATCCAGTTCACTCACTCACTACTGTGTACTTGCATGCAATCAGACCTGTTCAAGTGTGTGTGTGTGTGTGATTATAATGAATACATATTGTCCTCCAGTCACTAGCCTTAGAGAGAAGACTTAAATTGTACAACTAATGGAGAGTCTCCTTTGGCCCAGATGGTAATGGCCTGTTTTCTTGGAGTAAAACATCCCCAGTTCTAACCCCACCATCACGTGTTGATATCTATGCACTTGCACCACATGGATTTTATGAGGACTCCCTGAACGGGAGATCAGAGCGTGATGGTGATAGGCAATGCTTTTATGCCCAAAATGAATCTGCGCCTCACAGACTGGAAAAGTTTAACCAGTTTAGGGGATGGTGAAGAAGTGTTACAAAAAGACAGCAAAGGAGGCATAAGGAGTGCAACAGTGGGGAGGAAAAAGGAAAGGAAATAACTAAGACAGGTGAGGGAGCAAAGAAGCCAGGACTCTGGAATCAATTCGGAGGAGATTCTCTCTTTCAGAGATAAAGTCAACACAGCTGCAGTGAAATCTTCCCTGATGTCTCTCAGCAGATATTATTATATACACTGTTTAAAGAGCATTCACAGCAACTGTTACTTGATTTAGTATCCTTCCAAACCCAAGTCATGCTGTTCCTGCCCTACTCTTTACAGTATTAGTAGTTCTCAGTTAGGATTATGAAGTTAAGATGTATCACTTCAGGTATTCACCAAATACCATTTTTTCCTGAACAGAATCCAAGGTCCACTCAGAAATAATAGGCCATTGCTTTGAAGAAAATAGGCGATAAATTATCCTGGAGTTACTGCCATGTTTAAACACACTAACTTTGGTAGTGGAAAAATCTCAACTGAAAAATATTTTATGTCTTCAGAACTCTTTCCATATTGCATTAGAGCTACATATCTTAATAGCCCTATGCTCGGAGACAAGTCCATACTTCACTGAGCGTTTTACGCTTCAGCTGCAGAATCCAAGGACCACCGAAGTACCCCTATGGCAAGCACAGTCTCTGTTCACATCCACCAGGTATCTGGTTCTTTAAAGTCAGGACACAAATACACTGGTAGGTCAATGTGGGAAAGCTTCAACTGCTGTAGCCTATGCTGCACCTGCTGTATAGATAAATGGAGGACTTCCGTCTACAGTCCTTCCCATTCAGCCCCTGCTCACTAGCACCAAATCCAGAAGACAATAAAAACAGGCTGATGAGTCACAAGAGGCAGCATACTGATATTCTAAGTTACACAGGACGTACAAAGATCCTTACTTATTTTCAGTTTTCCCCTCTTGACACAGGTCACCCAAAGCAGGGGATTTAAATTTGCACTCCAGGAGAAATAGCATGACTGCTTTTACATAATTAGATCAAGTACAAAGAAAAGCAATGAGCTGGAATTCAACCAGTCAATATTTTTTTGGCACATCTATGTGCCTTTGCTTGAAATTGGAGGAATTTCCCCTTGTCCAGACCCCACTTGATAACGTGTCATGGCAGATGTGACCCAAGAGCAGTAATTTATACACACATCAGCTGAAACAGAATATGCACACAGAGTAAAATGAGAACTGACAGTGAGCTGCAGCACCATGGACACTGGGAAGAACAGAACAAGTGCATCCTTTCACCATTGAAACATGCATTTCAGATCCCCTTTTGGCCACCATTAACCACAGAGTAAATCCCCTGTTGCCAAAAAGCACCACCTGTCTCTCAAAATCCAACAAAAAGGTAACTGATTCAGTTAGTTTGGGAAGAGCGCTTCACCACAGCATAAGTTGGTCTCTAAAATGAAACCCCACGCTGATTCACTAATGAAGGGTGAAATTCACCCGGTGCAAACAGCTAGTACAAAGTCTATGCTCAAGTTAAGTCCCAGTTGAGTCCTATTTTGGCAGCTTTATGCTGCCCCACTGCACAGAGGTCAATTGCCACCAAAAAGCAAAGCTGCTTTATAGCTTTTATAGCTATTTCCATAGAATTGGGTTGTATATTCCAGCACAGAAATGACAGCTTGCAGGCATCATTCTGCAGCATTGATTAAAAGAACATATTACTACTAGCTTTAGGGCACCAATAGAGAACCTCAGAAGATAATACATTCCCTTTTTAAAAAGTTTAATCTGTTTTATGATTTTTCAGCATGGAGAAGAACAATTCCCTACAGCGTGGAACCAAACAGAGACATGGCACATATAACGTTCAAGCCTAATTATACATGGTTGGATTAACAAAATTATCAAGCCCCACAGCTCAATCAGAGGGTCCCAAAACATGACTGGGAATGGACAGCCTTACAATGGATCCTCATTATTGGAAGCACCGATGCTTTTGTACTGCATAATTAACTGAGTGTAATGTCGCAACTGATCAACCAAGATATCAGATGTGCTACCGAATTACCAGCAAGCAAGGTGTGGGGGCGGGGGGGGGGGGGAGAGAGAGGAGTAACAAACAAGGGCTAGGTGCAAAAGATCCAAGCAGCCTCGCAGAGGGAATCCAAATATTGGTCAACAGCACACTGCTGGGAAGTCATAAAGAGAAAGGCTTTTGAGAAGCCAGAGGCACCTGCTAGGTGGCCACTGGGCTGGAACAGTCCCAAACTGCAGGGCTTATTTTAAAACCTATTTATTACAATTAGTGTTTCTTCTTGTTGTACTGAGCTTCGCAAATAAAACCTCAAAGAAGAAAACTTGCTGACTGAGCTTTAGTTCCTGAACCATGTCACCAGCATTTTGCATCTATGATAGTATGTGACACAGAACAGGCAGATTTCCTATTTTTAATTAAGGCAATTATTTTAAAAAGTGCTCTCTAACTCTACAGTCATTTTCAGATGGGGGCCAGGGAAATATGGCTAACAACATAGCCAGGTAAGCAGCAGACATTTTGAGGCTATCCGCAGCTGAAAGTGAACAACATGCATTTCAATATCACCATCTTTCCATTCAATCTGTTGCCTCAGAACCTCCCCAGGTAGCAATCATGCAAAGTAGCTGCATGCTGCTTCACAATCACAGGTCTCAATCCTACAGTAACAATGATGTATTTGACTAATCAAATCTTGGTACCTTCCATGCAACAGCAGCTACTCTCTAAACTGATTCTGTACCCTGTGCAGATGCTGCATCACTTCACTGCCACGGATATATTCTTAACCACCTCTCTGCCAGTTCACCCTAACTCCAGCTGCTCTTGCAGTGGCCCTCTGTTGATACTCTGACATTTCACTGAAGTCACCATGGAGCATCGTGGGGAACCAGGCCACAGGGCAGTACTAGAAGTTCAAATGGCTTGATGCAACGAGGATGCGAAGCAGCAGCACAGCAACTACTCTGTGACAGAGTTATACTGCTCCCTCTCTCACTCACACTCCATGCTCGGAAGCACAGTGATTAGCATAAATGGAAGACAAGGAAGATGACTCAATTTCAGGCAACAACACTGCATACGCAGGCCTGGCAATGGGATACAGCGCCTTTCACCTCTCGATTGCTGCTTCAAAATCCAAACCAGCTCAGCTGTGACAGAAAGTTGCAACCAGCTAGTTAATTAGTGGGTTTGGTAGTTTCAGTCCATTTCCCAGTGGGCAACCAACCATCACCAAAAACTGCCACCATCACCACCACCAGCAGTCACAGCACACTGTATGGGTGTGGGAATGCATCATCCTCTGCCTTAAAGGTGGTCCCATGAGGGGCACATTGGCAGGGCCTCTCTGGAAAATAAGGCGGTCAACCGGGCACCATTCCTCAGTACCACGTTCTTACACAAAGTCAGTTACACTGTATATTCACACACACAATACAAATGTGATTATCCAAACCTCAATTCGCTTTTGCCCAAAACAGGGCCATTTACCAGCATGTGAGCAAAACCTTTTGGTGACCAGAGTCTAGTGTCCTTCAGAAAACTCCCAAGGTTATCTGTTTTTATTCCCTCCCCTTTGATCCTTGTCTAACCATTCAAACTGTGTAGATACACACACAGATCTTTAAGCAATTATTACTAGAGGAACACAATAGAAAATGTGTCTTAAATAGAAACCTATTTTAGGCTCTGTATTTTTTCTAGGGAGCAATTAAGGAATCAATAGTCAGTTACACTGGTGGGAATAAATCAGCATCTGCCCCATACCAGACACCCCACTCACCTACAGCACACAAATATAAAAGGAAAAGAATTTAAAAGAGTAAGACTCACAGCCCCTTAATACGGCCACAAAAAAAAGAGCTCAGTTTCCTTTGAAAGAGGAAGACATTTTTGCTCTTGTGGTGCTAAAGGGATGGTAGCTTTTGCTTGCTCTAATTTAAGTATTAAGGGACAAATCCAAAGTCAGCTCTGTCGTACCAGTGTAATTCCAGAGTAACTTCACTGAAGACAATGGAGTCTCTCTGGATTTACATTGGTGTAATGGGATCCAGCCTTAAGGCACTGCAGCACTAGTAAATCCACATTCTGCTCAGAGCACGTGTGTTAGTTAATACAGTTCACCACCTTGTTTTTGCCTAGTGATTAGCGCAGGGGACAGCAGAAAAAATGGTTACTCACTTCTCGTAACTGTTGTTCATGTCCATTCCAATCAGGTGCGTGTGCATGTATGTGCACGATGGCTGGAAGATTTTTCCCTTAGCAGCATCCGTCAGGCCAGCCTGGGCACCCCCTGGAGTCGCACCTTCATGGCACTCAATATAGAGCCGTGCTGACCTGCCACCCCTTCAGTTCCTTCTTGCCCGCTACTCAGACAGAGGGGTAGGAGGGTGGGTATTGGAATGGACACGAACACCACATCTTGAAGAACAACAGTTACAAGGAGTGAGTAACCGTTTTTTCTTCAAGTGCTTTTTCATGTCCATTCCAATCAGGTGACTCCCAAGCCAAGTTCAGGAGGTGGGATCAGAGCTGTCCACTGATTGGAGTACTGCTCTTCCGAAGACCGCATCATCTCTGGCCTGCTGGGTAATTGCATAATGCGCGGCAAAACTGTGTATGGAGGACCACGTCACAGCTCTGCAGATTTCCTGGGTGGGAACTTGAGCCAGGAATGCTGTCGATGAAGCCTGCACCCCCTGATAGAGTGTGCAGTGATCAGCGGTGCGGGAACACCTGCCAGATCGTAGCACCCACGGATACAGGACACAAGCCATGATGAGATGCGTTGGGATGAAACCAACTGACCTTTTATCCTGTCCGCCACTGCCACGAACAACTAGACCGACTTTCTGAACGGTTTCATTCTCTAGATGTAAAAGGCCAGCGCTACAGACATCCAGAGAGTGGAGTCTCTGCTCCCTGCTGCTGGAATGAGGTTTAGGGTAGAAAACTGGGAGGAAGATGTCCTGGTTGATGTGAAACTGAGAGACGACCTTCAGGAGAAAAGCAGAGTGAGGCCTAAGCTGAACCTTGTCCTTATAGAACACCTTGTAGGGAGGGTCTGATGTCAAGGCCCTGAGCTCAGACACGCTCCTGGCTGAGGTTATCGCCAACAGGAATGCAACACTGTAGGAGAGGTAGAGCAGGGAGTATGTTGCTAAAGGCTCAAAAGGGGGGCACCCATGAGCCTAGAGAGGACCAAGTTGAGGTCCCAGGCAGGGACCGGTTGATGGACATGAGGGTGTAACCTGTCGAGCCCTTTTAAGAATCGGCTGAGCATGGGGTTAGCGAAAAATCAAGCAGTATTTGCACGCCCGAGTGGAAGGCCGAGATGGCAGCTAGGTGTACCTGTATAACAAACGAGACCCCCTTGTGCTTCAGATGGAGGAGGTAGTCCAGAATGTGGGCACTGAGCCAGCATTGAGGCCAATGGCGCTGCGCTGACCAGATCGAGAATCTCTTCCACTTGGCAAGATATGTGGCTCTCGTAGAGTGTTTCCTACTGCCAAGGAGGACCTGTCTGATCTGGTCTGAACAGGAAAGCTCCAATGGATTTAACGATGGAGCTTCTACACCGTAAGATGGAGTGACTGGAGGTTCGGGTGTTGGAGACGTCCGTGATCTTGTGTGAGACAGTCCAGGGAGAGCGGTAAGGTAATCAGCGCTCCCAAGGATATGTCTAGGAGGGAAGTGTACCAGTGCTGACGGGGCCAGGCCGGTGCTATCAGTATGACCTGAGCTCGATCTCTGTGGATCTTGAGCAGCACCTTGTGAATGAGCGGTATCAGTGGAAAGGAGTAACGGAGAGAACCTCCCCAACAGAGGAGAAATGCATCAGCACTGGAGCCCAGGCTGTGATTCTGGAAGGAGCAGAACTGCTGGCACTTCCTGTTGCATCGCGTGGCAAAGAGGTCTATCAGGGAAAACTCCCACCTCTGGAAGATCGAAATTGGGACGTCCGGGCAAAGGGACCACTCATGGCTGTGGAACGACCTGCTGAGGTGGTCCGCCAGCTTGCTCTGTACCCCGGGGAGGTACAATGCCTGCAGGTGAACTGAATGTTCTACACAGAAGTCATAGAATCATAGAATATCAGGGTTGGAAGGGACCCCAGAAGGTCATCTAGTCCAACCCCCTGCTCAAAGCAGGACCAATTCCCAGTTAAATCATCCCAGCCAGGGCTTTGTCAAGCCTGACCTTAAAAACCTCTAAGGAAGGAGATTCTACCACCTCCCTAGGTAACGCATTCCAGTGTTTCACCACCCTCTTAGTGAAAAAGTTTTTCCTAATATCCAATCTAAACCTCCCCCATTGCAACTTGAGACCATTACTCCTCGTTCTGTCATCTGCTACCATTGAGAACAGTCTAGAGCCATCCTCTTTGGAACCCCCTTTCAGGTAGTTGAAAGCAGCTATCAAATCCCCCCTCATTCTTCTCTTCTGCAGACTAAACAATCCCAGCTCCCTCAGCCTCTCCTCATAAGTCATGTGCTCTAGACCCCTAATCATTTTTGTTGCCCTTCGCTGGACTCTCTCCAATTTATCCACATCCTTCTTGTAGTGTGGGGCCCAAAACTGGACACAGTACTCCAGATGAGGCCTCACCAATGTCGAATAGAGGGGAACGATCACGTCCCTCGATCTGCTTGCTATGCCCCTACTTATACATCCCAAAATGCCATTGGCCTTCTTGGCAACAAGGGCACACTGTTGACTCATATCCAGCTTCTCGTCCACTGTCACCCCTAGGTCCTTTTCCGCAGAACTGCTGCCTAGCCATTCGGTCCCTAGTCTGTAGCGGTGCATTGGATTCTTCCATTCTAAGTGTAGGACCCTGCACTTATCCTTATTGAACCTCATCAGATTTCTTTTGGCCCAATCCTCCAATTTGTCTAGGTCCTTCTGTATCCTATCCCTCCCCTCCAGCGTATCTACCACTCCTCCCAGTTTAGTATCATCCGCAAATTTGCTGAGAGTGCAATCCACACCATCCTCCAGATCATTTATGAAGATATTGAACAAAACCGGCCCCAGGACTGACCCCTGGGGTACTCCACTTGACACCGGCTGCCAACTAGACATGGAGCCATTGATCACTACCCGTTGAGCCCGACAATCTAGCCAGCTTTCTACCCACCTTATAGTGCATTCATCCAGCCCATACTTCCTTAACTTGCTGACAAGAATACTGTGGGAGACCGTGTCAAAAGCTTTGCTAAAGTCAAGAAACAATACATCCACTGCTTTCCCTTCATCCACAGAACCAGTAATCTCATCATAAAAGGCGATTAGATTAGTCAGGCATGACCTTCCCTTGGTGAATCCATGCTGACTGTTCCTGATCACTTTCCTCTCATGTAAGTGCTTCAGGATTGATTCTTTGAGGACCTGCTCCATGATTTTTCCAGGGACTGAGGTGAGGCTGACTGGCCTGTAGTTCCCAGGATCCTCCTTCTTCCCTTTTTTAAAGATTGGCACTACATTAGCCTTTTTCCAGTCATCCGGGACTTCCCCCGTTCGCCACGAGTTTTCAAAGATAATGGCCAAGGGCTCTGCAATCACAGCCGCCAATTCCTTCAGCACTCTCGGATGCAACTCGTCCGGCCCCATGGACTTGTGCATGGACCTGAGGGCTTCTTGGCACAGGAGAGAGGAGCGTGCACCCGCCCCCCCCTGCCATTTGCTGATATAGAACATTGCTGTCGTATTGTCCATTGACTGATGCACACATTGTCCAGTTAGGTAAGGACAGAATGTTTGACATGCCAGGCGCACCGCTCTCAGCTCTCTGGCATTGATGTGGAGACGCAGATCTGCTTGCGACCAGAGGCCTTGAGTTCTGCGGTCTCCCAGATGAGCTCCCCAGCCCAAGTCTGATGCATCTGCCACCAGTGACAGAGATGGCTGTGGGGCAGGAAAGGGGACCCCTGAGCACACCTGCTCAGCATTGACCCACCACCGAGCGAGTCAAGGACCAGGGGAAGCAGGCTCACGATCCTGTCCAAGCTGTCCTGGGCTGGGCGATACACTGTCGCTAGCCATGACTGGAGCGGTTGAAGCCTGAGTCTGGCTTGCTGCACCACACAGGTACAGGCTGCCATGTGCCCGAGAAGTTTCAGGCATTTTCTAGCTGTAGTGGTGGGGAACTGCATGCTGCCTCGGATTATGTCGCTGAGGGCCTGAAACCTCGCCTGTGGCAGGTATTCCTTGGCTTGGGTCAAGTCCAGTACTGCCCCTATAAACTCTATCCTCTGGACGGGGGACAGAGTCAACTTCGCTTCATTTAGGAGTAGACCCAGGGTCTCAAAGGGGGCTCTGATAAATATGACCTGAGACTCCACTTGGTTCCTGGAGCGGCCTTTGATCAGCCAGTCATCGAGGTACGGGAACACCTGTACCTGGTGCGGCTACAAGAACGCAGTGACAACTGCCATACACTTGGTGAACACTCAAGGTGCTGCTGACAGGCCGAACAGGAGGACAGTAAATTGGTAATGGGAACCGTTGACCACAAACCTGACGTACTTCCTGTGGGGCTGAATGATTGCAATGTGAAAGTATGCGTCCTTCAAGTCGAGGATGGAATACCAGTCTGCTGGATCTAGTGAGGGGATGATGGAGGCCAAGGAGACCATACGGAACCGGAGTTTCTTTACGAAATTGTTGAGCTTTCGCAGGTCCAGGATAGGCCTGAGGCCGCCTTTGGCCTTCGGAATTAGAAAATACCGGGAATAGAAACTCTTGCCCCTGTGCTCCAGTGGAACCTCCTCCACTGCCCTTAGCGATAAGAGCAACTGCACCTCCTGAATGAGTAGATGCTCCTGAGAATGGTCCCTGAAGAGGGACTGGGAAGGGAGGTGGAAGGGCGGGAAGGCACAGAATTGGATGGAGTATCCCCTCTGTACCATGCAGAGCACCCAGCGGTCCAAAGTGATACGGGACCATGCACGGTAGAAAGGGGATAGTCGGAAGGAAAAAGGTAAGGTGGGGTCGATCCAGTCTCTGATCTGGTGCGTCATTCTTGACCACACATTCAAAAAGCCAGAGCCCTAGCCTGAAGATGGGTGTTGCCTCCTCCTGCCACTCCTGTTCCTCCTCCGAGAACAGTCCTGTCAGTTATGCTGATGGAATCTCGGAGGAGGTTCCGGTTTGGAAGTGTCTCTGCTGTGTGGCGTGAGTGTGCAGGCCCAATGACTTGAGGCTGGCTCATGAGTCTTTCATGCTGTGCAGCCTCGTCTTTTTTTTCTCCTCCTGAAAAGACAGAATCTCACCCTCAAATGGGAGGTTCTGAATGGTTTGCTGGACCTCGTAAGGTAGCCCCGAGACTTGGAGCCCAGTCGCCATGACCGTAGTGGTAGCATCTGCAGCGTCCAATGCGACCTGGAGGGAATTGCGGGAGACAAGCTTCTCCTCCTCCACCAAGGCCAAGAACGCGGTTCGGGAGACCCTCCAAACTGATATGAACACTATTTCAATCATTGAATAATGCTCACCTTTAAGAATTCTGATGCTCAGCACTTGGAAAGAGAACCCTGCCTAAGAACTCAGTTAAAAGAGCCATACTAAAATTTTAGTCTCCAGAGGCTGTGCTAGCCAGATGACATCAAGAGAAGCTCTTATCTACTGGAAGACAGAATTTAACCTTTTGCTAAAAGTCACCATGATTCTCCCTCTCCAGCTCAATTTCTCCTATAGTTCCATTGAAAACCTAGGCTCCTACCCCAGCCACCTCAGCTAGGCAGCTGATGCTACCAAAGCTTTAGAGACTTTGGCCGGAGGCTAATTAATAGCTGCAATAAAAGGTGCAAACTCAGGCTGGACTGAAAGGGCCATTTTGAGGCTCTCTGAATTTAAGTGGAGCAACTCAAACAACAAGTATCTCGTAGGAATGAGATATAAGGCTAATGAAATAGTAGGAATGGGATATAAGGCTAATGAAATAGTAACAACATGCCTGTGCTGAAGGCATGGGCGAGTAGGTAGGAGAGCTGAGAGCTACTTTTGGCTCTGGCACAGACTAACTCTGACATTTGGCCAGTCTCTTCACCTGCCGGAGGTCTCAGTTTGCTCATCTGTAAAATGAAGATATTACCCTACCTCACAAGGGCATTACAAGGGTAAATACCTTAATGTCTGTAAAGTGCTTTGAGAGAGTCAGACAGAAGGTACAGTTCTAATGAAATACTACCATAAGTATCATTAAACACAGACTGATCTGCTGGAAGCATGGAACAGGAAGGAATAGAAAACAGAAGGTAATTGTCTGTCTCTATCAAATCTAGCTGACAGCTGGGCAGAACCACATGACTCTCCCAGACACAGGTGTTTAAACCTTAAAACTGCTTCCAAATGGAAGGAAAGTCTGCTTTAAAAGTCATCTCTCCATCTGGGATCTAGCTGATGCCACTTCTCATGGGATAAGAGGAGAGGGTAATAAATCTGCCTGAGCTCCCTGCACTTTCCATACTTAAAACAGCATTCATGTTACATGACTCATCCCCTCCATACCCAACCCCAATCATTGGATCCTTTTATGGCCTATTCTTTCAAATGGCAAGCCACAGATTTTTCCGAGGAAAAATATAACATAGATCCAAGCCCGTGTTGTAGGAACAGGCCTGCAGGCCCCTGAATGGACTAATCTCAGAGCATTACAGCCTGAAGAAATGGATCCACTGAGCCGGGTCCCCAAAATACTACTTGCTCAAAAACCCCTCTTCCCCAAGCATTTTGATTTTCGTTTTCCAGCAGCACTCCCTCACTCCTTTTTCAGAGTGCAATAGAAAGAAGATCACTGGGCTCCACCAGCCTGCTCCTGCTCCTTTCGAAATCCATAGGGTTTTTGCCACAGACTTGAACAAGAGCCTTTAGTTTCTCCTGTAGTCAGGGGATAGAGTATGCTTCTTTGTCCCCTTCCAGGTCTCCTCTGATAGAAGCCCTTTTGTTTCATCACAGGCACTTGAGAGGGAACTTCAAGATAAGATCCCTGATCAACTGCTTGAACTTTTTAAAGTTAATATATTGATTCGCTTTTAAAAGGTTACGTTGGTGCCTGTTGTGCACAGAACAAGGAGGTAGAGCTGCACACAGACACCGGACTGTAAAGTTCAGGGAGAAATCTGGCCCTCTTGACAGCCCAAACAGACTAGAGCCAAAAGATTTATTGTGCTGTTAACGAGGACTCGGTTTCTAAACATTCTTACAGGTCTGAAGTCTGTGCTCTGAATGAAGTGCTATAAGCTAAACAGCGGCAGTATGACAGATTGATGACTTGCAGACAAGGGTTCAGCAGCATTTGTGTCCCCCTTTCCAATACACAGAAACAGCCCCAGGTTTCCGTCAATTTAAGAAATGCATGAACCACTCTCAAAAGGTTCTGGGAACATGTAGGCACATCTGGAATGGTACTTACCATTTCAAGCTTATTGCTGTAATGCTTCCTAGGTCCACAGGAAACCTGGGACAGCAGAAGGGCAAGAGGAAGTAGTGATGGTGGAACTAGATGTCATCAATGTAATGAGCAGAAGTTGCTAATGTCTTATATGTCCATCATCTTACATGTGCTATCATCACTTCAACGGGTCTAAAACTTCTAGAGCAACTCATCACTTTCGGCTACACATTCCAGCTCTATGAAAAAAGTCAGCACGGCTGAAAATCAAAAGCTGTCTTGTTTGGTCTTATAAACCTTTTAAAAAAGCTAATATTTGGCTACACACACACAGCCTGGGCCACTAAGACATCATCCATTATAACTGCACCTATATTAAATTTTGCTAACATGTACCCTCAAAGTTTGAGTACTTAAACACGCTAATCTCTTCCTTAATTCTGGCATCACTGCTTGACTGTCTCCTTCTACATTCATGTGCAAAAAATAAAACAATTAAAAATTAAAAAAAAAAAATCAAGAAAAGTTCCCCTAGTGACAGGTTTTATTAGAAGCGTGTGCCAGATTTGAAGACCTTAGGAAAGACCCAGGGAGGGTTGTAGTTTGGGATGGAAACTATGTTAAACTGTAGTTTTGTTTTCTAAAATGAATTCATTCCCAAATCAGGAAACACTAGTTTCAGTGGGATTGGTATGTTCCATACACTAAAAGCCAGTCATCTCCTCCTCCTCCTTTCAATCCATCTATACTCATGCCTAGTCCATGATACCCATCTTTTGTGTTCATCTGCATGACATGTAACCTTGTCCTTTGTACCTGCCACACCCTTCCTCAGTAAATCTAGCGTTCCCCCACCCCATAGATCATATCTATTCCACGTAACCTGTCAGCATTCATCTGTAGTAGGAATGCACCTGGTTTAAATCCTGCAGTCTGTCAAGATTCCATTTCTAGGTTGTTCAGAAATGTGTAAGCTCCTTGGGGGCAGTGGTTATGTCCTCTTCAGTGTCAGCACTCAGCAATGAAACAAGTCAATGACCACCTAAGACTCCACTGTCGTGGTTATGCTACATACAATGACCACCTGGAACTGCTGTGATAGCAGGGATAGACCAGAAAGCTGCCTCCTCCTTTCCCAAAAGCAAAGGCCCTATTTTTGGGGTAAGGGAGAATTTTCTTGAGCTGTTAGCAGTATAGGGTCAAATTTTCAAACGTGTCTAAATAGTTTAGAAGCTTAAGCCTCATTTTTAAAAGTGATTTAGGCCAAGTCACTTTGGCACTCTTTTACCTGTATATTTATAACAGCTGAGCAGTGCTGATTCCACCCAGTGGAGGGTAATCAGGCACACTACTCAATTCATGACAACCAACAAATAGTTCTATGACTCGCTGTGAAGGAAAGATGCACATGTCTGTTCCTGAGACTAATGTTTATACAACATCCACAGGAGGGCAACTCCAGTCAGTACATTCCTTGCACCAAGTGGGCTGAAGTGAATCAGATCACCACATGCATTTGGAAGTAGGACTCCCAACCCTTGGTACCTAGAGGGAAATCTAGGTATATCTAGAGTTCAGATTGCACTAGTTTCTTAACTAGAACGTGAGAGTCCAAACCTAACCTAACCTAAGCGACAGCTGTACTGGCAACCTGCCAAGAGTGCCAGGGCTCTGCAGCTAGTGTGCAGCACAATGGAGCAGGCTGTAGATGCCCTCATCTTTAAATAAGGCAGTGCAGCCCAGAGAATGGTTCCAAGTATGCAAGGCTCCACCTTAACCACAGCAGCCTGTGTGTATATTATAATTTACATATGTACACATACATATAAAGCAGAGACTGACGTTAAGTATCAAAAGCTAACGGATGTTCCAAGAAGCATAATTTTTGCCATCGATATATTAAACAGTGCAGAGTCAGTAATCTTTACAGATGGGTAGGATTAGTCTGATTGGAGTTCTTGGACTGCTGCTGTATTTTAGGAAGATCTCAGCTGATTTAGACAATCCTTGGGGCTTACTGATGTTACCACTGAATTGGGCAGACATTTCTTATTAGCGAAATGCTGCATCTCAATTCTTCCAGTGCACTGAGCTCTGCATGTCTATCCTAAAGCCTAGTATTTAAAAGATAGCAGCCTGAGCTATTCTGTGCCCTTTGTTCCTGAACATGAAAGCCATTCATTAGCCTCTGACTCTGCAGGGTGGCTAAATCCAAGCAAAATAACTTCAACCATAATAATTGTATCATGGTAACATGCAGTCATTAAATAGCTTAGAGAGATTCCAATATTTGCTTTCTCTACAAGGCCCAATTTTATATTTTATTTTTATTATTAACATGGCCAGTTGACAAACTGGATATTTATCCTCAGCAGACAACAAAGCTGTGGGTCTGACTGTTCTTACAACAAGTCTAGAGGAAGGAAAGGACAAAGGCTCGTGCTACCTCTAAACAACCCCAAACTGTGTTGCACAGGTGGAAAAAGGAAGAAAAGATTTTGTAGAGAGGGTGAAAGTAGCTGTTTAGTCAGGTTCTTGCTTTGGCATAATTTTATTCTGTGATTTATGTAATGGAGAGGGCAGAAAACAGACAGCATTCAACTCTAGCTATAACTCCAGCTTGCTGTCCAACAGCATATCGAACTTGAGGCCTGGTTCCCATCTCACAGAAATCCACCTACTTCAGCGCAGTAACTCCAGATGTACACCTGCATAGGGAGGGATCCAACACATGCACAAAGGCCCCGCCGATCCATTCATGTATCAGTGCAGAGACAGGGGCGAGTGCAGCTTGCATATCTCCTGTTCTGGTGTGGTTAGGAAAGTGAGGAAATTCCCAGGGCCCCAGCCATCTTTCCTGCCCACCTATGGGGGACTTTTTGCAAGGGGAATCTGCACTTCCCAGGGGGCCTTCCGCAACAGGGTGTTCTCCAGAGGCCTGTGCAGCTGCTTTTCTCTCCACAAATGGGACCAAAGTATTATATAAATGCTAAGTGTGCATATATAGATTATATGGAATTACTGAATTAACCTGTAGAGAAATTACAGAAAAAATGTATAAAACTAACATGGAATGTGAAAACCAGGGTGCTTTATTCCCCACATCAGTTTAAATAAATTCATACTTGTAAAGTGTGCTAATGATCAGAAAAGCGACTGTCAAAAGGCATCTTCATACTCACCTCTTACTCTGCTTCCTGAGTGTGTTCAGAAGTCATGACAACATTTTTTACTACCTGCAGAGGCCCGCTTAGCTAAGCATGTGCTGTCTGGGCTCTATTCTGCACCGTCTGTCATCCATGTAACTTAGTTAACCAAGTTCCAATTGCAGAATCTTTATTATTGGTGACAATGCATAAACCCAACTTGACTTTCAGATCCTCAGTTGAATTTGCAGTGGTGGTAATTAAACATTTTTTACTTGCAAACAGAATCATGTGTGATCTGGAATCACTAACACACACACACAGAACCCAAAGACGTTTTTGCACAGTCACTTTCCAGACCAAAACCTCTAAATCCTTCTACCCCTCACACACAGCTCAGATTAGAATGACTTGTCACAGGGTGTCACTGTTGGTTCACAGAAAAATAGCTCCATACACAGACCTGGCAGAAAAGAAATGGCTCTCTTGTAAGAGGAATGAAGGAGAAGCTGCAATTTGTGCGTTTGGTACATCCCTAATTTTGGCTCCTGTCATGTCAGGCAGTTAACTCAGATGATGTGCCATGCTCCAAATCTATACCATCTGCTGCTCGTTAGCTGACAGAAAGGCAGCGACATGCAATCCCTCTACTAGCTGTTGCTCATTAGCTGACAAAAGCCATTTTCAATGTTCACATTTTATTAGATTTTAGAAAGAACAAAATCTTAAACAAAAAGAACAAAGGGAAAAAGGGACAGGAAATACAGATTCCAGAAGAAATTATGGTCTTGGAAAAAAATGGCACTGCTACTGATAATTCTGGCTCCAGAGTGCTGGGCACATGCAGGCTTGCGGGTAAGTGTGTGTGCAACCACTTGAAGGACTGCACCCTGTTTCCACAGAATTTAACTGCAAGGCTCCCATTGACAGCAGTGGGACATGGATTTGGCCCTAAAATAATATCTCCATTGAAACAGAATCAACATTAGGGGTTTCCATTGTATCTATCTCCAAATAGTCTAGAATAAATGAACATCTTTCTAACCTTTTTTTCCTTCTCCTTAGGTTCCATTTGTTTTCGGGCAACCCCCCAGCTTTTCCACACCCCCAAACCCTCCAATATATACTTATGGATCCTATTTGTGCATGAGGTGAACAGTGTCAGACTGACAATCCCAGAGACTGAAGCCCTCTGTTTAGACTCAGAACACCTGCAGCGAGCGCACAAGCAACGCACTCTGCTAACGTGGCCAGAGAGGACTTTGGGAGCCACAGAGGTAACAGCCCCAAGCTCCTGCAGCTCATCCTAGGTTTTGAGATTCTGTACTTCACAGAAGTAATCTCAGCTAACCATTATGAAGCGTATGTGGGTCTGAAAACAACCTGGAGGATGCTACCCCTGTTATTGGTTTTACATGTTTGTTATGGCAATTTTCCTTTGAAAATCACCATCTTCCTGCAAGTAAAGGAGTGGCCTGGTAGCCTTGCAAAATAAACTGCAGGGGATTCTCCATCATCGGGGGAAGAGGAGGAGAAGGAGGGAGACTGATCTTCAACTGCTCGGGCAGCCACGGATGCTAAGGGTCATTGCAAACCCCTTTCCTGGCTAACAGCCTGCAGTTCAGCCTATGACTAATGAAAAGCTAGTGAGATGTCTGGTCACAAGGAGCAGCAGCTTAGCAATAAGAGGCAACATGACCTAGTGCAGTGTTTCTCAATGACTGCTCTGTGGACCAGTGCTGGTCCCTGAAACCTCCCTGACACAGTTTAGGAAGGCAGCAAGCCGGTCCCTTGTATCAAAAAGGTTGAGAAACACTGATCTAGTGAACTAAGTATGAGACCCAAGTTCTGACAAGGTTTCCCCCTGTAGATGAATTGCTTCATATTTCTGTCTCTCCCTCAGTTTCTCCACCTGTTAAATGAGAAAATATCCTCCTCCCTCATAGAAGTGCTGTGACAATGACTTATTCCATATGTGCTAAATATGATCACCGACATAACAGAGGACCACAGAATGATCACAGCCAAGGCCAGCGAGGACTGAAGAAGAGAGCAAGAAACAATTAGACATGGCAAAGGGCTGGGCTGCACAGGATGGGCTGAAGGGGAAAGAACGAACAGAAAGGTGCTGCTTTTTAGAGGAGAGGGAACAAAAAGGGAAACCTTAGGCAGAAATGTGGAAAGTGATCTGATTAACAGAGGAGGTCACACATGGCAGGAGAGAGAAAAGGGACTAAAGAAATGGAAGGAGGGAGCAAGGCATGTAAATTTTAGCTTGCTGATTCAGTTTTTTTGTCCCCCTTTTAATTTTTACTTCTCTGGCAGATGGCTAATTATTCAGTACATTCATGGGAACATGGATGCTATGGAATATTCTGAACTGCATTATTATAAAGTTTTTGGTTACTCTGGGTTCTATAGTTAAGTAGTCAAAGAAAAAGAATAAAGAGACCCTAGAATTTATCAGCATGTAAGCAAAACCATTTGGTGACCAGAGCCTAGCGTCCTTCAGAACTCTGACTTACTTGCTTGATGAACTTGTCCTCACTGCAGAGATAAGCTCAGAGAACAAGTGTTGCTCCAACCCAACTCCCAACCTCTCTAGCTTGAGTTAAGCTTGATTTAAGTTTGAGCTAGCTGATCCATCTATTTAGTGCTGCTATTGTTGTTCTCCAGCGTGATCGCTCTCCTTCAAACTACATTAGCTTTAAAAAGGCATTAATTCAAGCCCTGAGAGCATAGGTGCTGGAAGTAGGGGTGCTGAGGGTGCTCCTGCACCCCCTGGCTTGAAATGGTTTCCATTATATACAGCGTTTATAGTTTGGTTTAATGGCTCTCAGCACCCCCACTATAAAAATTGTTCCAGCACCTCTGCCTGACAGCATGAGTATATACACTTAATGTTGGTGACTGTTCTTGAACCTCAGCACAAGCATCTGGGCTCTGCTTCTGCAGCAACAGAGGAGAGTGGTAAAGGCCCAAAAACATTTTCCTCATATCACATGTATTATGCTTTGGGGAATGATGCCAAAGTTATCTTGCTGACCCTCTGCTCCACAATCCTTAAGGTAGCTCTGACCAAAGCAGACAGTGATCACAGCAGACAGGAGTCAGTTATGTTTTTATGCCCTTCCCCAACCAAAATAAGCAGATTTTCAGGCCCACCCCAAAATGCTAAGGCTGGCTCTTAAGAGGTTTCAACTCTGACCTGGAAGTACTGTCACCATCTCTAGAGTCAATGATAACTGAGGATTCAATTCTAATCCTTTCTGTCAAGAAAAGGGACCAAATCAGTGGCAATTATGTTGGTATCCCCTGGGAACGGGCCTTTCTTCCAACCTACTGAAATATTTTGAAAATATGATAAAACACACACACACACACACACCAGTTATCCTGTGGAATGTTCTGCCACATGTTATCATTAAGGCCAGGAGCTCAACAGGATCAGAACAGGAGTACATGCTTTTGGGGTAATAAGAACCATCTACAGCTGTATTAAGATAGGATAAAAAAGGGAGGAACCCCTCATGCTTCAGAGAATAAGCCACTAATTGATGGCAGTTGGGAAGAAACTTCCCCTGTTGCCAGTTATTCCATAATTGTCCTCTCTGGGGTTTCTTGCACCTTTCTTTGAAGCATCTGGTATTGGCCATTGCTAGAGACAAAATAATTTACATGATGGGCGATGGAACTGTTCTGATATGGTCATTTTTATACTTAAGATTTCATAATCCTATGATTCTCATTCTCTCACAGTTTTTTGGGCCCTCCATGATCCTGTCAAAGAACTCCCATCGGTCTGCCACTGGTCACAGGCTATGCCCACCATCTCCCCACCCTCCTCCTTTCATACAACCCTTTTGGGGTCCCATATCAGTACTGGCTGATAATCATGCACAACTGATCAAAGGCACTTCTTAAGCAACCCCAAGCAACAGATGATGTACCGCCTGCCCTCGAGGGGGGCGGGGGGGGGGGAGCGAAAGAGACGGTGACTCTGTGTCAGATGTGAAAAGGTGTGATGCCTCTAACCCAGTAGAAGTGATGTGAGATGTCTGCCCTCATTGCAGGGACAGCCATGGACACAGGAGGGGATTGTGGCTGGGCTGAGGTAAATGGCACGTCTTGTGGGTAAATGATGGAGTCAGTTCTTTAGCGAGAATCTCCGCAGTTTGCACTGCACTAGGAGCCACCAGACTAGGATAAGGAAAAACCCTGCTCCCCTAAAGCTCTCTGGATATGTCACCTGACCCGCTTGTGTGAAGATCTATTTATTTGAATCCCTAAACCTATGAGTGTCTCCCTTCCACTTTGGCTTATGTGACCTGTCAACAGCAGGCCAGGGCAGTATATGAATTACTTGCTCTCCCAATCTCTCTTCTTCATGCTAATTTTACATTTATGCAAGAGATCAGGTGGAAGATAAGGTGTGGGAAGAGGGAAGAATGGTCTAATTACTTCTTTGTTTGGGCCAGGTTAAAGGGACACAGCCAAAAATCTTGGCTAATACAATCAAACTGGATGGCCTTATTTAAATGAAAAGAGATCCAAAGGAGGACAGTTCTGCAGACATCCAAATGCACAGTGGCAGCATAACTTAGATCAGCATGACTCACTCCAATCAGTCTGGAAAAAAAATGATTTTATGAACTTTGGTTTTGCAGCTATTTAAATTTTGTTGTCTGTTACTGTGTTCATTATCACCTGCCTCACACTGGATCCAGCCAATTCTTCATAATGAGAGAGCATTTGAATGGAGATGGGATGAGGCACGTTTGGCTATCACCAATTCATGAACAAATGAATGCTAACTCCAGCCCAGTGCTCTTTCATTAGGAGTCTCTATATTTGCATCTGGGGGGAAATGACAGTTTTCAGGCAATAGATAGCAAAACCTCCTAGACCATGTCCTATAAATACTTAGGTTTTAAAAATGCCTTCTTTCAACCAGCTTTAAAATGCTGATTTTGGTATGGCAACCTGTGGGCTGGGAGCACTTGGAAGGTTGGTGTAGTATGGAGTGTCATGTCCCCCCAGTGACAACTCCTGCATTGCTAATTAAGGAGCATGCTAAGCTCAGAAGGGAATCCAAGCCACTCTGGTCCTACAGCAGAGCCCAGAGGCTCCAACCGAAATCAGGGCCCCATTGTGCTAGGTGCCGTAGAGTCACATGGGGCGCGAACTGTCTTACTAAGAGCTTAACACCTAAATCGCTAAGAGAAAGTATTATCTTCAATTTACAGGATGAGGAACTGAGGCCCAGTGCTGCACCTGAACCACAAAATGTGCTTAGGCAAAAGGATGCTGCAACTCAGGTCTGATGTCTTAGAAACACTAAGCCAGCAAGATTAGTGTGTAACATTTGAAGCTGCTTCTAGAGTTCAGTCTATCAGAGGGAGAAAAAATTAAGAATCACAGATGAACATGAGAGGGGTGTTCAGCAAATATCTGAAATAAGGTGGGGAGTTGAGGTGGTGAGATACAGTAACTATTCCAAATAGCAAGAGAGGCAGAGGAGAAGGCTCTGATCAGGCTAGTAGCAGGATGAAAAGGTACTGTAACGTACATTATTTGCCACCAACAAAAGGCAAACAAGTCAGGCAGATGCTTCATCACTTGAAGAACATAGACCACAACACATGCAAATAATGCTATCTAACTGAGCCTCATGGTACAAAACATGTAAGATAATCACAGGGGTCACTCACGGCATTCCTTCTCGTCACTTTCATCGAAGCAGTCTGGCAGCCCATCACACTGCCAGGCCCCTGGGATACAGCGTCCGTTACTACACATGAAGTTTCCAGGAATGTTGCATTCATTTGTGAAGTTATTCCCAGGCAACAGCTGGCTCTCTGTAACAGAAGGGGGGAAAAAAACCAAACACCCAATATACAGGACCTGCTTTAACTTCACAAGGCATATTCCTGTGGTAGACAAAGAACACATGCCGAGCCAATGATAATACTGTCCGTCAATGATAGATTAAACACAGACAACAAACAGGCTACCCCTTCACAATGCTTCGAAAGGGGCTCACTATTTCCCCACATTCCAGCAGCACCATCTTCTCCTCCTCTCCCCTTACTCCCACCCACTAGAGCAGGGTTAGCTTTAATCTTTCTCTTCCTTCCTAATATTTCCAGTCTAACAAGTTCATGAGACACAACACACTGGACTCCAAATCCCCATACCTTTGTCTGATCAGTATTGTGTCTGCAGAACATATTCCTACCACCTCGAAGCTAGGAGGCATGTTAGTTAATGAATATTAACCTTTCAATTCAGGTTTAAATACAGTGCTGATAGTCAAAATTAAAAGTGAGCTTTCTAATCTAGTCCCCTGGCAAACATCTGTTCACATGCTAGTAAGGCAGTTGGCACATTAAAGCAATCTGCCAAGGAGAGGGGGTTCAGTACTAGAATGGCAGGAATGCTGCAGATCAGGATAGAAGCATGTTGGAGAAGTTTAGCGCTACATTTAACATGACACACTCTCACCAGTAATATCAGTCGAGCTCTTGCATTTTTATGCACTGAAGCTCACAATCACGGAGAGAGCTAAACTCCAATGAATGAAGATGATATGGGGATTATGCACACACCTTATTAGGAAAGTGGTTAGCTTGCAGGTCAAAAATGAAGATTTAGGGATAGGGTTCCCCCTCCCACACCCCAGGGGAAAGGCAAGTCCTCCAAAGCTGCATTTTAGGTCTGAAATGGAACAAGCAGCGACAGTACGGGATGGGATATGGAGGATTTCCTTCTCTTCATCCCCGTCTTCCTCCCTACCCTGCTCCTCCTCAAGCTCCTTGCCCAGCCAAGCCCTGACTCTGTCCACCATCCCTACCTCACTCTCTCATTAAATCAGCCCTGGTCTACACTAGGAGTTTAGGTCGAATTTAGCAGCGTTAAATCGATGTAAACCTGCACCCGTCCACACGGTGAAGCCCTTTTTTTCGACTTAAAGGACTCTTAAAATCAGTTTCATTAATCCACCTCTGACAAGGGGATTAGCGCTTAAATCAGCCTTGCCGGGTCGAATTTGGGGTACTGTGGACGCAATTAGATGGTATTGGCCTCTAGGAGCTCTCTCAGAGTGCTCTATTGTGACCGCTCTGGACAGCACTCTCAACTTAGATGCACTGGCCAGGTAGACAGGAAAAGGCCCGCGAACTTTTGAATTTCAATTCCTGTTTGCATGGTCACCTGCAGCTTGCCACGCTGGCCAGAGCTCATCAGCAGAGGTGACCATGCAGAGCTCATCAGCAGAGGTGACCATGATGGAGTCCCAGAATGGCAAAAGAGCTCCAGCATGGACCAAATGGGAGGTATGGGATCTGATCGCTGTATGGGGAGAGGAATCCGTACTATCAGAACTCCGTTCCAGTTTTCGAAATGCCAAAACATTTGTCAAAATCTCCCAGGGCATGAAGGACAGAGGCCATAACAGGGACCCGAAGCAGTGCCGCGTGAAACTTAAGGAGCTGAGGCAAGCCTACCAGAAAACCAGAGAGGCTAACGGCCGCTCCAGGTCAGAGCCCCAAACATGCTGCTTCTATGATGAGCTGCATGCCATTTTAGGGGGTTCAGCCACCATGACCCCAGCCGTGTTGTTTGACTCTTTCAATGGAGATGGAGGCAACATAGAAGCAGGTTTTGGGGACGAGGAAGATGATGATGATGAAGTTGTAGATAGCTCACAGCAAGCAAGCGGAGAAACCGGTTTTCCCGACAGCCAGGAACTGTTTCTCACCCTGGACCTGGAGCCAGTACCCCCCAAACCCACCCAAGGCTGCCTCCCGGACCCGCCAGGCGGAGAAGGGACCTCTGGTGAGTGTACCTTTTAAAATACTATACTTGGTTTAAAAGCAACCATGTTTAATGATTAATTTGCCCTGGCATTTGCGGCTCTCCTGGATGTACTCCCAAAGCCTTTGCAAAAGGTTTCTGGGGAGGGCAGCCTTATTCCATCCACCATGGTAGGACACTTTACCACTCCAGGCCAGTAGCACGTACTTGGGAATCATTGTAGAACAAAGCATTGCAGTGTATGTTTGCTGGCATTCAAACAACATCCGTTCTTTATCTCTCTGTGTTATCCTCAGGAGAATGATATCATTCATGGTCACCTGGTTGAAATAGGGTGCTTTTCTTAAGGGGACATGCAGAGGTGCCTGTTCCTGCTGGGCTGTTTGCCTGTGGCTGAACAGAAATGTTCCCCGCTGTTAGCCGAGGGGGGGGGGGGGGCGGGGGTGGTGAGGGGCTAGCCACGTGGTGGGGGGGGGGAGGCAAAATGCGACCTTGGAACGAAAGCACATGTGCTGTGTATGTAATGTTAATAGCAAGGTTTACCGTGAAAGAGTGTAGCCATTGTTCTAGAAAATGTGTCTTTTTAAATACCACTGCCTCTTTTTTTTTCTCCACCAGCTGCATGTGTTTCAATGATCACAGGATCATCTCCTTCCCAGAGGCTAGTGAAGATTAGAAGGCGAAAAAAACGCACTCGTGATGAAATGTTCTCTGAGCTCATAGTGTCCTCCCACACTGACAGAGCACAGACGACTGTGTGGAGGCAGACAATGTCAGAGTGCAGGAAAGCAACAATATGACCGGGAGGAGAGGTGGCAGGCTGAAGAGAGGGCTGAAGCTCAAATGTGGCGGCAGCGTGATGAGAGGAGGCAGGATTCAATGCTGAGGCTGCTGGAGGATCAAACCAATATGCTCCAGCGTATGGTTGAGCTGCAGGAAAGGCAGCTGGAGCACAGACCGCCGCTACAGCCCCTGTGTAACCAACCGCCCTCCTCCTCAAGTTCCATAGCCTCCTCACCCAGACGCTCAAGAACGCGGTGGGGGGGTCTCGGGCCAACCAGCCACTCTACCCCAGAGGATTGCCCAAGCAACAGAAGGCTGGCATTCAATAAGTTTTAAAGTTTTAAACTTTTGAAGTGCTGTGTGGCCTTGTCCTTCCCTCTTCCACCACCCCTCCTGGTGCTTCTCTCCTCCACCACCCCTCCCGGGCTACCTTGGCAGTTATCCCCCTATTTGTGTGATGAATGAATAAAGAATGCATGAATGTGAAGCAACAATGACTTTATTGCCTCTGCAAGCGGTGATCGAAGGAAGGAGGAGAGGGTGGTTAGCTTACAGGGAAGTAGAGTGAACCAAGGGGTGGTGGGTTTCATCAAGGAGAAACAAACAGAACTTTCACACCCTAGCCTGGCCAGTCATGAAACTGGTTTTCAAAGCTTCTCTGATGCGCACCGCGCCCTCCTGTGCTCTTCTAACCGCCTGGTGTCTAGCTGTGCGAAACCAGCAGCCAGGCGATTTGCCTTAACCTCCCACTCCGCCATAAACGTCTCCCCCTTACTCTCACAGATATTATGGAGCGCACAGCAAGCAGTAATAACAATGGGAATATTGCTTTCGCTGGGGTCTAACCGAGTCAGTAAACTGCGCCAGCGCACTTTTAAACGTCCAAATGCACATTCTACCACCATTCTGCACTTGCTCGGCCTGTAGCTGAACAGGTCCTGACTACTGTCCAGGCTGCCTGTGTATGGTTTCATGAGCCATGGCATTAAGGGGTAGGCTGGGTCCCCAAGGATAACGATAGGCATTTCAACGTCCCCAACGGTTATTTTCTGGTCTGGGAAGAAAGTCCCTTCCTGCAGCTTTTGAAACAGACCAGAGTTCCTGAAGATGCGAGAGTCATGTATCTTTCCCGGCCATCCCACGTTGATGTTGGTGAAACGTGCCTTGTGATCCACCAGTGCTTGCAGCTCTATTGAAAGGTACCCCTTGCGGTTTATGTATTCGCCGGCTTGGTGCTCCGGTGCCAAGATAGGGATATGGGTTCCGTCTATGGCCCCACCACAGTTAGGGAATCCCATTGCAGCAAAGCCATCCACTATGACCTGCACATATCCCAGGGTCACTACCCTTGATATCAGCAGATCTTTGAATGCATTGGCTACTTGCATCACAGCAGCTCCCACAGTAGATTTGCCCGCTCCAAATTGATTCCCGACTGACCGGTAGCTGTCTGGCATTGCAAGCTTCCACAGGGCTATCGTCACTCGCTTCCCAACTGTGAGGGCTGCTCTCATCTTGGTATTCTTGCGCCTCAGGGCAGGGGAAAGCAAGTCACAAAGTTCCATAAAAGTGCCCTTACGCATGCGAAAGTTTTGCAGCCACTGGGAATCGTCCCAGACCTGCAACACTATGCGGTCCCACTAGTCTGTGCTTGTTTCCCGAGCCCAGAATCGGCGTTCCACCACATGGACCTGGCCCATTAGCACCATGATGCCCACTTTGCCAGGGCCCGTGCTTTGAGAGAAGTCTGTGTCCATGTCCTGATCACTCACGTGACCGCGCTGACGTCGCCTACTCGCCCGGTATCGCTTTGCCAGGTTCCGGTGCTGCATATACTGCTGGATAATGCGCGTGGTGTTTAATGTGCTCCTAACTGCCAAAGTGATCTGAGCGGGCTCCATGCTTGCCGTGGTATGGCATCTGCACAGAAAAAAGGTGCGGAACGATTGTCTGCCGTTGCCCTGATGGAGGGAGGGGCAACTGACGACATGGCTTACAGGGAATTAAAATCAACAAAGGGGGTGGCTTTGCGAGAAACTGAATGGCCCCCTCAAGGATAGAACTCAAAACCTCAAGGACAGAACTCAAAACTGGGTTTGGCAGGCCGTTGATTTCACAGAGGGAGGGAGGAGAAAATGAATACAAAACAAATCTGGTCTATTACTTGTTTTGAGCCACTTCATCTACCTTTATACATCTTGCTGGCAGCAGACCGTGCAGTACGACCGCTAGCCGTCATCATCTCCTGGGTGCTCGGCAGAAGACGGTGCAGTATGACTACTGGCCATCATCTTCTGCTGGCTGCTGATTAAAAGACAGTGCACTGCCGGTAGGACTCAATCGCCATGAGACGAAACAAGGGAAATGACCTGGCTGAGTCACTCCCATGTTTGCCCAGGCACCTGATTAAAAGAGCACCCAGGACTATGTCGACGACAGCTACCAGTCATACTGCACTGTCTGCTGCCAAAAGGCAATTAACTGCTGCTGTGTAGCAATGCAGTACCGCATCTGCCAGCACCCAGGAGACATACGGTGACGGTTACCTGAGCGGGCTCCATGCTTGCCGTGGTATGGCGTCTGCACAGGTAACTCAAGAAAAAAGGCGCAAAACAAAACAACAAGGCCCCTGCTTTCATGGAGGGAGGGAGGGAGGGAGGGAACGGGGGCCTGACGATATGTACCCAGAACCACCCGCGACAATGTTTTAGCCCCATCAGGCACTGGGATCTCAACCCAGAATTCCAATGGGCAGCGGAGACTGCGGGAACTGTGGGATAGCTACCCACAGTGCAACACTCCGGAAGTCGACGCTTGCCTCAGTACTGTGGAAGCACTCCGCCGAGTTAATGCATTTAATGCACTTAGAGCATTTTCTGTGGGGACACACACATTCAAATATATAAAAACAAATGTCTAAAAAACCGACTTCTATAAATTCAACCTAATTTCGTAGTGTAGACATACCCTCAGACTCTTCCCGAAATCCCTAGCATTTTTCCCAAATTTTATTCTTGCAAATGGCTAAGCTGTTTTTGTTGAAACTTCCCCCCACCAATATTCAGCCTGCAGCAGACACCCGTTCAGCCTGAAGCGTTAAAGATTGGCAAAGTTATAAGCGACCGATAATCAGTCTTATAATTAGGGCCCTATCAAATTCACAGCTATGAAAAACGTGTCAAGGGCCATGAAATCTGGTCTCACCCCGTGAAATCTGGGTTTTTTGCATGTTTTTACCCTATACCATACAGATTTCACAGGGGAGACCAGCATTTGTTAAATTGGGGGCCCTGACCCAAAAGGGAGTTGCAGGGGTGGTGGGTCACAAGATTATTTTAGGGGGGTTGCGGCATTGCCACCCTTACTTCTGCGCTGCTTTCGGACCTGGGCAGCTACAGAGCAGCGGCTGTTGGCCAGGCGCCCAGCTTTGAAGGCAGCGCTCCACAAGCAGCAGCACAGAAGTAAGGGTGGCAATACAATACCTTGCCATCCTTACTTCTGAGCTGCTGTCGGCAGCAGCTCTCCAGCTGCCCAGCTCTGAAGGCAGCGCTGCTGTCAGCAGCAGCACAGAAGTAAGGGTAGCAGTATCACAACCCCCCCCCCCCCCGTTACAATAACCTCATGACCCCCACCCCACAACTCCTTTTTGGGTCAGGACCCCTACAACACCATGAAATTTCAGATTTAAATAGCTGAAATCATGATATTTATGATTTTTAAAATCCTACGACCATGAAACTGACCAAAATGGACCGTGAATTTGGTAGGGCCCTACTTATAATGGGACAGATTGGGCAGCTTTAACTACAGGCTCCGCTACTAGCTCTGTCTCCAGTGCTGTATATAAAAAGCAGCCGCCACTGAACAGACCCAAGCAGACCACACAGCTGACAATTCCTTTTCTGTTTTTACCAATTTCATCCAAACCTTCCATTTCATCCACACTCCCTGCTTCGTTGCTTTCCTGTTCAAGTGAAACAGATTTAACTCTCCTCGCCTCCCAGTGCAGAAATGCTGCTATTTAGTACATGCTGGAAAGAGTCCCCCAGCTCAGTGCCTGTTCACTCTAGCCTTGTCTTAACCAAGAAAAGCATCCATTTCTGACAGTGGCATGGGACAAGCCAATTCAACTCTGGTTCAGGTCTGAATAATTTGTTTTAAACAAGAATTTAACATGGTTTGTCCTGGGCTATCCTTCAGGGAAAAATTGTGTGGACCACCAGTTCGACTGCAGCTACTGCTGGCAACTGTTGCCAGCAACACACACATGACTAGGGCAGAGCCATAGAGCACTGTCATAGGCTTTGTCTACACCGCCACTTACAGTGCTGAAACTCTCTTTGCTCAAGGGCATGAAAAAACACCCCGCTGAGTGATGCAAGTTTCAGCGCTGTAAAGTGGCAGTGTAGATAATGCTACAGCGCTGGGAGCTACTGCCCTAACGGGGGTGGGTCTATTACAGCGCTGGGAGACCTCTCTCCCAGTGCTGGAGCCACGACTACACAGCCACGTTAAAGCGCTGCCGGACATACCCACAGACACAAAAAGTGTGGCACGCCTTAATCCAGTTCAAGTCATTTCTCTCATCACTGATCTGTATCTGCCTAGCAATAATGCAGAAGGTGAAAACAATCTGTCACTATTACAGCAGCCCTTTATTAGCAAACAGCCACCAATGTGCTGATAATACAACACACATCCCTGCAACCAAAGAGAACCTATGACCATCATACCAACTAAGGTTTTCTTTAGCTAGGTAAAGAAATAGGAAACAAGATAGCTGGAACTACTTTTCTCCTTGTGAAGGTACAGTTGATCGGTGTTCTCCCTAGATTTATTACACAGCATAGAGCAGTTTAAGATTCAGCAGGATTTTTAAAATATACATTTTATAGAGAGGGCTCACCCTTGCAGGTCAGCACCGCATCAAGGGAACACTTTTTTGGTAGCCAGTTGCTATTTAATTATAATAATGACAGGTATTTCTAAAGAGATCCTGGGATGGAAAGAGCAAAAATGTTTTACAGCTGTTAATCACTGTGAAGGGGTGTTATCCTCATTTCACAGAAGAGGAAATTAAGGCACAGAAACCTAGTATACATTAGGATTTTCTGATCTGCCATTCCCAAAAGGTGCAGATCCTTGGATGACAGCATCGGAGGAAGCTACAGAAACGTTTCATCTGTTTTTTGCCACCATGTCATCTAACCGTTCTCAAATCACACATGGAGCACGCCCATTTGAAATTAAAATCCTGGTGTAGACACAATCAGAGCAAGTGACTTGTCACAGGAAGTCTGTGGGAAAGCTAGGAACAGAACCCAGGTCTCCCGACTCCCAGACTTTTGCCTTGACCACAGACCCATTTTCCCTCTCTAAAGATCACAGAATTTCAGAGGAAGAAAGCTTGTCAGATGCATTTCCAACATACATGACACAAAAAGACAGTGGTCTTACAGACTCTGGAGCCCGTTGAGGAGAGGGTCGAAAGCCCAACATCTGCTGCTAGTTTTATTTATATTTTTCCTGAAAATAAACTGGCCACGTTCCTCAGACTCATTTCAAAGCTACAACATAACTAAAAGAAAAGGAGTACTTGTGGCACCTTAGAGACTAACCAATTTATTTGAGCATAAGCTTTCGTGAGCTACAGCTCACTTCATCGGATGCATACTGTGCAAAAAGTGTAGAAGATCTTTTTATATACACACAAAGCATGAAAAAATACCTCCTCCCACCCCACTCTCCTGCTGGTAATAGCTTATCTGAAGTGATCACTCTCCTTACAATGTGTATGATAATCAAGGTGGGCCATTTCCAGCATAAATCCAGGGTTTAACAAGAACGTCTGAAGGGCGGGCGGGGGGGAACAAGGGGAAATAGGTTACCTTGCATAATGGCTTAGCCACTCCCAGTCTCTATTCAAGCCTAAGTTAATTGTATCCAATTTGCAAATGAATTCCAATTCCAATTATGTGAGCATAGTTGGCCAGTCCTTGCCTACAGACAGCCCCCCAACCTGAAGCAAATACTTACCAGCAACCACATACCACACAACAGAACCACTAACCCAGGAACCTATCCTTGCAACAAAGCCCGTTGCCAACTGTGCCCACATATCTATTCAGGGGACACCATCACAGGGCCTAATAACATCAGCCACACTATCAGAGGCTCATTCACCTGCACATCCACCAATGTGATATATGCCATCATGTGCCAGCAATGCCCCTCTGCCACGTACATTGGTCAAACTGGACAGTCTCTATGTAAAAGAATAAATGGACACAAATCAGATGTCAAGAATTATAACATTCATAAACCAGCCGGAGAACACTTCAATCTCTCTGGTCACGCGATTACAGACATGAAAGTTGCTATATTACAACAAAAAAAACTTCAAATCCAGACTCCAGCGAGAAACTGTTGAATTGGAATTCATTTGCAAATTGGATACAATTAACTTAGGCTTGAATAGAGACTGGGAGTGGCTAAGCCATTATGCAAGGTAACCTATTTCCCCTTGTTCCCCCCCCCCCCCGACGTTCTTGTTAAACCCTGGATTTGTGCTGGAAATGGCCCACCTTGATTATCATACACATTGTAAGGAGAGAGGTCACTTTAGATAAGCTATTACCAGCAGGAGAGTGGGTTTGTGTGTGGGGGGGGGAGGGGGGTGAGAAAACCTGGATTTGTGCTGGAAATGGCCCACCTTGATTATCATACACATTGTAAGGAGAGTGATCACTTTAGATAAGCTATTACCAGCAGGAGAGTGGGGTGGGAGGAGGTATTTTTTCATGCTTTGTGTGTATATAAAAAGATCTTCCACACTTTGCACAGTATGCATCCGATGAAGTGAGCTGTAGCTCACGAAAGCTTATGCTCAAATAAATTGGTTAGTCTCTAAGGTGCCACAAGTACCCCTTTTCTTTTTGCGAATACAGACTAACACGGCTGTTACTCTGAAACATAACTAAAGGAAATCTCATTGAGAGAGAAACCTTTGAACATTCTTACAATCCCACTTTAATAAATAGACTATAATTGTCCTTTCCTGAATAGACTAGAACATTCTGAGAACATCCATCAAATCCCATCCATTGCCCAGTAAAATATTTATAGACTGTTCTATGGCACTCACTGAACTTATCCTCACAACCACCCTTTCAGGAAGGGATGTATTACCAAAGGGGAAACGGAGATACTGAGGGATTCAGTTATTTGCCTAAAGTCATACAAGAGGTTTGTTGCAGGGGTAGGATTAGAACAGAGATCTCCTTAATTCCAGTCCAAAACCTAGACCACCAACCAATTGCTTTCTAAGATGGTCCTTATCAACTGCTAGAAAAGTCAGAGGTTATGAGCTGAAACATTTAAATCATATACTAAATGTATCTAGATATTCATTATTCAGATTACTCCACCTCTAAAGAATCCAATTGTGGACACGGAGTTGTCAAAACAATTCCACATGTGGAATAGTTTACATTACGTTTCTCTTTTTGCTTACTGGCTTTAAAAAATCCCTTCACTCCCTTCTACTGAATCAACTTCAAAAAATCCCAAAGCCCATAAGGAGATCCTCAATCCAGTTGTTGCTTCTCAACCCTTGGGAATGTGATGCTCTTGCCCACTGCCCTCCACTTCACCCAAGGCACAGCCTACTGGATAATTCAGAGTGCGGTGCCACAGAAAGGATCAAATTATATCACCCAGTTTAATTCCCTGCAGGGATGAACCAGCGTTTAAAATACAGTCCATATAGATGTCAGCTTTTGTGCAGCCTATTGGCAATGGCAGAAATTCCTTCAGTCTGGCAGAGTAAGCTTTCCAATAGCTGACATACTTACCCTGCAGCCTCTCTTGTTCTGAATCCAAACTAAACACTAGATGCATGGATATGTTCAGTTAAAAAAAAAAGAAGAAGAAAAGCAAAAGTGGCCCATTTTCACTGCAACACATTGCTCACTTTAAAAAAAGCACACCATCTGGCTGAATGAAAAAGGCCTCATGTTTCATTTTAAAAGGGGATTGGATGAGGGAAACCAGTCTGGTTTAAACAGCTACTTCCAAAAATGCTGGCATCTAAATATTGAATACTTGCAAATAAAAACTTGAAGAATACAGCAGCAATCCCCACTTCCCCAAAAGAACAAGCCACCTCTGAGCACTCCACTTTCTATCATCACAGACAGAAATGGATATTTCTGACAGGGTACCTTTAGCCTCAAAGGTTCCAACACCCGTTAAAAGCTACAGAACATCTAGCGCCACTGAAATGCAGCCACCTCTGGGGTGAAAGGTACAGTGCAATAACTAGAGAAAGTGACATTTTGGGCCAAGGATATCAGGACAAACTTCTGCAAGAAGTTCAATAAGACCTTTAAACATCTACCTAGAGCAGGTCAAAGTTTATAAGGTCTCTTCCAAAATATCTGCACACAGTAAATATGGTGAAACTCAGGGTATGTCTACATTGTACTCCTGGGGGATTTTGCATCACTGCATGTGCGCAGAATTCATATCGCCTGCAGATTTCCTGGCTTCCCTGCAGAAAAATAACTTTCTGACAGGGAAGCAAAGGGAAGCTGCAAGAGCAGTCACGCACCACTCCCTAGCAGCGCAGGTACATCATTTCAGGCACCCAGTGCAGCTGGCGGAGAGGTAAATAACCGCACGGCTGGAGACACCCCACCCAGTGGCTCCTACCCTGAGCTGGGATCAGCTGCTAGTCCCAGCTAGGCTGGAGGCAGGAGAGGACGGGACTTCCTCTTCCCCTGCAAGGAGTGGCTGGGGCTGTGTCAGACCCACCCCCAGAAACCTCCCCCAGGTTCCTCCCCCCAAATCCTGCCCTGCTTCCTGCCCTCATCACTCCTCAGCTGTGTGTGTGTGTGGGGGGGGGGGGGAGAAGAGGATCACTGTATGGGGAGTTGCTCCCCCATCTCCCAATCCCCATGCAGCCGGACCTTCCATAGTCAGACACTCCTGCCAAGCCTCACCCTGTACACCCAGAACCCTCACTAGTACTCAATACCCGAACCCCACCCCACTGAACCTCAACCCCTGCATCTGGAGCCTGCTGCCTCCAGACCCCCCCCCCGCACTCCAGACCCCCTCCCACTCAGCTCCCTTCACTCAAACCCCCACCCTGACAAGCCCCACCCTAAGCCATCCACATCACTCATCTCCAACTGTACCCAGACCCCCACCCCACCAAGTCCCATTCCCCGAGCAGTTAGACTCCCCCACTGAGCTTCAATCACCTTCAACTGGAAGCCCCTGCAGAGTCCCATTGCCCTGTACCTGGAACCCCCATAATGAGCCTCCGTGCATCCAGATCCCCCCCCACAATCTGCCTGCGCCCAGATTGTCCCACACAGAATCCTCTCACTGAGCCCCTTCACACTTGGATCTGCCTGGTTAAATCTGCCTCCCCATACCTGGTGCGCCTAGCGCAGAAAGGCAGGGCCCCAGGATGTTTTTGGGGCAGGCCCAGGCCTTGTGCTGTGTCAGGGTCAGGTGCAACCTCACCACTGAGTCCGTGTCCCGGGGTGGGGAGGCAGCAGGGTGATCTCCCACCTTCATGCAGCCAGTGACCTGTGCTCCCCACTGCCATGCTGGAGCTCTGCATTTGTTTATTGACAAATAAAACTTGCAAAATTTTAAAATATTGTGCACAGAATTTTTAATTTTTTGGCGCAAAATGCCTTCATGAGTAACACTGCAAAAAAAGATCCATGGCAGCAAGTTTCAACACCCATGTCAACTGACTACAGCTCGCAGGGCTCATGCTATGGGGCTAAAAATAGCAGTGTAGATGTTTGGGTTCGGGTCTAAAACTCACTGGGTTTCGGAGCCTGGTCCCAGCCCGAGCACAAGTGCCTACACTGCTGTTTATAGCCCCGTAGCAGGAGCCTAAGTCAGTTTACCCAGGATCTGAGACTCACCACAGTGGGGCTTTTTTTGCAGTACAGACAAACACTCAGACTTCCACCGTGGAGGAAGGGCTGAGTTAACACTGATGTTAACCTGTGTTTCAGGAGTCTAGGTATTCCAAACCCAATGCTTCAATCTAATCAATCTCCCAGAGCGATGTTTTTATTTATTTATTTTAGTTTTATCTATGTTTTATTCTAGGATTCTATGTCCATTGGGTCAACATCTTTGACTCATAGAATCAGAGAAGATTAGGGTTGGAAGAGACCTCAGGAGGTCATCCAGTCTAACCCCTGCTCAAAGCAGGACCAACCCCAACTAAATCATCCCAGCTAGGGCTTCGTCAAGCCAGGCCTTAAAAACCTCAAAGGATGAAGATTCCACCACCTTCCTAGGTAACCCATTCCAGTGCTTCACCACCCTCCTAGTGAAATAGTTTTTCCTAATATCCAACCTAGCGCTCCCCCACTGCAACTTGAGACCATTGCTTCCTGTTCTGTCATCTATCACCACTGAGAACAGCCTAGCTCCATCCTCTTTGGAACCCCCCTTCAGGTAGGTAGTTGAACATTGCTATCAAATCCCCCCTCACTCTTCTCTTCTGAGGACTAAATAAACTCAGGTCCCTCAGCCTCTCCTCATAAGTCGTGCTCCAGCCCCCTAATAATTTTCGTTGACCGCCACTGGACTCTCTCCAATTTATCCACATCCTTTCTGTAGTGGGGGGCCCAAAACTGGATGCAATATTCCAGATGTGGCCTCATCAGTGCTGAATAAAGGGGAATAAACACCTCCATCGATCTGCTGGCAACGCTCCTACTAATGCAGCCCAATATGCCGTTCGTTTTCTTGGCAACAAGGGAACACTGTTGACTCATACATCGAGCTTCTCGTCCCCAGAGAACCTGTAATCCCCAGGTCCTTTTCTGCAGAACTGCTGCTTAGCCAGTCAGTCCCCAGCCTGTAACAGTGCATGGTATTCTTCTGTCCTAAGTGCAGGCCTCTGCACTTGTCCTTGTTGAACCTCATCAGATGTCTTTTGGCCCAATCCTCCAATTTGTCTAGGTCACTCTGGACCCTCTCCCCACAGCTTAGTGTCATCCGTGAACTTGCTGGGGCTGCAATCCATCCCATCATTCAGATCATTAATGACGGTGTTGAACAAAACCAGCCTCAGGACAGACCCCTGGGGCACTCTGCTTGATACCAGCTGCCAACTAGACATCGAGCCATTGATCACTACCCATTGAGCCCGATGATCTAGTCAGCTTTCTGTCCACCTTATAGTCCATTCATCCAATCCATACTTTAACTTGCTGGCAAGAATACTGTGAGAGACCATATCAAAAGCTTTGCTAAAGTCAAGATATATCTCGTCCACCGCTTTCCCCATATCCACAGAGCCAGTTACGTCATCATAGAAGGCAATCAGGTTGGTCAGGCATGACTTGCCCTTGGTGAATCCATGCTGACTGTTCCTCATCACCTTCCTCTCCTCCAAGTGCTTCAAAATGGATTCCTTGAGGACCTGCTCCATGGTTTTTCCAGGGACTGAGGTGAGGCTGACCGGTCTGTAGTTCCCAGAATTCTCCTTCTTCCCTTTTTTAAAGATGGGCACTATATTTGTCTTTTTCCAATTGTCTGGGACCTCCCCCAATCACCAGAAGTTTTCAACGATAATGGCCAATGGCTCTGCAATCACATCAGCCAACTCCCTCAGCACCCTTGGATTCATTAGATCCGAACCCATGGAGTTGTGCATGTCCAGCTTTTCTAAATAGTCCTTAACCTGTCCTTTCACCACTGAGGGCTGCTCACCTCCTCCCCATACTGCGCTGCCCAGTGCAGCAGCCTGGGAGCTGACCTTGTCTGTGAAGACCAAGGGGAAAAAAAGCATTGAGTCCTTCTGCTTTTTCCACATCATCGTCACTAGGTTGTCTCCCCCATTCAGTAAGGGTTCCACACTTTCCCTGATCATCTTCTTGTTGCTAACATACAAGGGTCAGCAGGGGTCAGTTTAATCATAGTGAATCAGATCTCTTCCTTCATGGAGGACTGAATTGGATTCCTATAGTACCAGGCTTGGATACAATGCACTAAGTGACAGGAAAAAACAGGAGGTGAAATCAGGCCCCCATGGCCAGCTCTGAGCAGACACCCAGCAACTGCTACCTCCCCTCCCAGCCAAGTCTGCACAGTAGGTAATGGGCTGGGGATGTGCTAAGCTGAAAGTGCTGGGATGGGCCCTTGGTGCCAGGGCAATGCACAGCCAAGAGAGCACAAGGGAGGCAGGGATACTGTGCAGCACTGAGGGACCCCAGCTGCCTGTGGAAAACACTTGCATCCACGTTGCAGCCTCCTTCCCCCCCTGCTGCCCTGTCTGGGCCAGGGGGCTGGAGGAATGCTGGGGCCTCCCCTCCCAGCTCACAGTACTGGAACACCAGCGGGGCTCCCCCATTGCGTGGGATGCAGGTGCCCCAGCCTGTTACCTCGAGTGCCTGCACTGCTGTCTCAAGTATGAATGAGGGGAGGAAGTGGAGGCAGCCAGGTCTGTGCTCACAGCTGGCCTGCGGGGAGGGTCCTGAGCCTTCTGTGCCCCCACCCCGCTTCATTTCTCAATAGCGTGTTCTGGTTCCACTCAAGTGCTGATATAAATGCATTGTAACTCATCAGATTTGACTCAGGACAACATCATGCAAGCACCTAACAGCCTCTACACCAGCGGTTCTCAGCCTATTTACCATTGTGGGCTGCGTATGCAGCTCTCCATGTGTTACATGGGCTGCATCCACACAACATATATACTACTTGTATGGCCAGGAGGATGTCACATGGGCCGCAGCTGTGTGCTGACTGGGCAGCAAGCAGCCCGCAGGTTGAGAACCACTGCTCTATACTGTCCACGGGAGAGCAAGAGAACTAACCAATTAGGCCGTTACCTCTCTTGCTTTCCTCCTCCCAACACTGATAAACATCAGACTTCCTAACACTCAGTATACCGAAATGGGGAGGCAGTGCTCACTTGTGCTCATAGCAGAATACTGAACATAAGGACCCCTGTGGGTTCTGCTCCTGGCTCTACCATTGATTCTCTGTGTACAAGTCACTTAACCTCTCTGCATCAGTTTACCCACCTGTAAAATGGAGATAGTACACCTATTGCTCAGGGTCCTGAATTACTCTAAGTTTGTAAAGCACACTGAAATCCCTTGTTAAAAGCACTATAGAAGTAAATAAAGTAAAAATACAAACAAAAACTCATTTTCCTTTCCATTTCTTCTTAAATAATTACATTTGATGCCACCCAATGAGTTTGTCTACAGCTATTTGTTTGTCAACCTGTCTCCTAAATCCCTGTAGAGCCCAGACTCCAGCTGGATTTGCTTTTGTCTGCATTGCTGCCAAACAGGCATTGGCAGAACAAAAGACAAGCATCCCAATGTACTTCCAAACTGGCTTCGAGAAGTGACGGATGAGACAGGCTAGCTCTCTCTGGATCCATCAACAGCACATAAACCATCTGTCACAAGCAAAGAAAAGGACACTTGCTAGTGATTATTTGAAGACTCCTGATCTCTAAGCAATTTTAATTCCTCTCTCCCACCCACCACCACTTAAACTGCCTGATGATTACATTTCTGATGCATCCAACATTAGAAGTTGTGGGGTCTACTCGTGAAGACAGATGGACAGGTATAATATAATGTCAACTCGAGTAAGTAATGCATTCACAGAAGGGAGAGATGTAAAACCTCAGATTTAAGGAATTCCCTCTTGTCCCCAATTTTTTGTCCACAGACAATTGGCCACCCATGACCACAGCTGGGAGACCCACTGTATTTGATCTTTAGCATTTCCATGACCTCAGGATGGATCAAGTCTAGCCATACAAGTTCAAAAGCAGAGATCTCTTACAACAAGTCACATTTAAGGTCACGGAGACAAATACTCTGCCAATCAACGTTTACAAACCACACACATACAAAAGCACTGAATTTTACCATTTTTGCAGCAATCTAGTTTCTGAAGAGGGCGTATTCAGCTATAAAGAATTCGTAAGTGAAGTGGCAAGAAAAATCAGGCTACTACTTATCAGAAAACCCAACATATTCCCTTCTTATCCTCACAAGTAGAGTGTGACATTGTGCCCCCACTCGAGTTCAAATATTCCCAACTTCATCACCTGTTGGTCAGCCTCTTGACTTTCTTCTATACAGCCCCCTAGGCACACTGACCTCCTGAGCTCATCCACTAAGCCATAACCCTCGTCACCATTTAAATCTATTTTAAAGACTCATCTCTGCTGAGTTGCCTGAATCTTGCTGACCTTTTTCTTTTTTTTAAATCTGTTGTTTGTTCCCTGTGTGTTGTGGCCTTTCCTCTACCCTCCACCTACTTGGATGTCTGTCCTGGGAGCTCCTCAATGCAAGGGGCTGTTCCTTCTTGAGTGTCTAGAAAGCACCCACCATATCATCAAAACTATCATAAACATAAGGTGATGACTCTATTTCTTTACTTTCTATTCTAAGCATCATCGTATAGCATTGCTATGTTAAACAGCTGACATGCTCCACCCCAGAGATGGCTGCATTTCAAAGCTGGGAACAAAGATGTGTGTTCACACTGTATACATCACTAGAGGATCTTTCTAAAATAAATGTGCTACTAAGATGTTAGTTAATGAATAGATTTGCTTCTCCTTTCTGAGGAGTGACTGGGACAGGGAGTTTTTTTGTACAAGGATTGAACTGACGACCACTGGGCCTATTTTAAACCCCACAATACTGCATGGCTGGGCTTCACAGCTGGGGATTTCTGCTGAAATCCCCAGCCTTGAGTTTAGCTGTCTCCACTACAGCTGTTACTTCTGCTTGGATACAGACAAAAACACATATGGCCAAAGCTCATGAGGCCTGCTTAGTGGTGGGGGGAAAGAGGGACATTGACTGTTTGTAAACAGCCCACACAGTAGCAATAGGTGACACCAAACCAATATAAACTTTTTAAACAGAATAGGCAAAGCATGGAGAGGGGAAATGGCTTCTTATTTAATTACCAAACTGGCTCCTGACATGGTTGCCAGGACTGTAGGAAGGAACGTTATCCGCAGTGACAAACAGGAGAGAAATCAATGGAAAGGAAAGGTCAGACATTGCCCCTATTAAACTTTTAAGTTATCCAACCAGGTCTCTTCCTTATAAGATAGCAAGGATAAATATGCCAAAATTCTAGCACATCTGTCATCCGAGGGTCTCCAAGCGCTTAAAGAATTCATCACAAAACCACTAGGAGGGAGGTGCCACCCTCATTTTTATTTGTAAACTGCGGCACAGAGAATATAAGGGACTTCGCAAGGTCACACACAAATCTGTAGCATAGCAAGGAACAGAATTTAGGAGTCCTGAAACCCAGTCCTGTGCTTTAGCCACAAGACTATCCTTCCTGTCTTAAGATGATGCAATTTGTGTTTGTACTGTCGATACAACTGAGAGAAACTCCTGTTTCAGCTGCAAAAAGCCAAAATAGAGTGTGTGCAAATTTGACTTAGGAGTTTAGACTTAACAAGCCTCAAAGATGAAGAAATTAAATCTATTTAAAGACATGCCACCAGTCAATACTGCTTAAATCTGGCATTAGACAGATGCACAAACAGAGCCATAATCCTGATAGTTGCTGTGTGTCCTCAACTCCAATCACAGCAATGGTAGTGAACTGTGCTCAGCACCTCATAGGATATGGGCACGTGATCTACTATCAAGAAGTCTGCTTATCCTGTGCAATGAAGAGAGACCCTGTTGACTTTGGTGCCTGGCTACTGCAGTGTGAAAATACTGTGAAAACATGGCAAAAGGGTCTTCTGCATTGCTCAAGTGAAAGTTAGAAAGATTGACTCCCTCAATTTCTTTCCCTTCCAGCATCAGGCTGTATGCTGTCACTATCACTTTATTTATTTGTGTTACTGTAGTAATTAGGTTCTCTGACTGAGATCCACAGTGGTGGGCACTGTACATACACATAGGAGACAGCCAAAAGATCTTACAGCTAAATAGGCAAGACAGGGAAGGGTTGGGGGGAAACTGAGGCACAGGAATAAAAATTTGCCCGAGGTCACAGAGCAGGTCAAGGACAGGTCTCCCAAGTCCCAGTCTAGTGCCCTACCCAATGGGCTCAGCTGCCTCTTAGGGTATGTCTACACTAAAATGACTGAGGCACACGGTGCTTGGACTCAGAAGCTGTTTAACTGCGGTGCAGATGTTTGGGCTCGGGGTGCAGCCCAAGCCTCAGGACCCTTCTACTTCGCAGCATCCTAGAGCCTGGGTTCCAGCCTGAGCACAAATGTCTACACCGCAATTAAACAGCCCCTTATAGCCCAAGCCCCCCAGCCCAAATCAGCTGGCATGAGCCAGCCACAGGATTTTAATTGCCGTCTGAGAGGTGATACACTCATCACTAAAAACTGTGACTAGAATGGCAAGCAGCCAGAAGATTACTGGGTCTTTCAGAGTTACGCATAATTAAGATCTTAACCCCTAAAAACTATATATAGTGCATTTTGGCTGTCATAAAAAAGAACTCGGGGTAAAGGAGTTAAACCCTTATTCTCCCTGAAGAATAAAGCTCATGATCCCTTGCAGTCATTGGAGACTTAAGAAATGTGCAGCTCTGTTACACTAACAGCCTCCACTAATGGGAGACACTGGGGCTTACAGCAAGATTATCCCCGTGAAGCACGAATGACAGTATGGCATGGCTTCTACCCATTGAGCGTAATGGGAATTTGAATAACTAGGTGATATTTGCAATGGATTTCCCCCATAAATGTCACTCATAATGGAAAGCCTCCTGCTGATTACAGGTCAAGGTTCCACAATGCCCTCCCACCCTTGCTGCAAGCTCAGCATTCCACGTTATTTTTTTCAAACCTCTCCAGGTTCTTCAGTGATTTTAAACAAACTGACTTTTCTATTCTGAAGTTATTTCTTCTTCAAATTTTTGAAAGTTCTTAACCCTTACCTGTAGGCACTATAGAAAAAGTAGCACAACCAAGAATAAAAATCCAAAATAGAAGGACATGCCCTAACCATAACAGGCTACAAATTTTTAAACTGTACCTAGATTCGGGTTCATAAGCTTGTGTCCATCTTTAAGCATGTAAATATTCCCATCAACTTCAGGGGAGCTACTCATGCTTAAAGTTAGGCACACAAGTTCCCTGCTGAAACAGGGCCTCAAACTGTGAGCAATTTGAGGCAGGAATAGTTTCTCCTATGCAGTTATACAGACCTTAGCACAATGGGATCCTGACTGCCAATAATAGAAGTAGGGGATTTTTCCTCAAACTCCTCTACTAGCTTCAGCTGCAGTGGAATTATCAGGGAAGAAAGGCCATTTCTTCAGACAGCCAGAGCCCAAACCACATAGAGCTTTACATGTCATTAAGGGTATGTCTACACTGGCATAAAAGACCCACAGCACAGTTGCAGCTGGCCCAGATCAGCTGACTGAGGCTCACAGGGCTGTAAAATTGCTGTGTAGATGTTTGGACTTGTGCTGGAGCCTGAATTCTGAGACACCACATAGGGGGAGAATCCCAGATCCCAAATGTCTACACAGCCCTAGCCCTGCCAGCAAGAGTCAGCTGACCTGGACCAGTCAGATGTGTTTATTTGCCGTGTAGACGTCCCCTAAAGATCTGAAGGCTTTAATGACCACAAATAGTCTGGACAGTTTTATATCTCCAAAAGATGGCATCTCCAGCAGCACACTGTCCTTCAAAATCACATACGGGTACTAGTTCAGAAGGAAGTAGTATTGACTCCCCAATACCACCCCAAATACTGGAGCACTACCCAAGCACGGTTCCTTTTTAACTTCACTACTTACAAGTCAACACCTCAAGGTGGTAGGGCTCTGCCTTACAGACTCATCTTTTGGAAGTTCAGCTGCAGCATCTGTGAACTTTATGTCCTCCTAAGTTGTAGAGCAGATTTACCCTTTTCTGACACTGCCCCAACTTTCTCAGTTCGTTAGCGCCAAGAGCTTGGTTTACACCCTTATAGAATATCAAAGTGCTAAGTCCTAAGTGAATAACTGTCCCACATAATTTTGTTTTGATGGCATTCATGTTACCAGCGTCTGAAATATATCCCTTTCAAAAAAGTTCTTTGGCTAGAAATCAATGTTTTAGTTTAACTTCTTAAATCTGAATTTGATGACAGGGTGTGAAAGTGATGTTGGCAATATGCTATAGTACACAGCAACACAAAACAGCACAGCATGAGCATCTTAACAGCAGGGCAGCCTGAATTCACAAAATTCAACAACTCCCTCTGTATATTCAAACATGCTAAACTCAGTAGAATTTGGTTTTGTGTTTATACCCTCTACAAAAAAGGAATCTCAAAACACTTTAGGAAAGAGGCAAGATACCAACAGAACACTAAAACAAATATATTTAACATTTTACACACAGTGCCTTTCATCTCAAAGAATCAAAGTGCTTCACAAAACCACATACACAATACAATCTTCATTCACCAAAATCCAGCCATCTTTGAGATGAAGGATGACCGAAACATAACTTGGGGGGGGGACACGACCCGGGGCCAGACAACTGAGCCACGGTGGCCCCACCCCTTCTGAGACTCCTCCGTCTCCTCCACTCAACCCACCCCGAAGGTTCCCACTGCTTGCCCACAGCGACGCAAGGAACGACGCAGAGAGCCAGCAGACTGAGGAGGCTTGGCCTGATGCTGGGGCCGGCGGCTTGACCCAGCCCAACTCTGGTGGCATTGGGGCAGGCCCTGCACTCAGGGGGGAGGGCAGTGGGTTGAGAGGGATGACAGCAGCAAGGATCGGCCAGATGTGGCTGGGGCGGGCGGGCCAGGACTCCTCCAGTCTGGGGGACCCTTCAGGGCTTTTCCTTTTAAGGGGAGCCAGGGGTTCGAGGCTTCAGCGTGCAGGGGGAGGGGCTTTGAGTGGAAGTGGGGGGCCGGCAGGCTAGCCTCCCCAAAGCAGGGGCTCACCCACCGCTCATGTCTAGGTGCTGATACCTTGATTATTTGCTCCATTATCTTTCCAGGTACCAAAGTTAAGCTGAGTGGTCTATAATTCCCCCGGTTGTTCTTATTCCCCTTTTTATAGACAGGTGCTATATTTGCCCTTTTCCAGTCCTTTGTGATCTCTCCCATCCTCCATGAGTTCTTACAGACAACCACTAATGGCTCAGAAATCTCTTCAGCCAGTTCATCGAGTAGTCTAAGATGTATTTCATCAGGCCCTGCTGACTTGAAGACATTTAACTTGTGTAAGTAATTTTAAACTTGTTCTTTCCCTATTTTAGCCTCAGATCCTATCAAAGGATGTTAACTATAACACACATTTAACACTTTGGCCATTGCTGCATTTTCTGATGTTGTCTTTCCATCCTCATTAAGTAATAGGCCTATCCTGTCCTTGGTCTTCCTCTTGCTTCACATAACTCACCGATCTTGTTCGAAAAACAGTCAAATATATCTATTTCACAAACTGCTGACTCAACAGTACGCAACATAGAATCTGAAAACACAGCATTAGGTCTTGCATACAGGAACATTTTAAATTTGCAATCTAAACAAGTATCTATAGTCTTGTTTGTTGACTATCTTTTATAAAACATGAATATTTAAGAATCTTTTTTAGATGTGTATGTGTAGGTATAAATTTCAAGCTTGAACAAACATGTAAAAACATGCTGCAGAACTGGAAGGGAGAAACCCTGCATGAACACTGGCCTTAAAGCTTTTTTTATTATTATTATTATTCATTTTTTTATAATCACCTCATCCAGTAAAAGGATAGGGGAAAGAAAAATATATCAATAATTGCACAAGGAATTGCATACCTGGAGTTTATCTACTTTAAGCTCATAGTATCCCTAAAGTACATTTAGCATCCAATTAGTGTATGCACAAAATCATAAATATCAATTTATTAAACAGTCTCCTGCCAATTCCTGGCAGTCCTGGGACTCCAAAGCCACAACAGCAGTGAGTAAATTCCTGACAACCAGGAAGCGAAGATGACAGGTTTCAGTGTTGAAGATGAGTGAAAAGCGAGCTAACAGTAAGACTGGTGAATGGCAAATTCTGTTTGAATCATCTATGTGCTTTTGATAACACAGAAAGAGACCGAGTGTTAAACTGTTTTCCTTGTAGTGTCCCTTCTAAAAATGTACAAAAATTACATTTTAACAGTAAGCTTTATGTTTCCTTAACTGCAAAAGATTGAGCCATTACCTCAAACAATTATAAAAAAGATGGTGTGTGATACTCTTTTGGGGCTCGATCCTGCAAGACCCTGGGCATCTTGCAGGAGCAGGCCCTTTGAACTGCTGCTGACCAGAATTTCTTGCTTTAAAGTTTGTATTCATTTCTATCGTCCAATCTATACTACAGACCTATATAACTACATCGCTCAGGGGTGCAAAAAAACCCACAAGCAATGTAGTTGTACAGAGCTAACCCCTTGTGTAGACTGTGCTATGTTGGCCGAAGAGTTTTTCCCACCAACGTAGCTACTGCCTTTCAGGGAGGTGGATAAACTATGCCGACAGTAGAGCTCTCGCCCATTGGCATAGAATGTCTTCATTAAAGCACTACAGTGATGCAACTGCGCCAATCCCGCATTTTAAGTGTAGACGTGCCCTAAGTAGTACCAAGGTTTCATTGATAGCAATTAATCACACAAACCCTAGGACAAGTATACTCACCAGCCAATAAGATTTGTCCATTTTCATTGTGTCACATGAGAAAAATCCCACAGCTATTGTTGTGACCAGTCAGAGCAAAGTGCTTTGCTTATACCTTTATTCCCGCAACTGCCACCAAAACATCAATAGATTCCGCTCGCTGTGTGATATAACAAATACTTGAAAAGGGACTGTGCTGAAAAGGAATTCCAGAAGCATGGCAGGCGTCAACTATAAGACTGTACAAGTTAAACACACTTAAATTACAATTTAACTTGTATCAAACTTCTTGGCTGATTTCTTTTAATTTAAAAATCTCCTGCAATCTCCATCAACTCTGTGAAGCATTTTATTATTGTGACTAGTCAACACTCTATGTTTATTATAAGGAACATTATATCACAAGGCCTGTGGAGTAGTGACCCGATTGTCTGGCACAGGTTTCCTGCTGTACAGAACTCCTGTACGTAAACAGCACTAATGACTGGACGTGCAGTCACATGAAAAAGTTGGGGGAGGCAGAGGAGGAGCAGTGAGAATGCAAGCGACATGGCAGGAGTGTTGACATGAGACAACAGTACAGCCAGAGGAATGTTCCCCTGCTCCCTTTTTACACAGTGGGCAGACTCATGTTACAGTTTTAGTAATAGTTAGCATTTCTATAGTGCTTTTCTTCCCACAGTGGGTTTTTGGGGGGCTGAAAGCATGGCAGCATGCTGTCTTGTAAGTTCAGACAGCAGCAGACCCCCCCCCCCCCCACACACACACACAGCATTCTACACTAACGGTTGCTTTGTCTCAGGGCAGATAAGCAGCCAGCTGTCAGAATCAGAGCTTTCAAAGAGCATATCCGCATTCCTGCAGCGATTCAAAAACAATAACAGTGGCCACTTGACTTAAGGGCATTATGGGACACTTCCGAAGGCTGATCAGAGCGCAGTAATGCAACACCTCGTTCACACTAGCGCTGTGGTGCTCCAGAGGAGGCGCAGCAAACATTATTCCACTCGCCGAGGTGGAGTACCAGCAGCGCTGTAGCCACAGAGTCAGAACACTCTACGTGCCTTGCCAGTGTGGACGGGTAGCGAGCTAGTGCGCCCGGGGCTCCTTTATTGCGCTGCAACTCGCAAGTGTAGCCAAGCCCCAAGTGTAGCAACACTGCAAGAGCGTTACCAACAGGAAGAGATGAACGCTTGGTAAAGAATGTCTCCTCTGATTTGCAATACTGCCTTGGAGCCCTAGTCATGGACCAGTACCGCATTGTGCTAGGTGCTGTACAAACAGAACAAAAAGACAGTCCCTGCACAAAGAGCTCCCGGTCTAAGTATAATACAAGGGACAACGGACAGATACAGAAAGCATGACAGGCAGTGGGTCTCAGCACACCAGCAGCCTAATCATTGTCCCATTGTTTGCTTGCTTGGTTTGGCGTTGGTTTTTTTTTTTTAAGTATCACAGCAAAGAAAAGCTTGAAGGAGGGTTTTGAAGGAGGCTAATGAGGTAGTTCTGCAGATGGTTACGGGGGAGCTCCTCCCAAGTGTGTGGGAGAAAAGTGCTCGCTTGAAAATTTAGCAAGCGGGCAATGGAGGCTGGCTTCATGGTTTAATTGCAGGCAGGAGTCAACATTTCAATATTGGAAGAGAGGATCAGCCATGAAAGGCCTTGAAAGTGACGACAAGCAGCTTATGTTTGATACACCAGTGGAGGGGGGGAGCCAGTGGAGGGATTCAGAGAGGAGTGACAGTCAAAGCGATGGGCTAGAAAAGTTATTTTTGCAGCAGTATTCTGAATGGTTACCAGTGGGGCAAGATTGCATTTGTCAAGGTAAGGAAGAAGGATGTTGCAGTAATCAAGACATGAGATGATGAGAGTTTTAGCTGTGGGGATGGATAAAAATGGCCATATCTTAGGGCAGGGCTATACTGCCACTTAAGCTGATGTAAGTTACGTCACTGAGGGGTGTGAAAAAGGCCCTGTCCCCCAAGCAACGCAAGTTTCACGCAGTCCACACCGGCGCTATGTCAGCAGGAGACGCTCTCCTGCCAACATAGCTTCCGCTTCTCACCAAAGTGGAGTAATTATGTCGAAGGGAGAGCTCTCTCCCATTGGCATAGTGCATCTTCACCAGATGTGCTACAGTGGCGCAGCTGAGCCCATGTAGTGCTGTAGTATAGACTTGCTCTCAGGGTGTTACACAGAAAGAATCCATAAGATTTAGCTGTAGCCTGGATGTGAGGACCTAGAGAGAGGTCCAAGTAATAGAGGATGCCCTGAGTGACAGGAAGGATGGTAGTGTTGTCCACAGTGTTGTGAAGGGCAAGACTATAACAGGGTTCAAAAAAGAACTAGGTAAGTTCATGGAGGATAGGTGGCTAATAGCCAAGATGCAGAGGGATGGTGTCCCTAGCCTCCGTTTGCCAGAGGCTGGGAACGGGCAGCAGGAAATGGATCACTTTGTGATTACCTGTTCTGTTCATTCCCTCTGGGGCACCTGGCATTGGCCGCTGTCAGGAGGATACTGGGCGAGAAGGACCTTTGGCCTGACCTGGTATGGCCATTCTTAGGAGATTGGAGCAGAGGAACTCCTGACAGTATGTTCAAGGAGCTCAGAAATTAAAGGGAGAAGGGCAGTAGTTGAGGCAAGTGGGGCAAAGGGTGGTGTGTTTTTAATATGGGAGAAACTTACTAAAGCATGTTTGTATTGTGAGGCGAAAAAGCCTGAGGAGCGTGAAAGATTAAGGTAGGGGATGAGAGCTGGAGCGAGAGAGATCAGGAGTTAGGATGGATACGGTCACCGGGGCAAGTGAAAGGGTTAAGAAGAGGAGAGTAGCCAGAAACTTCAGTGTCTGTGACAGGGGAGAACTGGCATTGGCCGATGGCCTGCATTGTTATGATTCCCAAGTGCCATACTTCAAAATAAAAATAATTAAAAAAAAAATCAGGATGGAAAGAGCAAAAGGAGGTTTTAAAACAAGATGAGTGGAATTTAGGACCAAGATTCTGAGTAGGGCCACTGGATCCTATCATAATATAAATTAATAATACTGAGAAAAAAAGGAAAGTATATATTTGCACACATCCCACACCACACCCATGAGTGTTCTTGATCAATATGACCTGATCCTTTAAATCAGAAGTACAAATGTTGCCGTGCTGAGGACTGCACTAACAGCTCACCAAGTGCCCCATCAAGTTTGCATAGAACTAGGAGTATGAGAGCAAAAATCAAGACACAAATCTCCAACATCTGTTTGTTCTGGATAAGCAAATTGTGCTTATGAACTTTGTGGCAGATGGGCCACAATTTGCTTATCAGCCAAATTCATCAGCAATGAAAACGTGCAGTCAATCAGCTTTGTTCATCTTCCTTTCTAATTACAAGGGAATTATGACAGGTTTCACAGATTTTTTTTTTTTAAATGAACAAAAATCAAGGTGTTCAAAAGCTGTATTCAAGAGCAAAAGCAGGTTTGAGATCCAGTCCGTTAATCATTCATTTTACCCAAAACCTGCCTATATCCAAGATGTGGTGAATCATGTATACAGGCCAAAAGTTACATTTTAGAATGCCAAGGACTACATTTCACATTCACAAAGGCACTTTGGAGACCTTTGCTCACAAATACGTCCAGTCCAACTGTGACCTCACAGGACACAAGCCTTTTAGAGCTGCAGGACTACTGAAAGCAACAGTAAAGTCTCTTCAGACCACAGATTCCTGGAGGTCTACTAAGAAAGCACTCCATTCACATTCCAAGTTCTTGAAGTTCTGGTTAGGTCCCCCACCCCCACCCCAAGGCAATCCCTAGAGCAAGTTACTGGTAAATAGGAAAAAAGTAGATAAGTAGTTATTTATTCAAAAGTTGGGAAATCCCTGTAATCACTGCCAGACAACTAGAAAATAATCACTTCAAGTGAAAAAATAAGTTTATAACCACCTTTCCTAAAACATGATTTTTCTCTCAAATGGAGTTCTTTGATGTGCTTTATATAGTAATATTAAAAAATACATACAGAAGATAAAGTGACTCAGCATTTGTTGCCTGGATTAGATTTCCCCTGATTTCTGTATGCAAATCAGTACAGAAAAATGAATGGCATTTGCATTTTGTCAATGGGAAGAACGCACTGTTATGAAGATACATAGCTGGGATTATATTGAAATCGAAGACTCATTCTTTTCTCAGGAGTTTAATCTACTCCACTTAGTCATTCTAACAGAAGCCCTATTTGAAGGAAAATTATACATCTCCATTACAATGGAATGTGGTTTCAGTCTGTGCACATGGAAATTAACGTGGGGTTGTCACCAAGGGTTTTTCTTTGGGTGGGGGAAGGGATGAGGAACCTACACTTTTTGCATAGCATAGGTGACCAACAAATACGACTACAGCAAGTCAGGTATGTTGTATATTAAAATAGATTCAAAGCTGACAGGAAAGTAATGCAGTACACTGCAATATAAAAATATGGATCTCAGACTGGCATTTTCAACAAAAGCTGTGTTGCAATATAACAGAGGGAGGAATAATGGAGAAAAGTTGTGCAGCGGATGGTTTAGAATGCAAAGAAGTGCAAATGTTTTAATGTTCTCAAATAGATGCTGGAATCATCTCCCCATGGGAGCAATGGAGACATTGGGTATAGCTACACAGCAGTGTAAGCCTTGGCTTGAGCCATGAAAGGATTCATTAAGTCTAGGAATGAAGGACCACCATGTGATCAAGACTTGCAGAACTCCCCCCAGAGTCAACATTCTGTTAAAATATATATATATATATATATATCTAATAAAATAGAAATTCTACTAGATATAGATTTTATTTCCACTGGGATATGTGTCAGTGATATTTTTATTTAACATTTGTATTTACTGTAGCACCCAAAGCCCCCAATCAAGATCTAGGCCCTCATGTTGCACAAGTTTGTAATTTCCCCTAATTTCAGGGTGCCTATGAACGAAATACTTATTATTTGTATTGCAGCAGCACCTAGAATCAGAATGACTGGGGCTTCTAAGTAAGTTTACAATCTAGGAAACTTGATGAACACACCAATGAAACAACAGTTTTAGGATCCAGCCACCAAGAGTTAATTCTAATTTGTGATCTCATTGCCCTAATTATTCTCTTCCATAAATACCAACCCAGCAGATATAATTGCAAAGCAGGTAGCATTGGCTCCCACCACTCTGCCAGTTCAGTGCCACTGAATGTCTAAAAATTACAGGGTATAAATTTAGCAGGGTGGATCTCACCCACCACATGTTCCTTTACTGACAGGGAATGCATTAATTTAATCAGGAAAGAAAATCATACTTCTCTAGATGTTTGTTTATTCTGTGCTCTGTAAAAAGTAGGACTAGAAGAAGATAAAAAGTACAGCTTGTCCAAAGCTGATTTTTAATAATTGCTCTCCCAATCTCAACCTGACAAAGAATTGTTAGCACCAGTGCCAGTTCAGCTAAAACTGGGAATCCCCCAAAAGGTGACAGAGAGTAAAACACTTTCAAAATAAATAGCAGGTTTGTCTAAACTACTGTTACATGCAGCAGAATCTGTGAAAGGACTGGCTCCAACTATGGTTCTCCACTACTCCTAACACATACATATTTCCTCCTGCTAGAGGGTATACAGACAACAGTGAAAATTTATAGTGCACAGTAGGCGTTATGCTATGTTCCAGATTTCTTAAAAATAAATTTAGTGTTGGACTGAAAGCCATTGCCACCAAAATTCACCACCAACACACCAGGTACAGCATGGGCAGCAGCAGTGAAAGCCTTCCCAACACCACCAACTGTACAAGTGGGCAGCATCCCTGTCACAGGGGCAGGAGTTCAGATTCTGAAGGCCATTCCATCCTTGGGCTCTCTACGAGACTGCCTACTCGTGGTGAACCTGATGATTGCTTGTGGGACATAAAAAAAAAAGCAGACGGTTTGAATCCAGTTCCAACTCACATCACATAAGCCCAAAGAACGGTCAGAAAATAAACATTTGAGCTGGGATTTTCAAAGGGGCCTAAACAAGTTGGCTGGTTAACTCTTTTAAGCACCTTTGAAAATCCAGGCCTTAGCTGCTGCCAAGTTGAGCCCACTTAGACCCAGCAAGAAAGAACTTTTGGGTCCCAGTGCTAACCCTGTGCACTATTTGCAGCCCCACAACAGTTGCTGCTACTGCCAAGAATATTTCCCCATAACATACTGCATAAATTAGAGATAAACTGAGTCTTGCAAGCCTGCCCCAAACACAATGCAGAAAGAAAACAATGAAAAGGACAGAGAGCAAGTTAATACCACCACCGCCTCACACGCACAAGAAAAATAATCATTCTTCCTGGGCGAGATCCTTCTCTTGGAAGTCTCTGAAACCAAAATTAATCTTGCTTTCTAAAAGAGGGAGAAAGACAAGTAATATACTGGCCCTCCTGTTGAGCTGCCACATGCAAGGAATAATCTCCAGGGCAGTTTCACAGCTTCTGATCTGTGCACTGGCAAAAATGAGAAATATATATGCTTTTTTCTTAGACAGCTGCAGATTTCACAGGCGGGTGAAGTGATGATCCCCTGTATGTAATTTGTAAAAGTGCTTTGGGATGAAAAGGCCCCACTATAAATTTAAAAGATTATTGTATTTTATTTTATTAAGTCACTTTAGAAACATACAAAGATCATGCAATTCAAAAGGGAGACAAACCAATTAAAAAAAGTGAATGGGAAAGCTAAAGGTAAGGCATATATATTTGAGTGCTGAATGTGAGGGGGCAAAGATTCTAAGGCCAGAAGGGACCATTGTGATCATCTAGCCCAGTGGTCTCCAACCTTTTTATGCCCAAGATCACTTTTTGAATGTAAGGGCAACCCAGGATCTACCCAGCCCCTTCCCCAAAGTCCTGCCCTGCTCACACCATCCCCCCCCCCCATTGCTCGCTGTCCCCCACCCTCACTGACTTTCACTGGGCTGCGGTGTGGGCTCTGGGCCGGGGCCAAGGGGTTCACAGTGTGGGAGGGGGCTCTGGGCTGAGCCTGGGGCAGGTGTGCAGGAGGGGGTGAGGGGTGCAAGCTCTGGGAGGCAATTTGGGTGCAGGAGGGGGCTCCAGGCTGGGGCAGTGTGTTGGGGTGCAGGAGGGGTTACAGGGTGCCAGCTCTGGGGCTTGGGGTGCAGGAAGGGGCTCAGGGCTGGGATGTGGCCTCCTGCTGGGAAGCACTTATCTCCAGCATGTCCAGGTTGGCAGTGCAGTGTGGCTGCTGCTAAGGCAGGCTCCTTGCCTATCCCGCCCACACGCCGCTCTGGGAAGGAGCCAACGCACCCCTGCGGCCCTTGGGAGAGGAGTGCGAGGGGCATATGGCTCCGTGCACTGCCTCTCTCTACAAGCACCACCCCCACAGCTCCCATTGGCCACAGCTCCCTGTTCCCAGCCAATGGGAGCTGCAGGGAGGGTGCTTACAGAGAGGGTCAGTGCGCAGACGGAGACCCCTGCCCCCCCGCCTCCAGGGCCGTGCTGGCCACTTCCGGGAGCAGTGTGGGGTTGGGGTAGGCAGGGAGCCTTCCTTAGCGGCAACCCCGCTGCATCGCCAGAGATTATGATCAACTGGGAGATCCTCTAGGATCAGCCAATTGATTGTGATCGACGGGTTGGCGACCACTGATCTAGCCTGATCTCCTGTATAACACAGGCCACAGAACTTTCCCCACATTATTCCTAGAGCATAGCTTTTAGAAAAACATTCAATCTTGATGTAAAAAATTGCCCATGATAAAGAATCCACAGCAGTCCTTGGTAAATTGTTCTAGTGGTTAATAGAAGTCAGTTAGAAACAACTTCCTCTAATTCACCCCTCTCTTCCCACCATGAACAATGTCAAGAAAAGCATTTCAGGATTGAAGGCAGTCTTATAAATGCAAAGTATCTGTCCACAAAGGAGTAAGACAAAGTCTCTCTGCACCTAGATAACACAAGCCTATGGATCTGGGGGAGCAGGCAACATTTCACTGTGAATCTGGAAACAAGTTCTTAATTAAAATATATTTTCTGTCCTTTAGGGCAATTTTCAAAAGGGGCAGTTTCCTTTTTGTAAAGGCTAATGCTTGGGCACACCCTCTCGCAGCAACGCAACAGGATGGCTCTACTATTGTGACACCGACAGGAAACAATACGTAGCACTGCCTAAGACCGGATTCATGAATATGAGAAAGAAAGGTGATCCTGTTTGATAACCCATTATTTTACATTATCTGATGTGGCAGGTTGTTCTAGTTTTTTGTTTTTTGTTTTGTTTTTGTTTTTTTTTTTAAAGGGAGACCTCATAAGCTCATCCTAGACTAATTAATTCAACATCGGATTCACCTCCGGATACCTAAGAGGATACTGTCTCTGTCCCTCGCTCCTTATTTATCCCACTCTACTTCCAAATGTAAATTCCTTGCATTCAAGAACCAGGAAACTGAGCTTTGCTAAAACAACACTAGAAACTCAGTCCATGTTCTCTCCGTTGAATCTGAAAAGACAGCCTGTTTGTGTTATGAAAGGCCCCATACGGAATGACACTCCTATAATTCCAGCTATTAACATGCCAATGTAAAAGGATAGCCAATGGTCCAAAGCTTCTTCCTTGATCAATGCTGCATTAATAATTTAGCTATTAGTAGCCACGTAACTGGGGTATTTTCATGAGATCTGAACTCTGGTGTTGTCCATTATGTTGAAGGCACCTCCTTTGCATGCCTTTGCTTCCTTTTTAAACAACAGGGTTTCTATTTTATCGAAACACTCATCAGCCCTATTTAAAAAAAAAAAATTATAAATGTGTGAAGCCTATAGAATAAATACAATTCGTATAACTTAAATTTATAACACTCATAAAATCCACAGAATGTGATAAACTATTATAGGCTTTTCCTGTCATCTTAGCTTCTTATGCAATTAATTTCCCTGCATTTAAATGCAATATAGTCTATAACATACAGTGGAGGGAGATTTATGCAGTCATTGTTTTGCTGTGAATAGCCTACCAGGACATTCCTGATTCAAGAAGTTAATACGTACAAATTGTTAACCATTTGTGTTGACTTTCCTCCTATGGACTATCCAACTGAAACTATAGGGGAAAATTTAGGTACAGTAGATATAATACAATGGGTAAAATTTGTCCAGGACAATGGGACTAAAATAACCCAGCTCCTGTAAGAAATGCTATGAGATATTTAATGGCCAGGATTACAGTTCTGACTGTACTTCACATTAAAGGGTCATGTCCCATGCTGGAGTACAGGGTAAGAACAAACCTGGATGGAAAAGTAGCACCTATAAGTTATTGATAGCTTTTCCACAAGCACCCGGCTTTCTCCCATAGAGCCGTGGTTCTCAAACTTTCGTGACCCCTTTCACACAGCAAGCTTCTGAGTGCGACCTCCCCTTATAAATTAAAAAAATGTTTTTATATATTTAACACCATTATAAATGCTGGATGCAAAGCAGGGTTTGGGGCAGAGGCTGACAGCTCGCGACCCCTCCCCCCCATGTAATAACCTCATGACCCCGAGGGGTCCTGACCCCCAGTTTGGGAACCCCTGCCATAGAGGATTCCTAAAGGATACAGTGTTTCTTAATCTCTAAACTGACTAGATCACAGCTTGAGGGGGAATGGCTTCATGCACAAATTGTTCTCTGCCTTTTTTAACTTATTATTAAGCACTGAAGTAGGCAAATACAACATAAATCTGAAGAGATGGGGGTGGGCAGGGTTGAAGTGCGTCTGTGGTATGACACTATCCCATGTCTCGATCTACTGACCAATTAAGTGTTTCAAGATAGTTGCTTCCTTTCCATTTGCAAAGTCAGAACCCTGATCACAAATCCAAGATATTGCCTGATGAAGACTGAGGGCAGCTTTCACCCCACTAGTTGCACATCCTGTTATTAGACCACCAGAAATCCATGCCTGCCAATACTCCACAGTCATATCTCCTGCCTCCCTCACATGTACTCTAACCTCCCGCCCAACTGCTTCCTTTGTATCTGCCCAGCACTCACTCTCTTGCTGCCATTACACATGGAACCATCTGCCATCTTTATGTGCCTCACTCAGCCACACTCTCATTCCAATTGCCGCTGAAAACTTTGCTTGACTGATCCAATACAAAACCCTTATGCATCTAGTATGGGGTTGGCCAAACTTAATGACCCTCCAAGCCGCATATGACAATCTTCAGAAGTTTGAGACCTGGGGTGCATCTGACAGGGCTGAAGCCCCAAGCCCCAGTAGGTGCACCGAGCCCTCCCTCAGCCCCTAGCCTCACCTCCCCGCCACAGGGCGGAAACCCTGAGCTCCTTCCGCAATCTGGTAGGCAGAGAATAGGGGGTCCTTGGGGGGCTTTGCAAACTGCACTTTAATTGTAAAAAAGCCACATGCAGCTCACGTGCCACAGTTTGGCCACTCCGATCTAGTAACTTAAAGAGAAAAAGGAGCAAGACATTTAGAACGCCTCCAGCTCCCCTCCTCTCTCATGCTCGCAGCTATACACTGTGTCCCCTCATGCTGCATCTCCCTCCTTTTGATTACCTTTGCTCTCCTCACACCTTTCAGGTGAATCAGTCTTTTGCGGTCAACTGTAAGCCTAGGACAAGGATCTGTCTTACCTGCCTCAAAGTGCCATGAACATCTCTAGTACTGCATAAATAATAAAACTGAAGAGTAGAACTGGCCAAATTGTTTTTTTCTGCTCTGCCAGCAAACTGGAAAATCAGAACAAGTACTTGGTTCTGAACATGTTTGGAATTGGTCAGAAGAGCCTAGTCAGTTTCACAAAAGAACCCTGTGTGTGTGCACATATTGCCTTATCCCTTGGTGCCCAGTGGTTGGGGCACTTGTGACCTGTGGGAGACCCAGGTTTGAATCCCAACTCTGGAGCAAGGACTTGAGTTCAGATTTCCACCATGCCAGGTGAGCGCCCTAACCAGCAAGCTACTGGCTATTGTGGGGTGGATAGCTCTCATTCTCTTGCTAAGGCTGTTCCATTTTGTATAAATACTTGAACATTCATTGTGCCAGAGAGAGAGTGAAAAAATACGATAGTATAGCCTTGTGAATAAGGGACTCATCTGGGAGCTGGGGATACAAATCTTCTCGATCTGAATCAGACACACGCTTTTTTAAAGCTGGCCCTGAAAAATGTTCTCTCAGCTGAAAGGGGTCAAATTCACAAATAATGTTAGTAAATATTTTAGCAAGACTAGTGTCCCACTACCAGAATAAATAAAAAAAATTGTTGATTAAACCATAAAACTAAAAGAGGTAAATGGGATAAACAGGATGGGCATTCTGAACACACTACACAACCAAAGAGTGCAAGTTTAGGTACTTGCAGTGACATTTGCTTTCAAGGCCAGACAAAGCAAGCTGCTAATCCGTTCATACTGACAGCCAGAGCCAGGTGACACTGCGAACTTCTCCTGAAGCACAAGACACATTGTGGTTTTCAGAGACAGCTTGCCAACAAGAAATCTATGCTAACAGCTATGTTCTGTGATCAAACACTTTTATTTAGTGCAAACAATTTTGCATTGCAAGATAAAAATCAAGATTGTACCATATCTAAATAAACAGAACAGAACAGAACGAGGCCCTGAAAGGAGAGCAACATAAAAGCAAGGTATTGTGGATGAGTGGAAATGGAAATCAAGTGACTGTTTTAAGACTTTGGGCCTGACTCTGTTCTGCTACACCAGCTTTACTCCTTTGAAGCTAATGGAATTGGTCTGGTGGAACAGAGCATAGGATCGGTTTATATAAATGAGGCTTTTGAAGCTCTATGCCTTTACACTCGGCAAGTCTTAAAAGTAGCAGTTAATTGAAATTTTTTCTTTTCAATTTGCCCTTCTTTCAAAAAACAACCAAGTTTTCAATGACAACCTGGAAAAGCAGATAATTTAGGAATGTCACCAGCATGGGCATGTCATTCTAAGAGACAGTGACTTCAATGGTGGTCAGGATTAGTTTTGCCATTTACTTCAATGGGTCCAGAAGATCACTCGCCATTTTGCTGAGTACAGAAATAGCCTCCTTTGCATCCGGCTGTTTTTTCATGACTCAGAAGCTGTTTAGGCAGAGCAAAAGAAGTTTCTGCTACACAGCGATAGGCTCCCTGGAACCAGTTTAGCTCCACTTGTCCCCCATTTTATAGCAATAGAGCTTCAGAGACGATCCACGGGATTTTCTCCACAGAAGTGAGACAGAAGAATCAGGCCCCAGTTTGTTAAGCAACCATTCTAAATGGATTTTTTCCCCCTTTTAACATTTGTCTGTCCACTTGTGGACTTTACAAATCCAGTTTTAAAGTTCAAGCAGCTTCAGTTACATAACTTTTTAAAACCCAATTCTCAGAAATCGGTGGTCTGTTTCTCTTCTCATTGCAATGTAAAGCAGGAGTAAATCCGCTGAGGTCACCAGTGTCAAATCAGTGTAAATAAAAGAAGCATAAAGACCAAGGACCTCACTAAAAATTATTCAATTATACATTAGAGTGTTGATTAAAAATTACTTAACAATTGAATCCAGCTTGAAACTATACTGGTGAGGGGTGAACAATTCTCCTCTCATGCCTTCTTGGCAGTGCATCAGATTCAGTTACTTGCACACAGTCTGCAAGTACGTACGTATACTTAACTCTAGTGCAATTATTGAGAACTACTCACATCGCTGGAGAACGTGCGTACGTATTAAATAGTCTTTATTTTACAAAACCAAAGCTATGCCTCAGTCTAAAAAAAAAAGGGGGGGGGAAATGATTAAAAGACAATACGGCAAATATTAAAGTCCTCTGTGGTACTCATTTACATTTGGACTGGACAAAGCACTGGACTGTAAACTCTAGGGAATAATGCATTAGCTCTGGGAAGGAAGTGGAGAGATAAACCAATAGGTATTTTCCAAGTCTAATTTATAAAACTATTGGAGACTACTGTGTGTCATTTTGCAATGCTTCCTTGTTTTATTTTTATTCAGGATGAAGATTCCTTATACTAAAAAAGAGCAGCTGCCACATATGTTCTTAGGTATCTATTTTGAAAAGCTCTTTGCAGCGTCTAGACTGTAGTCAAGATAGAACTAGTCACTCTCTCATCTGGAAGTGTGCACCATCGGGAAACTGGAGCCACCTTGATAAAGAAGCACTGAAAGGAGAAGCCCCATAATCCCAACTCCTAATGCCCGTTGCCTTGATTTACCAAATAATTTTATACATATTCACTTTTTTTTTTTTTTTAAATGACTATGGTTCACAAATGCACTCCACACTATATAGCATGCCTGCCTGTGACTTTGGAAAACCACTCCAAAGTGGGAGGAGACAAAATCAAAAACAGCCCATTCAACCAAGCCTATAAAAACAAAGAATGAACAAGACAGACGTACAGAACTTTACACAACGGGGAGAGGAGGAAGAGAAGTTTCTTCTGGATTGTCTCCATCTGAACAGATGAGCCAAACAGATAGAGAAGTGACACACTCATTTATGTTTAAAGTTTGCTATATATGGACATGAGTCTTTCAACTGACACTTGCATGAAATTTAGCCTTCTAATCTTTCTCCCAGTCTGATGATGTGCTATTGATATGAAAATCGCTCCACATCTCCAAAGGGAACCCTCTTTCTGAGGCTGTCTCTACCCTATTCTTTTTATAAATATCTTCACTGTTACTGTAGCACTTGTGCAAAGTGGTAGAGGAAAAAGGGGCTAGAAGGCACTAGAACAAGTACCATATGTCAAGACGGTTTTCCAGAGCAGTAGATTGAAACTGGCTAAGGAAACAAGCCATAATTTTAAAAGTTTCCACTGTCTGTCTTACAAATCTAACAATCAAACTACTGCAGTAACTAAGAGATAATGCATAATTAATATCACAGTGTTTTTCAGCTTCAGAAACACTAATAAATGCTTAGCACTGCTGATATATATACAAGAAGTAGTCATTTTACAGAAGGGGTAAACTGAGGGAGACATTAAGTGACTTGCCCACTCTCTCCCAGAGGTAGGATTAGAACCCAGTCATACTTGTGGACAACCACAACGCATCTTAATTTGTCTCTCATTTTCACCATCTGTAAAATACTTGGTCCTCTTAAATACAAATTTGAATAAATATGATCACCACATTATATTAGTGTTAGACCTGAAAAAGAAAAACTACAACATTACCAACAGCAAGGACAGCAGAAACTGAGCCAAAGATAAAGCCAGAAGCTGCATTTCCTCTAAAGCCTTGGAAAACTTACACCCCAACACATTGCCAGTGGCCAAATTACCGCATAGATAGCGAGAAGTTCCAAATCCCACTCTTCCAAGATGCTTTAAATCTGCTGTAATGTGAACAACATGCCTGTGAGTTACAAATCTTTCTTGTGCTAGTAAAAAATAAAGTCAACTACAAGTTCAGTGGAAAGCCAAGTAATTCAACGCTGGTTGTCAAATACTGCAGCCAGCAATACAAATACTGTATTGTCAGTAATTCATACCATGCAGGCACATTTCCTATCACTAATGCATAATTCATGAGTACAATTATGGGGATGGGGAGAAACAACATACACCATCTGCTGATATCTACCCAAACCCACATTTGAGCCTTCCACTGCCACGTAATTATCTATTTTACTAGACAATGAGAGAGACATAAGAGCAGCGAAAACATCTACTTTTACATCATGTCAGCCAACTTTTTCCCCCCCCTTCCCCATCAATTTAAGAATGAATTTAGGAATTGATAAACTAGATTGACAGCCCTGGACATTTCCTAAACTTTACTTATTTTCCTAAAATGAGCTCCCATCAGCGACAGCAACGGTAAAAGAATTAGGCAGACAAGTTCCAGTATTTTAACCATGCGCCCACATGCGAGAACAAGGTTAGACAATAGGGCAGTTAAAATGCAGATGGGCTGACCTACACTAGTCTTCCCACCAATGGGAGTGTACTGATGGGAATTATAGGAGAAATAAGTCTAACGTAGGCACCCTCATCATGTTCTAATCTTCATGGTAGGATCTCTTTCAAATAAAGGATGGTGGCCTTCTGGACTTAGACTCAAGAGATCTGGACTCTGGTCTTAGTTCTGCCACGGACTATGTGCACTTGAGCACATCACCTCACTGGGCCTCAGTATTCCCTCCATTTGTAAAATATGGGTAATTCTTCCCTAACTCACAGCAATACCGCAAGCGTAAACTCATTCATGTCTGAGAGAGGCTTAGATGTTACAAAACTACCTAGATATACATTCATGGTAACCATCTGTACTCCAAGTACATAAAATACTGTTTATTTAAAGAGGCACCATATTACACAGTTCAAAATACAGTACAAAATAAAACATGATACCAGACCATATGATCATTTGCTTGCTTAATCCTTGAAAGTGTACTTACAGTGATCAGAGTTCTGAAATAGCTCCATCTTGGACACAGGCAGCTGGATGTTATGTATGCAAATAAAGGATGTGCCTTACTATATAGGCAGGTAACCCTACATCTAAGCAAAGATCAATCTGGGTTTCCAAACCCATTCAGCCGCTAGCCTCTACTCAGACTGCCAACTAGTGCTAATTGTGACTATGGCTTTTGAGACAGACAACTTAGTCACCAAAACTGCCCCCTCCAAGTTATTTTATGTAAGCAGCTTAACAGCCCGCAGATTTTAAAGGCTTTTAGTCACAATAACCTGGGCTGAGTCTGAACCACTGATCTAGGTGTGGATGTATGTTCTTATCCTGCAGCTGTAAACAGTGTACATTAGAACTGCTTCATGCCCCCTACCCCCAAATCAGATAAAGTGAAAGTCAATTTTTTCCCATTTTCTTAGCAGCTCTATTGTATAGAAATATTAATTTTTGCATGCATTTTTCATGGATAAAATATGTAGCAGTGTTATCAGTTCTATTCTTGGGAAAGCTACCTGTAATCAATTTTAAATTTTAATGGCTTGGCTCTCTCACACTCAGTAGATTCCCTAACCAAAGAGGATTACTACAGCAGTTCAGTGAAACAGGATCTCTGAAACAGAATAGGCAAACAGCTCATTTCAACCAAAGTAAATACAGGAGGATATTTACAAAATCCATAGTAACCCAGTTCTTTTGTTCACTAGATGCCTTGGCCAAGAGTTGTTTGTTTTTGTTTTGATGTTCTGGGGTGTTTTTTGGTTTTTAAGTGAGTAGTGATTTTGGATGCTTCAGTTTCTGGTGCCCAACTCATAACATCTTAAAGGGACAAGAGCAGGGAACGGAGCTTTCTGAAAATCAGGCCCTGAAAGTTAGGCACTCAAAAAAGTTACTGCTCACGTTACAAAAATACAAAACCACTTGGCCTATATTTAACACTTTTAATTTTGGATGATATGGAAGGCTCCATCTTTGTGGAATTTTTGCTTCTAACCTCAAGATGTTTTGCAAACATTATCATCCTATGAGGTAAGTACATTTCTATTAGCCCCATTTTACAGATGGCCAAAAACTGAGGCAGAAGTTCAAGGAGTTGCACAAAGTCACACAGTGAGTCAGCAGCAGAGCAAGGATTGGAACTCAGGAGGTCTGACTCAGTCCTGTGCTGTCTTTAAACTTCGTATTTCTTTAGTCAATGAAAATAAACTTCAGTATTTTAAAATGTGTGACACTTAACATAAAGAACCTCATTTCAAAACTAAAATTGTAACCAAGTATCCAAATGAAAGTAAAACTGCTTACAACTAAATCAAAAACTTGCATTCATGATTAGTACATCTGTGTTGTTAAAACTTTTAACTGAGCCAAAAATCAATTAACCACATCATCAATAAACATTTCAGCAGCATATCCCTTTAAAATAAAGTCAACCACTAGGATTTAAACATTGTAGCACTGAGGAAGTTACAGGGATTGCTTTTTGAAAGGGAAAGTGTGTTTACACAAAAAGAAAAGGAGTACTTGTGGCACCTTCGAGACTAACAAATTTAACTGAACATAAGCTTTTGTGAGCTGTAGCTTTCCGATGAAGTGAGCTGTAGCTCACAAAAGCTTATGCTCAGATAAATTTGCTAGTCTCTAAGGTGCCACAAGTACTCCTTTTCTTTTTGCGAATACAGACTAACACGGCTGCTATTCTGAAACCTGTGTTTACACAAGGTGTGCTGCTTAACACAGATTTTTTGGTGAGCAATCAAGCCATACATGCACTAGAGAAAAAAAAAATGAAGCTAGACTATGCTCTATACAACTCACAATGGTGACTGACTGCACAGTTTCCCAGGAGAACACATTGAGGAGCTGTAGCCAAGAAAACAATTATTAAATCATATGGGCAAGCAACTCTCCATTCAACCTCAGCAAGGACTTGAGTGCCCTGTCAGAGTGATCAAAACTGCTTCTTAAGTTTTTAGATTTAGTTTGACTCAGCTAATTAAGTAATAAGATCCAATGAGGCGGACATTTCTCTATATATAATGCTTGGAAATTGGAAAGTAAGTGGCCCGAGGCTAACCTGACAGCTGTTAGCCAAACAACAGGCCAGAGCTTCCATTAAAAATTTCATCAGAAAGTCTAAAAACTCCCTTGGCAGATTTTCAAAGGTCCCATTAGAAACTTTAAGGAGATCCATTCTGGTTAGACATTGTATTCTAGTTTGTGTAGAAGTCATTAATAAGTAATCTTTAACTCAGATCACATGAACAGGAGTAGAGACGGAGAAAGAAAGATACACGGTCCTATGTGAAGCATGTTAAAACTCCGCCTCGTTAACCAAAAAGCAAAGTGACTGATTTTTCATACATCAGTGCATGGCCAATGTTTTCAATATTTCCACTAATTTTGGGTATCCCATTTAAGGTACCAAGAGACTAAACACTTCCAGATACTGTTACTTCAATGGGAGTGTAAAGTGCTCAGGAACTCTTGCTGATCAGTCCTTCAAGTTGGACACCAAAATTAGTGGACACTTGAAGATTTTGGCCGAGTCTCTATTATACCGAGGGTGGGGATACAATCTCGCAAAAGGGAAACTATACTGTAAAAGTTCCCTTTCCCCCTCTACCAACAAGATTTTATGAAACAATAGGACCAAAGCAAGAAATGGTCAACATGTGCCAACCAGGGAGGAGGAACAATGTGGATACAAAAAGGTACATCTTAAAATTGTTTATTTGTAATTACTCCGGACTATGTTAGAAAGTGAAGGCTATCAATGAGAAAGTAGAAAATGAAAGTGTGGGGCCACCTCTTTAGGGCTTTGGGGGGAGAAGCCCTGCTACATCAGTGCCTGAAGCAATCCAGAAACCCTAACATGCTCCAAGGGAGATTTCTGATGCAATGTTTGATCAGCATCTACAAAGAGCAATCAGGATTGCGCTAACAACAGGACAGTGCATGGATCTTTTGGTCCTCCTGCCAGCCCTTTAACATGGTTTTCTTTAGCACTTTGTTGAGGCTGCCTTGAAAATGAAGTTAAATCCAATCTTGAAGACCTGCCAATTTGTTAACTGCGTGGATTTCAATTCCTCTCCCCTCCACCACCCCCCGCGCTTTTTTGGGGGGGGGGGGGGGAGGGGAAGGGAGGAGTTGGTTTGGTTCCTGAACTTTATATTCTCTGTTCATGGCTCTAGACTCAGACAGAAAACACAAGGCTTCACCCCTCTATGGGAACAACTCATAGTTTGCATTTTAGAGCTCAGTGACAGAAATACGCAAGGATTTATTTTTATGCTTATCCTGCATCAACCATCCACTAAACTGATTCAATTACACTCAGCTTAAACAGAGGAAGAGCTCTCCATTTAAAACGAAGACAACAGTTAGACAAAATTGTTTTAAAAACAGAAAGACTACTTCAACCCTTTGCTGCAACTTCAGTAACAGATTTTAATTATGAAAGGGCAAGACTAGAATGGGCAAAACATCAGTTATATGGTGAAGTGACTGATACACTACCATTTAAATCCTACAATATTTTGCAACATGGAGCAAAACTATCATATTCTGTTCTATGTAGGTTCTTATAGTTCCCTCATCACACTAATATCCATACACCTTCCCGTAGTAGTAATACTGCGTGGTTCCAACCAGTCCCCAATATTGCATAATTCTGAGTTGGGATACCTGACTAATTTGTGCTCTTGATCTGAGATTTGTTAGCTTTTCTACTTGTCATAATACTACAGGAGTACATTGCCCCTGATGTTTATTCTTCTTTCTGCAATAAGTTTCTTGTGGAGGTTAAAAATGCTGAGTCTAGTAATGTATCTTGCTTTGAGGAGTTAATACGGTTTGTGGTGTCTAACAAAGTTGATCTATTCTGCATAACTAACAATATTTTGCCTACTCTAGCACCTTTCATCTCTCTCTCTCTCTCTCTCTCTCTCTCTCTCTCTCTCTCTCTCACACACACACACACAGTGTGATACGTAACTATTTACTCCATTTCATAGATGGTCACAGAGATTAAAAATAACTTGTTCAGGGATGCATGGAGTCAGCAGAAGATTTGGGAAGAGAACAGGGTAGATAAAAATTGATTTAAAAAAATCAGATATTTTTATTTAACTACAGGTTTACTTTTTTTAAAAAAAACACCCATTAAAATTAAATTTGAAATTACAAAAAAATGTAGGCCTCAACATAGGTTGTTATCCATTAAAACCATGTAAATTAAATACAAAAATAATATTAAGCAGGACACCTTTGCTGCCAAGTTTTAAAGAAAGACAAACCACTGAACTGGTGGAAGTCACTGGCTAAGCACCAGGAACTAGTTTAAGTGCTAAATCAGCTTTTAATAGCAGTAGCCTCTTCTGCAGGTGCAGAGAGAATATTTTCTTTTCCATCGATTCAACCAGCTCATTTCAGTGAAATTCAAAGTCAAGTAACCAACTGGGAGTTGAAAAAGCAGGAAAGCTTTTTTCTCTCTACCAATATACAAATAAAAAAAAATATGCAAGAGGATGAGATCTACTAGTTTCAAAACTTTGAAGGACTTGGTGACCAGAAACAATTAGTTCAAGTCACTAACTACAGATAATACCTTCTTTGTTTAATAGATCAATTTGTTTTAAATTAAACACATTGTTAAAAAAGGCAGTCATTTTATTTAATAAAAACATTAAAATGCTGTTTTGTACATTTTTAATTAAATTTCCGTCCAAGCAGAGCTTGACGTAAAATAAGTAAAAAATTGTCCAGTAAATAAAGCACCATTATCCATTTTCTAAAATAATACAAATGTACAAATTAAGAATGTGAATAAATGTAAGTTAATATATCTCCAACAGCCAGTGATGGGACACTAGTTGAGGAGGGCTCTGAGTTACTACAGATAATTCTTTCCCAGGTGTCTGCTGCTGGGTCTTGTCCATAGGCTCAGGGTCTAAATGATCGGGAAGAAACTTTCCCCAGTCAGATTGGCAGAGACCCTGGAGGGATTTCACTCTCCTCTGCAACATGAGGCAGCATCACTTTCAGGTTTAAACTAGTGTAAGTGGTGGATTCTCTGTAACTTGAAGTCTTTAAATCTTAATTTGAGGACTCCAATGACTCAGCCAAAAGTTATAGGTCTATTTCAGCAATGATGGGCAAGGTTCTGTGGCCTGCAATGTGCAGGTCAAACTAGATGATCATTATGGTATCTTCTGGCCTTAAAGTCTATGAGTAAGCTATATAATTGCTTAGATAAATGTATACAGATTAAATGTGTATATTCTCCTGGTTACCAAAAAGCAGCACCAAATGTAGTGTAAAGGCTATTAGTTGCAAATCAATGTTTTAATAGTTACCAACTAATAAGACCCCTCTTTAGAAAAAAAAATCCTTAAGTAGTACAAATAAAATACAATTAAAATTGATGATTTATGTCAAATTTTTCTACTTGCTGATTTAAACTGTGAAAAAATAGAAGATTTAACTAGAGTAATTTAAATCAATTCATCCTGGAAGAGAATCCAGGAGCCCTGACTTCCATTCCCCTTTGCTCTAACTAGACAATGCCCTCCCTGTTGATGACTACTAAAGAGATATTACCAAGGTCCATGGAGCCCAAAACATGACCTACAGAGTGACCTTATAAATCAGAACAAGCAAGTACTGAGATACAAGAGGGAACAAGAAAAAAGAAATTCAACAAGATAAAATGATCTGATAGGTTTCCTTCCATATGCATCTGTTCTTGAATTTTATTGGCCAAGCAAACACAGATCCTACACAAATTGAACAATGGGGTGCATGCAAATCCCCGGAAATTGAGGGGGAAGGGGAAAAGGGGAAAAATAGAGCCCCTGGCATAGGGAGAAGGGACATGGGGGAATCCTGCTACGAGAAGGAAGGATAGAGACGAATTTACAGCGGCCAAGGCACAAAATAATTGTTATGAACCAGTTCTACCAGTAGGAACAGTGTTTCTAGAGGAATGACAAACTTGGAGAGTGGTTTTGCATGCATAGGAGTATTATTATTTGTACCACAAAAGCACCTGGGGCCACAGCTGAGATCAAGTCTCCATTGTGTTAGGAGCTGTTTAAACACATAGTAAAGAAACAGTCCCTGACCCAGAAATTTTCTAATCTAACAGGTAAAACAGACATCAGTTAGCAGAAGAGAGGGGAAGGAACCCACCCAAGGTCACAAAGCAGATCAGTTATGCAGCCAGAAAGAGAACCAAGATCTCTCAGCCCCAGTCTAGTGCCCTATCCACTGGACCATGCTGCTTCTCTCGATCTTCCATTGATCAGGATTCTGCATGCAGTAAGCACAACTCCACAACAAATACTGATTAAGCTCACAATCCTTCCATCTCCCCCTCTAAGTTAGGGAAATTCTGCAAAGCAGGAGGCAGCATGAAGGAAGGACCAATCAAACTCTACACAGGGACTAAAATTGGAAGATTAAATGAACCTTAGTGGCAAGAGTTCACATGCTTTAATCTTAAAATGGACCTACAGTGTACGCACCCCTGATTACTACAGTGCCATGCCATCTGCAGCAGAGAATGAAACAAAATACTCTGGCAAACATTAAGTGAGAATTAACTTTTCCCTCTCTGGACTGAGCTATTCCGCAACATGCTGACAAAGGCACCAAGTTTGACCTGTTCCCAACTGGTGCAGTTTTGTTTCCATTTAAAATCATCTAGTTTCGTAAAACAAACATCAATCGCATTTCCAGAAACATTGTTTATGAAAACGGAAAACCCATATTTCAAGACCGATCCTCTCAGAGGACAATTTGCCTATGAAGTAGCTTCACAAGAGTAGATCTTCAAAAGGGAGGCCTAACAAAGCAAGCTCCCAGGTGGAAAAATACTCGTAAAAACTGAAAAATATTCCTTTTGCCTCTGCTGAAAGACAATACATTATACCACAATAGCACGTTTAATCCAAGATTACAAACAATGCACAAGCTTTAATAAATTATGCTTTATAGTCTGCCGTGTGGTGAGAGGAAGTATTGTATACATTTTACATCTGGGTAAACTGAGGTGACTGGCAATTATGCAACTTGCACAAGGACACATTCAGGACTTCTCCAACTCTGTCACTGACTTCATGTCAGATATATCATTTAAAAGGAAACCCATCATTTAACACGGACTTCACTTGACATATTTGATTGTTATCCTAGCGTGTTCTGTCACAGCAGTTTTGCCAAAAAAAGGAATTAATTTTCCTTAGGTAACTCAAGAATTGTTTTTAAACTTAGAAGCCAAAGTCTTTCTCCTCCTCCACCTTCAAATGACTGACTTGAAAGCAATTTCAGCATCAAACTTCGGAAAATGTCACTTTAAACACATGCAGCGAGCTGCTTGCTTACTATAGCCAGGACATCATCTGCTTCAATCTGTGCCTGGCACGACAACTGAATAACAATAACCTAGAGGGTCACCCACCAACTCACAGAACTGATCATTTGGCCTGCCATGGAGAAGGCACTAAAATTCAGAGTACTGTTCTAATTACTATAGATTGCAGTCCAGCAGCAGAATTCTCAAGCATGCCAGGGTACTCCATTCCTGCATAAACAGACAACGTAGCCACAGAAGGAACTTGTTAGAGTGAGATGCTATCCTAGTGGGATTTGTTGGGTAAAAAATACATAGAAATCTGTTTATAGGTGACAAATTAGGTTAATTTTGCATCAGGTCCTTCTAGACAGCAGCCCTAAATTGCCGCAGAGTTGCAGCCACATCTTAATTGTACTGTTCTGAAAATGTAAGAAATGTAGGATATGCCACACCAGATCAGTCCATCAACTCCAATATCCCACTGCCTTACAGCGGCCAATACCTGATGCTCCAGAAGACAGACTGCCCCCTCCCCATCAATACAGCTAGCCAATTTTGCATTGCTAGCTATGAAGGCAGGCATTTCCTTCCTGGTTTACTGGCGCTCAATTTATGTCCAGAAGCATGACATTGAATTACCTTTGCCCCAGTAGACACAGGTACATATGTTACAGCATTCTCTTAAAATTATCCAGTTTTTGTTCTTTTTTTTAATTCAGCCACCATATTTGACTTGATAATCTCCCACTGTACCAGACAAAACAGATTGTGGTGAAGTTATTTTTTCACACAACATATAATCAATGTTACCCGCCAGCAATTTCAACTTGTGCTCCTTTGTTCTCATATTACAGTGAAGATTCACCTTATTCCTTGTCTTTCATAAGCAAAAGTGACCCTGTCACATTACACCTCCTCTTCTGACCAAGGTTCCTTGCTGCAAACTCCAGCCTCACAATCCTTTGCAGTTGGATGCAAGCCATTGTAGCACAACAATCCTGAGTCCAATGACACAAAGTTCCAGTGCCTCTGTGGCTGCTCATAGCTTTTCCAGTCAGCGGAAATTGACATGACTGTGGTTAAGTATCATTGCAGCTATTCAGAACCCCATGAAGCCACTGTGAAATTGAAATTGATGCTGTTTTTGTCAATCTACTGCTTCTTGGGAAGTCTATTAGCAAAAATGGACTCAGGGACTGAAGCTATTCAGAGGCACCCACCCTCATTTGGGAAACTTTCTGGCTGCTAGGAGGCTCTTGTTGGAGACAAGAGGGTGAAGAAGATAAGTTCATTTTTCCTTCCAGCAGCCCAAAAAGTAGGGGAACAACAATCTAGATAGACAGAACCTAGGCTCTGTCTTCAAACTGCAGATTCCCAATAGCCAGGCCTTTAATATGAAAGGCATTGCTCTCAAGCAATGTTTAGGGACATCACCCGGATAGAAATTCCAATATCCATGGAAAGATTTTCTCTCTCACCAATAGAAGTTGGTCCAATAAAAGATATTACCTTATTCATCTTGTCTCTCTAATACCTTCCCAAGCAGTTGAAATGAGGCTTTTCAGTAGCATGTTGCCTTTCAACTACTTCCCATCCTTCTCATCCTCCTTTGGCTTGCAGATTTTAAGGCTTCATCTTAAAGGGGAAAGAGTCCTTTACACGGGCAAGCATTAGCTGCAGGGTAGGTATTGGTAGCTGCCCATTAAATTTAAGTACAAACCACATCAATCCATTTTATCAAGGAAGTTATGAAATTTAATAAATAACAGTTTCACTCTGACAACAGATGCTCTGAGAGAAATTAAGTATGATCATCTGGATTTCACCCATTATGTGTCATCACTTTAGATGCCCCATCACCAAGAAGCAATTCAGTAACAGACATGGCAACATGAAGCCAGGCCACTTACACTTCTACCAAAACACTCTGGAAAAGTGCCTGCTAAGATTACGTTGCAGAAATAATTTACACCTGCAGTAGAACTGCAAAAAGCATAATCAGGATAGAGACCTTGGCAGACATATGCCCACCATGTGAAAAGCATTTCTACATGTATGAATTTAGCAGCTACAGAGCCATCTTTTATTTTTAATTCAACATCAAGTCATTCAGATACAGTCAGACACCTGACCCATCCTCTGTGCATGTTTCACCTTTTTCCCTAGCACAGCATTCTGATCTACCCCCCAATAAGGTTTGCTGTTGGAACCTGTGATCTTCTAGTAAACATTAATCCAATACTTTAACCTATAACAGGCATGCTGAGTTATTACACTTTTCACTGAGCAGGTGAATTCCTACTCAAGTTTTTTGGAAGATGGAACCATGACATGCCAAATCAAAATGCACCCTTCCTGCATTTGTCAAGTCATTTGCCTTACCACGAGGGGCAGTGTAGCTCAGGAGATCCAAGTTCAATGCCCTGCTGCGTCACAGAACTTCCTATGTGACCTCAAGCAACTTGTTTAGGGGGAGATATTTAAAGAACCTTAGAATTTAGACACAAGTCAACAGAAAGTTGACCCACTGACTTGTGTGTCTAAATCTCTGACACTTTCGAATGTCTCCTCCTAAATCTGTCCCAGATCCCTATCTGTAAAATGGAAACAATACAATCGCACCTAGAAGGATATTGTGAGGATAAATATACTAAAAGTCTGTGACTCACTCCGATACTTTAATGGTTGCTACCACATGAGTAAGACGCACACCTCCACCAGGTACTACCTTCAGTGCTTAATTTGTAGTGAAAGAGGTGCCATAGCTCAAGCAATTTTTTTACATTCAATAACTGACGCAGCAAGCCCAGAGATGCCGGGGCTATGAACTGCCAAGCCAAGAGGTGCCAAGGCTCAGCCCTGACAAGCCCTAGCACAAATTAAGCACTGACTACCTTCTATCTTTATGATGTTATAGCTCAAGTACAGCCAATACTTCTAAACCTGGAAAAACAGTAACACCCTAGGAAATAGCTTCAGTATCATATTATAATCAGCAATACGTGCACTGAACCAAATTCCTTTTCAGCAGGTCCATCTTGCTTGGTCTCATCATTTTGTAAAACGTATCATGTGCAGGGAGGATTTTTTTTAAATCAAATCGATTTAAATCATGATTTAAATCACTAGTCAGGAAGACTTGATTTAATCATGGTTTTCTACATAGAAGTGCATTCTTGTTGGCTGTTATAAACCTTAATACATATTCTTGACAACTCGGACAGATGTAGGTTTCATTTTTAGAAGGTACACACTATACATTTTTAAACAGTGATTTATTTAGAACACTTTTCAGATTAGTTTTACAGCTATATCTGATTGGTTGGTTATTTTATTTACCAAAGGTAATTCAAGCAGATATTTATGAAGTCATTGGGAGGTGAATTATCTCCAATTCAACAGGTTAATCATTAATATTTGGAGGATTTTCTTGCCACACTGTATTAGGAGAACGTTACCAGACAGACATTTAAATTGTTTTAACCAAAAAACAACATTATTAAGTATTCTGGATTTTTTTCTTCAACAGCAAACATATAATATTTTAACAAAACAAGCATATGTCCCTCGCGTCTCACATTTATCTCCAGACTTCTTCTCCTTGTCCAGATCTATTCTGCCCCTAACAATCTTCTATTCATTGAACTTTTTGAAATTTTGCACATTTAGAGAGAAGTAAGGGATTGACCCTGTGTACACAAATTTGCAGAGGGACAATAGAGTTGAGGTCTATTATTTCTGACCTCTATACATTATTTATTTATTTAAAAACATTTTTGCTGTTAACAAGCATGTTATCTCTGGAGACACAAATTCACAGTTTGAGAACTGAAAAATTAAGCATCTCTGATGGTATCTTCTAGACCAGGGGTGGCCAACCTGAGCCTGAGAAGGAGCCAGAATTTACCAGTGTACATTGCCAAAGAGCCACAGTAATACATCAGCAGCCCACTCCCAGTGCCTCCCACCAATCAAAGGCCCCCCACACCTCCCGTTTTGTGGCATGGGGTGGGGGGGAGAGCAAGGGCACAGCAGCCCCAGACGAGGGGATAGGAAGGGGTGGAACGGGGACAGAGCCAGGGGTTGAGCAGTGAGCGCCCCCCGGCACACTGGAAAGTTGACGCCTGCAGCTCCAGCCCTGGAGTCTGTGCCTATACAAGGAGCCACATCTTAACTTCTGAAGAGCCGCATGTGTTCTAGACTGAGCACTTAGTCCCATTGGGTAGACAGAAAGATTAACCTAAATAATCAATACAGAAGCCCCTGAAACCCCATAAGATTGGGTTCCTAATCCATGAACTATTGGAACTCTTTCTTAAAACTTACAAAACTTTTCTTAAACATTACATGAATATATTGTCTCACACTATAAAATTAGAATTTATAATCCCTATTCCATGATGAGATATCTTTGAGCTATAATGCATCTTAATTAAAACTATCTTTAGATAGGTTTTTCCCTCAAAAAGCACTTTATCAAAAAAATCCAATTTAAATACAAAAAATCCAACTTATTGATTTTTATCCACCCTGATTATGTGTTTGCCAGCCATACCATACACCTTTCGGCTTTCAGACAGTAAGCTCTGTGGGACAGGGCCTTCAGTTGGGACTGCAAGGTACAGCATATAGTCATGGCCCTCTATACATGTGCACATGCTGGTTGGTATCTTGTTGCATGAGACCATGGCCCAGGCTGCTCTGCAATAATGCCCCACTAACAACATGCCACATGGACACAGGAACAGCTTTATTCCTAATCTTCCTGCATCCAAGGGCCAAACTCCCCAGAAGCAGAAGACAAATTCCTGACCCCTCCCCTCCCCTCCTTGCTCTCAACCCAAGGACTAGAGCTGCAGCCACAAGTGACAGTTAGGCGAGAGCACGCCAGGGCAGCACAGGGGCCAAAGTAGCTCAGCCACCGACCCCAACGCCTCAGGGGCAGAAACAACCTAGCCTGCTGGCTCCATGCATCCAGAAGTGAGGAGAAAGTCCTAGCTAAGGGGGTGGTCCAATGCTCACAGAGCAGCCTGCAACACACCGCTCATGGGAGGAAACCCCCTGTCCATTGTGTACATACACCTTCCTCTCCTCTTGCTGGACCACACAGGGCGCAGCAGGGAGGAGAAGGCACTGCGAACAACAGCCCTGCACCCCTGCCCCAGCCTGATGCATGGGGGGAGGGGGGACAGCTTCCACTGCACCTCCCCAGCCTGGTGCATGGGGGGGGGGCAGCTTCCACTGCACCTCCCCAGCCTGGTGCATGGGGGGGGGCAGCTTCCACTGCTGCACACGCAGCCCGCTCCCCAGCCTGGTGCACACGGGGAGGGGGCGGTACCCACGGCCCCCTCCCCCAAGAGCCCGGTCCGCCCCTCCCTCGCGAGCCCGGGGAAGGAGCCGCCGCTGCCGCCCCGCTCGCCCTCACTTACCCGCCGAGCCCAGCAGCAGCCACAGCAGCCACATGGCCCCGCGCCGGCCGCTCCGCAAACTTTCCTTCTTGCCTGCTCCGTGCGCCAGCGAGTCTCCGCCCGAACCCGGCCCAGGCGCTGCGGGCCCGGGAGGGGAAGAGGAGGGCGGGGCCGGGGGAGGGGCCCTCCGCGCAGCCACGGAGCGCGGCAGCCCCGGCCGAGACCCTGGCTGCAGGCCCGCCCACCCGGCTCCTGTGCCCGGTGCCCCCCTCTCCCTGCTCCCCTGCTGGCGCACCTGGGGCGGAGATTCCCGCCCAGGCATGCACCGGGCTGGGGAGCAGGGGGTGTTGTTCTTCCGGCCACACAGTGAGGGGGAAAAGAAAAGGAGGACTTGTGGCACCTTAGAGACTAACCAATTTATTTGAGCATAAGCTTTCGTGAGCTACAGTGAAGTGAGCTGGAGCTCACGAAAGCTTATGCTCAAATAAATTGGTTAGTCTCTAAGGTGCCACAAGTCCTCTTTTTCTTTTTGCGAATAAAGACTAACACGGCTGCTACTCTGAAACAGTGAGGGGAGTTAGCCTTGCACCCCGTTTCCTAGCCCAGTGCATGCGTGAGGAGTTACCAGTGTCCCCTGCTCCCCAGCCTGGGGCACATATGAGGGGGTCATTACACCCTCTCCTCCCCTGTCGTCTGCACGCCCTGGCAGAGAGAGGTACCAGTGCATCTTCTCCCTGCCACAGGGACCAGGGAGCTGCCATTGCAACTCCTGTCTTCCTGGATTATTCAGAGCCCAGGGCCTACCTCGCTCAAGCTCCCATCAAGGAACTGTTATCCAGTTCTTTTCCTGTCACCCACCAAACCCACTGTCTCCGTGACCAGACATTACAGCGATGGGCATTACAGAAATGCATGTAATAATAGCAGCTGCAGACACAAAACCATAGCAAGCAACTCTACTGCTGTACAAAGTGCTCATTCTAAGCATGGGGTTCCTAGTTGCACTTACATGGTATTCACACACTTCCCCTATCACACGCATGCACGTACAGAAGATCCCATGCAAACAAATAATATGTGACCACCCATGTTAATACTCAAAGGGAAAAGTGGCTCCTACACAATTACAAGCTAGGCTGAAATGATGGTAATAGTGTGTGTGTGGCGCCAGTGATTTCAGGTGTTTTGTGTAAATCCCCAGCTCCTAGAAACATTTTTGAGCTTGGGGTTGACAATCCTGATTCTTCCAGTAACACATTATAGTAATATCTAGGCATTGATAGTAATTAAGATCTCATTAACTTATTTTGGGCCAGATCCTATTGCCCAAGGAACAGCTGGAATGGATGCATGGCAAGAGGCAGTGAGTCCACACCCCTTGTGCATCTGGTAGCACACTGTATGAAGGGGTCCTTGTACTGCAGCCTGGAAAGGGGGGCAGAACTAAAGGCAAATAGAGCATGAACGTTGGGACACTTTCTCCTTTCCACAGTTAGTTAAGACACTGAACTGGCTGTCAGCTCCCTGACACCTCAAAGCTGTTACCCACCCAAGAACTTTCCTCTGGGCTAAGCCAGCCCTTCCTTTGCCTTGCAGGTTAATAGTAGCTGTACCCTAAACCCTTTTGAAGTGTTTCCCTATAGTGTCCAGCCCCTTCTCCACTTAACACTCACAGTAATACCAGGTCTGCTGTACCCAGGGGAACCAGCCTGTATGATTTAACTCAGGATCCTCTCCCAGTATTATACCACATCACTGACATATATTCATAGTGAAAACAACAATAAGTTTATCATCAAAGATTCTAGAGACAGTGAGTAAGAATAATGGAAACAAAAGGGTTACATATAAAACAGAATTATAACATGGTATCTAGAAACTAATTTTAACTTAACAGGCTAACCTCCAAGATACAGAAGTTTGTCTCACCCCAAATGTCCTTTGCAGTGTTTCAACCAGGACAGGTTGAAATCTTGTTTTCATGAATGTAAACGCACTGCCGGATTACTTTCTCCGTGCAGGATAAAAGGATGTCTTCCTTGCCTTCTCCTTATATCCCCAAACGTTCATTGTCTGAACCCAGAGTCAGGATGACCCCCTGTGGCTTATTCTCTGGTGTCCTGCCTTCCTGTTAAGTTTACATCCCCTCCCTTGACTTCGTATGTAAATAGGTTACCATTGTGTGGGCTTACAATGCTAGTGAATAAACATCTTTTGTCTGACAGAAAACCTGTTTGTCAACTGAGCCTTGATATAGACTTTAGAACATATTTTCAGTATACATACATACCTCCTTATTTATTATCTATGCATACATTTCACAACAATATTATTGACCAGCGTGACCCTGGCTTTCTTATAAGACTTCACGCAACATGCTTTGGTGAACCAGAATGTACTTACCAGGATCAGGATTCAGAGTAACAGCCGTGTTAGTCTGTATTCGCAAAAAGAAAAGGAGTACTTGTGGCACCTTAGAGACTAACCAATTTATTTGATCATGAGCTTTCGTGAGCTACAGCTCACTTCATCGGATGCATACTGTGGAAACTGCAGAAAACATTATATACACAGAGACCATGAAACAATACCTCCTCCCACCCCACTCTCCTGCTGGTAATAGCTTATCTAAAGTGATCATCAAGTTGGGCCATTTCCAGCACAAATCCAGGTTTTATCAGCCCCCCACCCCCCTCCAAAAACCACACACACAAACTCACTCTCCTGCTGGTAATAGCTTATCCAAAGTGACCACTCTCCTTACAATGTGTATGATAATCAAGGTGGGCCATTTCCAGCATAAATCCAAGTTTAACCAGAACGTCGGGGGGGGGGTAGGAAAAAACAAGGGGAAATAGGCTACCTTGCATAATGACTTAGCCACTCCCAGTCTCTATTTAAGCCTAAATTAATAGTATTCAATTTGCAAATGAATTCCAATTCAGCAGTTTCTCGCTGGAGTCTGGATTTGAAGTTTTTTTTGTTGTAAGATAGCGACCTTCATGTCTGTGATTGCGTGACCAGAGAGATTGAAGTGTTCTCCGACTGGTTTATGAATGTTATAATTCTTGACATCTGATTTGTGTCCATTTATTCTTTTACGTAGAGACTGTCCAGTTTGACCAATGTACATGGCAGAGGGGCATTGCTGGCACATGATGGCATATATCACATTGGTGGATGTGCAGGTGAACGAGCCTCTGATAGTGTGGCTGATGTTATTAGGCCCTGTGATGGTGTCCCCTGAATAGGTATGTGGGCACAGTTGGCAATGGGCTTTGTTGCAAGGATAGGTTCCTGGGTTAGGGGTTCTGTTGTGTGGTATGTGGTTGTTGGTGAGTCTTTGCTTCAGGTTGCGGGGCCGTCTGTAGGCAAGGACTGGCCTGGCTCCCAAGATTTGTGAGAGTGTTGGGTCATCCTTCAGGATAGGTTGTAGATCCTTAATAATGCGTTGGAGGGGTTTTAGTTGGGGGCTGAAGGTGACGGCTAGTGGCCTTCTGTTATTTTCTTTGTTAGGCCTGTCCTGTAGTAGGTGACTTCTGGGAACTCTTCTGGCTCTATCAATCTGCTTCTTCACTTCCGCAGGTATTGTAGTTGTAAGAATGCTTGATAGAGATCTTGTAGGTGTTTGTCTCTGTCTGAGGGGTTGGAGCAAATGCGGTTGTATCGCAGAGCTTGGCTGTAGACAATGGATCGTGTGGTGTGGTCAGGGTGAAAGCTGGAGGCATGTAGGTAGGAATAGCGGTCAGTAGGTTTCCGGTATAGGGTGGTGTTTATGTGACCATTGTTTATTAGCACTGTAGTGTCCAGGAAGTGGATCTCTTGTGTGGACTGGACCAGGCTGAGGTTGATGGTGGGATGGAAATTGTTGAAATCATGGTGGAATTCCTCAAGGGCTTCTTTTCCATGGGTCCAAATGATGAAGATGTCATCAATATAGCGCAAGTAGAGTAGGGGCGTTAGGGGACGAGAGCTGAGGAAGCGTTGTTCTAAATCAGCCATAAAAATGTTGGCATACTGTGGGGCCATGCGGGTACCCATAGCAGTGCCGCTGATCTGAAGGTATATATTGTCCCCAAATGTAAAATAGTTATGGGTAAGGACAAAGTCACAAAGTTCAGCCACCAGGTTAGCCGTGACGTTATCGGGGATAGTGTTCTTGACGGCTTGTAGTCCATCTTTGTGTGGAATGTTGGTGTAGAGGGCTTCTACATCCATAGTGGCCAGGATGGTGTTATCAGGAAGATCACTGATGGATTGTAGTTTCCTCAGGAAGTCAGTGGTGTCTCGAAGGTAGCTGGGAGTGCTGGTAGCGTAGGGCCTGAGGAGGGAGTCTACATAGCCAGACAATCCTGCTGTCAGGGTGCCAATGCCTGAGATGATGGGGCGCCCAGGATTTCCAGGTTTATGGATCTTGGGTAGTAGATAGAATATCCCAGGTCGGGGTTCCAGGGGTGTGTCTGTGCGGATTTGATCTTGTGCTTTTTCAGGAAGTTTCTTGAGCAAATGCTGTAGTTGCTTTTGGTAACTCTCAGTGGGATCATAGGGTAATGGCTTGTAGAAAGTGGTGTTGGAGAGCTGCCGATCAGCCTCTTGTTCATATTCCGACCTATTCATGATGACAACAGCACCTCCTTTGTCAGCCTTTTTGAAAACCTGGATTTGTGCTGGAAATGGCCCACCTTGATTTTCATACACATTGTAAGGAGAGTGGTCACTTTGGATAAGCTATTACCAGCAGGAGAGTGGGGTGGGAGGAGGTATTGTTTCATGGTCTCTGTGTATATAATGTTTTCTGCAGTTTCCACAGTATGCATCCGATGAAGTGAGCTGTATAGCTCACGAAAGCTCATGCTCAAATAAATTGGTTAGTCTCTAAGGTGCCACAAGTACTCCTTTTCTTTCAGGATCAGGTTATTCTTGTAACCTCCTTGCCAGTTGGCATTGGAGTGTTCCTGGGTCACACTAACTTCTCAAAGAGCCTTTCCTCTCCACCTGTCTTCCTGGCATCACTGGAAAAATAACTGATTTTATCATTATAACCAGTCAAACAAAGCAAGTCTGTGGCACTTACAGTCCTTGTGAAGTACAGTCAGGGTCACCTATCCCCAGCTTTAGGAATCTGTAGTGCCTTTCCATAATATAGTTATAGTTGCAGTTTAAGGGCCCAATCCTGATCCGATTGAAATCCTTCGCTTCAATGGGCGCGTGAGCAGGCCTATTTTAGGAAAGTAGACTGTCACTCTGGAACAAGTAGGATTAAAAGACCAGCAATAGTTCGCAAGACCATTTTGATCTCTTTTGCTTTCTTGGGAAAACGGTTGCTCTTATTCATTAAGAAAATTGATATCTTTCAGGTCAGAAAGTATTCCTGCATGTGTAGGAGGTAGGTGAATAAATCTGCATGTGTGTTATAAACTTTAACTTTCCAAAAAGCTCACAGGGTACATTTAATAGTTGCAGAGAATGCTGAGTGCACAAGTTCTTCTGGCTAAGAAGTCAGTATACAAGAGCTGAAAACAGTAATAAGCACAAAAATACTGCTCAGTACAGGCTGAGTTCTTGTCATTCATGCTTAATAGAGTCAGACTGGCTTGTGTGCCAGAGATTTATTGATGAGGATTTCACATTATTTGCAAAGATTACTGTATTTTGTTGTTTAAAATAAGAGTTCTATTTTAGTATCTAATCTTTCCATTTGTTACCTCTTGAATGCAGCTTTAACCCTTAATAAGAAATTCCCAAGGGGATGTCAACTTGACAACAAGTTAATTCCCACAGTTGATGACTGTTTCTCTGTGCCAGAGATGAGGAGGGGTTTCCACCACTGGGAGGTGTGCCTGAGTCAATGCTGCAGGAAGTGCAAGTTCTTTCCATCTGCCAGACCACTCCTATGCCACAATGTACATGCCCCTGCCCTGTGCTCCCCATGAGACCATTTTTCACCCTTCTGCTGGCTCCAAACAACTCTCCCAGGTCAGAAAGAGAAAGTAACAGTGTATATCAGCTGCTCGGGCCAGAGATGGGGAAGAACAAGTATGAAAGCCAGAGAAGTTTAATGCAGGGATATGGGGCCAGCAGTACAGTGAGGTGGGCAGGAGCCTCTTTCAGCATTTACCAAGAAGAAGGGTTTCCATGGTCATTGGAGAGAGTGGGCTGGGAGCAGGAGAAAAGGAGGCAAGAGAGGTTCTAGGGCTGTGAATGAGTTTCTTTCTCTTCAGCGCTTCAGTACAGTGCTCCTAATTAACTCAAGGGCAAAACTCCCATTGGCTTCTATAGGAGCAAAACCAAGTCCGACACAGCTAGAGTGGACTTCCAGTGATGCAGGAATCAACACATTTTCTAGAGGTTCTTCCCCCACCCCCCAATTTATAAGCTGCAATCTATTCTGATCCCTCTTAACATGGTACGAACTGCTTACAAATCATGGAAAATGAGTGGTGTCTTCTGGTTAAGACACAGGGCTGGTACTCAGTTCATGAAATCTGTGTTCAGTGTTCAACTCTGCCACAGACTTCCTGTCTGACCAGTTTCCTGATGAAACTGGTAGATAACACCACTCCCCTACCTCACAAGGATCTTGTAAGGATAAGCCCGTAAATACTTCAGGGTGCTCATGGATCCTCAATGTACAGTAGCAGCACCAGGTATCAGGAATAGGGGAACGTAGTCAAAAATATAGTAAGGAACTATATACAGTATAAAGGAGTACTTGTGGCACCTTAGAGACTAATAAATTTATTTGAGCATAAGCTTTTGTGAGCTACAGCTCACTTCATCGATGAGCTGTAGCTCACGAAAGCTTATGCTCAAATAAATTGGTTAGTCTCTAAGGTGCCACAAGTACTCCTGTTCTTTTTGCGGATACAGACTAACACGGCTGCTACTCTGAAACCCATGTACAGAATAAATATAGATCCATATTCTCCTCTCAGTTTCACAGGTGCTGCTCCTATTGTCTTCACTGGCAATTACACTCATTTAACAGAGCAGATTGGCCTATATTCTCAACTTTAGTAAACAAACTGGCTGGATGTATATGAGAAAGTTACATACACAGGTATTATAACTTTGTGCAATTTTAGTCAAGGGCTATAGAGAGAAATTTTCACAGAGTCAGGTGGGTAGGGAAAGCACACTGAGGCATGTATCAATGCTAATGGCCATAGTTTCTAATGTTCCCCTTAGTATCCTAAACAGATATGTGTGGTTTTTCCTGAGGGATTTTCCCAAGTGCAGCTTCTGTGTCTGCCTGCAATGAAGTCATCATAATCCCCTAGTTCTAAACATCCCAGTGTGTTGACGTAAAATATCATTCAATACTATTAAATGGGATTAAGTGATGATGGTGTCTGTGTGGCTCAGTTTGTAGCACTTTTGCCTCTGAAAGGTTATGAGTTCACATCCTACACCAGGGCTAGGCTTCGTACGCAGTACTAAAAGGGGATGGTGTACCATGAGAGATTAATCCAAGGCCCCTTCTGCCTTTTCAAGTGGCCATCTTCATGGAAGTTAAAAAACTCATAATAGCATTTTTCAGGATAAATCAGGTGTCTTTTTCCATAATCCCCTCTCTAATAAAATAGGATATATTTCCTAAGGCTGTGTACATAGTTAGAGCAGGGTATTGGGTGTTAGGATTTCTGGGTTCTATGTCAAGTGCTGCCACTGACTTTCTGTACAGCCGTGGGCCAGTCACTTAATCTCTGTGCACTATCTGTAAAATGGGGTTAATAATACCTACCTCCCAGGGGTATTTTGAGGCTTAATTCTCTAATGTTTGTAAAGTCCTTTGAGATCCCCAGATGAAAGTTACCATATAAGTGAAAGTTATTATTATTAGCTTCTACATTTTCCTGCAAAATTATATTAAACCCTTCAGGACACTTTGAATTTGAAAAGGCACTAATCTGTTACTCTAAGCATAAAGGGTTTGGTCTTGAAAGGTGCCAAATGCCCTCACCTGCCATTGGCAATGCTGTAGATCTTCATTAATGCTTCACTAAGGACTACTCACATAGCATGTTCTTCTTCAAGAGAACTTGAAATCTATGGGTGTTGAGGGCACTCAACACTTGGGAAGACCAAGTCCCAAATATGGTATAGATAGCCTGTTTCTAAGCAGCAGACTTTGCATGGCTTATTTAGTTTAATTCATCATAATCCAGAAGTTTAGACTGGTTTGATATGCAGGAGGAAAAAAAAAAATCTACTAATGCTCCAAATACAATCTAAACCTTTTGGCATCACTTGGGAGGCAGTATCCTGGGAAAAAAAATAATTCTGGTCATTTATATGAGCTCAGGCATCAGGCCTGCTGGCAGGATTAATGGAAATGAAAATTTAGGGTTATATTAATTAAGGACAAAAACTTGTAATAATATATTGCAGCGTTTTATAAATGACTGGCTGCCACTTAGGCAAGTCAGCAAGTTTGGCATTGTGCTTAGCAACAGCTTTGTGATACATTCAAAATAATAATAATCTTGTTTTTAATATATCATAGCAAAATGATAAATGTAGGTCCCAAAAACATCTATAAAATCATCTTCATCATCAGCATTTATCAAGTTAAACATGCACATTAGCATATTGGCATGTGGTCCATCTGCCCATTAGAATTCCTCATCATTATGGCTGTCTAAAGTTTTGATCTTAGTAGTTCTACAGCAAGCTAGAAGCTCTTTCAACTACTCCAACTTTATTAAGCTTAGAAAGCAGAGCCAAATCTTCCCATCCACATTCCCACATGATGGTTGATCAAATGGACACTTTGGCATGTAAGCATTTATAGGCCACGAACCCTGCGCTATCTTTATATGGATTTAAGTGAAAGCACTGAACAGTCTTCAGGTAAGAACAAATACAATGGAAACCTTCTCAAAGTACACTACAAGTTTCAAGGAGAGAGTCCCTTAAAGGCCAGGGATTCCAAAACCCACAGTAACTGGGGTCACCTAAACAAAGTGATGTCTTTCATTATGCTATAGATGTAGCCAGACTTGGTCTCAGGCCTCTATCCAGTGGATATAACCTTCTACCTAGATCTCCTTGTTTTTAGCTTCCAGGAGTCTGTCCCTCAGATAGTTACATTGTGTACTTGATGAATGCAAGCAGTTAATGTTATGAATAGTATCTGGAGATACTCCTTCTTTGTGTGCAAAAGTGCCCATAGGAGCATCCAGATGTAGAACTGAGACATCCCATTAAGGACCCAACTTTCAAAAACGGGGATCCTACTCTAGGTATAACTAAGCTAGTCATGTTAAAACCTCCTCCTCTTCTGCCAGACTTTGGGGTCAATATTTTAGAAACTGCACAGGAACTTTTGCTCTTTTGTTCAAAAATAACCAGCTAGAATCTCAATATGTTCTAGTGCGGTGTACAGGGCAGGCCCTTTCCTTCTAATTCTGTTCCTCACAGAGCAGCTGTCTGCAAGTGGCCCCCTGCTGCATAGCTCTCATTCAATATGAAATATAGTTTTACTGGAAGTTAGTGCTTGTGACTCAGAAATTAGAGATGGAAAAGACCTGTTAGGTCAATTTGTCCCTCCCCCCTGACAATGCAGGGTTGTCCCCTACAGCACAGTAAATCACCAGGTGCTTTGTCTACTTCACTTCTAATGACTCAAGCAAGGGAGCTTCCCCCTTTTCCTTGAGGGGCTATTCCACACTCTAGTAGAGCTCCCTGTCAGGAATCTGATCCTGATGTTCAGCCTCCATTTCCCTTTTCCTGTTTGTATTCCTTCCCTGCTAGTTAGAACAACCTCCCTGCTAGTTAGAACAACCTCCCTGATATGCCTCTCTGTCTTTGGCATGTTAGTGCACCTTGCCCTGCAAAGGGTAGGGTTCAACGAGCCATCCCTCTCCCCTCCTTGTGCCTTGCAACCTCAGCCATGCCAACCCCCCACAATGCAGCAGATCCAAGCCCGTGCAGGGAAGCCGATTCTCCACTGTTAACAGGCATAGCAGCAGCCACTCAGTTTAGGGCTCCCCCAGCACCGCTGGAGGCATGGCAATTGCCTCCAGTACAGTGCCACCAGGAGCAGACGCTGATACATAGACCAACAATGGGGGAAATGTCTTAAACCATCAGTCTTGCCCTCAGCATGTGCACCCCTCACATATTAATAGGTAAATATAATAACTGAGTTATTCATGGTCTGCCCATATTAAACACATAGAGCCCAGTTCAGAGCTTCACCTGTCAGTAGCTTTAGCCTAGGAGGAAGGGCAAAGACACCTTTATCTTTTCCCCCTTTACCTAGAACTATATTAACTTACAGCAGTTTCCAACAGCCTTCTATTAGCCAGCCTGCTGGCCCAGAATAGCTGGAGTGCCAAGTGCTCTATCCATCTCCAATACAGACCCCTCCCACTCCCAACATGCCCCCCACTGGAGGTGTGCCAGCCCTGCACCTCCCAGGGAACGTCCATCAGCACCCTGTGCTAGGGGAATTCCAGCTACAGGGTTTTATCTGCTTTTGCTGTAAATTAGCCAGAACACAACCCGGAATCAGAGCTATAGGGCCAGATTCTCATCTCAGTCCCTCCAGCATAAACCCACCCTGAAGTCCATGGAGCTCTCCAGAGTGACAGGGACTGCAATGGCAGACACAATTGCAGGATTAGGGCCTGCCCTTATTATTTAAACCTTGCAATTTTATATTTTTTTAAATGGATATTTAGACTAGCCTGTCCCATATATTTGTCCTTTGTTTTAAATCTTATTTATTTTTTTTAATATAATCCTTGCCTTGTGCTTAGAAAAAATATTTATCCTAAGTTTTTTCTCTGCTTAGCTCGTTTTATTTTTTAAGTTTTATTATAACAATCCTTCAGGCAGTTTCCCCAGTTCCCTCATTTCCCCCTTTCCATCACTGGTACTGCCTGCCCAAATGCCCCTTCCACCCCAGGCATTCCCTACAAAGGACAGCTGGGGACATCAGCCGTAAACACAACTTTACTACCACAAACAGTCTCATTGACTTCAAAATGAGTACTCATGGTAGCAAAGCTAGGCATGTGTGCATCTGAAGGATCAGGACCCTAGATTGCTCAACAGGAGGAGGGGCGCCTGTCCCATGTGGTCAGTGTAGGGGGAAGCATTAGGACTCTGCTCCCCCATAATTATTCTCTGGGGGAATAATATGAAAGAGATGGTGGCTAAAATTTTCTAGCTCTTTGGTTTTATATTTGTATAGTCCTCCCCTGAGTCAAGCTTTTTACACTGACCTTCTGAGTCTTTTTATTTTCTGGAGGGACTAGTCAGAAAACCAGAGCACTGGAGTGTTTTACTTTATTCCAAAAGTGTCTCTGGTTCTTTTGATGTGAATTAAATTTATTATCTAACGCTACCTACATGTCAATATTTACTGCTAATTATTCCAGAATACTCATAATAGACAACTTGAAGACATGCAAGTTGATTATGTCATCTACAGTTCCTGAGCTCACCACCTAGACAATTACCATACCAATAATTCTCATTAGCATAATGGGCAGTGTGTAAAGTACACAGGCTGCTCCCGGAATCCAAAGTATAATGAAGACAAGTGATCAGAGAGGATCATTTCACAGAACAGTGGATAATCAATAAATGAATGACCAGATCAATAGATTACCTCCAAGTGTCCATTAGCAGAGGTTTTGAAAAATAAATTACACAAGGCAAATCAATGTCTGGATAGTAAAATAAACAGTGCAATTTAGAAGCAGATAACATAAGGTTGCTTGTTACACACATATATATAGGAGTTAAATCCTCAGCTAGTGTAAAATGCTGCAGCTCCATGGAGCTACAGCAATTTAGGCCAGTTCAGGATCTGGCCCATAAGGATTTTATACTGTAGTCTCATTGCAAGTCTCTGTTTTAACACTTCTAAAATTAGTGCACTCTCCCTTAGCACCAGGTCATGAGAAATACATAATGAAAGCCTCTCTCTCTCTCTCTCTCTGTGTGGGAGTATACATATTTATATGTAGGATGAACCGTGTTGAAACACTCAGTGCAGGGGTGGCGAACCTGTGGCTCTGGAACCACATGCGGCTCTTCAGAAGTTAATATGCGGCTCCTTGTATAGGCACCGACTCCGGGACTGGAGCTACAGGTGCCAACTTTCCAATGTGCTGGAGGATGCTCACGGCTCCACCCCTGGCTCTGCCACAGGCCCTACCCCCACTCCTCCGTTTCTCACGCCCTCCTGTGAGCCTGCTATGCCCTCGCTCCTCCCCCTCCCCTTCCAAGCCTCCTGCACGCCACGAAACAGCTGATCGGGAGGTGCGGGGAGGGAGGGGGAAGCGCTGATTGGCAGGGCTGCCGGTGGGCAGGAGGCATTGGGAGCAGCGGGGGGAAGTTGATGGGGGGGCTGCTGATGTATTACTGTGGCTCTTTGGCAACGTACACTGGTAAATTCTGGCTCCTTCTCAGGCTCAAGTTGGCCACCCCTGACTCAGTGCTATACCACACTGATGGCTTTAGAGGAAGGATGGTAGAGATGTAACATGAGATAGAAAAGCAGTTCACATTGAATACAACGTTGGGGGAAATAGATTATCAAGGAACTTTCATTGAAAAAAAAAAAAAAAACCCTCAGGATCTTCTAAAGCTGACTCAGACAGAGTTTCCTGATGCTCAGCCTCTGCATTAATTCTATTGGGATCTTTGGGATTCTTAATCAGGCAAACCTCACACTGACTTCAGTGAGGGCTTTGCCTGAGTAAAGACTTCAGGATCTGACCTCTGGTGAAGAAATGATCATATCATAATTCCAAACCCTCCTGAAATGCTGGGAAGGAGGATGCTTGAGGACCCCATATGGACAGCTATGATCCCCATTGCAATAACAATTGCCCTTTTAAAAAAGAATAAAGTTGATAATTTCTTCTTTTGTAACCCTAACAAATTGAGGGTCTGATTATCTTGGTTGTTGAGTGTACAATATTACATTTTTAACAAGTCAATCAGGGATCTAGGATTTTGACCAGGACATTGCATTTATATAACACCTTTCATCCAGATGGTACCCAAAATGTTTCATTTTACCTCACTAGTATCTCAATCAGGGCTCAGTCCTGCTAGGTGCTGAGAACTCTGGCCCTGATCTACTGAAGCACCTGGTTGATTTAAAGCACGTACTGTACCTAGTTCTACTGAAGTCTGTGGGACTACTTGTGTTCAAAGTAAGGCATATCCTTAATCACTTTACTGGATCAGTGCCAGAGCTCTCAGAGCCTTGCACAATTGAATCCTGACTATGTGTGTACAAATCTATATTCAGATCCCTTTGCTTGCCTCTGAAGCGCATCCAGTTCTTTGGGTGAAATACAGCAACATAAAATGGGAGTTTAGGACAGCAAAGAAGAATCAATGCTACTGAAAGTGCAGGAGGATTAAGATAAACAGAAAACAATTATCAGCGCTAGAATGTGGCCAGGACTCCCCACTCTTGCAAAGAATGCCAAGGACTATTCAATGACCACAAATAGTAAGGACCACAGTCTTACATCTTATCTGGGACTGCGGTGGGGCGGGGAATAAAACTCCATATCCAGCAGCATAGTGACACAGCTAGTGCAGTGGGATGAATAATGATTTACCGGAAAGTGCACTTCTTACTGAATCACCAGCAACACTTCTTGCAAACACTAGCTTTCCATAGAGGCCACCCATCTAAGCAGCAAGCTGGCCAGACCATGTTTAGCCTACAAGATCCCAGCATAAGCTTGTAAGATTCTAGGCCAAATATACTGGGCTAATTTCACCCATAGTATAGCCCCATCACAGACAGTGGAGTTATACCAGGGATGAATTGGACCCATTAGGCTAGTCATTGGTAGAGATTACATGCACAGCGCATAGAATGGATTAAGGGGATATTTTTAAAATCCCTTTTAAAGCCACTGTCTTTTGTTTTGGGTGAGTAAAGTATTTAGGAGGAAAAAAAGAAATATTACCAAGACAGGGGGATATTTTTACATGAGGAACAATAGCATTTTCAACTATGTTTGATTATGACCCGATCCATAGCAAGAACCAATTGAAATCTTTCCCCCTATCTATGGGGTGACATAACTGGGAAATCCAGTGCCAGCTTGGACTGCAAACGGGAAGTGTCCGTGGTACGATGGTCCAGACCTGAAAGACGGTGTCACTGACAGGCAGGATCCAATATCAGGTTAACGATGTGACTGATGCTCAGCCAGTAGGAAATGCTTATGTCCTAAATTAGATTACCCATGCACTGTCACTACAGTCTCTCTCTCCCCCACTCCCCCGCCTTCATCCTTCCGGACAACACACAAGAGAGCAGCAGGCCCCTTGTCTAGCTTCTATCAGTCTCTCATTAATGCAGCTCGTTTTGAAAGCTGTATACGCAACCAACAGACTCCATAACAATGTCTCATCAGCCACCCCCCTTCTCCTGAAATCTCACTAGGGAAGAAATGAAGGGGAACTCACCCAGATGGGCAGACTGACATTTGCCTTGCATGCCATGAGCACAAAGGGCCTTTCAGGACACTAAGAACGCTGGGAAACGTGGCCTGTGCTGCTACTGAATTGCATGGCCACACCCTCAAACTAGAACACTAGTTTTAGAATCCAATCGCTCTGCTAGCGTCTGAAATTCCAGCATCTCCCCCTGGGAGCTGCCACTTTTCAATCAACAAAAGCCCTCCTTATGTTTCCCCTGTCTGGCTATAAAGTCCGATTTAAATAAAAGATCTGGTTTGGGCTACTCTTCAGGACATCTACTGTTTGTTAATGCGTTTTGCTGTCTTGCTGATTTAACAATAGAGAAGCCATGTTCACTCCTACAGTAGTTAATAGTGCACTTTCTAAAGCTGCACATATACATCAGGGAATGTTTGGAACACAAGATTAAGATCAAGTTACACAAGTCAATGGCAGGGCATCATGTAATTGAGCGTCTAGCTGATTTAAAGAGACAGTGCACAGCATTTACAGACATAGGGGAGGACATACAAGATCACGAAAAATAAAGCCATTGTTAGCATTTAGCTTTAAAATTCAGTGTTGAACTGAGTGTAGACCTGCTGAAAGCTGTCAGACTAACAGCCACAGGTGGGGCACAATGCTCTCTCTTTTCCCCCATATTAACTACAGGCACAGCAATGGGAGTGCAAGTGTGTGTACATTATAAGCACTGCATTCCTATAGTAGAACTGGGCTGAGGCAGTTGACTCAGCTTCATATCAGGTGTGATGCTTGGGTTCACAGCCAAATCCACATGAGAAGTGATGACACTAGAATCTCATGATCACTGAGGCACAGCTGAATTTGAACCAGAAAAAAGGGGATGCTCCCTCTGGTTCAGAATCTGCTACAGAACCAGCACAGCAGGGGCAGATTTGGTCTGAATACAAGTCATGTGACCGGTTGCTCTACTCACTGCTGGATGGTACCAGCTGCTGGTAGTTCTGGGGATTAGCTCAGTCAGGCCCCTCCCCACAGTTTCTCCTCTACCGTCCCTTTCTTGCTGTCAGGAACCACAGCTGTCCTCTTTGTGACTCAGCCCCCTAGCCAGGTCTCCCCTTCCGGAGGGAGTGTACCAAGATTCCTGCTCTCCAGCAATCTCAGGCAGTCTTCTTCACTGTCTCACAGTGCCACTCCAACAGTAGCTGGCAGGGGAACCTGGGCCCACCCTCTACTCTAGGTTTTAGCTCAAGGACCCTCTACACAACAGTTAAGGTCCATTCCCTGAACCTTGCTACCTTGGGCTGAATCATAGAAGATTAGGGTTGGAAGAGACTTCAGGAGGTCATCTACTCTAACCCCTTGCTCAAAGCAGGACTAATCCCAACTAAATCATCCCAGCCAGGACTTTTGTCAAGTTAAAAAGGCCTTAAAAACCTCTGACCTTTCCTACTCCTCTGGATTTCCAGTCTCTTCACTCCCTCCTCCCAGGGAGTAACTTTGGTAACTTGTCTCTGCTGCCCCTCACACGCTCCTTCCTCTTCACAGAAATTGCAACCTTCTTCCTACTGCCTATTCTGTTTCCATTTTCCTGCTGTTTATACAAGCCCCACCTGCCTCTTGTGGGTAAGCTTTTCTCTAATTAGCTGCCTCCAGCCTAATGCTCCCTCTATTTGCAGACTAATTAGCTGATTGGGCCCACCTGGTCCAACTCAGCCCTTGCAGGGTCAGTGTGGGGAGCACACCTCATTACAACCCCAAAAAACAAAGTATTTTATTCTCAAGGATCTGATTTTGACTCATCTCTAACTAGCTTCATTGTATTACAGTAACACCATTATGCTATGTGCTATGCAAAGACATGTTGTGGGAAGTTGATTTGTTTTTGCTGTTTTGTCACTGTATTATCTGATTTGGTCTAGGGGGAATTGATGTGTCTTTTTAATTATTCGGTGTATTGTTAAAAGATTGTTAAGGGTGGCCAGAGCTTTGGATAGGCTCTCTTTTAGTACAGTTTGTAAAAATCCAAACATATAAATAGTAAGACAGTTACTGTTCCACTGAGCTTAACTTTAGTGCAAATTAGGTCCCTATCCAGATCATCTGAAGCACTGGCAGTTAGAAGTAATGCAATGGTATGAAAATGAGAAATGTGCTTACTACAATTTGAGTGAAAATGCAGGCTTGAGCCACCCCAATTTTTCCCTCCAAATTTGACATTACATAGTCCAAATAGTGGGTAGCACTGCCCCTAAAGCATGACAGAATGCCTGCAACCAGCAGGAGGAGTGTAGCTGCCCCTATTCCGGCCTCTCTGAGGAGCTGCAGAGGGGCATTCCAGCATAGTAACTTCTTTGTGTCTATATTCTATGCCCTGGCAATAACCATTACACACCCTGCATGGATTATTCCTTACTGTAGAAGATGATTATACAAGAGGACCTATAGTACAAGGACTGGTCTATATGCTGTCTGATAGCACATTCATTTGAGGGTCTGGCCAGACGGGTTGATTCCAAAACTTTACTGGATTCTTGGAAGCTCTTCAGTCTAAAATCCCCTAGGGATTCCTTATTGTATTCAGCTTTGAGCACAGAAGCAAAGCCATTCTGTATTTTACCTCCTTTTCAAACTTTATTAATGCTAGTGAAACTGAATGAAACTCTTTGTGGTTTTTCCTATTCTGGGGGAGGATCCAAGTCAAGTCAAGTCAGCAGGGTCAGAGTTCATAACTCAGGTCCCCTGGGAGCTGTGTGTGTGTGTGTGTGTGTGTACATGGTGGGGGGGAGAATCAGCACGGTCTAAAAGCTAAAAATGCCAGGGGCCTGTTATATCCAGGAAATCCTTCTGGGACCGGGGATGCTCTAATAAGATCGTCACACTTCATTACCAAACATTATTGCTGCAGCTTGTGCGATAGGGAGTAAAAAAAGTCCCAACTGGAGAAGTTGTTCCACTCTTTTTTTGGTAACTCTTTTAACAAACATTTCAAAGCAGCTGAGATTTACATTTAACAGCCCCTTCCATCGGCATCTCACAGAGATATATCTGAGGAATGTCCTTAAGGGAAATATCAGAGGGGTGCAAGTGAAGGCACCTGGAAAATAACAAAAAGGATACTAAAAATGGAGAAAACGCCCTTGACTTTAACCCATATCCGGGATCATGAGAACGGGGATTTAAGCAGGCATTGGCAAAGCCATTTCAAATCATGGGACTGGATCAAAAATGTAAGTCATTGCCCCATTAGAACATTTAATTGTTGGCATCAAGATTGCCATCATGAATTTCTAGTGTTATTTCAGGCCAGTCAGAACAGAAATCCCATTCCACTAATTTTGCTACTTGTAAATCTCACTTATGACATAAAGCAGCTAGCCTCCGTAAATGGTTTTATTTTTTTGCCAGTCTTGCTAAGCAGTCTTATTTAAACATTGGCCAAACATTTTACAGCAACAACGCATAGTGTGGTATTAGCATACACATAGCATTATTTTTTAAAAAACGCTATCCTGACAGCTGCATAGATTAACACATTACATTTTGTTAATGCCCACCATAACTCAGCTGTACTTAGGCCACTTCTCAAATACTATTAGTAAGGAACTGATAGGATAGGATGTGTATATATTATCTATGGTCTCCTGAGAGGCAGCATGGTCCTGAAGATAATGACTTGGAGTCAGGAGACCTGGGTTCTGTTTCTGGCATTGTCACTGACCTTCTGTGTGACCTTAGGCAAGTCCTTGCCCCTCTCTGTGCCTCAGTTTCCCCCTCTATGAATTTAGATTGTAAGCTCTTTGTGTGTTTGTATAGTACTTAGCACAAGAAGGACTTGATGGAGGCCTCTAGGTGCTACTGTTACATAAATGTGTTTGAGTGTATTATACAGTGTTGTCCTTAAAAACAGTATAAATTTGCCTTGAATAAAGGTTGACACATTCGCTCACCTCTTAAACAAAATCTTTTTCCCACTGAATTTAATGCTGGCCAATGGAGCAAGCCTATTTGATGACTGGGACTGGTGGGCCGTGTTTTCTGATATGAACTAGCTTGAGAGCATCAGTATGTTACACATAGACCAGTGAATAGCCGTCAGCTGAACTGGGCTAGATTTGAATTGATCTGGGCTGGATTTAAAGTGCTGATCTGCAAGGAAAAGGCTCCAGTCCCCTGGGATGTCCAGTCACCAGTGATTTGCAGTACTGAACAGTCTAGCACACATTAACCGGATTTAGTACAGCACTTATACATTTAAAATGCCATAACTTACAGTAACAGCTTCCAAACAAAACAGCATTGTGGCCTACTGCCTGCCTCCAGAACTACTGGAGTCGTGTAATAACATGTCGCAACAGAAATGAACTGCCCCTGTTCAGCGTATCTGCTGGAATTCCACAGCTGTTGCATTTCAAGCTATAGCATGATGGGTGAATTCCTTTGAACAGGACATATGGAAGCAGCTATAACTTGGGCTCAGACTATTTATACCAGGTTGAAATGAATTCCCTGAACTGGTTTGCTCACTTCAAGAGAAGATTAAACAGAGAAGAGGATGCCTTTCCCATTGGAGTGATGTTGCCAGACTAGGAGCTCTGTTTTTGGGTCCTGAACTCATTTATGCCCCTGGAACTGGCAGGTGCTCTGGGGCTAGTTCATTTAGATCTTGGGAAAACCACAAGTTAGAAGACCCCTTCAGCTCATCCCAGAGCAGCATATACAGGCCCTGTGAGGAATAACATGCTGCTTGTACATGCAGGTTGGCTGAAAGAGAAAGCTAACCTGACCCAGGCCTTTCAAGAGTGGCAGAGAAGGGGAGCTAATGCAGTGAAATGGGGCTAGAATCCTCACATCCAAAAAAAGGGAAGGAGAGGAATATTGTTGCCTGGAAAGTGTAAACAACAAATTAATAATACTGTACCAAAAGACTGCACCTTCAGTCAGTGGCACTGCAGCCTTTAAAAGCAGTATCACAAATACAGGGACCCTGTATTTCATATTATATGACTCCAGATAATATTTCAGCTGTGGTGTGCATAACTTTCAGGCAAGACTCATCCTCTTGTAGGAGGCATGCAATGGCTGTAGTATCATAACAAAACATTTATCTAAGGCATCCAGCTGCAGAGTATCTGGACACTATGATTAAAGTACATTTAGGATTAGAAGAGAGATTCAGTAGTGTGGTACCTCCGTACAACGTAATTGTTCCTTGCACATCTTTGGTTACATACTGCTTAGTTTACTAGCAGTTGTGTCATTTTCCCCTGGGTAGCCCTGAACATATCAGCGTTTGGCCATGAATTCTCCTTCTTAATCATTAGTAGTTAATGGCTGTGTCATGTGGCATTGAGAGGTCCTTTTCCCCTAACTTGGCACCTCTGCTCTCAATATCATGAGGTATTAGTGATCTCCCAACAGGCATGATATACAAGCAAACACATGCAGAGCTTGGTTTAATTCCTAGATTCTATTATTTAACACAATCAAACTCATTTAATAGAACTTGTTAATTTCTTGAGTGTAGCTTATATATCAATTCCTTAAACAGTCATCTCTTGTTGATTGAAGATATTTTAATTCTGCATATGTTTTGGTTTGATTCACAGATGATGTATTTGTATCTGAAAGGCCTCACTCTTGCACAGGAATTCTGGATTCTTTTATGTAGTCTGAAATGAACAAAGTTATACATAAGAAGACACAGTGACATTGATCATGATTGCCTTAGCCCAGCTTTCTGCAGAGGGATCAGTCATTTTCAATGCCAGCCTGAGAATCTTACATTTGTTTTGACAATTCTGGGAGCACAATGGTTCCTTATCCCAGCACTTCACTAGCAAATTAAGTGCCTCCAGCAGAGAGAGAAAATATTAGCCTTGAGTTGATTGGATATCATATCTACTATAATAATTTTCCTTTCAACTTAATGCCCATTTCTTTGTATCGCCTTCCTTTCTCCCTAGTAGTTGTTCCTAGTAAACAACATAGGACTCACAAGGTTAGAAGAAATTTTTTTGACTTCACTAGGGGCATGCTAGCCTTTAACTTACCAACACACTGTACATGTCTGCATTTGAAGCTATTCAGAATCTCACATCAACAGCAGTGATGGATAATGATCCATCCTGTCTTAAAAAAATTTTAAAAAAATAAAAATCTGGGAATCTAAATTAAAGGGGAATCTACTGTTGCAGTACAGAGTCTAGGACACATCACTGATCAGTTAAGTTACCATCCACTTCGGGCAGTAGTGACCCCCACAGGCTATTCGTTACACTACTATTTTTGTACATTTTTTAAACTGTTGTATTGTTGTTCAGTTGAAAACTTCAAAAATTCCACATGAAAGCAGATATTTAGAACAACAAGATTATTTATAGATAGGTTTGGCAGAATTAAATTTTTATGTTTATTTTGAAGCATTTTTAAAGATCAATTTAAAATTTCAGTTATAGAAAATCATGGAATGCGGGGGCAGACAATAATTATTTAATGACAATAGACACTGAGATTCAATAAATTAACTCTTTATAATCATTTAAAACACAAATTGTCAATATCACATGTCAAAATATACAAAGTAAACATCCTTAAATCAAACTCCAATAATTTCTTATGCAGAATTTTTCTTACTTTGCCTGTCTGTAAATTTAGATTATTATTGCTAGGAACATGTTTTCAGTGGTTTGTGTATCTACGATAACATTGACATTTATTGATAAAAATCTAATCCTTCCAAGTCTATTTATAGAGTAGTTTTGCTTCCTCTACCCATCACCACAGCCCAATACTTTTGGTCCATCTAATAAAGTTTTTCACTTTCCTCTGGAAGGCTTTCCCCAATCTCCATTGCACTGCATCCCTCTTTGCGGGAGAGGAGGGGACAGAAAGCTATTGCACACAGAACACCATGAAAGAGGCTGTATTAGATCTCTGTAAAAATTTGACGTGAAATAGGATAGGAAAAAACATGGCAAAGTAGAGGTAAGGAGCTAGTGAGGAACAGTCCAATGCAAAAGAGTCCCATTTAAATCTAGCATATGAAGACAAGGAACTGAATATTTGCAGAAATGTCCAAGTGCTTATATACAAATGCTAGAAGTCTAAATACTAAGATGGGTGAACTAGATTGCCTGACATTAACTGAGACTATTGATATAATGCACATCATGGAAACTTGGTGGAATAAGGATAATAAATGGGACATGATAATACTAGAGTAAAAATATATATAGGAATGACGGTGTCGGGTGCACTGGGGGAGTGGTACTATATGATAAAGAAAGCATAGAGTCAAATAAAGTAAAAATCTTAAATCAAACTGTGTCATAGAATCTCTATGGATGGGCATTCCATGCTTACACAATAAGAGTATAGTGGCAGGAATGTACTATCAACTACCTGACATGGATGATGATGGTGATTGTGAAAAGCTCAGGGAGATTAGAAAGGCTACAAAAGCAGAAAATGCAATAATAATGGAGGATTTTAACTATCCTCATATTGACTGGGTATTTGTCGCTTCAGGAGAGGATGCAGAGATAAAATTTCTAGACACCATTAATGACTGCCAAAGAAACCCACCAAAGTAGCATTTAACTTCAAAAAGGGGAACTATACAAAAATGAAGAAACTAGTTAGACATAAACTAAATGGAACAGTCACAAAGGTGAAATGGCTGCAAACTACATGGACGCTATTTAAAATCACCATAAATGAGGCTCAAACTAAATGTAAACCCAAAATTAAAAAGAAAACACAAACAACAGGAAGATCACCAAAAAATGCCACCATGGCTAAACAGCAGAGTAAAAGAGGCAGTCAGAGGCAAAAAGGCATTATTTAATAACTGGAAGTCAAATCCTACTCAGGAAAATAGGAACACAAACTCTGGCAAGTCAAGTGTAAAAGTATAATTAGGCTGGCCAAGAAAGAATCTGAAGAGCAATTAGGAAAAGATAAACAAAAATTTGCTGTTAGTTTTTCTAAATACATCAGAAACAGGAAGCCTGCCAAACAGACAGTAGGGCCACTGGATGATCAACATGCTAAAGGAGCGCTCCAGGAAGACAAGGCCATTGTGGAAAAGCTAAAGTAATTCTTTTGCACTGATCTTCACTGCAGAGGATATGAGGGAGATTCCTACATCTACCCATTCTTTTCTGGTGACAAATCTGAGGAACGGTTCTAGACTGACGTGTCAATAGAGGAGGTTTTAGAACAAATTGATGAATTAAACAGTAAGAAGTCTCCAGGAGCAACTGTATTCACCCAAGAGTTCTGAAGAAACTCAAATATGAAATTGCAGAACTACTAACTGTGGTATGTAATCTATCACCTAAATCAGCCTCTGTTCCAGATGACTGGAGGATAGCAAATGTAATGCCAGTTTTTTTAAAAGACTCTAGAGGTGATCCTGGCAATTTCAGGTTGCTAAGCCAAACTTCCATACCAGGCAAAAATAGTTGAAACTAAAGAAAAGAAAAAAATTACCAAACACATAGATAAACACATTATGTTAGGTCAACATGGCTCTTGTAAAGGGAAATCATGCCTCACCAATCTGTTACAATTATTTGAGGGTATCACCAAGCATGTGGACAAGGGTGATCCAGTGGATATAGTGTACTTGGACTTTCAGAAACCCTTTGACAAGGTCCCTCACCAAAGGCTCTTAAGCAAAATATGCAGTCATAGAATAAGAATGAAGATCCTTTGTTAAAAGACAGGAAACAAAGGGTAGGAAAAAATGGTCAGTGGAAAAGAGGTAAATAGTGGGCTCCCCCAAGGACCTGTACTGGACCAGAGCTGTTCAACATATTCATAAATAATCTGGAGAAAGGCGTAAATGATGAGGTGGCAAAGTTTGAAAACAATACAAAAGTACTCAAGATAGTAAAGTCCAAAGTAGACTGCAAAGAGTTACAAAGGGATCTCATAAATCTGGGTGACTGGGCAAAAAAATGGCAGATGAATTTTAATGTTGATAAATGCAAAGTAATGCACGTTGGAAAACATAATCCCAACTACACATACAAAAAGATGGGGTCTAAATTAGCTGTTACTACTCAAGAAAGAGATCTTGGAGTCGTTGTGGATAGTTCTCTGAAAACATCCTCTTAATGTGCAGTGGCAGTCATAAAAAGCCAACAGAATGTTAGGAACCATTAGGGATAGCTAATAAGGGATAGCGAAAGGAATAGCTAATAAGACAGCAAATAGCATAATGCCACTATATAAATCCATGGTACATCCACACCTTGAATATTGCGTGTAGTTCTGGTTGCCCCATCTCAAAAAAGATATATTAGAAATGGAAAAATTACAGAGAAAGCCAACAAAAATTATTATGGCTATGGAACAGCTTCTATATGAGAAGAGATTTAAATAACGGGGACTATTTGGCTTGGAAAAGAGATGACTGTGGGGGGATATGATAGAGATCTATAAAATCACGAATGGTGCGGAGAAAGTGAATAGGGACAGTGTTATTTACCCCTTCACATAACACAAGCACCGGAGGTCACCCAATGAAATTAATAGGCAGCAGGCTTAAAACAAACAAAAGGAAGTACTTCTTCACACAATGCACAGTCAATTTGTGGAACTCATTTGTTGTGAAGGCCAAAACTAAAAGTGGGTTAAAAAAAAATTAGATAAGTTAGTGGAGGATTGGTCCATCAATGGCTTTTAGCCAAGATGGTTAGGGATGCCACCCCCTGCTCTGACTGCCAGATGCTGGGAATGGACAATAGGGGATGGATCACTCAATAATTGTCCTGTTCTGTTAATTCCCTCTGAAAAATCTGTCATTTTTAGAGTGATCAGATAGCGAGTGTGAACATTTGGGATGCTTTCTTTCAGGGGTGGGGGATATAGTTGAACATATAAGACAAAGCCACTAATATCGGGATGGTCCCAATAATAACGTGATGTCTAGTCACCCTAGTCGTTGGCCATTGTTAGAAGACAGGATACTGGGCTAGATGGACCATTGGTCTGACGTAGGCCATTCTTATGCTAGTCTGGGCAACAGTAACTAGAGAGTGGGTTTTCAAAGAGTACCACGCAGAAGTGTAATTAAGGACAAACTCATCCTGCATTTGGAACAACATTAACAATTCTGTTGATGCATGAGCCGGATTAGACTCCAGCTCACTCTTCCGTAGCTATATGACTCCTGCAAGGATAGCAGAGCTACTGTTTTAAAGAGACTGTATAATTTGCAGCTCTCTTTTGTCTGGAAATAGGGTATGTTTTATTGGGAGGTAAGGCTGTTCTTTTAGATTGAGAAGAAAGACAAAACCTTGTACATTTCCCCTTCTAAATATAGAGAAAAGCTTTGATTTATGTGTGTGGCTAGGCGGGAGGGCAGTGTATATGAGAGAGAATTAGATGCCTGGCAAACGCTAACAAAATCCCAGAATGAAGTGCAGCCCTGCTATGTGAAGATTGTTTTAATGTAGAGGTTGTGAAAGAGGAAAAAATGGTTGAACAAGAGACACATTCATTGAACTCCAGTGTTGGCAGAGAAGGGTTGTGAAGCCCTGTGGGGATTGTCTAGGGGGGAAAACTGATAATGGGAAAGTTTGCAAAATCCAAACTTAATCTCCTGCGCTGCAGAGAACTAATCCTCCCACTTTGACATTAATCTTTTCAGCAGAGATAAAAAAAATACCCTTCTTATCTTTTACTTTGCTCATTGAACCAGAAAACAGGGGAGTAGGATTTGGTCTTTACTGGTTGGATAAATATGGAGCTGCAGAAATTCTTGCAGTGAAGTGTTTTTCCAACCACCCCTTCCAAGATTGCAGTATGGACTTGCACCAATTGACACTGACCCTCTGCTGCTGTTTTCAGAGAATCAGCAACTTCATGGGTGTTCCTGGAACAGAGAACCACGGCTGTAGAAATAAGAAAGCAAGGCCACCAAGGAGGATTCCCATGGCAAATACGGCTGCAAGACCCCAAGAGGTCATTAGAAAGGTCTGCCAGATTTGAATCCATCCTATGTTGTACATGAGTTTCTGGTACATGGTTACCCATCTGATGTTAAGTGGTCTCCTATGGGAAATTAGTTAATGGTTCCTAGTAGGTCAGGTATCAAATCACAAAATACCACCACCAAAGTAAGCACCCACCTCCAAAATAAGCACCTATGCTGCTGGATGTTGCCAGGTTGACACTCCTGGAGACTGAAATCTTGTGTTTGTCACTAGACCAGACTCAGAGAGAAACAGTGCACACTTCCCCACACCCTCCAGGCCTGATCCAAAACCTATTGAAGTCAGTTAAAAAAACCCCTCCTGTCCTGTTCAGTGGGCCTTGGATCAGGCCCATAAGGGCACTGCCAGTGGGTCTGAGCCTTGCTGTTGCCATTGTCTGTGTTTGACTTTGGAGACTGCACACAATGGGTACATCTGGCGCCTCTCACCAGCACCACAGCCACTTAATATATACATCCAGAGAAATAAGAGAGTCTGCCAGGTTGATTTGGGACACACCAATCATCTGGCCTGCTACCTCAGAGAGCACTTTATATCCAACACTGGTGCCGAAACAAAGAGAACAGCTATTCACTGGAACTGCTCAACAAAGAGTTTCTTTTTGGAAAATGTCTGTTTCTTCTCCTTGTCCCACCCCCCTTTCCCCCTTTTTTTTAAAAAAATGACATATAAAAAATGCACATGACTTCTTACTTAAGGCTTGGTGTGGGGAGGGGTTAGATTATAACATGGCATTTATTTAGGTTGCAAAATAATGTTATTTTATTACATGCCTCTGTGGCTCCTTATTGCACGAACGACAACTGTGGAACATCAGCATGTTCAAATTATAACACACCAGAGGGCACAATGCAGAGGCTCACTAATAATCCTGAAATAAACCAACATTGCCAGTCCAAAGCTCATGAGCATCCCTGCAACAAACAGACCTGTGTGTGTACACAGCTGAGTATTCATTCAAGCTGAGCTAAAAAGATTCCCCCCATCCCCTGCCCCAAAACAGATCCCTGAAAATTTGAAGATTTCCAGCCAACTCCAGCACTCAAGAACAACCCTGTCAAAACAATCCAATGAGAAATATCAAGCTACGCAATATTCTTCCTAGGGAAGTTGTGAAACCTCCTATTGCTTGGGGTGGGTTAAAACTAGACTGGGCAATGCATTAGGTAGTGTCCTGTATGAAACAATCTTGCATCTGCAGGGAGATGGACTGGATGATTTGATAAGTCTGTTCCATCTCTGCTATCTATGATTCAGCATATATGGCCAAACTGTCAACCAACAACAAATCAGTACATGCAGCCCACCACTCATGAACATCTCTGTAATAACCAACACTGTGTAGGCGCCATTCAGGAGAAAGCACTTGGGGGAAGGGTACAAATCCTAACTAACCCCTCAGGAATTGAGGAATTGAGTTCCAGATTCAGTGTTAAAAACCTTGACAATGGCTCCTTTGAAGTCAGATGATGTGTCTTATCTTCATGGGACAAAATCCATGCCTGTCCAGAGTGCCAGTACAAGGCCCACGCAACACCCAAGTCTCACTTGAGCCCTATTTTGAGGGTGGTGCCCAACCTGTGGCCCGCAGACCGTACATGGCCCACCAGAGCATTTCATAAGGCCTGCAGCCTGCTTCAACACAATATACTAATGGCCAATTCGTTAGCATTTTGTCTTCATGTTTACATATTTTAGTTTACACAACTGTGTAAATACACAATACTTACACAGAAACAACCTATCTAAATACATACAAAACAAGCTGAACTTAAAATATAAATCAATACAGGTGACTTAAAATCCTATTAAAATCTGTAGAACCTGTTTTCACTCACTCATTGTTGCTTTTTTATAGGCATGAATTCCAGAGTCGTGTGCGTTGCAACTTCCCAACACAGGATGCAGAAGTGGGAGTGAGGCATGACATGTTGGTGTTCTTATTTCCTTTGAGCAACAGATTCCTACAACTGACGTTGTTTGAATCTTCTCATTTAAACAATGTGGGCAAATGGGCCAATTCAGAGACTGTGCAACCAGGTGCGTGCTGCCCTTCAGCAATATACAGGCTCCTGGAAACCATAATTAAGGCTGGAATAAAAGTAATGGCTCTTCCTCCACAGCCCAAGTACAGGACTCCTGTGCTAGGGAGTTGAGCACTGAGTGGAAGGAACAACTTCTGCTGTGAATACAGAAACAGGACAAATTCCTCTTCTTGTTGAGCTGTCTCCCAACAGGAAGTAAGTTGTGGCTGTGAGCAGAGACAAGGAATTCCATAATGGCAGGAGGTTGGTCCCAAAGTTTTGGAGCATAAAATGGGCTTTCTTCCAAGTCAGAGAGTCAGATTTCTGCAAAAATGCGAATTTTTGGAGAGACTGAATTTTGAACCATATATTGGTTTAAAATGTAACAGCACTGCTCTGCATTTCCATCGCATCTTCCATCGAGAGATCTCAGTTAGGGCCTAAATGAGGGTTCACTGGTGCATAGGCTTTGTGCTGACTCTCTGTACACAAGAGGATTCCACTGCGAGGCTACAACTTACCTCTTCACCATCAGGCACCTCAGTTTCCTGGCTGCTCTTTGGTAGTTTGGTGATTTGGCCCTCTGGCCACACAGGACGTCCTCCCTTTCCAGGGTAAGGAAAGTCCAAACATAAATCAAATCAAAATGAGCCCTTGCAACCTCTGTGGGCCAAGCCCTCTGCCTAGGCCTGTGGAACTGGAAAGTCCTTCCCTCTAGCTTTCAGGGAGTTCATTCACTCATTATATCGGAGTCAATCCATCCTTGGTCTACAGCTTCCCTCCAAGTCCTTCCTCTCAGTCACAGGACTTTCCCGCTGCTTCTAGGTGGCACTGTAGGAAGTCTGGATCCTCCTCCTCCTCTAGTCTTTAACCTGGGACTGGATACTATGGAAAAGCTGTCTTCCCTCCACTACAAACTGCCCTGCATCATCATTCCTAGGGCCACCTCCTACAGCTGCGTATCTCTTTCCAGGCCTTCATCAGCCACACCCACACAGGTTTCATTCCCATCTCCGTCTCTGCAGGAAATCCCCCTAGTCTCAGCCCCAACTGGCTGGCCCAGGGACGGAGCTGCCAACAAGCTACTGTTTTCCCCCAGGTCTTCTCCCAGACCTCAGCCAGCTACTGTCCTCCCTAGCGTTCTCTTGCTCTCTCTCCACTAAGGAACAGGACTTCCCTTTTATCCTGCTTTTCCCTTTTATCCTGGTCCATAGTCACATGATCCCTGAACTACAAGTCCCATCATCTGATAGGAGAACCAGAAACCAGTGGGGTCTGCATTGGAACATCTTTAAAGGCCCAGATTACCCTGCAACATTTAACCTGTGTGTGCAGAATACCGTGCATTTAAGGAGAGCAGAATATCAGGCCTCAGAGCTGTTGTGGGGAGCCAAATGGAGCCATTTGCCCTTCATCTATAGAGTAATCAGGTCACCCTCCACTGAAATGCAATCATCTTGGGAGTGGGAAGTGGCAGCTGTTTAACTGTGCACCAATATTATTGCAGTAGCTTAGGGAAGCAAATAAGGAAAAACCTATCCAACTTTAACTGCGTCAGGAATGTGAGGACTGGTATGTTGCAACCTTCCCCGCTCCCCAGATCATACATGCTTCAGTCATGACATGCGAGTCCTCCACTCGTCCTGCAAAAAGTGGAGGCATATTGAACTACTTTCCAAATGGATCAGGACATCCTCCAGGCTGCCAGTCTGAGAACTCCCCCATCCTTGCCCCTCGTGTAGATTTGCTCTGGTACATCTATGTTTGGTTCAGATGTTTGTAAGTGAAATTGCATTTCATGTTTCTGAGAAAAATCAAGGTCTGGAGGAGGCAGGCCCTGCACGTACTGTTTTGAGGGCCTACTAAAAGCAAAACATCAAAACCTCTTCAGGAGATGTTAATGCAGTGTCACCATCCCTATTTTGCCCCCGTCTCCTCTCCAAAGCTGAATCAGCCCCTTCAACTCTTCCTCCCCATACCTAGTCTTCCAGCTAGCACAGTCTTCAGTCTTCCAGCTAGCCAGTCTGCTGCTCTCTTGCTCTTCGCCAGGATGGCCCAGATACCGGAAGATAATTTTACACCCAGTAACTAAGACCCAGTTCTTACCAGCAGCCATACAACAACAAACCCATGTGTAGAGCCCGGCACTCACAAAGCGACTCTTGCATAAGTTGTCCCTCCCTCAATCAGTGAGTCCCTGGGTCCAGTGGTCCCTCCGCTAGGCTGGGGAAGGGGCCTTTAGCAGTGGGCGGGTTTGAGCCCGTCCACCTCCCGGGTTTTCTAATACGACAAAGCAACTCTACAATCACAAACCAATGTGCAGCTGCACTCACAAAGCAGCCCTACAATAACAAATCAGCTTGTGTAGCCTAATATTCACCAGCAACCCTACAATAACAGACCAGTCCATGGTGGTCTGACTTCACAAAGCAGTCTTGCAATAACTAGGGTGACCATATTTCCCTATGCTGAATACAGGACACCTGGTAAAATTACTCATATTCAAGCGAGTTCAATGGCAATCAATCAGAACTATGCAGTACAAACATTCAAATTTATTATCAAGTTGACTGAGCCCCTGTTAAAAGAAATACTGAGTAGTTGGATTCTTTTTATTTACCTTCTTATCTATAAGGCTTTACGGTTCACATGGGGAGGGGTGACACCCCTTCCCCCCCATACACACACACACACACACACACACACACACACACACACACAGGGAGAGGTGACACACACACACATTCCCATACACCTCTCTCACACAGGGGTTGATTGACTGACCCACCCCTTCCTGCCCTGCTGGGTCCCTGGGATGGACCGCCTCTCTTGGTACCATGTCTTCCCGAGGCAACAGGTCTGTGTAATAAGCCATGTCTTCCCAAGGCAACAGGTGTGGGGGCATGCAGGGTCCCCTCCAGATTTCTGACAGGGTTCACACCAGAATGTGGCCAGCAGCAGCCTTTCCTCACTGTGCGGGAGCGAAGGGACTGGAGCTGCTTTTAGCCACAGGGGAGAAGGATGCAGGGAAGGGTTGTCTTGCCAGTGTCTTTCCAGAGCTCATCTCTTCTCCCCTCCCTCCCGCGTGTCCCTTCCTGCCCTCGCAGTGTTGAAAGGCAGCTAACACCTCCAGGCTGCTGCTGGAAACTGACATAAACCAGCTGTCTCCAGCTATGGTGCGTGCAGAAAGGGGTTAAACCCTAAGGATGCATTGTGCATCAGGTCCCAGGGAATCTGACTCCGGGGCCAGAGAGGCCACTCATCAGGAGAGGGAGCCTAGGGGACGGAGAAGCCTTTACATGCTTCCTTGGGGCAGGACCCAGAGTGGCGGGGGGCGGGGGGGGAGGAGGTGGCAGTGAGGAGGGTGCTAAGCGTCTGCTCTGGAGGCTGACATGGAGCCTGTATGTTCAGGGTGTGAATAGGCTGGAAATCGCTTCCCCCCCTCCACGCCATTCCAGAGCTTAGCTGAGGGGTGGAGAGGCTTCCCCATGCCAGCTCTGTGCAGGGCTTTGGCACATGCAAGGCTTGGCTCCTCCTGGCCAGCACCCCGAGCCAGAGGGTCTTGGCTTTCCTGGGGCGCTGGCCCAGCCAGAGGCAGTGGGAGAAGGAAGGAGCCGATCAGCCAGGCTATTGGTGAGCTGAGTGCTCCGACCAGGGGATGGTTCTCCACAGAGCACTGGGAACGGGATGCACCCCGCCGTGGGGGGATATGGAAGAGCAGTTGGGCTGGGGAGGGGTGAAGGGGCAAAGCAGGGAGAGGACAGTGAGACGGGGACCACATAAAGAGCGGATGGGTGGGCAGCAGAGGTGACACGTGACCGGCCGCCACCTGGCGCCTGCCCACACTCACCAGCCACCGCAGCTTGCAACGTGCAGCCAGTGCAGGCCGAAAAGGGACAGAGGGCGGGGCCCTGCTGGCCGAGAGCCAGCACACAGCGGGGGCTGCACTAATAGACCAGCGGGGGAGCGGCCGGCCCCACACACTGCATCTTTGCCCTACCACCAGCCTTGCACACACACACCATTGTTGGCCACTGGACCCTCCCCCTTCACCGCTGGTGGACAGGTGGCTGGTGAGCAGGGATCCAGCCATCAGCAGGACCCCTAAGTCCTGATGGGTGGGAATAGAAAATACGGGACAATTTGCCCATTTTTAAGAAAAAGTCTGGACACCTGCAGGTGGGCTTAAATACCGGACTGTCCCTTTAAAAACGGGACAGCTGGTCACCCTAGCAATAACAAACCAAGCTTGAGAAGTATTTTTCCCACCTACACAATCCCTGCCTACACTATGTGTTAGCATTGCACACTTTACTCTCCTAAGCCAGTGGTTCGCAAACTTATTTGATCACACCCCCACCCCCCCTTTGCGTCTGTAGTCATTTACGCGACCCTCTCCCCGCTCCCACCACACAAGGACCTCTACGGCCACCCTCACCTCTGTGCTGCTGCTGCCGGTGGTGCTGCCTTCGGAGCAGGGCACCCAGCCAGCAGCCACCCCTCTCCAAAAGCTTCTCATCGCCCTCCCCTCCGAATACATTCCACGCACCCATCAGGGGGCGCACGCCGTTTGAGAACCTCGGTCCTAAGGAAGCAGCAACTTAGTCTTTTGAATGTATCTCCTCTATAAACCAGGTGCTCCATCCAGGAAGAAATAGATAAGAAGTGCTGTTTCTGCCTGGCTCATCAGAAACAGTTAATTAACTTTATATAAATAGCCTTTTCCTTTCCAATCTCCTGTACAGAGCAGAAGGCAGGCCTGCCATCTGTACTAAGGCATATCACACAAACACACACCTCACTGATTGTGACAGTCTGATCCAGGGCTAAAAGCTCAGTTTAGTGATTAATCAGAGCAGTGATGGACCTTTTCTGCAGTACCAGGTGGTTCTGTGGTAATGTTCTCCCTTGCATCAGAGTCAGTGACAAATTCAAGATGTTTTTTGTATTATCAATATTTATAAGTAGGGTAAGTGAGCTGATCTGTCAGGTGATTACAGCAGTCATACAATTACAACATCCTCCCTTCAAGGGAATGCCTTTACTTTGTGGGAGGATATGCTGGTAAAATAAGAACTTATCTATCTATGGCACTTATATGGCCCACATCACGATAGCATCTGGACACGTCACAACCTTTAATGTGGTTAGCCTTACAACACCCCTGTAAGGTAAGGTACAAATGGAGAACTGAGGCACAAGGAGATATGTGATTTGCTCAGGGTCATACAGGAAGTATGTGGCAGAATGAGGAATTGAACCTTGATCACCAGAGTGCCGGGCTAGTGGCTAACCACTGGGCCAGCCTTCCTCTGTCTATGGGAAAGTCATAAACAGGCGATAGCTATCAGGGCAGCTGTAGCAGGTTTTCCTTGATGAAGAATCTCCCCCTCCTAAGACAGGCTGATCACTCATTGTTTGAGGAACTGAGAGCACTCTACATTTTGTAATATTTCCCAATAGCATCATAATTGACAGAGGTTGCAAATTAACTCCATGAAGATAGGATTGTTACCCTTAGTGTGCTGGCTACATTCCAAATGGAGAATTACGTTCCATCTACTCCGTATTCTTTCTGCAATTGCAATTACAGAAGCACTTTTTTCCGATTCTCTGCTAAGCTATTGTGTGGTGTTGCTGTATGCTGTTGAAAAGCTGCTGTGTTCTACTCTAGAGGTTGGATGCCTTTTGGGCGTGGATGAAGTTATCTTTGAATATTCCTTACCTACCTCAAAGAGAGAGGCTTGGTCAAGGCTCAGTCTAGCAAACAAAGCTATAACATGATCCAATGGCTAGGTATTGAAGTTTGACAAATTCAGATTGGAAATAAGTTGTCACCGTGAAAAAATGTACAATAATTAACCATTGGAACAACTCACCAAGGGTTGTGGTGGAGTCTCCATCTCTGGCAATTTTAAAATCAAGATTGGATGTTTTTCTAAAAGCTCTGCTCTAGGAATTATTTCAGGGAAATTCTATGGCCTGTGTCATACAGGCGGTCAGACTAGTTGATCACAGTGGTTCCTTCTGGCCTTGGAATCTATGAATATTTATAAAGTGCCATGAGATCATCATCTCTTCAGGGAAGGAATTTAAGTGCAAATATCAGATAGATCTAGAGAAAGCATTAGCCTGGATGGCTGACTGGAAAACTCCAGTATTCTAAGGTGCTATTACTTTCACATCTCTATTATATTTCTTTCCTATTTGTGTTCCTTCTCTGATCGAAGGCCTCCCCCATGCTAAGCAACAGTCTTGGTCACATTCTGCCATTTGTTTCCCATAGATGAAGCCCAATTTTGGGGTGGAAAAAGCCATTTGGGAATAGGATATGAAATCCGGAGCCTAAGGCAAATCAGCATTGGGCTAGACTGTAAGATCTATCTAAATTGTACCTTTGTTCTTAGTCTCATCTCCTTGAATGGTGCCAATTGAAGGGCCTTTTCCTCTAGTGGGACTCCCATCAGTGCTGCTTCCTGTTGAACAGCAGGGTAATTGCTGAACTATGTGAGACTCACACACAAAAGTCATGCGTTGCATTCAAATTCTGGCCTCCAGCCATCCTCTTCTCATATCTGCTGTCTACATACTCTGTGCCTCTCTCAAATCACCAGTAATGGGATTAATTGAGGGCACGTCTATACTATAAACTTACATCAATATAACTACATCGCTCAGGAGTGTGAAAAACCGCTGAGCGATGTAGTTATACCGACTTAACCTCCTGTGTAGACAGCACTATGTTGACGGGAGGACTTCTCCCACCGACATAGCTACCACCTCTCATTAAGGTGGATCAACTACGCTGATGGGAGAAGCTCTCTCACTGGCATAGTAGTGTCTTCACTGAAGCGCTACAGTGGCCCAGCTGCAGCATTTTAAGTATAAGTGAGACAGGGCATGTTAGACCAGTTTGGGAGGTGACAACCCTTTCTAATGGCAGTAAAATCTCAGCAACTGAATACTTAGCAGGCAAAGCCAGGTAGCTGCTCCATTCAGTGCTCCATTCAGTGCATACACATTAAAAATCCTGTACCTGGCAACCTCAGCTTCTTTATTCTTCTCTGCATCAAGCCAAAATGGGAACTTTGCAAATTCTTAAGACCACAGATTTAACTAACTCACTTTGGCCTAAGTGATATGTTATGGGAGATTAATCTAACAGCTGATCATCTTTCAATGGTAAATGCTTCCCGAGGGATCTTTCTGATCAGCCGAAACGTTGCTCTTCTTATTAACGTGAGTCATCTCAAAGGCCCAGAGATCTGGTTAAGTTCCCTTCCCTGGAGGAATGAGCAGAAATTTATGACCTCACCATTCAGGAGAAGCAGAGGTGCTAAACTAAAATAAAGACCTAGGGCAAGATTATGGTCTTGGTGATACTGGTGTAAAGACAGAGTGACTGACAATGTCAACAAGGAGTCTGATGGCACCTTAAAGACTAACAGATTTATCTGGGCAGAAACTTTCGTGGGTAAAAAACCACTTCTTCAGATGCACAATTCTGACAATGTCAGAATCACTGAGATCAGCATCCAGCCCAAAGATGTCAGAGTAAAGAAGATGATGGATGGGCTTCCTGGTTGGTTAACTAGCTTGCACGGGAGTTCCCTCTGCGTGGTTTGAGCAGGTGAACCGCTTTATAAAGGCCCTGCAGAATTCAGCTTTGCCTTTGTTTAAAACTGAATTTGGGTCTTGATTTTCAGAAGGTGCTGAGCATCCACAACTCCATTTGCAATCAACGGGAACTGTGAACGTTGAACACACCTGGAAATCAGGCCCTGAAGTCCTCTGTTCACTCACAGAACACAGACAATAACAATGCAAGCTTCCTCCATATGGCCTCATCCTTATTCCTGAGCAATCACAACTAGGGATGAGAGAGGAGTTCAGCGTGCATGCCTTTTCAGCCAGGTTATTATTATCCTTGACTGCTACTGCCACTGCCAATTATGATGGGAACAAAAGCATGTTGATACTTGAACAGTAGGCATCAGGACTGAGAACTACCCACTCATTCCACATAACCAGCTGTCTTCCAATAGTAATGATAGATCACCACTGAGCTGCGTCATCTCTGAGCTAATGATCTAAAGGAGAAAGTTTTCAGCCTCTTCCTGAACCCCCCTAGGCAGCCAGTTCCTGGCCCTGTCTTTTACTTGTTATGGTGGATAAGAGAAAGGCTTTTTGTAATATGCACATCTTTCCCATTCTCTGTGCTTGAAGGTCCCATTTATCACAGTAAAACATTTCTGAGCCCGGAACAGTGGCATTTCTCACATCAGCTATTTATGTACTTTGACTATAAATGGCTCAAACCAGAAATGAGATATTTCATGGCAAGATTTTGTGAAATGGTGTGAAAACCAGCTACTCTGAGTCTGCCTTGTTTACTTATTGCTCCTTTTTCTTTAAGTGCTTGCCAGGTTGCCTTCACTGCAGCTATTTTCTTCTCTTGTTCATTATTTTTAAACTGTAGGTTTGAACCTTTGCACAGAGCTTCCTCCCCAAATGACAGTCAAGAGGGAATTGGCTCTGTCTCAGTCTCAACATGTGTGCTGGTAATAAATGAAGGGTCACCCAACTCCCTCTGATACCTTAAAGCCTGAACCTCAGTGTTCCAGCAGAGTATGCCATGGAGCAGCAATCAACAGGTGCCGACTTCATCCCCTTGCCGGACCTGTGGGAACAATAGATGCGAAGTGCTTGGGAATCCTTTTAACAAATTGTAGGGTTTTATTATGTGCTTGGCAGATTGCCTCTGACTCCCTGTTTGAGGAAAAACAGTACTGCTGTGAAAGCAAAAGGAAAGGCTAATAACTTCTATGGGAAGAGAGGGACGTATACCTTCATGTCACTGTGGGAGGTACTCAGATACCATGGTGATGGCTGCCATATACAGACCTAGCTAACTGCAGCTGGTTCAGTAACAGCAGAAAAAAGCTCTATTTTAGTCACTGAATGAAATGCCAGGGGTGCTGCTCTCCAGGAAAGCAATCTCGTTTGTATAGAACCCAAGGAATTCAATCACTCTCTAATCAAATCTTTTGCATCTGCCCAAGACACAGTTGTCACTGTATGGCCGAAGTTCTTTTGTTCCCTTTTGCCTGCCCAAACTTTGGAGGTTTTTAAAGGCATGTTGCCAAGTTGAAAATTGAATGTATTGCTCATAACTTATATTATTTACAGTGAAAGAGCAAAGGGCCAGAGCATCCCCTCCACAGGGGGATCCCCCACCTGCACGGAAACACCACCTCCATCGCACTGTACCCCCCCTCCACTAGCACCCCGCTGATCCCCCTCGGCTGGGGCTTTGTGTAGAAGTTCTGAGTGCAGGTCTGAGAGGTGACTGGGCAGGGGACCAGACTCACTGTGGCACCATCTCTTCCCCAGCCTCAGCATTTACACATGGAGATCCATTTGAGAGTTAATGCAACCTAAAACTGGAGTGACTGCCTTTGGATCTCCTCAGTGGCTACTGCTCAGTATCGGCAGGGAGCTCAGCCAATGGAGACATGTTCCTATGGGAGCCATTCTGCCACGGAGGGAGGGAGAGGATGCCAGCAGGGGAGAGAGGGATTGGAACCACAAGTCAGCCCCTATTAATTATTAGTAGTTTTACAGTAGTGTCTAGGAGCACCAGTTCTGGACCAGGACCCCATTGTGTTAGGCACTGTAAAAACACAGAACAAAAAGACAGTCCTTGCACTAGTGCTTAATTTGTAATGAAAGAGGTACTGGGGCTCAAGCAATTTTTTTTACATTCATAACTGATGCAGCAAGCCCAGAGGATCTGGGGCTATAAACTGCCAAGCCTAGAGGTGCCAGAGCTCAGCCCTGGCAAACCCTGGCACAAATTAAGCACTGCCCAGCACCAAAGATCTCCCTCAATGAGTCTGGGAAGAGAGCCCTTCCCCATGCTTTAATCTGTGATTTAGGAGACCTCACTTCTCCAAACCCTGCTGAGCCCTGCCCCCTCAAAAGGAGATGATTTACAAGAAACTTCTCAATGTAAGCCTGCTTGCCCCACTAGCCCCCTCCAGTGGTTTTCTCCTTTGAGGGAGTGATCTGGCCCCAAACTGCCCCACTAAAACTAAACTTAAAGCTACATTGCTGAGAGTCAGAGGTGCAGGGGAGAAATGATTGTAGGACTTAAATGACCAATCTGAATGGTGCTATATAAATACATAATAACAAATAATAGTTACTAGTAATGGCATTCTATGTGCAAGAACAGCTGATCTCATTGTACAACTTAAAGGTCAGATGATCCTTGACTTCACTGGCTGTTGAAGGCACCTTCCAGAATAGACCCTAAGACTTGAACTTCCTGCTGTTCTTTGTACAAGCTCTCCACAGATAAAATCCCACTCAACTGAGCACTGAGCTTTAGGGAATTCATTATGTGACTAGGAACATTGTGGTCCTAGAAACTGACAGGCAGCATTCCTGTTGAAAGCTCTCAGTGTCTCAAGAGCAGGTTGATCCGGTGCCCAACTTGCCGGAAATGCTGCTCCTCTCAATAACGCTTGATAAGGAACTCAGATGCATACCATTTATCAGTAGCACTTTGGCTAAGAGGATTGCTTGCCCCAGCTTGTCAAGATCGCTCACAGTTTTACTCTGGGCTCTAATGAAGACACAATGCTGGTGGTCCTCAGAAACGTCCCTGTCAAATACTCTCTGCTATATTCTCACTCTGGGGAGGGAGCCGAGCCAGTTGGGAATGTGTTGACACCAGGGAATTTCCTTATCTCATGACTCTCATGGATCTGGCTGGTACTAGGCACTAGGGTCAAGGCTTAATGTACAAGCATTGTTCATCTCTTTCAACAGAGAAAGCAGTTGCTGCAGAACAGCTTGTGAGTACTGGGTAGGAACAAGCACATCTTCTATAATTTACTTGACAGCCCTGCTGTGCTGCTTTCCTTTCTCTGCCGAAGTTTTCATTAAATAGATAATATAGATAGAAATAAGGTCAAGTCCTAGTTACTCACAGGAGAAACACTGAGAAGTGTATTTCCCTAGAACATGTTTGGATAGATAGAGTCTAAATGGTATGGAGGAGCCAAGATTCAGTCCAAATCAGGTTTTGAAATGGATGGATGAACAGAGACACACACACACAAAGTGAGTCAACAGCCTTGCTCAGATAGTGTTGATTTTTCCAGTGCTTCACCTTGGTGCTGCCACTTTGCTGCTGAAACGCCTGCTTTTTGGGTGAGATGTAAAACGAAGGGCTAGACTGCTTAAAAATTCCCACAGAAATTTTCACAAGAAGCCTTTGCATGTTGGTTTCCAGGTCAGAGAGTCTCCTTCCTTATGTTCTCCCCATGGTTTCTGCTGGAAAGGGTAGTCTTCACTTCCTGTCCTGAGCTGTCATGTAACTTTGCTGAGCTCTGTTAAAAGGTTGACGAGTTTCGCCCCAGCAGCATGCACAGTAATTGAAATTGTACATACAAATGTGGTAATTGCACAGGCAAATAACTAAATAAAATCAGTTGCTTTTATAGTCGAGGTATTACCAGCACATACTTTGTTTAAAAATCAGCCCCACCGTTTCAAAAGGGACCTGAGATGTACAGAGATGAAAAGCACTACATAAATACGAGATCATTATTACTGGCATAACAGCTTTGTCTGATCCATTTGTAATTAACCATCTGAAGAGTCGTGATGTGCCTCTGTGAATTCTGTCAAGTCATGAAGCTTAAGCGGTGGTCAGACCTGTACACACAAATGTGCATTTGGTATCGAAAACTTATTTTCAGGTTATTAGTGGTGCTGATGTCCACTAAACAAACAGGACAGCTTGGCTTGCATTTTTAATTCCCCAATAGACACTTAATGTCTCAGAAATAGACCCACAGACTTTAAGGTCAGAAGGGACCATCATGATCATCTAGTCTGACCTCCTGCACATTGCGGGCCACAGAGCCTCACCCATCCACTCATGTAATAGACTCCTAAGCAGTGGCTGAGTTACTGAAGTCCTCAAATCATGATTTAAAGACTTCAAATTACAGAGAATTCACCATTTGCACTAGTTTAAACCTGCATGTGACCCATGTCTCATGCTGGAGAGGAAGGTGAAACCCCACCCCAGGGTCTCTGCCAGTCTGACCCAGAGGAAAAGTCCTTCCCGACCCCAAATACGGCAATCAGTTAGACCCCGAGCACGTGGGCAAGACCCACTAGCTTGACACCTAGTTCTCTCCTCCACACTCTATAGATTTTATGTTACCAACAGGTCAGTCTTCCCTTCCTTTCTCTCCTCTACATCAGATCACTGGACCATTTTCACTAGTATTCCCACTGGTCTTTCATTAGTCTCCCTTTAGGTATACAGAATTTGCCATAACAGACCCCATCAATGGTCCATAGAGCATAAGAGACCTGCTATTGTTACCAACTAGTAGAGGAATCCTTCTTTAGCTCAAGTGATTGAGGCCTGAAGGTTAGGACCTCAAGGGACAATGTTCTAGTTTCAGCTTCCCATAAGTGACTTATACAGTAACTGTGTCTGATGGACTTGTTACAATATCTGGCTACTTCCCATAAGAGTCCTGGACCATTCTGTATAGAAGGGAGAATGTTCCTGCAGAGATCAGCTGATTGCCTGTTGCCCCACCCATGCTATGTGAAACATGTTTGTGACTCCCATTACATTTTTTTTCTTAGCTCTGACAATAGAAAAGCTTTGTGTTGGGAAACAGAGTTATAAACCTGCTGGATACCAAAGCCGAACTAGCAGACTGACAGCACTGGAGTGCTCAGTTTATCTGCTGATGAGGTACCAGTCAAACTGTCTTGCAGATTGCCAGTATGACCCCTCAGTCCTTGGCCTCTCTGCTACAACTGGTAGCATGGGAGTCAGTTAACAACAGCTGTAGTAGTGGGATTTTTGTTATGTGGATCCCAGGCCATCAGAAGCTAGACTGAGACATCAGCTCACTTCACACTGGTGGCCGTGTGGTGGACCTTAGAGTAACAGCTTTCACTCACTCAGGACCTGGGATGGATCAGAACCATGATCTAGTAGCATACGATGCTGTTTCTATTCTATGGTCCCATGAACCATCTACTCCCTTGTCTCTCATTCTTTTACCCTGGTTTACTATCTGCTGTGGGATGAGGCATCAGTTCGAGCTTATGAACATGACTTCTGGTGTCCTGGGAACCATCTCCTAGGTAAATAATGAAAATATCTCAGCCTCCCTTGCCAAAGTAATAACAGCCGTGCTCCTCAGCTAGAAATACTGGCAGGTACGGTGTTAACATATCTGCAGAGCAGCAAAGTCAAAGTCCCTCTCTTCCCGCAGAAGCGCAGAGGAATAGCCTGTGCAGTCTGACTTGCCTTTATTAAGTTCTCCCTGTTGCTTTGCACTGCACAGCTCATAAGACAGTTGACCATGCAAGACAGACTAGTAATAAATATGTTGGGTTGAGCAACTAGGACACAGAAATTGGAAGGAGAAGGGGAATTGTGTGGCACTAAGACTGCTGATGGGCCTTCACTATGTTGTTTTTCATAGTGACAGCAAGAGCCTGTACACTGTACAGGTAGCACAATGGAGGATATATAGCATCTAAGATGGCTTGGCTCTGAATTGCCCCTGGAATTTTAAAGTGACTGATGTAAACACACAGACACACATTGTGTGTGTATATTATATATATAAAATAAACACAGACACACAGAGTACAGCCTTAATTATCTGAATGTTACAGGAAACATTTCTGACAGGTTTCAGAGTAGCAGCCGTGTTAGTCTGTTTCCGCAAAAAGAAAAGGAGTACTTGTGGCACCTTAGAGACTAACAAATTTATTTGAGCATTAGCTATCGTGAGCTACAGCTCACTACATCGGAGGCATGCCTCTGATGAAGTGAGCTGTAGCTCACGAAAGCTAATGCTCAAATAAATTTGTTAGTCTCTAAAGTGCTACAAGTCCTCCTTTTCTTTTTGCGGAAACATTAAGCACAGATAATTAAAGGAATTTTCATTTTCATTAACAGACATCATGGTAACATGCTCCTGTTTAGGATAACAAGAATTCGGGAATAATTGAGGCCATACTGCATATGTATGATATATATATGCCCTCATAAAACTTCTAAATTTGGAGTTAAGGTTGCTAGGTTGCATATTCTGCCAGTGCAAACCATAAAAAGCAACAGAATAAGGATCCGAGTCATTCAACACCCCATCTCCACTACACATTTTATTGGGCCTTCTCAACCTCAGCTATTTCACTGTGCTCAGCCCACCCAAGTCCACCTTGAACCTGAGCAACCAACATGCAGCCTTAACTCTGGCCAAGTTTACTGGTTTACCATATTTAGGTATTTTGAAGATTAACATATGGTTTTTATCAGAGGGGTAGCTGTGTTAGTCTGTATCCACAAAACCAACAAGGAGTCCAGTGGCACCTTAAAGACTAACAGATTTATTTGGGCATAAGGTGCCATTGGACTCCTCGTTGTTCATATGGCTTTTGTAAGTTACATTGTATGTAGCTCTGTTCCTGATTTTGCATGTAAGAAAGTGATAGCGTCAGATTCCAAATGCTGGTTGTGGGATCTGTTTTTCCTGCAGCATTTAGGAAATGTTATGTGAATGGATTATCTTTGTTGCTAGCTATTGCTCAAATTTAGGTATTAGTCATGATCTAAAGAATCAGGTTTAATGTAAACAGTAGGAATTTAAAAAACAAAATGGCTATAAACTAGACCGAAATAAAAGTACATCCACACAGCTTGGGTTACAGCTTTGTCTCCCCTGTTTACCAGGGCCCACACACTGACTGGAACTATGTACAGAACACAGAACCATCTAGTGGCTGAAAGATATACTGCAAGTAAGTATATCATCACAGTATTCATTTTTATGTAAAACGACACCTAGCTCTTATCTAGTGCTTGTCATCAGAAGATTGCAAAACACTTCACAAAAGAGGTCAGCATCATTATCACATAGAAATCAGAGAACTGAAATAAGCATGTGGGTGCTCATTGGGCTATTATGTTGATGGTGAAGATATGTGGGTTTAACTCTAGAAGCCTGTGAATGGCTTAAAGTCCTTTTGATGCCAGTGGGAGTTGTGGGCACATGCTACCTTAGTTTTGTAAAACCAAGCCTTATTTTTTAAAACCAGCAGTGTTACATACTCCTTTCACACCATCTCTCCATTTCTGGGGCAGTGAACTCTTCACCTGGAGAGGCTATTTGGAGCCAGTCTTTTTCATCTCCATGCGGAGGTGTTGTGTGCGTTTCCCCTCCCATGCTGCAGCTGTTACTGATGTCAGAAAAGATTAAATTTTGATGAGCTGCAGTACTCCATCCCCACCTTGGTGCCCTAGCACAAGGGCACAGAGCAGCACAGAAGCAGGAGTGGCACAGGATGGCAGAGCAGAGCATGGAAAAAAAAACAGTGGAAGAGGATTGTTCTTTCTTCGAATGCGCTGGAGTTAATATATACAAAATGCAGCTTTTAGTAAATAGACCGGTTTATTAGAGTTTGTAAAGCACACAATAACAAATGAACAAACAAACAAACAAAAAAAGCAAGCAAGCCAGCCACTAAAATGCAGCCACATTGTCCAGTATTTGTTCTTGTGATCTGTGCTCACTAGACCGGCTGCTTAGAGGCAGACATCGGAGAATGCAAAGGCCACATGCAGTAATAGCAGAGGCACATATATGGCTCAAGGCCACAACCCAATGGGAAGCAGAAATGGCTGTGGACACCAGGCCATGGATCGAAAGGGAGCACAGGGGAGAAGCTGGCATATGTGTGAGAGAGGGTGAGATGTGTGTGCAGTGGGGGAAGTTAAGCTACAAGGAGGGGGAGAGAAAGAAGTCTTGTTGACATACACAGAAAGACTTGGACTTGGGACATAAAATGTTGGAAAAAATATCTGTTTGAGTTCACAAAGTAACAACCAATCTAATTTTATATGCCCTGTCCCTGTTCTCATCTGTTCACAGGGCTGCACTTTATCAGTAGCAGTGGAGTGGATCTAATACAATTACATAGTGATCCTGACAGAAATAACGCTAACCACCGAAGGGGAGCTGCAGCAGTTCTGAGCTTAACGAGGTTAGCAACTGTAGTGCAAGGTGAGTTCCACAACTTTTTTTTTTTAAACCCCAGGCAGCAAGATAAGGTCTTCTCCAGGTTTCCAATGCTGTCACAAAGCATGAGGGCAAAAAGGCTTGGGCCAGAGTGCCTTCAATTGCATTTAATCACAATTAATTCCCAAACCCTGGAAACAACAGGAGATGGAATTGTATTTATAACTAGCTTGAGAAAGAGAAAGGTAGACAGAGAGTGTGGTGAGAGAGAGGTTTATGGCCTGATTTTCAGAGGTATTGAGCACCTGCAGCTCCCACCAAAGCCAGGGGAATTTACAGGCACACACCCGTTCTGGAAATCAGCCCACATTAGTTGGGCTGCTGTGCACATGGGGAGGAAGCAGCAGAAACACACTTTTGCTGGATAAAATTTCTTCCCTCTCCTATTTACTATGCGGCAGTTTCATGTCGTGTCCCCCCCCCCAATATACTATCTCCTCCCTCAAGACCTTGCAGTTCCCAAACAGGGAGGGATGGGCCATCTCACTCTGGATCCTGCAGGGGTCGCGGGTGGCTCATCTTGACCTCCTGTCCCTTGGAGGCTGAGTGTAGCGACTGTGCAGCAATAGCAAGTACAGAAATATTGCTTCCCAGTGCCCACTACTTTAGGTGGAGGAGGCAGAGTAAAATTCACTAGGGACACTCCAAGCCTCCAACCATGGGAATCGCTCTCTACTTCACCCTCATCCAGCAACCCCAACAGGGACATACTTATGAGCCACCCCCACTCAACAGGTGCCACAATGGCTTCTTGACTTGGGGCTATGCTTAGCAATACCATGCCCCTCCTGTTCAGAGCTCTGAAGCTGTGAGACCCACTGGGTGATATCGTTGAAAACACTGAGACAAACGCTCCCCTCAGATGCACTGGTGCAGCTCCATTGGCCTTAACAGGGCTGTGCTTGGATTACCCAGGGGACAATTTGGCCCAATATTGTCAACCAATTAAAAATGTTGTTAGAAAAATACAGGAACACAAACCTTGGCTTCTTAAAAGAGGTGATGCCATTTGTAGCATTGCCAATGCTTGCAATTTTATTGTGAGTCTCCTGATATGATACTGTTTTTCCTTAAAGCTCCAGCTGCTGGAGGCATATGATGAGGTGAGAATATCAGCTTTCATTTACAAAACAAGTTTCTAACCCTAACAGTTGCGGAGAAAAGCTTCAAATTGTGACTCAAGCATTCCTTTAAGACTCAGGAAGAGTCACATTCTGGGGCTCATGACCTAGCACGTGGCCACTGTGGGGTCTGGGTTCCCAACACTGCAGGGGAAGTGTTAAAAACACAAAAGATAGAAATAAGCAGAAAAAGACCCTCTTTCCAATGAAACTTAAGAGAAAATAGTCCTGGCAACTCCTGCTCGCTTACTCCTATGCCTGAATCCCATTTCTTTTGCAAACCCTTAGTAGTAAGTTCTTCATTTGAACTCCTGTCTCAGGTATCACATTGTCAGAGTTAAACTGTAATAGCTATTTTGAAAAGGGTCTAATAATGTAGGGTGCCTCCGTTTTTGAGGGTTCATCTTCAGACACTTTAAAAAGGGCTTGCTTTTCAAAAAGTGCTCAATGTCTGCAACTCTCATTGACTTCAACTGGAGCTCTGGATGTTCAGTAGTTCTGGAAATCAGGCCCAAGGGGTCTCCAGTTAGGCATCCAGAGACCCAGATGAGTAGCCACTTTTGAAAATTTTGGCCTAAGCTCCTTGGAGCAGGGACTTAAGGCTTGGTTCCTCTCACACTCGCACCAGTGTAAATCATGTGTAGCTACATTGCTGTCACTGATGTTACTTACACCCATTTTAAAATTGTGAGAGGAGAGTCTTAGGTGTTTCCAAAGACATCATGTCTACCTATGGCTAGGATGCTCCCAAGCTGAAAAATCTGATCTGAATCTTAACCATCCCACAATTCAGAGGTGTTGGATTCAGCTCATGATAAAGATGGGGGAGGGAACCCAATTGTGCAAATCTGGATCCAGGTTCCGATTCTGAATCCACCCACCTTCTTGGGTTGTTTGGATCCCAGGTTTCGGTTCCGGCACATTTTGGGTAACTGCACGGTGCTCTGTATGCCTCAGTTTCCATCACATCGGGATGATCTGAATCCCATTGTGATCTGAAATCTTTATTTAGTAACAAACTTCTCTGTGAGACCTAAACGATTTGCTGGTGTTGGTGACTTGCCGCAAATATTTCGTCCTGATCTGTGTGTTTGGGAAGAAGCAGTCCATGGGAAATACACAGATGCTGGAAAGCTGCTGACCTGAAGTGGCTCTCTGAATGAAGATATCTTCTGGATAACATGAAGGCTTGACTTGTAGTATACTTGATATACTTCAGTGCTGACAAGTGTAGAAAAAAAAGTCTTGATTTACTTTTTCTCCAGAAGAACGAGAGAGCTGTTACTGTTGGCATCCCCATTATGAAAAGGGATGCAAATTTACAATGAGAACAGCTCTGAACAACAGGCAACTGCTGTCCACAAAAGAGTTGAACATTTTTCTTGTAAGTTGTTTTGTCTGATAAATGCAGTAGTCAGACACCTGCTGGATTAGTTTAGAATCACACCTGGAGCTGAAATAAACTAGCACATTTAATTCTCTGGAAATTCTTTTCTCTGCACACAGCAATCAGCCTCTACAGTTTAGGAGCTTCGGTTTGGTCTCTACAGCCATCCAACACCATCTTCCTAGAATGGCCACAGTAACGCTATAATTCTGGTCAGGAATAACCCTCAATACTTGTCATCTTTTATCCCTGCTCGCTTCCCATCCCCTTTTTAAAGTAGGAGAGAAATTAATGAGGGCACGAAAAAAACTCATGCATTCCATTACCTCACTTTAATGGGCTGGACCCCTCATTAGATGCTGTGGATCACAGCCAGACAGACTGTGACCCTCATTATGTTTCAAAGTTACTCTGCAGCTTAATGAACGCTGGTTGGTGGCTTGCTGGTCACTTAACCCCTCCCTGCCATTTGGATTCACAGTTCGTTAGCTGCAGAATGTTTATTCCTCAGGGGTTCCTTCTTCTTCCTTGTATGACCCCAGCCTTCTACTCTTTTTTATTTTTTTAATTCTGCTGCTCTGGTGGCCCCTGGAAAATTGAAATGATAGTGACCTGGAATGGTGGCAAAGGTAGTAAATCACTATCGGGGATGGGACGCCCCTGTCTGTGATGACTAAAGACTACACCTCTGGAAGGAAAAGTAGACAGATTGTATCAGAGACAGCATTAACTGGCAGACAGGCACCCTCCTCCTGCCTCCACACCCACAGTGACCTTCCCTCATGCCACAGCACTTCCACAGCTTTGGGGTGGGCTGAAGAATCCCTGTGATTGTTGCCGGAAGAGCAGAGCCTTGCCTAGAGACACAAACAATGTTGACTCGCTTGCTGTCCTGTACAGTCCAGCCTCAAAATTCATTGATTTGTTCCCTTGATTTCAGCTCACTAGAAAGCCTGCTCTAAGTGCAGGGAAGGGCTTCACAGCTGAGTTCTTCAATACTCATCCAGCCAAAGAATGGTCAAGTCCAAAGCACTCTCACACATCAGCAGGTAATCACTTCCTGTACCCCAAGACCAATCTGCTGGAGTCCCGTTCTTCTTGGCCCTTGTGGCAAGAGTTTTGTGGGTCCAGGGTATCAGTTACATGTTGTGCCTTCTCCCTGGAGCACCTTTTTCTCAGTCATACAAATGAGACGTATGTATATGGGCTTGTGGAGAGGATGCATATGAAGGGAAGGATGGTCTTGTGAGGATGGCTCTGGCTTGGGCCTCAGGAGATCACTCCTCCATTCTGCCAGCATCTTCCCATATAGCCTTGGGCCAGTCACTTAATTGCTCCATGCCTCAGTTTCTGCACTTGTAACTGGAGACAATAATTCTTCCTTTTGTCTCTCTTGTCTATTTAGATTCAAGTACTTTGGAACAGAGGCCATCTGTTATGCATATGTACAGTGCCTAACACAACACGGCCCCGATCTCAGCTGGGGCCTCTTAGCACTGTGTAATATAAATAATAAATGCATTGTATCCCTTCACACTACAATCAAACATTACCACCAGACCAACTACATACCCAGTCACCTTGACAGGTACAACCAGAACACAGGCTGTCACTTTGAGGGATACCATTAGAACACTGACATGCCTGTGTGCTTGATGGTTAAAATGGAGGCATGCCTGCCTCTCTTCCATCTGGTGGCTGGCAGGGGCAGTCCCCTCCATGGCAGCAACGAAGCAGAAGGAGGCCCTGTCACAGACTCATCTGATCCTGGCAGCACTACCCACATCTCACTTCAGTGGCAAGTCACTTTAGAACTGTATTAAATTAAAGTTGCCTCAATGAGATGGCAACAAAAGCGGGGAGGTGGGCCCTGCTTTGCCACTCTAACAAACAGAACCACGTCTCATTGTTCAGCATGCGTTCGACTCACTGAGCATGGAACTCCTATCCTCCTCCCTCGCTGCGTCAGGAGTTCAATGTGGAGCCACAACAGAGCACAGATGGTGCCAGCTGCCGAGACAAACAGCAGCTATTGTGAAGTGTACTTGCATATGTTGAATGCTAATGTTGGTTCTTATAATGAGGGAAAAAGGAAACAGGTAGCTTTGTGTTGCTGTCAGGGGCAGCAGACTGGCTTTGTGAGCTGTTCTGGACATGTGCAAGTTCTAGTTTAAAGGTCAAAACGGTAGCTGGCTTGTCAAATACAGAGGACTGATATTGCGATAAATGAATAGATGAAGTTCCTTTAACTGTGTGATTAACCTAAGCATTAAGAATTTTTAGTGAATCCAGCACCATATGCTGAAACTGTAATAATTCTGAAATCTAACATATTTTCCACCATTGTTAGTCTGATTTTTGCATTTCACTGACATTGGAGAGTGAAACTAGACTGGCCAGTGTCATATTCTGGTTGTCCTGGGGGTAAATACCATGGGCTAGTAGCACAAGGGGGACTTAGGTGGTGCAGTGCCTCACTTTTCGGTGTCCTGCTGCCTAGTGGAATTCACAAGTCTGAGTTAGGCTCCCAGGCTCCCTGTACAATGATGGGGAGAATTAGGCACCTCAAGAAGGGATTCACAGAAGCTTTCAGGCTGAGTAGGACACCGCCTAAACCAGCCCGTAGGAAATGCCAAGAAGAACTTAGGTGCCTCCGTCTGGGGTGGAGGGAGGCACCTATCTTCATCTGGGATTCACAGCTATGAACCTTCTCCTGGAGTTAGATGCCCAGCCCAGAGCAGCGCTCTCTCAAGAAAAGCCAAGGAGGCCATGGTGGTGGCCTGATGTGGAGATGGGTCTTGAACTGTGGTGTCCCACATCTCAGGGGAGTGCCTTAACTCCTGAACTCTATCTTTCAGTCTCTCCTGTTGAAGCTGTTCCAATTTGTATACATACCTAAATATTCACTAGGCCAGAGGGTGAGGATGACTCTATAGCCTAGCGGTTAGGGCACGCATCTAAAGGGGCAGTTAGGCACCTCCAATTCCCCTTGTGAATCTAGCCCCTACTGTAGCATAAGCTATCCCACCTCTCTCCTGTCAGAGCAGGATTGTACCCCAGTGCAGCCTAGATTTACATAACTTCAGTAGGGGACATTGGCCATTTCCCTTTAAAGGGTGTACTGCAGCTTAATAGGTTTCATTGCTACCAAGTTTCCTTTCATATTCACTCTCTGCATCCGATGAAGTGAGCTGTAGCTCACGAAAGCTTATGCTCAAATAAATTTGTTAGTCACTAAGGTGCCACAAGTACTCCTGTTCTTTTTAAGAATACAGACTAACACGGCTGCTACTCTGAAACCTGTTTTCCTTTGTTCACCTTCAACCTGTTTTTCTTACTCATAACTCTTGTGACACAAGGAAGGAGAACCACTTCAAGGGGGAAAAAAGCTGCACACCAAACCCTGGTTGGGGATATCCCTCAATAGGAAGGAATTCATTATTTATTTTCTTTTTCATTGGATTTACTCCCAAGGGACCTGCTTTCTCTTTTTCTCAGATACACTGTGAGTGGTTTTTCTGTAATAAGCCTGGGAAAAAAAAAGCCCTTATTTATTTATTTCCTTCTGGGAACATCTCAGCTGTTATTGCCTGACAATGCGGTTTTGTAGCAGGGAAAGAATATTCTGAGTGGAAGAGCCTGAGCATCTATTCATGGTATTCACCCCCTTATCCCCCAGAAGTCTTACAAATCGAGAGGAAGCAAAGACAAAAAGTGGCTCCTCTGCAGCATCTTCATGAACATTCATACACATGCCTATTTTTGCCTGCAGTTCCAAGGTCTTACAATGTACAAGATCTAAAAACTATGCCCAAGAGCCATATGACACTGCTGTTCATTTTAAAGCTTCTTTTTGCTCAGCTGAGTGATTAGATTGAGCAACTGTGGTCAGAGCTGGGCCTGAACCACCAAGTGTGGACCTGAATTTCTCCAAAGTTTGAGGGTGTTAATATCTAAGGTTTTCCAAACTAGAAAAATGGATCAGCACTGAAGTATACATCAAGAGCCAAAGCGTGTGCAGAATGGGAGGGCCGGGTTCAGGTCCTCCTTTCGTTCAATCTTAAAAGGTAAAGAGTCTTACTACTCAGATTTGCTTCTTTCACACTCCTGGAGGCCTGGACATTTCAGCAGCAAGAGACAACTTTAAGTGATAAGCTTTTACCACACAGTTCAATGTGGTGATTATTAAATAGCAGGGTGGGATCCATCCTCATAAATCTCTGTAACCTAATCTGGAGTCTAGCAGGCCAGATTACTGCTTCTCTTTCAACTTGTTTTTGTTACCATTTTATCCTGTCGCTGGTGCTTGCCATTCAGATGATGTCAAATGAAGTATTTTCTGGTCTGAGTGCCCCCAGTGCCCATTGGAATTGATGGAAGTTGAAGTGCTGAGCACCTTGCATGAGGCATTGAGCACCTAGCAGGATCAGACCCTTGCTCAATTCAGATCTTGCAGGCGTGATGCCTGGGTTGGATACCAGATCTCTTTGGGCACTAAGGAATCCTGACCTCCAGCCCCTGGAGCTGTAATAAACTGTGCTGTAAACCTCGAGGGCTACCTCCTCATAAACAAGCTCACTGTCTTTACAGCTCCATTGCTGTTTATGAAGATAGCAAGTCATGGCTGTGCAACCTGCTAGGGGGGAAAAAATCACTTGGTCTCAACTTTCCAAAAGCAGAACCAACTATTAAATATTGACTTAACCTGTCCTTTTGGATCAGTGGAAATAAATATTAAACACTCTCTTAGGCTTGCAGGAAAAGTGAGATACAGTGAATGAATTCCACTAGGAGAAGCACAGACTGCAAATCCTGGCTTTCACTTTGAATTACAGATGTGACATAGGCTGCCACTTCATTTTAAAAAGCACCAGGAATTTATAGACTTCCTTTGGACACAATTTGAATGTGCCTTGGAAGCCAGATATTGGAGAGGAAGCCAGGGCAGTGAGTCACTTTCCATCCCTCCTTTCTTCAACTGTTTATGCCATTACTGGGCCCTATTATGATTTAATCCTGCCCGCTGTGAGAGAGGTTATGTTCAATAAAAAGATTGTGAACAGAAATAAATTGTATTCACTGACAGAAACTCCTACCCTAAAACTCATAAGGTGCTACAGTGAAAGGGAGAAGTTAAAAAAAAAAGTGAGCATGGAATGGAGAGCAAATCAAATAGCTTATCTGCTAGATAAGTGGGGGTCCAGTTAATCATCAAAGGGAGCGTGTCAAAGGGATACAGCCCCCTTACCTAGTTACTCATCAAGGTGAAAGAAGATGGGAGAGAAGGGTTTTCTTTCAGCTGCATTTAAACACTGACGTGTGGGCTGAGTCCTGACATACTCATCACAGGCATGGGCATCAATCCATGTTCTGTGAGTTCGTGTAAGTGAAGCTCTTGGGGCAGGAGTGGGCCAGGTCTCACTGTTCCCCTTACCTTCCTTTCCCATGGGACAGCTAGAGCTGCTGAGGGAAAGCATTGTTTGTGGGTAGGGTTGTTTGTCAGGGGTTGGGTTATAGTTCTCTGTAACTGTGTGTCTGGGAACAGCAGTGCTAATACACTTACCTGCTATGATTGGGGGTCTCAATGGAGAGGGCTTCTCTCTCTTGCTTCAGTAGCTTTGAAGCTCTTCTATTTACTTCTTGACTGTAAGGGAAATACTTCCTGGGATCATGCTGAGGTTGTCCTCTTATGTAAGAAAGCATCCAGTGGGAGCTTGGAGTTTATTTTTTGCAAATGACTCCGAAACTGAAAGTCTTTGGAAGCAGAGAACTTGATGTCTCAAGGAGCAGAGGGATCTGAAATATGCTGTCACTGTTTCTTTAAGGAAGCTTTGCTTGATGGGACAGCGGGCTTAGCTGTATAAAACCTGAATTAGCAGCTCAAACTCAGTTAACGGGGGGTTTACACAGCAATGCCAAAATTACACTAAAGTGCTTGTGAGATGTTCTGTTTTTCTTTCTCCAAGAATAAAACTCTTGTTTTCAGTCATCAGGGTTATTGGGACTTATGCTGCACTTAATCTGGCCCTGCCACAGGGAATGGAAGGGAACCATAAAATGATTGCAGCAGAAGCTCGACAGCTTTGGCTGTGTTGTCTTCAAGAGCTGATGCCCCAACTTGTTGAAGGCCTTGCAAGGCAGATGTTGCACAGTGATGAATTTGTGGCTCTCTAGGATTCCTTCCTCTCTGGTTGCCTAAGGGGCAGAAGCTCGTTTTCTCTTCCATCTTGGCTGCAAACAGAAATGGAGGAATGAACAACTCTCTTATTTTCTCTGTTGTTTCCTACAGCCTCATCTGCCCTTTTATCAGTGCTTTGTTTGAATTGCTTGCTGCTGGCAAAGCAAGAAGAGCTCTGATCAGGTATGAGGAAGGCCACATGCAGGGTACACAAGAGGTGCAGGAGGCTTTAGAGCCCCAGCAGCTGGTTTCTGTAACCTGTGGAACCTGTTGACGTGGGCTGTGTGTGAGATGAGGAACTCAGGAAGTTTTAGAGAAGGGTTCTATGTTTCAGAACAGTATTTGTAGTTACCCTGGCTATTATAAAATTATATGGTTAGTTAATTCTCATGCTTCAAGGCATAAGATGAGCGCAAGCTGGAGTCAGGAAGAATGTCCCTTTGTGGCATAGCATTGTGCCATTGGATCCTTTAGAAGGATTTTATGAGTTCTCTGAAGAAACCTCCAGTACTGGCCTCTGTTGGAGACAGAACGTCAGATCAGGTGACGTATTGGCTGATTCAGGATAGAAGTTTCTATAGTGAAATAAGCTTTGCAAGGGGGAATAAATGTTGCTCAGATCCACAAAGTCCCAGTTTTAGGCACCAGTAAGATCCATAAAACCCCTGCTCTACTGCCTCCCAACTCTATAGGTACCTAGACTCACTTGGGGCCTAATTTTTTTTTGTAACAGTTCCCTACGTGGCTAAGTTTTTGCCTCTGAGCATGTGCACTGCTGCCCAAAGCAGGGGTCCAGTTGCCTATCTTGTGCCTAGACCTCAGCACCATTGTCAAACTAGGTGAAGACAGGTATTATCCCACCTATCTGACTTGTGGGGCACAATATGGTAGGTGTGAGCATGCCTACCTCCACACAAAATGGCTGGGGGGAAAGGAAAAAGGTGGTCTCCTTTATAATCATTAGCCCAGTGCTTAGGTACTGACCAAGGATATGGAAGATGCTGGGTTAGTTCCCCCCTTGGCCTGAGGAGAAGGTGGAGGACGGCTTTGAACATGGGTAGGCCCAAACCACTGGATGATAGCATCAGTCTCACTCTTTCTGTGGCTACATGTATATTTATTTATACAAAGTGGCATGGCTTCAACCCGAGAAACTGAGAGAACCCCACCCTCAGAATATTTCACAGCTTAGTGGGCGGGGACTTACCTGAAAGGTGGAAGTGCCTGGTTCAAATCCCTTCTCATCAGGCAGAGTGGGGGAATTGAGCTGGGGTCTCCCACATCCTGAGTGAGTACTTTACCCACTGGGCTTACGGTTCTGAGGCTTGCCTACTCAGCTGTTGTGTGTGGAATTAGGTGTACGCTGCTGCTGTTATAGCATGAAATGGCTTATGGGCCTGACTCCAGAATAGAGATCGCACCTGTGGAGAGGTGCAGAGATAAGTGCCTCCCTCCCTGAGAGAGGTGGGGGCTTAGGGCACATCCCTCTCGTTCGTATTTGCTCTTAGGTAGCTTCCTGCCTACCATGCTGGTTTTTGTGGATCTCATTCTCACGCACCTGTTTCTCCCCATGCATTGTGTAGGGAGTCTAGGCACTAACCTAGGGTTTGTGGAGTCTCCTGGATGTTGCAGCTGCTAAGCCCCAATTTGGACTGTTGTGTCTTGCCGCATATTCTTCAAAGGCAGGGTTCTCAAACTTCCTTGCACCATGATCCCCTTCTGACAACAAAAATTACTACACAACCCCACACGGGGCACTAAAGCCTGAGCCCGCCCAAACCCCACTGCCCTGGAGGCGGGGGCCAAAGCCAAAGGGCTTCAGCCCCAAGCATGGGGCCTATAACCTGAGTCCCATCATCCAGGGCTGAAGCCCTCAGGCTATGGCTTTGGCCCCGGGCAGTGAGGATCAGGCTTTGGCTTTGGGCCCAGCAAGTCTAAAGCCAGCTCTGGTGACCCCATTAAAATGGGGTCTCGACCCACAGTTTGAGAACTGCTGTGTTAAAGTAATGGCAGAATGGTGGCTGCATGGTAACAGGGATATGCATCTTGGTTCTCTGCTGTGCAGATTTCTGTGATTATTTACACCTGTGTAAAGTGCATATGAAATGCTACTACATCCAAATGATACACCTTCTACTCAGGTGTAAGGGACTACACAAGGTGCAAGGCAGTTGAGAATCAGGTCCATCGAGCCCCCTCCTTTTTAGGGCAATGCTTTAAATCCATCTTAGGTCAGTGGTGACCATCTGACAGCATTCAGTCTCCTACATAATCCAACGCCTAGTTTTTTATACCAACTCTCATCACCATGGCACATGCAGCCTGGACCCATATCCACTTCCTAGGAGAACAGTGTCCACTGGCAATAGTTGGTGCCCTTGTTGCGGCAGAAGACTGCACAGGTCTTGGAGACTAAACTACACTCAATCCCCCTACGTATAGTCCCTGCAGGTCAGTTGAGGGAGGACTGCATGGGGGATTTACATCGCTGTTCCTCCTGCTGTCCTATGGCTATACAGGTGTCTTTGGTCAATTTGGCATCTTTCCACATCTTTCTTACCCAGTCAACTCACCTGCATCTCCTGCCATACAAAAATATTTCACAACACTTCAGTCCCCCCAAAATATCACTATACGACCTGCTGCAAGAGTGCAGACAGGGAACAGCCAGAAATCACAGCATAAGGGGGAAGGAACCGAACAGCTGTCTATGGAGGAACTACATCTCTGATTTTGGCACAAAGGACATGGAGAGGGAATATTTTATAATGTCAATCCTATTGTAATGCTTTCCTATTGCTGGTAAATTGGATACTGAATGAGCACCACTGCGTTCAAATGATTTCTCCAGTCCAGTTCCAAGACTATCTGAGGGCTGGAGAGATGTCAAGTGATCAGTGCCCCCTTAGACTGGTATAATTAAATCAGTCTTCCAGAAGCTGGCTGCTGTAATGGTTTCTAAGCCCACCAGAAACCTCTGAATTTCTTTGCATCAATTTGTTTTGCTTAAAGATTTCATTATCTAGGCCTTTGCAAGAGAAGAGGGTGAATATTGTCAGCTGCGTTTCCCGCCACTCATCCAATCTTCAGATTCAGATGTCTTAAAGAGTTTTGATGTGGCCCTAGGGAAACTGTCTGTTGCTAGTGTTGTCATAAACCAAATCAGCAGATGGGAACATGAATAAAGAGGCTTGAGTGTTGCAGGACTAAAAATGTCCTGTGCTTTATGGGGAAAGCCTAAGAATACTGGGCCAAATTCTGACCTCATTTACACTAGTGTAAATTCTATTGACTTCAGTGGGGTTACTCTGGCTTTACATTGGTATAAATGAGATCAGGAACGAGCTCTTTGCTGTATAAATGAGTTTATAAATCTGATCTATAACTTGCTCATTACTTTTCATCCCAGTAAAATCGAATTTTAAGAAGTTCAGCCTGCAAAGCATCAGGCTGAGACCGTTACACTCTCTGCAGACAGAAATAGAACTACTATGGATGCATACGACGATACTTAGACTGCAATAAACAAGGCACGTGAGGCTAGCTGCCACGGGGCAGTAGCATTTTTGTCATATTGAAAGCTTGCTAATGACTCATCAACTTCAAGTAGCATTTCATCCCTTTTTCTTATTCCAGTAACTAAGACTGACCACTTGATTGCTTCACTGTCACCATTTACCTCTGCTGCCTTCCAAAAGTCTCAACCTAGTCTCCTCAGGCTGCAGACTTACTTTTTCCTCTTTAGTTGGACTGGTCTAGGCAAACAAAGAAACATCTGCAACTTTAAACCATTAAGAAATAATGCTCGTGGAGAACAGAACTTGGATCAAGACACACAGCCCAGAAAGTGCAAAAAAAGCAATATTTCCAGTTCATTAAGAATTATGCATATTACAAAGCTCATCCTAAGCTAAAACGGAGCCTGCATGATTTCCCTTGTGATAATGCTGGTGTCAATAATAGCTGATGGGATTTGATTTGTCCTTTACATTAAAATAATGTATGCATTCTCCTGAAAACAAAAATCAAACCAATGTGATACAGTCTGGTTTTCCAGTTTGGAAACGCAGATCCTTCCCCCTTTTAACAAGCTTTGTAACTGAAATATAATACTACAGATATTGTTGTTTTTAAAGAGGGTTGTTTTAAATATTTAAAGTCTAACAAGGTCTAAAGTCTAACAGCCCAACCTAAGACACAGAAGGGACGTAGAGCCAGATTTCCAAAGGTATTTAAGCCCTGGTCTAAACTAGGAGTTGAGGTTGAATTTAGCAGCGTTAAATCGATTTAACCCTGCACCCCTCCACACGACGAAGCCCTTTTTTTCGACTTAAAGGGCTCTTAAAATCGATTTCCTGACTCCACCCCCGACAAGGGGATTAGCGCTGAAATCGGCCTTGCTGGGTCGAATTTGGGGTATTGTGGACGCAATTAGATGGTATTGATTAGACGCAATTAGATGGCTATCCCAGAGTGCTCCATTGTGACCGCTCTAGACAGCACTCTCAACTCAGATGCACTGGCCAGGTAGACAGGAAAAGGCCCGCGAACTTTTGAATTTCAATTTCCTGTTTGGCCAGCGTGGCAAGCTGCAGGTAACAATGCAGAGCTCATCAGCAGAGGTGACCATGATGGAGTCCCAGAATCGCAAAAGAGCTCCAGCATGGACCGAAAGGGAGGTATGGGATCTGATCGCTGTATGGGGAGAGGAATCCGTGCTATCAGAACGCCGTTCCAGTTTTCGAAATGCCAAAACCTTTGTCAAAATCTCCCAGGGCATGAAGGACAGAGGCCATAACAGGGACCCGAAGCAGTGCCGCGTGAAACTTAAGGAGCTGAGGCAAGCCTACCAGAAAACCAGAGAGGCAAACGGCCGCTCCGGATCAGAGCCCCAAACATGCCGCTTCTATGATGAGCTGCATGCCATTTTAGGGAGTTCAGCCACCACGACCCCAGCCGTGTTGTTTGACTCCTTCAATGGAGATGGAGGCAACACGGAAGCAGGTTTTGGGGATGAGGAAGATGATGATGATGAGGTTGTAGATAGCTCACAGCAAGCAAGCGGAGAAACCGGTTTTCCCGACAGCCAGAAACTGTTTCTCACCCTGGACCTGGAGCCAGTACCCCCCGAACCCAACCAAGGCTGCCTCCCAGACCCGCCAGGTGAAGAAGGGACCTCTGGTTAGTGTACCTTTTAAAATACTATACATGGCTTAAAAGCAACCATGTTTAATGATTAATTTGCCCTGGCATTCGTGGCTCTCCTGGATATACTCCCAAAGCCTTTGCAAAAGGTTTCTGGGGAGGGCAGCCTTATTCCGTCCACCACGGTAGGACACTTTACCACTCCAGGCCAGTAGCACGTATTTGGGAATCATTGTAGAACAAAGCATTGCAGTGTATGTTTGCTGGCGTTCAAACAACATCCGTTCTTTATCTCTGTGTTATCCTCAAGAGAGTGATATCATTCATGGTCACTTGGTTGAAATAGGGTGCTTTTCTTCAGGGGACACTCAGAGGTGCCCGTTCCTGCTGGGCTGTTTGTCTGTGGCTGAACAGAAATGGTCCCCGCTGTTAGCCACGGGGGGGGGGCGGGGGGCGGAGGGTGTAGGGGCTAGCCACGTGGTGGGGGGAGGCAAAATGCGACCTTGGAACGAAAGCACATGTGCTACGTATGTAATGTTAACAGCGAGGTTTACTATGAAAGAGTGTACCCATTGTTCTATAAAATGTGTCTTTTTAAATACCACTGTCCCTTTTTTTTTCTCCACCAGCTGCATGTGTTTCAAGGATCACAGGATCTTCTCCTTCCCAGAGGCTAGCAAAGATTAGAAGGCGGAAAAACCGCACTCGCGATGAAATGTTCTCTGAGCTCATTCTGTCCTCCCACACTGACAGAGCACAGATGAATGCACGGAGGCAGACAATGTCAGAGTGCAGGAAAGCACAAAATGACCGGGAGGAGAGGTGGTGGGCTGAAGAGAGTAAGTGGCGGGCTGAAGAGAGGGCTGAAGCTGAAAGGTGGCGGCAGCGTGATGAGAGGATGCAGGATTCAATGCTGAGGCTGCTGGAGGATCAAACTAATATGCTCCAGCGTAGAGATGAGCTGCAGGAAAGGTAGCTGGAGCACAGACCGCCGCTACAGCCCCTGTGTAACCAACCGCCCTTCTCCCCAAGTTCCATAGCCTCCTCACCCAGACGCCCAAGAATGTGGTGGTGGGGCCTCCGTCCACCCAGCCACTCCACCCCAGAGGATTGCCTAAGCAACAGAAGGCTGGCATTCAATAAATTTTAAAGTTTTAAACTTTTAAAGTGCTGTGTAGCCTTGTCCTTCCCTCCTCAACCACCCCTCCTGGGCTACCTTGGTAGTTATCCCCCTATTTGTGCGATGAATTAATAAAGAATGCATGAATGTGAAGCAACAATGACTTTATTGCCTCTGCAAGCGGTGATCGAAGGGAGGAGGAAAGGGTGGTTAGCTTACGGGGAAGTAGAGTGAACGAAGGGGCGGGGGTTTCATCAAGGAAAAACAAACAGAACTTTCACACCCTAGCCTGGCCAGTCATGAAACTGGTTTTCAATGCTTCTCTGATATGCACTGCACCCTCCTGTGCTCTTCTAACCGCCCTGGTGTCTGGCTGCGCGTAACCAGCAGCCAGGCGATTTGCCTCAACCTCCCACCCCGCCATAAACATCTCCCCCTTACTCTCACAGATATTGTGGAGCACACAGCAAGCAGTAATAACAGTGAGAATATTGGTTTCGCTGAGGTCTAATCGGGTCAGTAAACTGCGCCAGCACACTTTTAAATGTCCAAATGCACATTCTACCACCATTCTGCTCTTGCTCAGCCTGTAGCTGAACAGCCCCTGACTACTGTCCAGGCTGCCTGTGTATGGCTTCATGAGCCATGGCATTAAGGGGTAGGCTGGGTCCCCAAGGATAACTATAGGCATTTCAACATCCCCAATGGTTATTTTCTGGTCTGGGAAGAAAGCCCCTTCCTGCAGTTTTTGAAACAGACCAGAGTTCCTGAAGATGCGAGCCCGGCCATCCCACGTTGATGTTGGTAAAACGTCCCTTGTGATCCACCAGTGCTTGCAGCACTATTGAAAAGTACCCCTTGCGGTTTATGTACTCGCCGGCTTGGTGCTCCGGTGCCAAGATAGGGATATGGGTTCCGTCTATGGCCCCACCACAATTAGGGAATCCCATTGCAGTAAAGCCATCCACTATGACCTGCACATTTCCCAGGGTCACTACCCTTGATATCAGCAGATCTTTGATTGCGTTGGCTACTTGCATCAGAGCAGCCCCCACAGTAGATTTGCCCACTCCAAATTGATTCCCTACTGACCGGTAGCTGTTTGGCGTTGCAAGCTTCCACAGGGCTATTGCCACTCGCTTCTCAACTGTGAGGGCTGCTCTCATCTTGAGATTCATGCACTTCAGGGCAGGGGAAAGCAAGTCACAAAGTTCCATGAAAGTGCCCTTACGCATGCGAAAGTTTTGCAGCCACTGGGAATCGTCCCAGACCTGCAATACTATGCGGTCCCACCAGTCTGTGCCTATTTCCCGGGCCCAGAATCGGCGTTCCACCACATGAGCCTGCCCCATTAGCACCATGATGCCCACATTGCCAGGGCCCGTGCTTTGAGAGAAGTCTGTGTCCATGTCCTCATCACTCTTGTCACCGTGCTGACGTTGCCTACTCGCCTGGTATTGCTTTGCCAGATTCTGGTGCTGCATATACTGCTGGATAATGCGTGTGGTGTTTAACGTGCTCCTAATTGCCAAAGTGATCTGAGCGGGCTCCATGCTTGCCGTGGTATGGCGTCTGCACAGAAAAAAGGCATGGAACGATTGTCTGCCGTTGCCCTGACGGAGGGAGGGGCGACTGACGACATGGCTTACAGGATTGGCTTACAGGGAATTAAAATCAACAAAGGGGGTGGCTTTGCGAGAAACTGAATGGCCCCCTCAAGGACAGAACTCAAAACTGGGTTTAGCGGGCCGTTGATTTCACAGAGGGAGGGAGAAGAAAATGAATACAAAACAAATCTGGTCTATTTCTTGTTTTGAGCCACTTCATGTATCTTTATACATCTTGCTGGCAGCAGACTATGCAGTACGACCGCTAGCCATCATCATCTCTTGGGTGCTCAGCAGAAGACGGTGCAGTATGACTACTGGCCGTCATCTTCTGCTAGCTGCTGATTAAAAGACAGTGCACTGCCGGTAGGACTCAATCGCCATGAGACGAAACAAGGGAAATGACCTGGCTGAGTCACTCCCATGTTTGCCTAGGTGCCCGGTTAAAAGAGCACCCAGGACTACATCGACGATGACTACCAGTCATACTGCACTGTCTGCTGCCAATAAACTGCTGCTGTGTAGCAATGCAGTACCACGTCTGTCAGCACCCAGGAGACATACGGTGATGGTTAGCTGAGCAGGATCCATGCTTGCCATGGTATGGCGTCTGCATAGGTAACTCAAGAAAAAAGGCGCAAAACAATTATCTGCCCTTGCTTTCACGGAGGGAGGGAGGGAAGGAAGGGGGGCCTGACGATATGTAACCAGAACTACCCGCGACAATGTTTTAGCCCCATCAGGCACTGGGATTTCTACCCAGAATTCAAATGGGCAGCGGAGACTGCAGGAACTGTGGGATAGCTACCCACAGTGCAACGCTCCGGAAGTTGGTGGTTGCCTCGGTACTGTGGACACACTCCGCCGACTACATACGCTTAGAACATTTGTGTGGGGACACACACAATCAACTGTATAAGAACGCTTTCTACAAAACAGACTTCTATAAATTCGACCTAATTTCATAGTGTAGACATACCCTAAGACACAGATCCTGAAGGGTATTTAGGTTCCTAATGCCTACTGAAACCAACAGGAGTTAGGTGCCCAAGTGCCTGAAGATGCAGATAGGTCCCTTTTGACCCTGTGTGTGGATGTAATTCTCTTTTTTCCCCCCAATGAACACTGTATATGTGAGTTGCGTAGGGGCCAGATCTTTAAAGGCATTTAGGTACATAAAGGCGCACTTCGGTGCCTAGTGGGAATTACAAAAGCACCTAGGTGCTTAATTCCCATTGAGGCACCTATCTGCCCTCACCAAAGCTCGAAGTCCTGAAGTCCTCACCCAAAAATGTAGTCTTGCTTCAGGCAAGTCCCCTTTGATAATGTTTGCCTGAAAAAGGACTGAGAAAAGCGAGGACGGACTTCACGATTTGAGCCCAGTCCTGCAAATGGATCAAGTAGTGTGGATCCCTGCTTGTGCATGTAAATCAACTGGCATTAAAAGGGATCAGCATGGGAACTGAGGTCCACCTGTACAGAATTGATTGTAGGACAGGGACCATAGTTATGACTCTTTGCATTCAGCAGATTATTTTCTCAATAACTAAAGAGAGAACATTTTAGTTATACTTTGTTGGCAAATATACATATGGTTCCAGTCCAATTAACCTGGGACTATATTAAAATAACAGCCACTGGGCATAATTTAGGATTTTAAACAATAATATTATGAAAAAATTAGCTTCACTCTGTGGAGCCTGTGGCATGTATGATTTTCGTCTAAAGAGACTGAAGAAAGGAAAAGACTTAGGTAGCAAAAAGCAAACCAAATATTTACATACAGTAGTTATCCCTCTTGAAAGGACTTGAACAGAATTTAGTTAATCCTCACCACACCCTTGTATCATTAACCCCATTTTACAGATTTGGAAACTGAGGCACAGAGTGGTTACATGCTGTGCCTAAGGCCAGAGTTGGAATTAGAACTCAAATTCCTGACTTCCAGGTGCATACTCAAAGCATGCCTCCTCCTCAAAAGTAAATGCATGGAAACTGATTTGACTGATCAAAGATCTGGAAAGGGAAAAAAAATAGCCATGCCATTTTTCATGGAGAAACTGCAAACTGTATTAATTTTCAATAAGCCCAGAGGCAGTCATATGTAATAGCTTTCCCTTGTGGCTTGTGTGATGAACATTTGGCAACTGAACAAGAGCAGTTATTAATCAGTGGTAGTTTCTACATAAAGCACTTAAACACATGATTAGGTTCAATGGGACTTAAGCCTGTGCTTAACCTCAAGTACATGCTGAAGAGCTTTGCAGAATCAGGGCCTAAATAAAGATAGTGGAATCTGGACTGTAGTAGAGAAGGCTCTACCCAGGGAATCCTCTTCTCTTTTAGCTAATCATCAGAATGGCACAGCGAGACATGAAGAGAGGTCCTAATGTTTGTGATTTCTGCTGATTCAGAAGCATGTTTTCTTCTCACTCTATTCCTGAAGTGCCACATTGCATCAGAATTTCTGGGCCTCCCAGTGCAAAAGGCCCTCAACTAATGAGCCAATCTCTCAACTACAAGTAATTTGTGACACTTGCAATTAGGCCCAGATTGAGCTCCCTGCTTCTCATGTTCACCCAGAGGTAAGTAATGATGACACCACATTGAGCGCTCTTTAGTTATGATGGGGCTTGATTTGTGGCTTTTATGGAGATTAATTGGCATTCCAATCATCCTCCTTCATGGGACCCAAAGCTAAATGAGGAAGACAGATTTGCCCAAGAGCTGTGCAACACAGGAGTTGAAATCTCCATTATAATACAATGTTTCTGTTGCAGGAACTGCAGCAAAGGGAACTTTATATAAGCAGCCTTACTGATAGGAGTGTCTTTTAGCTTTATGCATTTCAGCAAAAATAGGAGCCAGGCTTTCCTTGGTTGGAGAAAAATACCTGCAACTATATTTAAGGCTTCAATGGTACAAGAGAATGGAGAAGACTAATGTCTATGTAAAAATATACAGCACCATCTGGAGGGTCAAGAGTGCTTCACACTAACAGCAGCTGAGTTTCCAGTATGTTCATGAGTTTCATATTTTTAATCCTTTGGCCTAGATGCTGTGTGTTTTTTCTAAACACTACATCAGACATTAACTACTACCCATTCAGGGCAGGATAGAGCAAGATTCCTATTAACGTGAACAGCAGGAAAGAGAATCAGACAAGAAGGATCTTGTTGGGTAGTAGTTAAAAAACGAGACGGAATCAGGAGCTTTGGGTTTTATTCCCCGCTCTGTCACTGAGGGACCTTGGCCAAGTCACTTAGCTGTTTAATGCTTCAGTTTCCTGACCTGTCAAATACGGATAAGAATCATTTATCTCACAGGGAGGTTGTGAGGATTAATTAATGTCCACAAAGTACTTTGACTTGTCCATCTTTGCAACAAAGTGGCAGAGGCATTCGTTTAAAACACAGGGAGTTTAGGGAGCAAAGCAGTGGGAATTAAATGTCATTTCAGCTATTTCCTCCCAGTGTAGTTGTATCAATGCCCTGATACCTACAGGATATCTCTTCTGCTGCTGCTATTACCCACTTGGGTGCACCATCATTTTAATGAGCCATGCTAAATAGGAACTTTTGCTTCTGTTTGGATAGCAACCAGTCACCCTTATTCAGCTCCTGATTCATTACAGAAGCTGTTACCTGCTCCCCTGATAAAGGCTTACTTGATATTTCTGAGAGTACTGCAGCACGTGTCAAATCAAAACATAATCCAATCTGAATAATACATCTGCCCTTACACAGTATGGTTTAAGAATAATATGGGAACAATGTAATTCTTATGCTGAAGGACTAACATGGCACGGTGTAGTTTATGGAAAGCTGCTGGAGCAATCATGGGAAATATCACAGGATTTAAATTGATCAAATGTATAAAACAGAAATCATGGGTCATTCTGTACAAGCCATTGCTCTGTATTTAATACTCTCCCCGCTTCAAGTTTTTACCAGGTGTCCTAGACAGCATGAGACTGCAAAAGAGACCAGAAACCTTTCCAAAAATATACTGCAGTACCTCTTTCTGTCTGGATTATTGAGTTTCGTATAACAGGTTTCTGGATGATCGTCTTTATTTTTATGCAAATTGTGATTTTTTTTTTTTAATTTTAGGAAGTAAAAATGTTTCACTCAGTGACTAAAATATCTGTTTCCCTTGAAATCTATCTAAATGGTGTAGCCTGCAAAACCCTGTGCTGCTGAGGAGAAAAAAACAACCTCCCACTGGGAGCTGTTTAAAAAAAAAAATTAAATAAAAACAATCCTGTGCAACTTCTGAGATTTGTGACAATCCTGTTTAGTGGGTGGATCCTGTTGTTTAGAGATTCAGGGCCACATCTGCTTCCCTTATTCACATGCCTGGTTCCATTGATGTTGCTGTATGTGTACCCTATGAGTAACCCAAGGTGTTTCCCAAACCTTGATATTCAATTTCAAGCTATTCTAGAAACTGATACATTATACGGCACCTTAGGAAGTCACTAAATTCCATCTATACCATTGAACTCACGGAGCCCAATTCACCACTACTGTAAGCAGGATTACTCCACTGGCTTCAGTGGAATTGGATGGGCTTACATCAATAGTGAACTTGGCTCAGTTCTTCAATAATAATTAATGATCAAATGGAAAAAAGAAAGCAGAAGTTTTTTTGGTTTGTTTGTTTTTAAGTCAAAACTAAACAAACTGAGTGGCATAAACTAAATGTATGACAGTGCAAGAGGTACCTGGAGAATATATGTGCACGTTTGAGACGGCCAGGGTAACATGTGCATGCACACTCTGACATCCCACATCCCTGACAGTAAATTCATTAGACCACTTGTACCCCAGCAATATGGCTGTAATATATACAAAGATCTGAAGCATGGCCAGGAAATAAGATTTCCCCCAAATCTTCTCTACAGTAGCAAGGTAATCAACTGATCAATTTAACACTGGCCACGAGTCATTTGGAGTGAGGAATGGGAGAACATGGAGGAAGAGGAGGAGGAAGTCAAGGGACCGCTCACTGCTTAAAAGTACCTCGATGAATCAGGGACCTGAATGAGGCATGGTTAGTAGGTATTCTTATCTTTCACAGGAGTGAGCTCACAGCTCCTCAGAAGGATCTCTTCACTCTTCTCACGAGCCTCCCCATACTGGATGACAGTTTCATTGTTCCCAAAGGATGCAGCTACCTTATAACTTTTAGCCCAATGGTTAGAGCACTCACCTGGGATGTGGGGGAGACAGGTTCAATTTCCTCCTTGGCCTGGGGGGCGGGGGGTGTGTGTGTGAAAAGATTTGAACAGGGACAACCACTTCTCAGGAGAGTGCTCTAATCACTGAGCTATGGAATAGTCTAATGGGGAGGGAAAGGGCTCCTGTAAGCTCTCCTGTTGAACCTGTTCCACTTTGGATAAGTTAAAAGTTCATTGGAGCAGGGGGACTAGATTCTGGGTCTCCCACCTCCCTGCTGGATACCGTATCCACCAGGCGACTGTTCCCCTCAACCCCCCGGCCTAATGATTAAGTATTTAGGCACCTAAGTCCCTTTGTAGATCTGGGCCAATGACCTGTAGTATATGGTGGCAGGATGGGCCTCTAAGCTGCATAGACCTCTATCTATGTCTCCTGAAGCCCTTTCATTAAGCAGGGCTGGAATTCACTGACATTACAGACAGTTGGAGCAAAGAGGGTAGAAGGGAACGACAATATATCAAGTGCTCAGGGGCTGTGATTTGCTACAAGTGGGAAACCTGAAGATGAGTGCTTTATGGGAGTTCCCTGTGGCAGCCCTTGGACCTGGAAAATGAAAGCCAATGCCATGCTCCAGGTGGAGAGACTGAGACAGAGAGATGAAGAGACTTGCTGGAAGCCCAACGGGAAGCCAGTGCCGGAGCTGGGATCCCTGACTCTCTAGCATGTGCTCAGACAGCCTCACTCATGAGGCATAAATATCATTCATAATACACATTCTCCCCCCCTACAAAGGCTCTGAAATCTTAGGACTGTGCTCAGTTATTATACAGGGTTTCATGCAGCATTTTTCAGAACACACTAAATTAAACCGTTAACATACCACTCCAATTCTTCTTCTTGAAAGACCATTTCCACCTCATATCATTTATTAATCTTAGCTGCACTGAATTATTAAACTGAAGTCCTCAATAACCCCCATCAGTAAAAACTCCAGTGTGGCTTTTAGACTCATATTTCTACTTTCTACTGTACTGCATTCTTCATTTTAATTACTGGTTCCACAGTGTCATATCTTTGCAGGATATTTGTCCTCCTAAGAAAAGGCGGCTCGGGAAATATGTCGCTAGGCGTGACAGTAAGTGTGTTCCCAAAGGACAGGTGCGTGGAAGGATCATATTTTTATCTAGGAGAACCAAAGACACAGCAAAGTAAAGGGAGGAAACGATTGCTGCTGCTTCTGCTGCAATTGTGTGACTTAAGACACTCTTCCTGCATGCTCAGCATCACATGGAGTCTGTGTGAAGAGGATCCTTCTGTGAAGCAAAAGCAGATTTTCCTGTTAGTAAGGGAACAGCAGGGAAATGGCAGGTGATCTACAGGTGGAAAATGTATGGCTCATGACGATGAATAGGTCTCCCCAGCTCGAATGTAAGAGCCTACATGAGTTAAACACAATCAAACCCTGAACATTTTCTCTTTCTGTCATTTAGAGCAGTGGTGCTCAACCTTTCCAGATGACTATACACCTTTCAGGTGTCTGATTTGGCCAACTTCTCACCATTGGTATGTCTCAACGGGATTCTGGACGACCAGGTCATGGAGGAGAGAATATCACACATTCAATCCTTGGGCACTCTGTGGAGATTGCCAACAAGGGGGGCAGTTAGGACCAGTTATAGTGGGGCCAAGTTTGTGATGTGGACACCTGTCCACAGGAGAACTGGATTGAGATTCCCCAACTCACTGCACATAGACCAATGAACAGTCATTAGCTGGTAACAAATTTTAGTATCTAGGACTTAGGCTACATTGCAAGTGAAGAGCTTACAAAGTCTCTATATCCCATGACCTGTCCATAGGTCACATTTAGAACACATTCTCCTATCTCTTCCTCCCTCAGAGATTATCAGCCCACACAATCATCAGCTCTTTGAATCCACCTCAATCGGTTTGGAGTCACACTTTCTGTCTAGTTTCTTTCTTACTTGTGCTCTTTCTATTTCATTACTAGTAAAATCGCTGGGACCAGCAATGACAAATACAGATGCAGTGAAGATTCTAGGGGCCAGATTACATTTTCTGTATGTGATAAGTAAAGTATTAAACGACTGCTCTTCTACCCCGCCTAACCTTTTTAATAAGAGGAGACAAATACCAGCTCAGCTGCATGCAACTGACACTGGACAGAGTTTAAAACGTTAACTCATAATGTATATGGCTGTACCAGTGGTTCCACCAAAAATAGATTTCCGGGACCTTTAACTTCAAAAGGATGCTCTTGAAACAATTGACACAAAGGGCTTGTTCATCTAGTTTAAGATAATCTAGTGCTAGCTGGAAATGCAAGAGTGACAGCTTGGGAGACGGAGTTGATCTATCCACCCACCCACCCACAAAGCAGGTACGGCACAGGCAGGGAAACCGCAAGCTTCCTCCAAACTGCCCGCTGTGGGCTACTTAACACTGGAATCGCTACAGCAGCACAGCTGTACCCACGTAGCTGCGCCGCTGCACTGCTGCTAGTGCAGATGCTTTATGCTGACGGGAGAGAGCTCAAGTGTTCCACCTCCCTGAGTGGCAGTAGCTATGTTGGTGGGAAAGCTTCTCCCGCTGACACAGCGCTGTCCACCCGGCGCTGAGCTCCGTGTAACTTGCATCGCTCCAGGGGGGGCGGCTGTTCCACACCCTTGAGCGACTTAAGTTATACCGGAGTAAGCGCTACTGTGTACAAGCTCTATTAATGTGCCTCAGTCCTGACTGAGCCACCTCAAGGGATGAGAAGGAAGTTCAGTGTCTTGCTTATTCAACACATAGCTTCTCTGTTACGATTGTAGACAAACCTACCAATGGAGATAGTTTTTTATTATGTGGACACCTGCTCTCTAGGAGCTGGGCTGAGGCTGAAACATTTTTTCCATTAGCCACATAGTAGTCACTGGATGATAACCACTATTAGTCTTTACTGATCGGGGCTGAATTTGAACCAATTTTGAAGTAAATCCCATTATCAACCCCCTGAGCCATCAGTCTCTTTATGGAGGGCACTAGGTACTCTGACTAGTTTACTTTGCTCATTCCCCTGTTTGACATTAACATCTGAAGACAGGGACTGTGGCTCTCTATAGAGCCACATAATCCTATTTCCCCGTTCCCCGACTGTCTATCATAGTATTCCCAGCCCATCACAAGCCAAAAGAGCAAGACCCCCAAGCTTGGGACCTGATCGCTGATCTTCCCCCCAGGGGGATGGGCAGAAAATTGGAGATTTTGTCCAGCTCAGACTTTGAGCTCATTGCGGGCAGTTAACACCGTGAAAGACAGTAAACAGGTAATTTTTGGAAACTAAATGATTCCACTGCTCTCAATCTTTTTTACTGGTTTAAAGGAAGATGCATCCAGTCCACTAAGAAGCAAGGGGCCTACAAGATACATAGATTTTAACACTGGATTTCCCCTTTAGTCCCTTGGGTAATAATGTTTCTGGGGAGCAATTGTGCAGCCTTAAATTTTCTTCTCAACTTGAAATGGTGCAATAAGAATCCAAATGTTACATACATATGAACAAGAATGATACCTGCAATGACACCTGCTACGGTGAGTTACAAGGGCCATCAATCCTCATGCTTCAGAGCACAAATTAGTGGTCAGGAAAAAATTGCCCTTCCCCACAACCCTTGGAATGTTACTGCAGAATGAGGTAAATTTCCTTTTTATTAGTAATAGGTGGCATCCCTCATTAGTTTTGGTAACATTTATTCATATGCTATGAGTAATTATGATTATTTTCCATTATTAATAGCCACTGTTGAACAAGGGGAGAGGAGAAGTTATGTCATTTTCTGAAGCATCTGGAACTACCTGCTGTCGGGAGAGGGGACTAGGTGGATATTTCGTCTGATCTAGTGGGTCATTTCTTTTCTTTTCTTTCCTTTCCTTAGTTCACATGCCATCACTCTTGTAGTCCACATCTTTCAAACTACACTGATGGGAGCAGAGTTCCTCTGGAGCTCCCACAAGTGGCGCTCTGCTCTTCAGATGGGTCCCTGTTGAACAAAACATGAGGTTCCTTTTGCATCTGAGCAGGTGGAGTGTGTTGCAGCAGCCCAGACCCTACCTGAGCACAAGGACGGTATTTTCATTTCACTTAAATTAATTGCTAGTGGTTTTGCCCCTGCACAGAAAGGAGCTTAGTGAGAAAGTCAAAACAAATCTCAGCCAAATGGGAGGGCGGGGAAACTAGCCCCATAAATTAAGGCAAGCAAGTGTATCCTAGGAACAAGAAAGATCGCAGGAAGACAGGGCAAGCCATGCCATGCATAGAAAGCAAATCCCCAGTGTCGGTCCCCCTTCGTGCCATTCCAAGCAAATCTCTATGTGAAGTATTTGTGAGCAAGCTGGAAACAGTGAGGCCCTGGAAAAATAATTACGAAATAAACTCTACTCTTTGGTGGTATCTGTCCCAAAGGGAACAAAGTGTCTTTTGTGAAAGACTCCCACCAGAAGCCTTGCAGAGTTTGAACTGCATCCCTGGACTCCACTGGTATGAAACCCAAAGCAAGATCTTATTGTTCCCCTTTGCTTTTACTACTGAACGTGGGGCTGAAAATCCAAATAGATTAAAGAAAATATGACTAATCAACCATATCTGGGCTGCCCTTTTCCCAGCACATGAATCAACTTTACTATGACTTAAGAAAAATCTATTTGCATTACCAAGAGATGGAATATAAAATGGGGGCAAGGTGAGTAAACATGGTGAACAGATGATCCCCAGACTAACATCGGACCAATGACATGTTTGCCATATTGGGCTCGAGACTTTTTTCACCCAGCACATACTGGCTAAAGCTGGGATTTTCAAAGGGCTCCTAGGGAAATTAGGCCACTCAAATCCCATTGAAATTCAATGGGATTTGAGTGCCTAGATAACATAGTGCCTTAGACGGAGATTTTCAAAGACCTTACCTTCTTCTGAAGAAGGCAACATGGGCCAGTCACACTGCTTAATGTATCACTAGAAGGTGCTCAGATACATGGTGAGGGGTGCAATGTAAAAACCAAAATAAATTAGCTTGTCCTTCTATTCATAGCAGGCGGGCCTTATCCCCACTCAGTCAGTTCCCTGACATCACTTGGGTGTGGGAGGTCACTGGAGGAGCATGCTCCTTCCTACCTTTACCTGTGTTGTAAATTTAAGAGGTAGCAGTTGATGAGGAAATGAAAAATACCTGTAATGTCTCCACTGCAGCCAAACCCGTCTTGTCTCAGCAGGGCCCGTTAGCCGACGATGGGTCCTTGTCATCATATCGCCCGTTTCCTCGGGAAGGAGAGGCAGGAGGGAAAGGATCAGCTCTGTAATCAAACAAAACAGAGATGGGGAAACAGCTGAGAGCCCACGCAAACAATATACCAATGAATGATTCCCCCTGTGTGACAGATGACCTGCAAAGAAGCCTTCCTCTGGACACAGGGCTGCACCTTGTAACAGGTGTACAAGGTATACACCTGCAAGCTGCATCCACAGGGCTTGATTCTCCTCACACTTACCCCAGTGTAAAATCAGGAGTAACATCACTGAAATCAAAGAAAGGCTGGTGTAACATCGGTGCAATATCAGATTCAAGGTTCATTGTCTTGCATACTCTTAGGAATACAGGTTAGCCAGGTGGTAGCACTAGGTTACCAAATGCCACAGAACCGCCATTTAAAAAATCATAGGAGAAAATTATATACAGCATGGAATGACAAATCAGGGCTCAATTTCTGTTCAATTAAAAACAAAAAGGGAGAGGGGGTGCATCCCTATTTTGCTTGCAACAATGCAGCTGGGTTTCTTGAAAAGCTTCGCTGTAGTGCAAAGTCACATAGTCCTCAGGGCCAGGCAGGTGTTTTGATTTATATAGTCTGGCACCCTCTTTTATTAGAGAGTGGGTGGAATTTATGAGATACACTTTCAACCATTCTTCTTAAATACACACTTCCCGAACCACCTCTCCCTGTTAAGTAACTGTTTCCCCCCCAAGTCTCACCCCCTCTTCTCAGGGCAGGGATATTGAAAAGCAACTCTCTCCAAAGCAGTTTCCTTCCATGAGAATCTTTAACAAAAATGCAGCAGATTGTAAATCGTTGAGATAGAGGGCCTGGGCAACAGGAAATTGAGAGAGAGAAAAATACAAAAATCTAAACATGCTGCAGAGACAGCAATCTCTGAAGGAAAATGGTGCTAACATTATTTCCCCCAGTAGTTGAAAGTCACTCGGCAAACTTGAGTTAAGTTCACAACTCATTGCGTGGGCAATGAAATTCTCTAACAGCGCCCCTTACCCCACAAAATCAGCTTAAATATTAGAAGGCCTGCAATTAAAGTCAGAGAGCTGGCAGCTGCCCTGCAATGATTAATGGGTTCACACGTCTCCTGATGCTCTGGCTCGGCTGTGCACCATGCAATATTGGAGAATTTCACAACCTCACCACCCCCTTTGCTTTCACAGATGCTCAGCCTGGCTTTCCACTCACTTCTCACTAATGTCGGTAAAATGAAAGCTCAGTTTGTCTGTCTAGGGTCTCTATGCACTGATAACGATCTCTCTCACAGGTAAATGTCCTTAGGACTTGTACTTTGAGTGGTGCACCATAAATGTCTATTACTCTTCTAAACTAATATAAAAACCAAACACAGTAATGAGCAGATTAGACGGAGCTGCCTGCTGACACAAATAGGCAGGAAGAATAGTATCGGCACAGTGGGGGTGAGGGAAATCTTATTTCACTATGAAATCAGCAACACACGACCCAGAAACTAGCATGCACACACCAACCAAGAATTCTGGCTAAATCTATTAATCTCTGTGTACGGCTGCACTAATCTGTCTTCTGCATAAGACATCTGCTCTTGTGGCAATGTGTGGAACTCTGCATCCAGCTGTGAGCAGCCTTCAAGACACATGTGTATCTCCCCGCTTAGGAAACTCAGGGCTGGTCTATACTAGAAACTTGCAACGGCATAGCTATGTCTCTCAGGCATGTGAAAAATCCACACCCGAGAGATACATAGCTACACTGACATAATCCCCAGCATAAACAGCATTAGGTTGCCGGAAGAATTCTTCCATTGACCTAGCTACCGCCTCTTGGGAAGGTGGATTACCCATGCCAAAGGGAGAAGTCCTCGTTGGCACAGGTCGTGTCTACACTGAAGTGCTACAGTAGCACAGCTTGCAGAGTAGCAGCCGTGTTAGTCTGTATTCGCAAAAAGAAAAGGAGGACTTGTGGCACCTTAGAGACTAACAAACTAGCACAGCTGTAATTTTTAATTGTAGACATGCCCTCAGGAAAAGGAAAATAGGAACTAGTAGAGGCACGGCAGGAAACAGCAGGGGACATATCTCCAGCTAATCAGGGAGGACAGCACTCGCTTACACCCTTCCCCTTCCATTACATGAGTACTGGCTGCAAAGGGAGGCAATGAGCAATCTTAAAACCAATTCCTAATCCATGCTGAAGAATTCATTTGTTTCTTTTGGTCCTTCTTTTTGTGCTACTGAAAGGTGCTAGACAGACAGCCCTGAAGACTGAAGCTTTATTTATTGACAGAGCAGGTGGAAGCATAGGCAACAGCAGTGTAAACTTCCCCCACAATGGGCCTGGCCAGCACGCCTCAACCCTGAGCAGCAGGGAACGTTGCTAGGGAATGAGTAGAGTGAATGTCAGTGTCCATGGTCTACCTGGTCATATCAGCAGAGACCAAGGACCAGCAAAGATCAACTAGTGCCATATGTAGTAGTGGCTTGTGATGTGGTTACTTGTCCGTTGGGACTTGGACTGAGACTGCAGAAAATCATTTCACACAGGTTCAGCAAAACAGCCATCAAATGATCACAACTTTCAGTCATTACCAACCCAGACGAGAAACTGAAATTCTTCAGAGCACACCCCAGAGCACTACACACTAATCAGGGGTTCTGCAAAAAACATTTCCCCAGGGAGACCAGTCCACCCATTCTGCCTCTGGGGTATCCCTGCTGTCAAGTTGTCCTCAGCACACACAAAAGCTCATCTGATTGGTTCATGTGTCAAAGTCTTGAAAGAGCATTCTTCTTTGTGAGGGGACAAAAGAATGGAGTCCAATTGGCTCATCTTGATTTTCTGAAATCTGTGCTAATAATTAGATATTGACTGCAAGTGAACGTGTGTCTGTAAAAGAAGAGAAGCCTGGAAGATAATGATAATACCTTTGCAATTCTGTTGGGCCTTTCATCAGAGGATCTCAACAGACATTAACAAAACCTCACAACAGCCCTATGAGAAAGGCAAGTATCACCATGCTCATTTCAGATAGGAGAAATGAAGCAATGTGAGATTAACAGATTTACCAGAGGTCACAGAACAGGGTCAGTTGCAGAGTTTGGAATGGAATCCAGCAAGCTAGACTCCCAGTCCCTTGTTCTGGCCATTAGTCCACACTCTCTCATTAAGCTAAAAATTAGCAATTGCTTAAAACCAAGAGACTTCTCAGACCACTCTAAGTGAGCATATGCTATACTGCACTAGCATTTTGTGTAAGCAATTGAAGGTCATGCAGGAATCTACACAGTGCATATAAAACCTCTACTGTGTAAGTGTGCGTACACAGCAGTGTGCAAATTGGTTTCTCTGTTTCCATGCAAAGGTCATTGCCTCCAACAAAGTGCTCGTTGTGCCCTATCATGTTTATGAACTGTACACGTTTGTGTATATATATAGGATGGCAATTGCTTGTCCACACACCAGCAGTCTGTACTGCTGCAGAAGCAGGTGTACATAGTACAGAATAAATCCCTGATTAGAAAACTCACTTTCAGAGTCATACTGTATTTTAAGCAAGCGTTACACGGGTGAGGCCCCTCCCTGATTCTGAAATGATGCTCTTGTTTAGGTTACATTTTTTTGTTTGTTTTAATACTGAGCTTAATATTGTTGGTCATATTTTTAAATGGTTGGCGTAGTTCTCCTGAGCAGCCTGGCCAGAAATGCAGGTGCTTTACTCATAAAAATACTGCATGCTTCACTGTGCAAACAAGCAGCACCAAGGTAACCAACTAAAGAGGGGTGACAGGCTGTCTTCAGTAAATACTTGAGGCTTATCCTGAGAAGTTATGGCTAAGCAGTAGCAGAGTGGCTCTCTAAAACAGTGGGAATCTCAGGAAGTCATTTCCATTTTGTGAGGCACCCTGAAAGTGTCCCCAGTGTATTCATCTTCCACACAGACTATTTTGCAGCCTATCCATCATTTAAAGGAGATGGGGCGGCGGGATGGTGGGGGAGAACAATCTCCCAGTTTATGCAAGACATCAATAGAGTGATGGCCTCTAGAGAGGCACAGCTGCAGACAACTGCTGGGACAAATGGAGAGGTGGGGAAAAGAACAGTCTGCAACCAAAGGGTGGGACAGTTTCTGAAAAGAGTTGGATGGGCCGGGGGAGGGAAAAAAGGGGCAACCTCAGCAATTAATGGAACTTTTCTTTCAAGGGTTTGCAGGTTGGAAGGAGGAGGGTCCTGGAGTACATGATGCCCTCAGTTAAAGGTGGTTGGGGAAAATCCCCTCACTTTCTTGGTGTCCTGTGAAGTCTGAACGGATGGCCCAACTCCCAAAAGGAGGTGATGGAAGACAGCTCATAACCAGTGATCGCATAAAGCTGGCCCCATTAAAGTGTCATATTCAACCATGTGCCCCCCAAAAAATCTACCTGACCTGTTCTATCTGCCTCTGATTAGACCTGGCTGACATTTAGTTAATCTCTTTAATTCCATCAGATCTGTCCCTCTCTTGGGGTGGGTGTTCTTGCAGCTGGAGAGAATAGGAGTAACCTCTTCTCCCTAGCTGGCAGGACGCTCAGTCCCCAGAGGAAGGGAATGTGCCTCATACTACACCACAGTGATCCCTTCTAGCCAATTTGGAGACAAGCTTCAAACATAGATAATAGAAATGGGGGAGATCTACTTGCTGAAACTAATTCAACCCATTGCCTGTGGTGGATTGCTCCATATTTTTACTTTTAGGAAGGAGCCAGATCATCCCTATTTTAGGATGGTGTTTGGCACGATATTAAGCTGGGAGGGGAAGTTAGTAATTAGAAGGGGGCAGTATGAACATTTGGAGAGCAGAGGACCTTTTCTTGGGGAGGGGGAAAACAAACCAAGAGGCTGGCCAGCCCTATAGAAAAACCAAGTCATCCCACGAAGGTTCAGTAGGCCCAGGTTTCGGTTTGTGTTTTAAATAATCAGGAACATTTTCAGTGCAATCCTGCTGGAGGCAGCAAAAACACAGACGTTTCAGAAGTAGACAGAGAATGTTTCATGCAATGGATCCACACTCCAGCGCTCTCAAAAACATTTTACACAACCGGGAGAGCACTCGGAATGATAACACGTGCCAGTCATGAGTATATCACCGGGAAGAACATCTTAGGGGACAAGCCAAGAAAGATCAGGCTCCTCAGCTTGCAGAATGGTCTCCCCCTTTGCCAGAGAGTTTCACACTTGTTTGGCAAAATTAAAATTCCGGGATCAGCGAAGACAACATCATCAGGCACTTAATCTCGTCTGTACTCTTTGTTAATAGAATGGTCACTAAATGTCAGTGGAAAAAAAAATTCCACATCACTAGTTTCTTCTCACTGGGAAGGCAAGAGTTGTATTAAGTCTCAGGCATTATATATTTTCTTTATGCAAATATATATAATATCTACACACATTTCCTGGAAGCAAATGGTCACCTAGAATGAAAGTGAAAAGCAGAAATGGGAATTTTCAGTGCTTTCCCCACCTATTTGTATTTATTAGTGTACACGTCTGGGCCCTAAACAGAGATCAGGGCCCCACTGTGCTAGAGAATGCCACTGCCCTGAAGAGCTTACAATTTAAACAGACAAAGAGAAGAAGTGAGCGTGGGGAAGGGGAAACAGAGGGAAAGTACATTGCCTGAGATCACTGGCAGATCTGGGAACAGAATCCAGGTCGTCTAACTCCCAATCCACTGCTCTAGCTACTGGAATACACTGCCTCTCCTAATTCTTTGCCTTTTTATTTCTAGATATTCTGAAGTACAAATGCTCATAAGCGATCTCACAGGCCGGAGAGTTTTCCCCATTGGAGGGAAAGACTCTGAGTGGCTGGCAGTAAGGTGCCAGGTTTTGTTTTCTTAAAATTCATTTGCCCCTAACAGGCAGAGTTACACAGCCCAGACAGGAGATAGGATAAGTGTCTACTCAAACTCACTGTTATCTGGCCAAACCTGCATTTTATTTTATTTTTTCCCTTTCAATACAGAAAGATGCCAGCTCAGTATAAAAGCACACACATATACACAACACTGCAGCAAGAGACTAAGATAAAATAGAAAAATTACACTCCAGTCTCTTGGAGTATTAGTTATAACATCACTATTTATTATTAAGGTGCTGGGGGAGTAGGACACACACGTGTAACTATGCTCACCAGACTGTCTGCTCAAATAAGACCTTGAAGTGTCAGACGAGAAAAGTCTGTTCTTGGCTTATAAATAGATCTCATCTCTTTTCTCCCTGCTCTTCCCGTCCAGCCCTTTAAAGCATAGAACCAAACAAAAACTCCTTTCACACTTTTGATTCATTCCTGAGAATGCAGATTAGAAGAAGCAGGAAGCAAGGGAGACCTTGGAATACTTTTCGCTGCCTGAGGTTTTCCCTTGGAGATCAAGAGAGCAGACATGCAAGATCCTCTGACACAGATGGATGGCTGAGATCTACCTTTCTATGCAGTAACACACAACCCTGCATGACATGCAAGTGCCATTTCACCATCCCCCACAGTAAGACATCCTCAACAATAACAGCGCAGCACATTGTTGGGCTGAGACCTCTCAGTGAATTCAGGGATCATGAAAAGTGCTGAGATTGACCACCTTTGGGAGTGAAGTCCTCGATTCATTCACTGAACAGGTACAGCAGCAGTGCAAGCTACCCCCCAGCAGTGCCTGTGCTCTCCCACTAGCATGTCCTCGGTCTTATTTTAAGAGGGAACCCCTCTACGGCCCACAGGAGAATTCAGTCTGCATTCTGTCTTTTGCCTCTCTGCTAAGACTGAGAGTGTGCAGGCTAGTTGTGATGCAGATGAGCTTCCTACTAAGAACAAAAGAAAGACCACTGACTCATTTCACATAGATCACCAGAAAGATGGTCAACACTGATCCTACATCTCCCTTTGATAAAGGGGGATATAGGCTGCAAGATAAACTCCTTATTTTGACTTGCCATTGCTTTTTGCAACCAACCCTCCTGTTCCCCACCATGTTGGTCCCTTTAGTTGATAAAGTCCAATGCAGCTTGAATCCTGGAGATATCTTCTCTTTCCCTTGCTTGGTCTATACGACACTAATGTTTTTTTACATATCCCACTGCTGTAGTGGTGCGAGCTCTAGTGTAGACAAGGCCCTGAGAGTTGCCAACATTGTCTAGACCTGCTTGGAGCAAGACTGGACATTTAAAAGTAGCAGCAGCTGGTCTACACTAGTACTCTTACTGTTGACACCACCTATGTAGCTGCACCAGAGGGAAATTTTAGGTCTAAAAAGCCAGTGTCTCTGCATGATAACACTACATTTGAGATCAGATGGGACCCCTGCGCTAACAGTTCATAAATCTGTACATCCAGGGAACAGGTATTCTCAGTAGGATCTAAACACTGGCTTGTGCTTCTGCTCCTGGTCCAAAGCAGCCAAAGTCTACTGACAATCTCCTCTCTTAGGATACTGGGAAAAATAAATGGTTTTTGTTTGTTTTATAATTAAGGAGATTTTATAAATTAATGAAGCAGAAAATGGTTTCCCAGTTCCAAGAGCATGTTACCTATCTGCAGACATCACTATGTTTTTAAAGGAAGCAAGTTACTGTTAAAGATATTTCACAGCACCAAAACAGCTACATAAAAAGTAAATTATGCATGAACTCTAATGGATTTACGTGGGAGATTTCAGCCTCATGCATGTCTTGGAATTTTCTGATGGAATTTACAGGCCTCCTTCCAATGGATGCTGTGCTCAGAATGTACCCAAGTGGCGTTTTTAACATAACAAGGGGGAGAAATGAGAGCTCTGCTAGTGCAGTAAATGACAAGAGATAATCAGTTACTAATGGATGGACCAGATCATTCTGCTTAGAGAAGAGGAAAAAGATTACTAGGCTTTGAAAAAAAAAATCAAGCTACTTAAAAGGAAAAACTAAAGCCACCCATATAGGAAACTATTTTTAGCCCTTCTGCTGTTTCTAATGCAACTTGGTGATAAAAGCTAGTAAACTGAATTTATACCTTTCAAAACGAAAAAAGCTGTATATTTGGTTTTTTTAAGAGGCAGTTAAGCATGGTGATTTTTCTTTTTTAATAATCTAATAAACTAGTTCTAATTTTTGCAGCTTCATTAGTACATTTCTGGCATTGCTGGGTTACCTAGTACCTTTAATAGTTCTTAATAACCAAGACCTAAATCTTTAAGCTTGTGTTACCTAAAACTATTGTCCTACTCTTTCCAGTGCCAAAGGCTAAAGAGAAGAGAAAGACTGCAAGACCTCTATGCCCTGGTCTACACTAGGAGTTGAGGTCAAATTTAGCAGCGTTAAATCGATTTAACCCTGCACCCGTCCACACGACGAAGCCCCCCCCCCCCTTTTTTTTTTTTTTTTGACTTAAAGGGCTCTTGAAATCGATTTCCTTACTCCACCCCCGACAAGGGGATTAGCACTGAAATGGGCCTTGCTGGGTCGAATTTGGGGTACTGTGGATGCAATTAGACGGTATTGGCCTCCAGGAGCTATCCCAGAGTGCTCCATTGTGACCGATCTGGACAGCGCTCTCAACTCAGATGCACTGGCCAGGTAGATAGGAAAAGGCCCGCGAACTTTTGAATTTCAATTTCCTGTTTGGCCAGCGTGGCAAGCTGCAGGTAAGTGCAGAGCTCATCAGCAGAGGTGACCATGATGGAGTCCCAGAATTGCAAAAGAGCTCCGGCATGGACCAAACGGGAGGTATGGGATCTGATCGCTGTATGGGGAGAGGAATCCGTGCTATCAGAACTCCGTTCCAGTTTTCGAAATGCCAAAACCTTTGTCAAAATCTCCCAGGGCATGAAGGACAGAGGCCATAACAGGGACCCGAAGCAGTGCCGCGTGAAACTTAAGGAGCTGAGGCAAGCCTACCAGAAAACCAGAGAGGCAAATGGCCGCTCCGGGTCAGAGCCCCAAACATGCTGCTTCTATGATGAGCTGCATGCCATTTTAGGGGATTCAGCCACCACTACCCCAGCCATATTGTTTGACTCCTTCAATGGAGATGGAGGCAACACAGAAGCAGGTTTTGGGGACGAAGAAGAAGATGATGATGATGAGGTTGTAGATAGCTCACAGCAAGCAAGCGGAGAAACCGGTTTTCCCGACAGCCAGGAACTGTTTCTCACCCTGGACCTGGAGCCAGTACCCCCCAAACCCACCCAAGGCTGCCTCCCGGACCCACCAGGCAGAGAAGGGACCTCTGGTGAGTGTACCTTCTAAAATAGTATACATGGTTTAAAAGCAAGCATGTTTAATGATTAATTTGCCCTGGCATTTGCGGCTCTCCTGGATGTACTCCCAAAGCCTTTGCAAAAGGTTTCTGGGGAGGGCAGCCTTATTCTGTCCACCATGGTAGGACGCTTTACCACTCCAGGCCAGTAGCATGTACTCGGGAATCATTGTAGAACAAAGCATTGCAGTGTATGTTTGCTGGCATTCAAACAACATCCGTTCTTTATCTCTCTGTGTTATCCTCAGGAGAGTGATATCATTCATGGTCACCTGGTTGAAATAGGGTGCTTTTCTTAAGGGGACATTCAGAGGTGCCCATTCCTGCTGGGCTGGTTGCCTGTGGCTGAACAGAAATGTTCCCTGCTGTTAGCCTTGGGGAGGGGGGAGGAGTGAGGGGCTAGCCATGTGGTGGGGGGAGGCAAAATGTGACCTTGGAACGAAAGCACATGTGCTACGTATGTAATGTTAACAGCAAGGTTTACCGTGAAAGAGTGTACCCATTGTTCTATAAAATGTGTCTTTTAAAATATCACTGTCCCTTTTTTTTTTTTCCTCCACCAGCTGCATGTGTGTCAAGGATCACAGGATCTTCTCCTTCCCAGAGGCTAGTGAAGATTCGAAGGCAAAAAAACGCACTCGTGATGAAATGTTCTCTGAGCTCACGCTGTCCTCCCACACAGACGAATGCGTGAAGGCAGACAATGTCAGAGTGCAGGAAAGCACAAAATGACCGGGAGGAGAGGTGGCGGGCTGAAGAGGGGCTGAAGCTGAAAGGTGGCAGCAGCGTGATGAGAGGAGGCAGGATACAATGCTGAGGCTGCTGGAGGATCAAACGAATATGCTCCAGCGTATGGCTGAGCTGCAGGAAAGGCAGCTGGAGCACAGACCGCCTCTACAGCCCCTGTGTAACCAACCGCCCTCCTCCCCAAGTTCCATAGCCTCCTCACCCAGACGCCCAAGAATGTGGTGGGGGGGCCTCTGGCCACCCAGCCACTCCACCCTAGAGGATTGCCCAAGCAACAGAAGGCTGGCATTCAATAAGTTTTAAAGTTTTAAACTTTTAAAGTGCTGTGTGGCCTTGTCCTTCCCTCTTCCACCACCCCTCCTGGTGCTTCTCTCCTCCACCACCCCTCCCGGGCTACCTTGGCAGTTATCCCCCTATTTGTGTGATGAATTAATAAAGAATGCATGAATGTGAAGCAACAATGACTTTATTGCCTCTGCAAGTGGTGATCGAAGGGAGGAGGGGAGGATGGTTAGCTTTCAGGGAAGTAGAGTGAACCAAGAGGCGGTGATGTTGGTGAAATGTCCCTTGTGATCCACCAGTGCTTGCAGCACTATTGAAAAGTACCCCTTGCGGTTTATGTACTCGCCGGCTTGGTGCTCTGGTGCCAAGATAGGGATATGGGTTCCGTCTATGGCCCCACCACAGTTAGGGAATCCCATTGCAGTAAAGCCATTCACTATGACCTGCACATTTCCCAGGGTCACTACCCTTGATATCAGCAGATCTTTGATTGCGTTGGCTACTTGCATCAGAGCAGCCCCCACAGTAGATTTGCCCACTCCAAATTGATTCCCGACTGACCGGTAGCTGTTTGGCATTGCAAGCTTCCACAGGGCTATTGCCACTTGCTTCCCAACTGTGAGGGCTGCTCTCATCTTGAGATTCATGCACTTCAGGGCAGGGGAAAGCAAGTCACAAAGTTCCATGAAAGTGCCCTTACGCATGCGAAAGTTTTGCAGCCACTGGGAATCGTCCCAGACCTGCAATACTATGCGGTCCCACCAGTCTGTGCTTGTTTCCCGAGCCCAGAATCGGCATTCCACCACATGAGCCTGCCCCATTAGCACCATGATGCCCACATTGCCAGGGCCCGTGCTTTGAGAGAAGTCTGTGTCCATGTCCTGATCACTCACGTGACTGCGCTGATGTCGCCTACTCGCCCGGTTTTGCTTTGCTAGGTACTGGTGCTGCATATACTGCTGGATAATGCGCGTGGTGTTTAATGTGCTCCTAATTGCCAAAGTGATCTGAGCGGGCTCCATGCTTGCCGTGGTATGGCATCTGCACAGGTAACTCAGGAAAAAAGGAGCGAAACGATTGTCTGCCGTTGCTTTCACAGAGGGAGAGAGGGAGGGAGAGCCTGATGACATGTACCCAGAACCATCCGCGACAATGCTTTTTGCCCCATCAGGCATTGGGATCTCAACCCAGAATTCCAATGGGCAGCGGAGACTGCGGGAACTGTGGGATAGCTACCCACAGTGGAACACTCCAGAAGTCGACGCTAGCCTCGGTAATGTGGCAGCACTCCGCCGAGTTAATGCACTTAGAGCATTTTGTGTGGGGACACACACAATCGACTATATAAAAACAATTTCTAAAAAACAACTTCTATAAATTCGACCTAATTTCGTAGTGTAGACATATCCTATGGACACTCATGCTTTCTTTCCTCTTTCTCCTCAGACACAATGATCCAAGCCTCAGAAATTAATTTTGCCTTCACTGGTATGATATTTCTTGTGTTGACATGTTAGTCATCTATCTATTAAGAACACTGAAAGAAAATAATGCAATAGACTGGTTATTAAGCAATCTTAGGCATGATAGCTCTGAGAACTAGATCAGGGACATGGTAAGAATGCTGTTCTATTATGTAGTATAGATAGGACTCAGCTTTTAAACCTTCTATTTGAACTCTGCAAACGCCATGGTCATCTCAGTGTGGGGACAGTTAACATTCTGATAGCAATACAGAGCATTGCTGTTGTAATGGGGTCTCCTCACACTGCTAAAGGTGTAGTGCAGACATTGTTAGAGCAACAAAATGGTCTCGGATGAAATCCCAGCTTTACTGAAGTCAACAGGAGTTTTGCCATTTACTTCAGTAGAGCCAAGATTTCACCCCAACTGTTATGCCAAGGGAAAATATTTCTTGGGTTGAGGATGGGACAGCATAGAATAAAGCTGTGGCTGAACAAGTCTGCTAACCACTGTCCAGTTATTGCCATTCACTGCTCTGGGCTTGCAGAGAAAAAAGAGCTTTTTAAAATTTCATCTCCCAGATTTTCCTTTGTTTTTATCATTGAAAGAAACAGTATAGAGCTGGCTTTTCTGGTTAGAGGGGTACTAGAATCCTTTTCCTGCCAATAGGCATCAAGTACAGTTTTCAAAAGCATCCAAATACCAATGTAACAAATGGCTCCTTCCCCCTCTCCTACTTGTATATTTCAACATATTCCCTTAGGGATCTGGGAATCTTCACATCACAGCGTAGATTACAGATCTTAAGGAAAATAATGTGTCATCCACACCAAGTACACTCTTTCAATACTTACACAACTCTCTTACAAGAAATGTTGGCATTTCACAACCAGGGAAAGCATGCATTCATCACTCAGGACTATGTACTTGTCAGGCTACAACGCAGTGGCATTTTTAGCTACCAATGTGTGAAGAAAAGCATCTGCAAAGTTTAATTGTAAAATGTGCATTTTCCCCACCTCTCAAGTGTCAAACGGATTTGTAAGGAAGCTTTCCCCAAACCAAACTGACTTCTAAACTGAGCTGAAGCATGACAAGCTTTACCTCAAACTGAAGATGGGGAGGAGTGTCCAAGAGACTGAAAATAGGGATCAAGGATGGAAAGGCCGCCACCACCTAAACTTCATTGTTGTTATCTAGGAGAACCAAACATTTAAGCTAGATTAAATGTTCACAATTCCACTAGCTGCACCCTCTCTCCACATATATCTCCAGCACCGATGCCTGCCTCTCAGGACAGTGTATCATTTCACTGTACTGTAGACGTCAAACTAGTTTGAATTCAACCTTGCTCCCTAACAAAATTGACCTGCAAGAAGCAGCTGACAGGCAGTCATTTCATTGCCTCATGAAAGATGGCCCTATTCTGTGCCATTCATGTCCAATTTCTCACAAAAAGTAAAATGTGCTGCTCTAAATTCTGTGTTCAACATTTTGAAATGCTGTATCCGGGAGAACAAAGCCTGGAGGAAGAAAGAATGATTATCGGAAAGAATGCTGATATCTCTATACATGTCCAGCAATTTAAGGGAAGGATACAAGACTTAGCCAATTAGCCAGATACTGGAATTTATGTGGTTTTTGGAAACCTGGTGATTCCCGGCATATAAATGCGACTGAACTGTGTTTCTGAACCTTGCTTCAACACATAGGTTTCCACAGTGGTAGAGGTTAGAGTGTAAGACCTTAGCCTCACAGTGTTAGCCAGAGCCAGGTTCAAACATCATTCTTCCCAGAAAGGGGCAAAAGTTGAAGGAATAATTCATAATGGATAATCACAAAGTCCTCATTTTCTGCTCTTAAAACTAAAGGGGTTTTTCTTGAATTTGTTGTTGAATCCTGTTTGCCAAATAATTTGCGAAAATATTATCCGCTCCTCAGGAAAGTTCCCATGCCATATAATAAGAAGGGAGGAGTAGACAGGATGACTCCCATCTCCCAATTAACACGGGGGATCGTGAGCCTTTGACTCACCCTCAGTTATCTCCTTCCCCCATAAAATCCAAACTCTGGATAGCTGTGAAACCTCATGATGTGAGCCACGTCAGAAAGACAATATACCACAGAAAGAGGGGTGAGGGAGTGAAGACAAGACTAGCAATTATTACACAAAGCTAGGTGAACATCCATCCTAAGCTAGAGAAGCACCTGACTGTCCCTGCACAAATGCCAAATCTCCTCAGGACCTCCATCAGATCCACTTATTCAGAAGGGCTGAGATCTTCCACTTGTCAGGCGTTCTTTTGTTCATGGATTATCAAAAGATACTTCCAATATGAAGGTTGTAAGAAATCCAATACAGTTACCATCTCAGGTTAGAATATACTTGCACATTCATTTCACTGGGGAAATAGGGCAAATGCCCTGCTTACTCTAAACCTCACCCCACCTCAGGATCCCAGAGTGCAGTATAAAAAGTGGACCAAATTGCTCTCTCAGATACACCAGTAAAATGAGCTCCTGACCTATACTGGTATAACTGAGTACAATTAGGGACTGCTTCATCCAGCCCTGATCTGCAGTCACCTCTGGAAAGAAATATAGCAGCTATTAAACTAGAGACAAAGGTAGATTCCCCCTCTTATCTTTAGGCCTTCTAACCTGTGGATCCCAACCTTTTCACACTACTGAACCGCTTTCAGGAGGTTGATTTGTCTTGCAGATCCCAACTTTTACCTCACTTAAAAACTACTTGCTTACAAAATCTGACATAATGCAAAAGTGGCACAGCACATTATTACTGAAAAATCACAGAAGAAGTAAAGCTGAACATACGACAGTCTGACCTGCACTAATTACTCAGTTCTCTCCACCTCGCCAAGTACGCACTCAGTGGTTATTTTCCCGGTACTGCACATGCTCACATAAACCCAAGGAGTGCCTCAAAGGTAGGTAGCATATTTTGGCTATTTCTTGCTCATTAAATCATTAAGTGCGTGTGAGACTGCATGTATGCCCATGACATCGGGGCTAGGATAAAGAACAACCTCCAGCCCTCTTCCTAATCTCCCAGTAAGTAAAAGAGAAATTCACACTGGCACTGCAGCCCCAAGACCCCCATTTCAAGGCATATCTGCAGCATAGGTGGATCTTTGCTGGAATCAACTCCCCCTACAGAAAGCCCTGGTTCAGGGGGTGTTCTCAGGCAAGCCCATGCTTTGGCAATTTTGCACCCTGCAATGGGCCATAGGGGTCATTGCTACAGTGCCACGAGTTAGGACAGCTCTCACAGCTGCACTACTCCGCGCTGTACCAGCCCCTTCACCCTTGAATAGAAGAGGTGCTAGCTGCTTCTTCTCTGCCCTTACACAGGGATGAATCTGGCTCATTATCTTGTGCTTCTACAAAAGCAAAGGGTTCTTTTTGCAGGTCACATTGAGAAGCAAACCACAAGGTCACTTCTGGCAACAAGCAAGGGTGACAAACTGAACTCACACTAGGGAATCTCTTTCTAGTTTCAGGCAGCCATTAAAACACACTTAAGAAAATCATGAAGGTGGGCTGGGGGAAGGATCTAGACACAAATGAAAGACAGTCCTCCACTCTCCCTTTTAATAAAAGAGAGTCTTCTTCCTTCACTCTTCACTAATGAGAGCAATGCTACTCTCAAGAGAGAAAAAAAGACAGGTCATTGAGCCGTCTGGAAGGATTTCAGAACTTGAGTACTTCACATCTGGGACCATAAATAAAAATGGGTTTTCCATTTCTGGATCATGCAATCAAACTACATGAACAGCTACCGTTGCACGCAAAAACGGAACGATGAATCGGATTTAATAGCCAACTATTTACTTCACATTTTTAATAATGATTGGTCAAGACTGAATTGTGGGTGCAAACATGAGGAGTCAGGTGACTAAATACCAGTGTGTGCCTGCAAGTCATGGAGGAAAAACAACTTTCTACCCTCAGTGAATTGAAAATGCAATAAAAATAGGGCCACAATCAATTGCGGGCACACAACTGACCCAGAGTAGCTCAGGCCCACTTTCTGTAACTCCAGTGTCAATACATGGAATTTCTAGTGCAGTTGTCAGCATGGCATACTATAGCAGAGAGCCATTTAGCACAGCTAGTAGGATTCAGCTATGCCACTCAAGAGAAAAATACCCACTGCAGAGACAGAGACAGAGACAGCAACAGTCAAGTCTGTCGCTTAGCCTGAAAGGTTTCTCACCTGGTTGCTTAGAAACATGAGCCTGCTGTTACACTGGCTAAACCCTAATTTTTACTCAAGCAAAAAATTCCTATCGACTTCAATGGGATTTTTTCCCCCCAACTATGTACTAAGAAAGGACTTCAGGAATTGCTCTTCAGTTATTCTGCACTTAGATCTTAGCTCTAATTCCCCAAAGCCTTTTGTAATTAATACTGTTCTGTTATCTAAGGCCACGTCTACACTACAGAGCTTACAGCGGCAGAGCTGTACTGATGCAGCTGTTCTGCTGCAAGATCTCAGATGTAGCCGCTCTATGCTGATGGGAGAGCGCTCTCTCGTCGACGTAATTAAGCCACCCACAACGATCGGCGGGAGCTATGTTGGCGGCTACATCAGTGCTTCTGTCGGCATAGCTTATGTTGCTCAAGGGGTGTTTCTTTCACACCCCGGAGAGACTAAGTTATACCGAAAAAAGTGCTAGTGTAGACCTAGCCTAAGGTTGCAATTTTTAAAACCACCTGGGGATTTGAACATTCATTTCCCACTATTTCCATAGGAATTGGGTATCCAAATCCCTTAGACCTAAACATCTTTTTCCACATCCTCTTAACCACAAAATAGCTAGCCTTTCTTAATATCCCTAGCTACTCAATGAGGCTCTGGATCACTGGTACTTTTAATTGGAGGGGTGGGGATCCTCCACAGATTGCTTCCTTCCCACCTCTGTTCCAAAGCAGAGACACTGTAAAGATTCAAAACCTTACTTCTGCACAAGTGGGAACAAACTTTTGCTCTTGAAACCCGACAACAGCCCCAGCCCTAGTCTTGTGTAACAAGCACACTAACTGGCCAGAGAAGATGTCCATTAAGACAATGTGCCAGTTAATAGAATATTTTAAATTAAAAAGGCAACGGAGGTTAGGTGGTGGAGGTGGAAAATACAGCTTTAAATTAAAAGGGACTAATAGATATAAAAATAAAAATATGAGGACTTTAAGATTACGCAAAGCTCAGATCACATCTCTAGCCACATTTCTGCATGTTTTGGAGAGGGGGAACACTTCTTTAAAAGTCATGTGACATCTTTAATAGGCTATTCACATCTTTATCATTTGTTTCTAGTCTTGGAGATTGTCTCTTTCGAGTGATTTCACAGAGCTGCCAGATCTCACTCCAACTTGCTGACGCATCTATCAAACCTAGGCCTGTCTCTGGGAATGAAGCAGTATGCCCCCAGTTCTCTAGCAGTCAGATCTCTTTATGCTGGCTCAGCTGATTTGAACAAAGCCAGAGAGGCAAGGGAAGCAGAGAAATTACACAGTATATCCCTGCATTTTATGAACTCCTGGGCTGCTTCTCATTGACAACTATAATTGCTGAAGATTCTACAGCGATTTCTTACATTAAAACACTCTAGGGAAACATTTAATGTATATTTAACCTCTTTTAATGCAGTTTAGCACCTGGAAACAAGGAGGGGCCAGAACCATGTAACCAGCCAGCTTTCTGCAGGCCTGCAAAGCACAGATGAAGAACATCTTCCATCACATCTAGGCATCACTGGTAATGCCAATAATAACCACTGCAGGCTCATGTGCCCATGTTCCCTTTTACTATTAGGACTGAGTGAAACTCAGAGGTTTCCATTCGTGAGAACCTTCTTTCCCATTCCAATTTACTTTGGGTTTGCATCCCCCTGAGTTTTGCTTTGAGTTGAATCTTCAGACAGTTCCAAAAATTCAGGGCAAAACTCCTTATATGTTGTCTGGTTTGGGGCTGAAATCAACTTCTTTAAAAAAATCAACAAGTTTCACACTGCCACTATAAATTGGCACAGATTCTCCTGAAACTCAGCCTACACTGGTTTGAGGGCTGCCGATCACCTGTGAACCCACCATTGAACCAGGTCTGAATTTCAGAACAGGCAGGAAATCAAAAGCCTCATGCCATGACTTGAATGGAGTTGGAGGTGTGTGGCACTTTGCAGAATCAGGCCCCTGATTTCAAATCAGTGGGGTATGAGGACCTAGCACCTTGCGGGATCATGTCCGAGAATCCTACCACTTTACAGAACGGATATTGGTTGGGGGTTTTGAGTTTCATGTGGAAAAAAGACTAACCCTTTCCCCTCATTTCTAATAAACTACAGATAAATGTGCTTGGAGGTCATGGTCCTCACACTTAGCTACAGCTGGAGCTGTGTGGAAGTCAGCAGAGATTAATTTGGTCAGAAGCATTAAAGCAACACACACATACTTCTGATGAAGTGGGCCTAGCTACTGAATGCTTCCACTCATTGCTATAGCCATGAAACAGCAGGTGTTAGTTGTTAAAAGTCTCCAGCTGAAAAACAACCAAGAACAATGGCTCTAAGAGGAGCCCTTTCCCTTCATTTAAGATTTAACCAATGCTCTGCCTACTGTTCACAATTCAGAGTTCTCTCTCGTATGTTCACACAAACACACAAGTCAGATTTTCCCTTGTGTATAAGAGGGTCCAAAGATTGCACTACATTAAAGTGAGTAGAACTCATGGGACATTGGCCTTTATTAGATGAAATGCTCTGGATTATGCATTGCAAGACGTGAGAGTGTTCCAAGGATAGCTGAGAGGACCCAATTCAGTATCTTCTACTCTTGGGTTTTGGGCCCAACCCTCCGCTCTACAGCCTTCCTGGCCCTCTATCTCCCAAGCATCTCCAAAAATTGAACCAGCTGCTTCTAGATTTAAATCTCCTGATTTAATGCTTAGGACACTAGTTAGAGCCAAACAGTGGGATCAGGTGAAGTACCAGACATTTTGTTTGTGCTTGTATCCCATATATATTTAACTTACTTATGACATTGGGGACAATAACTTCTTAACGGATGCAACCCCAAGAAATACATCGCTCCAGAATGCAATACAAGCGTATCATGCCTGAAGTCATGCCCAATTGGTGAGGATGTGGGGAAGTTGTATCTAGGATTCCTGTTTTCAGGTCTGCATATGGAGCTATACAATGAGAGACTAGAGGAGAGAGAGAAGGGCTAGATGGACTGAGCACAGGGCTGAGGGCCAGGAGCTTCCAAATTCTAATCCCAGCTATTACTGACTCAGTCTATCACTCAGTCTCTCTGTGCTTCGGTTTCTCTACCTTTAAAATGGGGATAATACCAAACTCTCAGTTGGAGGTATAGGCAATCCAGAGGTCCAATCCTGTGCAGAACATTTCCTGGCTGGTTTCTAGTGCTGTCCACTCCTGCTGAAATCACTGGGACTTCCCAGCTGATGCTTAACACTCAGAAGATTGGGCTTAAAAGGGTCAAGAAATATTTAGTGCTTCTACACATGCACCCAGCCCTACAAGCTTTTGTTCTTTAATGGGACTCATCCAGTGCAGCTCAATTCCCACATTAAGAATGTTACAAAGAGCCCAAATGCCTTATTCAGCATTCTGTATCCTTTGTTCTTGGGCCTACATGAGTGCTTAGCTTCACTGGTCCCCTGTTCTGCCCTCCTCTGTTTCCCTTCCTCCACACACTACATTTCATACCAGCATTTATAGGTCTGTACTTTTTGAACTCCAAACATCTGCCACCAAATTATTTCTCTCTCTTGGTTCATTGAGCAGAGATTCTGCATCACTGAACTAGAGAGTTTATCCACTGACAACAGGCTTGTCATCTCAGTGCCAGCCTCTCTCAGCTAAAGCCTGCACATATGAGGGGAAAGACACACAGCATTCAGCAAAGGAGCCAGGAATGCTTCTTATGATAAATTAAGAGGATTTCCCTCCTCTTCACCTGACCTGAAAAACTTAAGACAGATATTTGATATAGTACATGACCCATTAAACTGAGCCAACTGCTAAATCATAGCGGAACACCTATAGCACGAACACTGATGTGCAAGTTGCATATGCAACAAATTGGATAGGGTATATGCTGTCACAAGGAATAAATCAATCAATCTAGAATGTCTGGTCACTCATTTTGAGCCAGGTGGAAGCTTTCTGACTAAGCAGAGTGGTATACAAACCTGACATCCAAACACACTTAACCCTTGCTCTCTTGGTGGAGTAATGGACATGCAGGTAATGCTTTTAAGTGTCCATTTACCAACATAAATTACAGCTAAACAATCCAAAGTGCCGGTGACATCCACATAAATGCAAAATAAATTAATTATGATGAGCGCTATTACAATGAACAGCAAATGCATTCAAAATGGCAGGACATTTAAAAAGCAATGTGCGGCTGGATTTCATATCAATAAAAGTGATAGAGGACATGGGTGTAACACACAAATTAAAGGGAGACTTGCATAATGGCAAACTGCCACTTCAAAGGCTCTAAGGAGATACAAGTGCACATGCTCTTAACACTTTCCTGTAAAAGGATTGCTGCTGTTCCCTAATATAGGTCTTTTTCCATCTCTATCTGAGCTGATTTGGTCTTCTAGAGAGCCTCTTCTCTGGCCACTGCAGGTTATTGACTACAGTACATTTACTAGTACATAGTATATTTACTACAGTACATTTACTAGTGCTTTAGCCCAGCGCTTCTCAACCAGCGGTACACGTACCCCTGGGGGTACTCAGAGCTCTTCCAAGAGATACATGAACTCATCTAGACGTTTGCCTAGTTTTACAACAGGCTACAGAAAAAGCACTAGCGAAGTCAGTACAAACTAAAATTTCATTCAGTCAATGATTTGTTTATACTGCTCTACATACTATACACTGAAGTATAATGTATTTATATTCCAATTGATTTATTTTATATTTATATGGTTACAAATAAGAAAGTAAGCTTTTTTCCCCAGTAATAGTGTGCTGTGACTTTTGTAAAAAAAGTAGTTTTTAAGTGAGGTGAAACTTGGGGGTACACAAGACAAATCAGACTCCTGAAAGGGGTATAACAGACTGGAAAGGTCGAGTGCCACTGCTTTAGCCAACTTAGTTTTAGGTTCCTGAAGAGGACCTTTTACCACTTCCCTTAGGGAACTACTCCACAGTCTGTCAAAACTGCTGGGTAGAAAAAAAAAAAAAATCCTGATATTCAGCCTAAATTTACCTTCTTAATTTGTTCAAAAGCCAGGACAAAAATTGGGTCTTGTACAAACCATTTACATCTCAATTCCAGTGTTGCACTAGATTAGTAAACAGAAAGTCAAGATATTTATTGGAGGTAGGCGAGCGGCACCGGAGTGAGGCCTTGGCTGAAATGTAGCTCAGAGAGCATGCAAACCTAACCCTAACCCTGAACTTCCCTCGATGGGCATCTCTTCAGTTGAGCACTGATGTACATCAGCAAGGCACAGAGGGTGTGAAACTTGCACTACTGCACCTTTGATTTTCACCAGCACTTAAGTTACTTTAAAAGCAAAACAAAAACCTGAAAGTGAGCAACTGCTATGGCTTACCCCCCTGGCAGAAATGTGAGAGATGTATGGCTTTGAGAATCTGTGTGTTTATTTCACACACCATTTGGGTGTCCCAGAGGCAGACCCCACTATCTTAGGCTATTCACCAAGAAATGGCAAAATGAAAAGCCCAAAACATTCAGTTTGTGTCTGTAATGAAGAAAGAAATGAGCACTGTCCAGAATCACCATCTTTGGTTCTGTGTCAGCTGCCTGCCCCCCAGCTCCCTCCCATGCTGTGGGCAGAAACAAGTTTGTCAGCCATCCAGCCCACAGAGTGGAATGCAGACAAATATTTTAATCACAATTTCTTCAGCAACATGCAATTTTGTCCAAATCATTCTGCCAGAAAATGTTTTGTTCAAGTTTATGCACTTCCCTCCCTCCCTTGAATCAAAGATACAAGAAAACACAAAGACACCCCCACTCCTACACAACAAATGGCTACGCACTCCCAGTCTAAGCAGGGAAATACAGCCCACTGACAAAACATTCAACCACCGGAGTAAATGGATGCAATGCCACTGGAATCAGTGGGGTTTCAGTGCTTACAAACTCTAGCATTGATTTTAGTCCATTGATTTTTTACCACAAGGAACATGCAGTCACCCTTTCTGTGAATCTCCTCAAGTTTGCAGGAGAGCAAGATCCACAATAAGGTTTAGGAGGCTTGCTGGACCTCATTTGTGTGGCTTTAGGTAGAAAACTTCTGGTTTTAACACTGACAAAATCTCACTAGTGTTATCTACTTACATTTTAAGATCTGGCTCTGCATAGAAAAAGAGCTAGAAAGACTTTTTTGTTTTTTAAATGAAAGCTTAGCTTATAACACTTGCAATTTTATTTGAAAATTTAACTAAATAATTTGGTCCTAGGCACTAGGGGAAATTTTCAAGAGCTTCTAAGGACTTGTCTACACCAGTATTTAGTTTGTGGCAAGCTGGGGGTGTGACTACCTTGCATTAGTCTGCCAGGGACTAACTTTCCATGTGGACCATACTGACACAGACCAACAGTTAACATGCTTTGATCTAGTCTGCTTTGAAATGGAACTACGTCAACATAAACTAACAAACTGTTAACGTGCACCAACAGGGTCCACAGGGATGCCTAGTCCACGGGAGGCTACTGAGAGGTAGAGTCATATCCCAGTTTGCCACAAACTAAATATTTATGTATAGGGTGACCAGATGTCCTGATTTTATAGGGACAGTCCCGATATTTGGGACTTTTTTTTAAATATGGGCTCCTATTACCCCCTACCCAGCCTGATTTTTCACACTTGCTATCTGGTCACCCTATTTATGTATAAAAGCTCTAAGTGATTAAGGCCCAACTTTTTAATGGTATTTAGGCACTGCTCCACTCAGAGTTGCAACACCCAGCTAACTTAAGTTCCTCAGAGCTGAAGTCACTTTTGAAAATGAACTTAGGCTCTTAAGTCACTTAGGTGTGCCTGAAATTTTTACTTTCAATCTCAGTGAAGAGCCATTGCGTAAGATCCCTCTCTTTCCAAGGTTTGCTATTGCTGCAGAGAACCAACGCGTATAAGAAGACATATTGAACAGCTCGGCTTTCAGGGTCACAAGCATGTTCTGCCCGATTCACTTCAAAACAAATTTTTGTAGAAAAATTTCACTACTGATTTTGAAACCAATACATCTGTGGATTTTAGAGAGGGAACCAAAAATCTTATCGTGGAAACTCATTTGTAACCTTCAGAGGGACCACTGTTGCTTAATATTGCCAACAATTGCTATTGTAGAATTTATCCAAACCAAGGTGTTGACATTTTTTGGAAGCCAGCAGGCAAGCAAGGATCAGCTCAGAACAACTCAACCTACCTCACACTTTTAATACTTCCTCATGTCCAGCTCCCTGCTAGTATCCCAATGGGTTAGGAGAATCTGAAACTAATTGACCTTCAGCTCAGCCTGGACACAGAGGGGTAACCTCAGTCTCACTAAGAAATGCCATAGGATTCCAACTCAACCTATACTGCAGAATTCTAGCTTTGGAACTCTCAACGTCCGTGCATCAGCTTTTGGAGGCCGAGACAGAATTCTAAGAAGCTGCTGCATCTTTGAGAGATACATTTCTCTTTTCCTTCAAAAGCTCTCTCTTTCCTAGCACCATCCTCATTACTCAGGGAAAATGGAGTGAATTAACAGCAGCCAACAGAACAGGAGCACAAAGTGCCTGGGCTGTACCACAGGCAAACTGGAGGGCTGGATATAGCAGTAAAGCCTTTTATGCTTTTGGGCCAAGTAGGCATCCTACAGCAAGCATCCTTCAGTCTTGAGAGACCATGAGTACGCGCCCCTGAGAGGTAAAGAATTTACTCAATTGGTTTTATGGCTGCCGCAGCTGTGCCTAAAAAGACCCACTCGAGAGAGACGATCTCTGCTGCATTCCTGAGCAGGTTGGGCCAAACTGCTCAAGAAAATATATTCAAAAGCAAAGACTGACACACCAAAATAAATCAGGGCTGGGAGTTTTGCTATGGACTTCAGTTGGATGCAAAGTTAGGTTGGCAAAGAGTGCTTTAAAATATCCCACCCTCAAAATGAAGGTCCCTCTTACGGTCTTATGGCACATTCATCACCATTATAAACAAGTACCTATTTACCCTACATTTCCCCTTATGGTCCATCTAATTTTAAAGAGAAAGCAAAGAAATGAAACATTCTTGGCCAAGCTACAGCCATCCAAATGGCTGCCTCATTTCATACCCTTACGATGCCATTTGTCACGACAGCGATCCCCTTATTTCATCACATACGAATAGACAGTAAAACCCCATTATTACTTTTGTTTAGCAATGACCACAAGTGACTGGCAATATACAAGACTCAAAAAGACAGACAGCCACCTCCTAAAAAGGACCAAAATGGAGAGGGCAGGAGACACTGTGAAAGCCGAAAGAGGGCGTACCTTTAAGGAGGAGACGGGAGCTCAGGTGCTCGGGCCCATTCAATCCATGGCCTAACTACAGGCAGGGGGAAATTAGTGCCAGCTCTATTGGTGGACTTCTGTAAAGTATTCACCTTTCCCTTAGGAATTAGGCCCAGTCCACCAAGCTACCTCAGATGCTACCACACAGCTATCATCTGGTAACAACTTTTTATCACTATCAGTCTAGTTGGATCTGATCAGGCTGGATTGGAACAGCTGACTGAGAAGAACAGCTGTTTAATTAAGTCTTCAGATCAAGACTGGGAGGCTTTCTGGAAGAGGTGCTTTAATCAAACCAGTTACTGGGCTCAGTACAGGAGTAACTGAAATGCTATAGCCTATATTACTCAGGAGGGCAGACTAGATGATCCAGTGGTCTCTTCTGACCTTTAATCTATGTATTGCCCATTGTCAAACCCATGCATTTCCCCCTATTAATTTTTTTCTTACTGCAATCCCACATGGCCACTACACACTTTTTACTTTAAGGCAATTTTGCCCTACAAACACAAGCAGAGTTAGCTGGTAATAATATTGAAATCATATGTTACACCATATAAAGTGCTCCACCATTTATTGAAAAGCTGGAGTAATGTTTACATCATTCAAACTAAAGAGAATTGTTCAATTTTTTTTGGTTACTTACTAAAGTGGAACTTTATCTCTGCAAACACAGAGTCCCACTTGGCTTATCTAGTTGGAAAATGCTATTGTGTTGTTACCTACTGTTTGGCACTGAAGAGAAAGTAGAGATTTTTTAAAAAGTTATACATATAAATAATGGGGTGAGAGAGCAGAAACTGAGCAGGTATGAAATCTGAGATTTGGGCTAGTGAGTACTGAAAAATGACCCTGGCTACACATGCCCTTTTGAATTCAGCTAGGATTTCCTAGCCATCAGTCTTCCATTCTCAGTTGTGTTAGCAAAGAAATGACTCATGGACACATCATCATTGGAATTTCCAACCCTGAATCCTGGCCAAAAAAAAAAAAAAAAAAAAAGAGTGAGCATAATGCATTTGGGGACAAAAATGGATTCTCTATAATCTTCCCTTCTCAATGGTTTAAAGTTCCTGTTTCTAGCTCTGCAGAGATATGATACTACATATAAAATATCACAGCTTTTCAAGTTTGTTCAGTACAGAAGAACTCTCATACCCAGAGCTGAATCTTACTGACCTTGGGCCTTGAATAAGGGGATGTTTGGGGGAAAAGAGGATCTCTCAGGCAAGCAACCTCAACATTGATGCAATGTTGATGTTAAGAGATACCTACAACTCTGTTTGTATCCATGATGCCTGAATATAACACAAGTCTATGGTTTTGGTTATTTATTTTATTATTTAAAGAAATTCCAAGACGTTTCTGCTTTCTGTCACCAGGGCCAAGCCAAATATCAGGCAAGATAACACCTCTGGCCACAAAACCATGTTTGTTATACTCAAGTGTGTTAACACAAGCTCTAAAAATGTAGCTTTCATAACTTTTATTTTGTTTTATGTTTCTATTTTCTTTTATGCTAGGTTTTGAAAATGGACATAAGCATTGTTTGTTGTGCTTTGTGTAGCATGTTTAAGGGAAGTCTTTAGTTGCAAACTGTAAATATTCTACAAATGGCAGGTCGTAAATGAAAGGACCATTTTGGTCAAAAAGGCAAACAAATGACATGATTGTGTTCTCAGAGAAGAGACTAGTCTGGTATAGCTATGCATTTCAAGAAAACAAACAATCTTTGTAAGATATTTATTTTTAGAAAGCATTCGGATTTCAAAAGAATATAAGAATGTTCTGTTTTAGAACAAAGAGGAATGTACAGATGTGCTGTCAGAGTAAAGACGAAGTCATAAAAGGAGGCTGTCTTTCTCCCCTCCTTCTTTCATAGAGAAAAAAACTCCCCAGTTATAAAACTCCTAATGAAAGTAATTTCTTTTATAGGTACTCTAAACCTTCAAATGGTAAGAAAAACATTGATGGTTGGAAAATGTTTTACAGAAGATATTAGTAGCTTCCAGTTTATGTTTCCTCTCAATGGTGCAAACCTTGGTTATTTAAATTTTTGCAAGGACAAGCCTCTTTTGAGATGTGTATCTGCAAATATTTTATCTAAATGCAAAGTTTCTAATGTAAAAACTTCCTTATATCGGTGAAATAAATACAGTAAAAGCTTTGTTATATGGCATATTAGGGAGAGGTATTTCCAGTAGGGATAAGGAGGTTTTAGTACCGTTATACAAGGCACTGGTGAGACCTCATCTGGTATATTGTGTGCAGTTCTGGTCTCCCATGTTTAAGAAGGATGAATTCAAACTGAAACAGGTACAGAGAAGGGCTACTAGGATGATCCGAGGAATGGAAAACTTGTCTTATGAAAGGAGACTCAAGGAGCTTGGCTTGTTTAGCCTAACTAAAAGAAGGTTGAGGGGAGATATGATTGCTCTCTATAAATATATCAGAGGGATAAATACTGGAGAGGGAGAGGAATTATTTAAGCTCAATACCAATCTGGACATGAACAAATGGATATAAACTGGCAATCAGGAAGTTCAGACTTTAAATTAGATGAAGGTTTCTAACCATCAAGTGAAGTTTTGGAATAGCCTTCCAAGGGAAGCAGTGGGGGCAAAAGATCTATCTGGCTTTAAGATTAAAATTGATAAGTTTATGGAGGAGATGGTATGATGGGATAACATGATTTTGGTAATTAAGTGATCTTTAAATATTCATGGTAAATAGCCCTAATGGCCTGTGATGGGATGTTAGATGGGGTGGGATCTGAGTTACCCAGGAAAGAATTTTCTGTAGTATCTGGCTGGTGAATCTTGCCCATATGCTCAGGGTTTAGCTGATCGCCATATTTGGGGTCAGGAAGGAATTTTCCTCCAGGGCAGATTGGAAAGGCCCTGGAGGTTTTTCGCCTTCCTCTGTAGCATGAGGCACGGGTCACCTGCTGGAGGATTCTCTGCTCCTTGAAGTCTTTAAACCACGATTTGAGGACTTCAATAGCTCAGAAATAGGTGAGGTTCTTCGCAGGAGTGGGTGGGTGAGATTCTGTGGCCTGCGTTGTGCAGGAGGTCAGACTAGATGATCATAATGGTCCCTTCTGACCTTAGTATCTATGAATCTATGAAATGGGGGGTGCCAGTTAGTCAAAAATTCCAGTTAACTAAGAGTTATACTTATCAATGGAGGGAAGGAGTTTGGGTGCGGGAGGGGGCTCATGGCTGGGGCACATGACAGGGTGCAGGACATGGGCTTTGGGGGGGGGGGGTGGAGTTTAGGTGGGGTAGGGGGCTCAGGGCTGGGGGTTGGGATGCGGGGTGCCGGATCTGAGTGGCACGCACCTCAGGCAGCTCCCTACAAGTGGTGACATGTCCCTGCTGCTCCTAGGTGGAGGTGCACCTAGGCAGCTCTGTGCGCTGCCTCCGCCCACAGACACCACCCCCGCAGCTCCCATTGGCCACGGTTCCTGGCCAATGGGAGCTGCGGAGCCAGGGCTTGGGGCAGGGCACGGGCAGTGCACAGAGCCCCGGTGGCCATTCCTCTGCCTAAGAGCAGCAGGGACATGTCACTGCTTCCGGGGAGCCACACTGAGCCAGACAACCCTATTGAAGATTTGTATTGGGAGATATCAGAAATGCTGGTTTCTATAGCTTTACGGTTGGTAAAGTGCCAGATAACACAGATTTTACTGTAGTGGGATTTAATTCAAATAAGATTCTTAATATTCATTCATTCATCTGTCTTAAAACAGTTCCTTGAACTGCTTCTTTTGAGGAACTGATTTCAATATATACTTTATTTGGTTTCATAGGACTTAGTTAATACTCCCTTTAGCCATTTATAAACTGTTTAGGTAATCCATCAAACTGAACAAGACTCACCTGCCCTTAATCAAAATTCCTTTGTCCATCTACAAACTGTTTTGGTTATGACATATTAAGAAAGGGCTCACTACCAACTTTTGTCTTAAGTTAACAACAGAAGAGTGCCCACCAGCAGTGAGCCCACTCTTAGAGGCATAATCTGTCCACAGAGAGACATATAGAAGAGACTGCAACTGAAGTAACCATTGTTTATTATTTAAGTTCTGCTTGTTCCAGTTTGTATAATAAATAAATACATACATACAGTACTTGCTTTGTCATTATGCCAGCGAGCGAGCGAGACTGACTCTATAGCCTGGGCGATGGGGCACCTAAGTTCAAGTCCTTGCTCCAGTGAATTTTCAATAATTTATAAAATTAATAATATATAATGTGACGGGGCAAAGCCAGATGGCTATAGAAAAGTAGTGGGAGATAGATATATTAGCTCCAGGCTAAACAAATCCCTGGTACCAGGATAAGTGAAATGGAAGCTGCTCCAGGTCAATTAAGACACCTGGGGCCGATTAAGAACTTTCCAGAAGGCAGCGAGAATGCTAGGTTGATTGGGACACCTGAAGCCAATCAGGGGCTGGCTGAAAATAGTTCAAAGCCTCCCAGTCAGTCAGGTGGGTGTGCATGTCAGGAGCTGTGGGAGGGAGTTGCGCTGTTGGAGAGGCTGAGTAGTACACACCATATCAGGCACAAGGAAGGAGGCCCTGAGATAAGGGTGAAGTGAGGGCTACTGTGGGGGAAGTAGCCCAGGGAATTGTACATGTCATGTTTCTAAAAGGTCAGCTACCATAGCTGACACTATTAGGGTCCCTGGGCTGGAGCCCGGAGTAGAGGGTGGCCCCGGGCTCCCTCCCCCACCTTTGCCCCCTGATTAATCACCGAGACTGGGAGACAACAGAGACTGTGCAAGGAAGGATAACTTCTCCTCACCTCCCTCACTAGCTTATGATGAAAATGGCTCAGAGAGAGAAGGGTTATGTGGAGGGTCACAGTGAGTCTCTGAGGCTAGTGAAATCCGCCAGGAAACGTGGGACCCACAGAGGCAAGGACAGAGCTTTGTCACAACAATTATATATAATATTTATAAAAATATACAGCTTCAATAGGAGAGATTGAGAGAAAGCCACCCAAGAAAGAACAGCAGCCTATAGCCCAGTGGTTAGGGCACTTACCTGGAAAGGGGGAGACCCAAGTACAAAGACCTTCTCCATATCAGGCAGGAGGATTGAACCCCAGCCTCTCACCTCCTGGGTGAGCACCTTAATCCACTGGGTTGGAAGTTATAAGAAGGGCACCACTTCTCCTGTTTTGTGAATCTGTCCCTGGAAATGCCTGGAAACAAGATGTTTTGTTCAACCCTAAACAAACTTTTTCAGTTTGCCAAAAATTCCCCAAAATTCCTGATTTGGTTCAACCCAAACCAATTATCCCTCCATTTTTCAGAACTGCCAGCAAACTGGAAAAAAAGAAATCAGTTATTCACCCAACTCTACTCACGAAACCCATTAACGCTAAGTACTAATTATTTCATAAGCAAATTGCTTCCAAACATAGCTTGGAATGGCCCCTCATTATCACAGCTCCAAATGACCCTTCATCCTACATAAATCTAATGCTCTGTATTTTCACTTCTATTGTTGCAAATTATTCAAAGCACAAATATTATATCATGAAACTGAGATAATAAGCAATGTTATTTATGCTAAAGCAGCTAATCTCACATTGATGGAAATTGATGCCCCTTTTTAAGCTAAGGATTTTATCATGCCTCCTACCACCGTGGTATCTGAGCACCTTCTGTGTAAAAATCAATAGCATTAGCATAGTCCCTCTTGGATTTCACAAAGTCCGTGGAACAATCTTCCATTCTCAAGTAAAAACTGCTTGAAGTAGTTTTAAAAAAAAAAAAATTATTTATTTAAGTTAGTGGAGGTTTTGGAGTAGAAGAGGTGTCCATGTTGTGAATGTGTTTCTTGCAGTGAAAAGGCTTTTTCCAAAGAGAAAGGTTTTGCAATGTTTTCTAAAAATGGGCAGTCTCTGGATTTCCCTGATCTCCTCTAGAAGTCTGTCCCATAGTTGGATCACATTGACTGAAAATGCTTTGATCCCAGTTCTAACGCGTTTTGTCCTGGGCTTTGCAATCTGCATTGTCCGAGTGGAGCACAGCTATCATAGTGGGTCATAAATCAAAATGTGGTCTTTCATGTCGGACTGGAAAAAATATTTCTAACTGAAAATATCATATATACTGTTGCTATGAGTAAGGCCTGAAGTAAGTAGGAAGAGGGAAAAAATATGCCCCCACCCCCAGTTGTTTGTTTATGCACGTGACATCATATAGCCAACCAGGCTGTGGGTAGTCAGCGAGAGTTCAGCCTACCAGTTAGAGCTAGGTTCATGGTGGGCAGAGTCCAGGAAATGGGCAGAGAGTCAGTACTGGTGAGAGAGAGAGAGAGAGAGAGAAGCCGAATGCCAGAACCGGAAGGACAACCACAGTTGTAAGCCAGAGGCAAAGTTGGGGATCAAAGCCAGAAATCTCAAGCAGGAGGGGAGCAGAGGCCTGGAGTAGGGACTGGAACAAGGGGAAGCACAGCTGAAGGCTTGGTACATGATGGGCAGCTCCTGATCTGCTGTTGTGGGTCAGGCTTATAAGCAGGGCTGCTCAACCAGCACCAGTCAGGGGCTGTGGCCACACTGTCAGTTCCAAAGCAGTGAAACTGGGCCCACTGGGTGCCTAGTAGCAAAGTTACTTGGAGCAGACCAGCAGCTGATCCTAGCTGGTCTGCTCCCTGATGCAGCACTTTACATACAGCAACTTACACTGTTTGGCTGATGGTCAATTGCCAGTTTTGGTTGGACTTATTCCTGGAGGTTTCATCACATGACAATCTTTTAATTAAAATATTAATATTTTATTCACGGAGACTCCTGTAGGGTTGGCAACCCTATCAATTGCACTTCCTGTTTGGTGTGCTATCAGGAAGATATCCCTTATACCAGGGGTTCTCACACTGGGGGTCGTGACCCCTCAGAGCGTCATGAGGTTATTACGTGGGAGGTTGCAATCAGTCAGCCTCCACCCCGAAGACCTGCTTCTCCTCCAACATTTATAATCAAGTTAAATATAAAAAATGTGTTTTTAATTTACAAGAGGGGAGGAGGTCACACTCAGAAGCTTGCTGTGTGAAGGGAGTCACCAGTGCAAAAGTTTGAGAACCACTGCTTTACACACTGGTCTAGATGGAAAACGTTCCCATGCACTCTGTGCTCCAAGCCCTGCAAGACAGTATTTACCAGTAACACAGTAGTAGAGCTGAAACCAAAACAGATGGTAGACAGATGTGTACACCGAGTGGAAAGGGAAAGATGAAACCTAAGCATGTTTGGTTGTATTGTCCCCTGGCTCACCCCAAAACACCCTCCCAAACATCAGCAGGGAGCAAAGAAAGAGTCCTACACTTTTTTTTTTTTTTAAACAACAACTGTCTACACATTGCGTAAAGCTCCACCGGAAGGCTGAATTTTCAAAAATTAGTTAATTTAAAAATAATTCAAACTGCCTGAGTCCCTTTGAACTTCACTGTGTTTCTTTCCTGTGTACCTGCTACTACATTTGGAACTCAGCAGGATGAACATGATGATAATACTTGGTCACTCTAGGTGCACGTAGAACTTCAAATGTTCTACAAACAATAGCCTTTGGGGACGCAAATATCTACCTTTTATACATGGGTAGAATGAGACAGGTGTTAAGGGGATTTGTTTATGGTCACATGGCATGTAATTGGCAGATTTAGGAAGACAATCCAGGAGACCTAGCTGCCAGTCCTCTGCTCTAGCCACTACTCACCACACCCTCTCCCAACTCCAAAACTTCCACTGTGAGGATGCACAGCATCTCTGCATAGAAGGGTGGGCACTGGTTACTAGGAAAGGAGCGATTGTTGAGTCTCCAGCTCTCTAAATGAAAGCTTCTCCTTTATACCAGTGTAGATAGCAGAAGATATATTCAGCTTTTTGTTCTAGAGAGAAATTATCATCTTAACAGCCTGCTGCATTATGACCCCTGCACTAATCTTGTTAAAAGAGAGGTTACTGGGCTCTTTGTTGGCAAACAGCACATTAATGAGAGCTCCTTGAAATAACCCCATTGCTAATATGCAGGGGAAATTACATTTTCCAGCGTAATTATTGTGTCAGTCAGACACCCCAACTCCAATACTAATTGCTTGTCTATAGATTCCAACAGCAGCTTGGTATATGGCAAACTCTGGGAAGAAAACAAGAGGAAGTTCATGTTATTAACAGAAAACCATGGTGATTTTAAGAGAACAGATCCTAAATGGGGTAGCTACCAACATCCCAGCAGCTTGGCCAGAAGTAGGTCACTGCACTACTGAATATCATTCTACTGACCGCAGCGTCCCCTCCCCTCACAACCGCTTCTATCACAAACCATCTACTCTACAGCCCTTAGGGCACAGAAAGGGAGTGTCAAAGTACATCCCAAGTAACATCCTAAAAGTCAAACTACTTCTCCCTGTGATTCTGTCAGATCTCAGACTAAAGAGAGTCAGCCTTACTCACATCCCCAAGGAGAAACAGGAGCTGCAGATAATGGCATTGATAATTCAGAAAGTGGGCTTCATGTCTTTCTGAGTCAGCAACAGAACGGTGCTCAGCATAGCTGTGTTGTGCTGTGTTACTGCCTTTAAGATTAGATATAAAGCCAAAGCCCTAACAACTTGTGGTCAGTAGAAGCTGTCTTCTGAAGAACTGTTTAATGTTGCCAAGATGACTGGCTGCAGTGTTCCACCACAGAAATGGCTGCATTTCATAGCTATCCATGCATATATTTCATCTAATTGTAATTCTGCTCTCCATCACACAGTGTAAGCCTTGAGTAACTGAACTCAAGTCAAAGGCCTTATGTTCTCTTTGCCCATATTTATCTACCTACCACTTGTTTTGGTTTCAGCTCTTCGGTTATATTATTGGTACATACTGGCGTACATGTGAATAGAATTTGGTTAGCAGCCTATTTTGGAATCTGCTTTGTAAATTTAAGTGGTTCCCCCTTTCTGACGATCTCCTTACTGCTTCCATAATGGGTCTGTTCCTCTAATCCCTCCCCAAGTAAAAGCTCCCCAGGACGTGCTCTTCCCTGCTAGGAATGGCAGTGTCCCATTTCGCAACACTTCCCAGCCTGTGACAACTTAAATGGCTACAGCAGGGCACACAACACTGACAGCATCTGTGCCCTGCCTTTTCATCTGTGCTGTTCTCCTATAATTACTGAGAGCTTCCCCTCCTGCTACAATTATTCCCCCCCAGCTAATTATCAGCTCTGGAACTAAGCTGCTTTCCTCCCTCTGCCCTTGTTGCCATGACAACAACTGGCCCGCATCTGCCACTGGGTGAACAGTGGCCCGTTTGGAAAGAAACAAAAAGTCTCATTGGCTGCGGTTGTGATTTCTTCCCATAAGTCAGATGTAAATATTGGGAGTCCCATCTAGGAAAGGATAAGAGGGACGTTTGGTGGGAATGCATCTAGGGAGTGCCAGCCGTAGGCAGTCTGCTGCTCTAGGCAGCCCAGCATGTCGGCTGTAAAGAACAGACACGGACACCAACACAGAGCAGCTGAAGATTTGGCTGCCCCTTTCACTGCAATAGGCGACTTCCTATTCTGCGTGTATTACATGGAAAACTGAGTACAAGGAGCAAACTACCATATACAAAGATTATATGCAGTGGTGTTGTAGCTGTGTTGGTCCCAGGACATTAGAGACCTGGTGGGCGAGGTAATATCTTTTTATTGGACCAACTGCTGCTGTGAGAGAGGCAAGCTTTCGAGCTGAAGAAGAGCTCTGCGTAAGCTTGTCTCTTTCACCAACAGAAGTTTGTAGAATAAAAAAAATATATATATATATAACCTCACCCACCTTGTTTCTCTAATATACAAAGGTGGTGTGGCCCCAGTGGACAGGGTGTCAGGAGACCTAGATTCTATACCCAGCTTTGCCACAGACTCTCTGTGTGATGTTTATTAAATGGCTTCAGATCAAATTTTTCAATAGTGCGCTCTAATTCTGGGTGTCTCCAATATTTCTGGATGCCCAATTTGGGACATCTTGAGCCTGATTTTCTAGGTGCTGAATTCCAACTGAAGTCTAACTTCAGCGCCTTCAAAAACTCCAACCCAACCTGGTTCAGGCTGCAAAACCAAAAATCATGCCCACCTCTAAAACATTTGTCCGTAAATTTTCATATGTCCATTTCTCCCATCTCTAATATAGGTTAAATGCTTACCCTTCAGAGATCCTTGAATAAAAAGCATTGTACAAAAGTATTAGCCCCTGACAGCCCCTAAAAGGCCTGCAGGTAGGGTTTATATTGGGAAAGTACAAGAGAGTATACATTCAGTTTGCACACTGCTGTAAAACAGTAACAACTTTTGGTCACTACTGATTTGGTGTGCATGGGAGAAGTGGAAGGTTCTAGATGTCATTACCAGTCCTCGGAGTTAGCCAGTCTCTCAGATTTTTTTGTTAAATCACATTAGAATCATCAAAATGTAGAGCTGGAAGGGACCTTGAGAAGTCATCAAGTCCAGGCCTCTGTGCTGAGGCAGGACCAAGTAAACCCACACCATCCCTGACAGGCGTTTGTCCGACTTGTTTTTTAAAAAGCCTCCTATGATGGGGATTCCACAACCTCCACTGGAAGCTGATTCCAGAGCTTAGTTATCCTTATAGTTAGAATGTTTTTCCTAATATCTAACCTAAATCTTCCTTGCCACAGATTAAGCCCAACACTTTTCTCCTACAATCAGTAGACATGGAGAACAATTGAACACAATCCTCTGCATAAACAGTCTTTAACATATCTGAAGATTGTTATCAGGACCCGTCCCGCCGCCCTCTTCTTTTCTCAAGACTAAACATGCCCAGCTTTTTTTAACCTTTCCTCAAAGGTCAGGTTTTCTAAAACCTTTTATCATTTTTGTTGCTCTCCTCTGGACTGTCTCCAATACATCCACTTCTTTCCTAAAGTGAGGTGCCCAGAACTGGGCACAGTAGTCCAACTGAGACCTCACCAGTGCCAATCAGAGTGGGACAATTATCTCCTGCATTTTACATATGACATTCTTGCTAATAAACCCGAGAATGATATTAGCCTTTTTCATAACTGCATCACACTGTTGACTTATTCAATTTGTGATCCACTATACTCTCCAGATCCTTTACAGCAGTACTACCACCTAGTCAGTTATTTCCCATTTTGTATTTGTGCATTTGGTTTTTTCTTGGTGAAGCGCTTTCCACTTGTCTTTATTGAATTGCATCTTGCTGATTTCAGACCACTTCTCAAGGTAGTTTTGAATTCTAATCTTATTCTCCAAAGTGTTGCAACCCCTCCCAGTTTGGTGTCATCTGCAAATTGTATAAGCATACTCTCCATTTCATTATCCAAGTCATTAATGAAAATATTGAATAATACTGGGCCCAGGATTGACCCCTGCAGGACCCCATTAGATACAACCTCCCAATTTGATAGTAAACCGCTAGTAATTACTGAGTATGGTCTTTCAATCAGTTGTGTACCAACCTTATAGTAATTTAATCTAATTTGTTTATGGGAATGTTATGTGGAACTGTGCCAAAAGCCTTGCTAAAAATAAAGATATAATCACATCTAGTGCTTCCCTACTATCCACTTGGACGCTAACCCTGTCAAAGAAGGAAAGTAGGTTGGTTTGACATGATTTGTTCTTGACAAATCCATGCTGGTTATTCCTTATAACCCTGTTATCCTCCAGGTGCTAACAAATTAGTGCCAGTTTCTTTCCAGGTATCAAAGTTAGGGTGATTGGTCTATAATTCCCCGAGTCCTCTTCATCCCCCCCTTTTAAAGATAGGTACTATGTTTGTCCTACTCCAGTCTTCTAGGACCCCACCCATCCTCTAGGAGTTCTCAAAGATAAGCAATTTTGGAACCATTAGCAATTAATCTAGCTCCTTAAGAACCCTAGAAATAATTTCATTCAACCCCGCTGACATGAATACATCTAACTTCTCTAAATATTCTTAAACCTGTTCTTTCCCTATTTTGGCTTTCATTCCTTCCCCCTTACTGCTAATATTAATTGTGTTGAGCGTATGGTCACCATTACCCTTTTTAGTGAAGACTGACGTAAAATGGGCATTAAACACCTCAGCTTTCTTGATGTCATCAATTATTAGTTCTCCTTCCCTGCTAACTAGAGGACCTACACTTTTCCTCATTTTTCTCTTTAATGCATTTAAAGAGCATCATCTTATTGCCTTTTATGTCCCTTGCTAGGTGTAACTCAGTTTGTGCCTTATCCATTCCGGTTTTGTTCCTACATGTTTGTGCTATTCTTTTGTACTCCTTCATAGCAATTTGTCCATGTATCCATTTTTTGAGGGATTCCTTTTTGATTTTCAGGTCATTAAAGAGCTCCGAATAGAGCTATATTGTCCTCCTACTATTCTTCCAATCTTTCCTTTATATTGGGATAGTTTGCAGTGTGCCTTTAATATTGCCCCCTTGAGAAATTGCCAGCTCTCCTGAACTCCTCTTTCCTTTAGATTTTCTTCCCATGAGATCTATCTACCCGTTCTTTTAGTTTGTTCAAGTCGGATTTTTTTGAAGTCTTTTAATATGTTTAAAAGTAGTTGAGATAGCATTACTTTTATTTTTTTTAAAACGGTGCTAGCCAATCCCCATTTACACAGAGGGAACTCGCCAGATCTATAAAATCCCTTTAGAATAATTCATTTACAAATATTTTATGCTTGCATAGCACCTCACATTGATCAGAATTAATGAGGAAACGTTCTACAAAAAGAGGAAGTAAACAGCAAGATGAAGAATTATTTTGCATTGTACAGAGGGGGATAACAAGGAGCAGTGGGATAAAGCTAAGGAATAGAAATTTAGGTTCTAACAAGGAAAAACTTCTTGACAGCAAGATCTATACAGCAGAAAACTGAAATAATCTCCCAAGGGGAATGAAATGTCACAAGCCCCAACCCTGGAGACATTTTAAAGTGCAATAGAAAAAACCGGGAAAATATATTGCACAGAATAATCTTGAATCTAACAGACACCTTGTCCTCTTGCCTCATAACAGAACTGCTATGGTTCTGTTATGCCAAAAGGTGCTAATAGTTGACTGTTAAGGTCACCTGATGAATAAGCACCCAAGATGAAATCTCTCCAGAGAAAGGAGTTAAAAATGCCATACAGAACTGCATCCCGAGTTGTGGAGGATATAATGTGCTTTAAAGCACCCTTCTCTGTGCCCTTTCACCTTTCTGGCTTCCTTTGTATTGAAACAGAGTTACACTAAAGGAGGGAAGACGCCCAGGCTCACCTTTTTGCAGGCCATGTAGTCTCTGAGCAACCTGAGAATAGGGGGATGCCAGGTAAAAAGTGCAGGGGCTGAAGGAGAAAAGGGGCACAGAGTTGATAAAGCAAATAGGGTGGAATCCAAGAAGGGTCTTCAGTGCTACAATGCTGAGCATCAAAGCACCGAACTTTTAGCCACCTAGAAAAATTACAGGAACACCACTGTGATCAGCAAAGCAGAGTTAGGCACCTAGGCTCCTTATACAATGAATGGGGAGCGATGGCACCTGAGATTATGCAATTCACAAAAGCCAGCACACTAGACAGAGAGTGGCCTAAACACTCCAATCGGAGATGCCGAATGCAGAGATGCATGCACACCCCTCTCTTATCTCTTGCAATCCATGAATGGGAACCTACCTCCTGGAGTTAGGTGGTTTAGGCATTTAGGCCCCTTCTCATGGGAATGAGTTAAGCACTTGTTAAGTAACCCCACATCAGACTATGCCATAACTCTGTAGTTAGAGAACTCTCCTAAAAGGTGGGAGACCCCTGTTCATATCCCCTCTCCCACTTTGGCAGAGAGGGAGAACTGAATCTGGATCTCCCACTGCCCAGGCAAGTGTTCTGTCCACTGGGCTATTCGGTGGGCAGTGAGGTCACCACTCCCTCCATTTTAAATGGGACCCAATTTGGTAGGCGGCCAGTGACCACACCTACCTGATCAGGACCTGCACACAACATAGTTGGCCAAATGCTCATTTTCCCCATTCGTGAACCACACAGGGGCTTAGGTGGGAGATAGGCATTTGTAGGCCTAGAGTGTGACAGTAGTGCACGTGCCCCAGAGTCTAAAACTTAGGTGCCCAGTTTACAGCAGAATGTTAGGTGCCGAGTGTGTTTAGGCACTTACGGAGTCTGGAAGCAGCCGAGCCGGAGTTCCATAGATAGCAGTGGTGCTGTGCATGGGTTCTTAGGCACTTAATGCTAACGTTTCGGTACATAAGTTGCTTCATAGATCACACCCTTAGCCTTGCATGAGGCCCTGAAGACAGAGGTCCAAGAAAACTACTTCTTAGGACAGGGCACTGGTGCCTTACCTGAGGATTCTGCAAGAGAGCATTTTGCCTGGATGAAGTCTATTGCCACCCTGTTCAAAGAAACAGGTCTTGTGTACGTTTTGTGAACATGAATGTTACATTAAGAAAATACCCAACTCTTCATCAATTACAAGGCCCAGAACTCTGCTACTGTTCAGCAAAAGAGCAATAATTCTATAACACAAATGCTAGGGATATGGGGCCTACCAGTTTTTCTAGCTGACAAAACATCATGCCCGTTTTCTCCCACGTATGTGTTTGTTAAATAGATACTTTTACAGATGCTGGTCAAGTTGTATTCAACTGGGCACACCTGGAAAGCAGGAGAGCTTTCAGCTGCACTTTGTTACTTAAGCAGAATAGCTGTCCTACTGAGTGTGCCTGGCCAGCTCATTAAGTTCCGTCATACTGTCCTGTTTATTGTGCTAGAGCTGAGAACATAAGTCATAAGAAATAAAATTATGTATGTCTCCACTGGGTAACATGTCTGTGACCATCCAGCCTCCAGGAAGCAGTAGTGTAAAAAAAGAAACTGAACTGGGAACACAAAAACAAATACTTCATTTGCTGAGAGACTGAGGTAATAGCCTATTTTTTTGTGGCCCACAGGAAATTATGTTTACCCATGCAGAAGATTAGGCCAATGACCCATCACAAGCATTTGGAACAGGTCTACACTGCAATTAAAAATCTGCTTCAGGCCTCTGCCAGCTGACTTGGGCTCACAGGGCTCAGGCTAAGGGGCTGTTTAATTGCAGTGTACAGGTTTGGGCTCCAGGACCCCATGAGGTGGGAGGGTCCCAGAGCTCGAGCCTGAACCTCTACAGTGCAACTGATCAGCCCCTTAGCCCAAGCCCAAGCCATCTGGGACAGGCCAGCCATGGGTATCTAACTGCAGTGTAGACATACCCTTAGACACACTTTATGCCATCCCTTCACTGGATTCTGAGTGCCCCCCGTCCCATCTGTCTCTTGGGATGACAGATAAGTCATTGTAGCTTTGAAAAAGGATAATCTTTCTTCTTCGCTACTATTCTAAGAAGTAGTAATAAGATCTGCTACCTGTCAGCATCACCTCTCAGCCTCTCATTAATGTTACTTAATTGTGCTGAGTTGCATATGTACTCCATGGGATGAATTACAAATTGCTGCCAGGACTTTAAAAGAGAGACTTTCACAAGTCAAGTAAGACTAGGTAGTAGAGAAAAGCATACTACTTCTAAGGAAATAGCAACTTAAATCAGTAATTTCCTTATTGTATTAAAAATGGTCCTATATAAAGACAATGCAGCTGTAACCCTGCTCTTATCGAGAGATGGTCCCAGATTCCCTGGGCTGCAGATCTGTGCTCTACACAACACTGGAAAGAGGGAGCAGAGTCCCCAGTATATGCATTTAAGTTTTTTAAAAAGAAAGTCTGTCAAGTAGCTGAACAGGAAAGAAATCTAAGGTATTTAAAAAACATCCCTTATTACATCATAAAGAGTAACTATATGCACCAAAAACCAAACAGATCACATTCAGTAAGTGGGAGAAATTAATAAGTCAAAGTAAGGTCTGCACTTGCAGCAATGCAGAGGATGAAGTCACTGACAATACCCCAGCAAGAATACCACAGTGTAAATGCCTGCATAGATTAGACTTATAAAGGTTTCATCAGGATTTCTCATTCTTGCCCCATACGGAGTTCACCAGCATGGTAGGTAAGAGTAAGGTGAATGGAGCAACGTCAAAAAAGTGAAAACTTTATGCTCCTGAAAGAACATCTTGGCATTGTCAGGGTAGTTTAAAGAGCCAGTTCTGTCTGTGGCAAAAACAAAGTTAACAATTGTCAGACTTCTGACTAAATTCCTCTCTTTGTTCATCACTAAAGAGGTCACACATTCTCCATGAAGATGGGATAGGGTTTTAGTTTATAACTGGTATGCACACTATTAGAGGAGGAAATACCTGCTCATCTATGGCTAGAACCTCAAAGCAGTTATTACAATTAAAATATATTTAACCAATAGGCCAAACCTAAGAGTCCCCAGTCAGACTAACCAGTTGCTGGATGACAGGAGAATATTGCATTCTGATTCTTCAGTAAAATGCTACCTGTCACAAGGTGACTGACCCTTTTAAGGAAGTGGGGGCTCAGTCTCATCTGTGAATGATCAGCTACTTCCCAGCTGAGACTGATCAAGTGATTATACAAGCCAACAAGTGTCTCAGTTGAGCAAGCAAGCTGCGGGGAGCAGATGGCTCTCTGTGGCTGGCCTGAAGCAGTGGGAAAAGAGGCTTCTGGGCCCCTACAGCCTGCTTTGGTATGGGGACTAGCTTTATTTGGTGTTACTTTGTGAGTCTTATGGTTGAGGAATAAAACTGTACCCTGAAGGAAGGCCCTGAATAGATTTTGGGTGCTGCCTTAGTCTTTCCTGGGCTGGAGGAGACAGGCCGGTAGCCTATGTTACCTTTAAATGAGGCTGAGAAAGCAAGCTCACCGATTCCTGATGTCTTCTTATCATGGGACCAACAGATGTTAAGGCCAACAATATATAAAGAATTCACCACAGAACCTACTCTTAAAGGAACCATAGAGTGGCCACCTCTGGGGCTGGCTTCAGAGGAATCTTATTCTAGAGCACACAGCCATTCTTCTTAATAATTACTGGGGTGCTCCCTGCATAAGTGACCCCTTCAGACACACCAGTCTAAACATCCGTAAATGGGCACACAGTTACCACATCACCCACACCTCTTTCCCCCAGCTCCCCAACCTGAGCCATCATGAATTATGCTCACAGCATTAAACATACAATAAGTGATAGAGAGGGACCATTTAAGATATTCTGGTGTGGACAGCATTCTCTTGGAAGCATGCTGAAACTTACAAAATAAAAAGCATTGCAATTAGCAAGCTGTTATGCTCTGAAAATCAATTACTGCTTGGGTTTTGTTAGAGACAGAGCTCACATAAAGTAGCCCCACTTTTCATCCTACTGAGGGAAAGAAAGGAGAGGGAGAAGAAAGATCCCGCTCACCCTACACAGCTGAAGTGTGACAGGTGAGTCTATACACATCAGTCCTACAAGAGTATTTGAAGGTCTCTTAGAATGATAAATGGCTCCTCTCTCACATGCTCTCTGCTTCCCTAGTATCACAGCCATATGCCTGGGCTTAAGAGAAAGCCCACCGAAATTAAGGTAATGCAACAATGAATGAATTGCAACCAAGCAATGAATTCATAACAGCAGAGAAATAAAAGGGCTGCATTAGCATTCCTGCTCAGAGTGCAATGAACTGATGATGCACAGCTCACTTTATGGAGCACACTTTGTGTGTCAGAGCAACTCACAGCAGAAAAGACAAAACAAATGCTTTCTAACAAGACACCTACTGTCCAAGTCACAAATATAGACACTGTCTTTTTTGCCAGCCCACTCCCACAAAAATGTTAATCTTATTTAAATACTATGGGCCTACTTTTCCTCTCAGTTCCACCCTCTCAGTTCCATTTAACTCACTGGAGTTGTACTGGGGCAGACTATTATGAAGAGAATCTGGCCCTATATTGCTAGTATACAGAAGTATACGGTCTATATTGCTAGTATACAGCCCTATATTGCTAGTATACAGAAGTATAGTATACGGCCTCTCTCTCTGAAGAGAGAGAGGCCGTAATTTTAAAGCATAACCTGGGCTAGCCCTGCATACGGAGCTCCGAACAGATGTACTGAGGGAGCACATTCTAGCAACTGTGAACCTTAAGGCTATTACTGCCTTAGTTTTCTAACACCTAGTGTCAGTTTTGTATCACAGTTATCTTCCAAAAGCAAGGCTAGCTTATGTAGGGGGCAGGAAAAGTTGCAAGGGTATTATATGGAGCCTGGAAGCCTTGGTAGTGTCATTTGACATACAAGGTTTAAGCCAAATAATTTTATCTGGTGGGCAAATAAAATACCATTTGCTTTTTCATCATCATGCTAAGAGTGGGTGATTAGATTTTGCGTTTAGGCTGGAAATTTTTTGACGACAGTTTCACAGAGTGCAATATACTTCACCTCCACATCAGGCAGAAGGAGGATAAGAAACTCACCTGGACAGGAACAGCCCGGAATAGCAGGCAGAAGATGGAAAGCTGCTGTCCGTTTTACAAGTCTGCCCTCAGCAAAAACCCTCTTTAAAATGACTAAGCACTGGTTAAACCTCCATCTCCATGCACATCAATATGCCCCCACCCAAACGAGTTCTAATCAGAGAGAGACAAAATAAGGGCAGATGGAAAGACAATGGACAACTACTCCCTAGTGGCAAAGCGGGCTATTAACTCAAAATTGTTCTGTGTAAGGTGAGCAGATTGTTCCTGTTTATAATTTACTCTTCTTCTGGGATCCTGTTAATATCTCTTTACTGTCACTGAGATAGCTTTAGTAAAGCTAGGGCTCCGATGGCTGTAGGGTTGGATGGGTGCCCGAAGTAACTCTCAAACTCTTCCTTTATTCATCACATTGAAGGGTATTTGTAAGTGATGCAGGAATAAGAACCTATGATCATAAAAGTGCATGAGAATTACTGTCCAATATTGCTACAGTGTAAGTGAGCTATGTGCAGACTCCATACAGCATGCACACTACTATGGTAGGGTGCAAGCTTCATTTTGTGCTTGTTTGCTTTACAATCACTCTTCATTTTCATCAGGGATTTCAATCACTGTTGTTTAGAATAATGACGGGTTATATTTGGAATCCTAGGAAATGAGCAGCATAGAAAGCCCTGTAGCTCAGCTATTGCAAAGTAAGCACAGCATACAGAATGTTCGATACTAGTATTGCATATATGGAAGGTGAAGTGGCTAAAGAAAGCATGGATGTGATATGAGACACCAGGGTCGGCTCCAGGCACCAGCTTTCCAAGCAGGTGCTTGGGGAGTCATTCAGAATGGGGCAGCAGTTCGTGTCTCGCAGCGGCAATTCGGCGGCAGCTCCACCGCTTTTCCCACCGTGGCGGCTTTTGGGCGCTCTTCCTGGAGCGGTGGCAATTTAGCGGCAGCTCTGCTGCTGTTGTTGCGGCAGCAATTCGGCGGCAACTGCTTGGGGCGGCAAAATTGGTAGAGCCGCCCCTGTGAGATACTAAGCCATTTGTTACAATGCACAGAGGCTTGGCGGTAAATGGGAAAGGTGAAGTCACTAGGAACCAACCATTTAGGCCAGAGAAATGGCATTTTAAAATTTCTACTGGGGCTTTCATCATGAAGTGTTTTACATGCTATAGAAACAGAGCATGAGCAAAATGCAAACCCCATGCAGCAGGAAGGCAACAGTAGAGAGGCAGAGAAAGGAAATTTTGGCAAGGACACCAATGCAAATTCCTCCTCTTACAAAGAGGGCCATGAAATTTTTAGTATCCACAAAGAACATTGATTTTTAAAAGGACTTTATCCAACATACATGCACTTGTACATAGGCTAGATTAAGGCAGTCTAGCCCTTAGGAATACCCTTATATGGAGGCCTTGACAGTCCTGTCACCCGTTAACTGGGGTGGTAGTGGAAAGGGCCATCCACACAAAAGCTGAGGCCTCCACCACCACTACTCTTTGGACTAATAGAGGCCTCTCCTAATCTCTGGGCCACCACATAAGAATGGCCATACTGGGTCACACCAATGGTCCATCTAGACCAGTATCCTGTCTTCTGACAGTAGCCGGTGCTAGACGCTCCAGAGGGAATGAACAGAACAGGGCAATTATCGAGTGATCCATCTCCTGTCGTCCAGTCCCAGCGTCTGCCAGTCAGAGGCTTACGGACACCCAGAGCATGGATTTGCATCCCTGATTATCTTGACTAACAGCCACCGATGGACCTATCCTTCATGAATTTATCTATTTCTTTTTTGAACCCAGTTATTCTTGTGTCCTTCACAACATCCCTTGGCAATGAGTTCCATAAGTTGATTGTGCGTTGCGTGAAGAAGTACTTCCTTTTGTTTGTTTTAAACCTGCTGCCTATTAATTTCATTGGGCGACTGTTGGTTCTTGTGTTACATGAGGGGGTAAACAACACTTCCTTATTCACTTTCTCCACACCTTTCATAACTTTATAGATTTCTATCATATTACGCCCCCACCACCTTATCTCTCTTCTAAGATGAGCAGTCCCAATCTATTTAATCTCTCCTCAAATGGAAGCTGTTCCATACCTCTAATAATTTCTGTTGCCCTTCTCTATATGGTTTTCTGAGATAGGACGACCAAACTGTACACAGTATTCAAGGTGTGGGTGTAGCATGGATGTATATAGTAGCATTATGATATTTTCTTTATTATCTGTCCTTTTCCTAATGGTTTCTTTTAACATATCTGAAGCTGCTGCAGAGTCCAGCAACCTTGAAGCAGATTTTAGGTCTGATGTGCCATTGAGTAGGTGAGAACTTCTGTACAGGCTGAGGCAGCTGGCCATGAAACCTGTCTTCCCATGGGCTGGGGTCCATCCCAAAAGGAGAGAGAACTCAACCCCTGCCCACCTCAGCAGAGGGCTGTGAATGGTAGGGTGGCTTGCCAAGTTTTTCGCTGGGGTGTGATATCAGCAAAGTCCTGCCAGAGCCGCAGGGACCAGCTCTGTTTCAGTGGTCTCGGTGGCCTTTGATGTTGCTTCTCCCTCTGTTGGAGTAGACAGACTCATGGCCAGCTGCCTCAGTCTATGCACAAGGACTCATTTACTCCATGGCACATTTGACCTAAAATCTACTTCAGGGTCCCTCGACTCTACAGCAGCTTCAGATATGTTGAAAGAATTGAGATTTTTATTAACCAAACGATAGTCAGCATAGTAACCCCTGTGTTATTCTGATATTAAAGTCAATTCTACACTTTTTCCACATTTTCAGTGTACCACAGTGCATCCACAATTTTTTGGGTTATTAACACTATTGAGAGAGAATGCAAACACTGCATGGAATGGTCTAATAACAACAGGCAGAATATTACTTGTCCTGGGCTCCAGGCAATCCAAGCTGGTGCAAGAATTGGAATAGCAATTCACAGTGTTATTTTTAACTATACTCTCCCATTTACAGAAGTGTTGTTGCCTCTCCTGATCTCTCTCTTACATTAAGCTGCATTCCAAAATTGTTATCAGCACCTTTGTCAACAAGATGCAGTTGACTTTCAGTGATGGTGAAGAGCATATCATAAATGAATGAATAAGAACAGCAAAATTGGCACCGAAGCGTTAGTTACAATAGACCCAGCCAGACAGAAGCTCAACATAAACAAACTAATCAATACCAATGAGTACACCAGGGCATCTTCATGGAGGCAGCAATGCATCACTGGGTTCTAACGACTTAACACCATTTGTTACCTACCGGCTGCAATTTTGAAATGACACTAAACCATCTGCAGCCAGATCAAAAGTCCCACACTAACAGAACATGAAGAACTGCTTTATCTCTGTCATCCCATTACCTTAAACTGTTCATTCTTACCATACTCCCCAATTCAGCCCATCCACAGATTCAGTTGTTCATTTAGGACCCTACATATGTAGGATGCTACAAGTCTTTTGAAGACTATTAGAATACATGTAACACTTTCCTGAGCGTCAATGAACTCCCAGTCTCTATTCAAGCCTAAGTTAATTGTATCCAGTTTGCAAATTAATTCCAATTCAGCAGTCTCTCATTGGAGTCTGTTTCTGAAGTCTTTTTGTTGTAATATTGAGACTTTTAGGTCTGTAATCGAGCTACCAGAGAGATTGAAGTGTTCTCCGACTGGTTTTTGAATGTTATAATTCTTGACATAATTATAATATGTAATCTGATTTCTGACATCTGATTTGTGTCCATTTATTCTTTTACGTAGAGACCGTCCAGTTTGACCAATATACATGGCAGAGGGGCATTGCTGGCACATGATGGCATATATCACAGACTCCAATGAGAGACTGCTGAATTGGAATTAATTTGCAAACTGGATACAATTAACTTAGGCTTGAATAGAGACTGGAAGTGGATGGGTCATTATACAAAGTAAAACTATTTCCCCATGTTTATTTCCCCCCCCAACCCCACACCGTTCCTCAGACATTCTTGTTAACTGCTGGAAATGGCCCACCTTGATTATCACTACAAAAGGTTTTCTCTCCCCCCCCCCACCCCGCTCTCCTGCTGGTTTTAGCTCATCTTAAGTGATCAATCTCCTTACAGTGTGTATGATAACACCCATTGTTTCATGTTCTGTGTGTATATAAATCTCCTCACTGTATTTTCCACTGAATGCATCCGATGAAGTGAGCTGTAGCTCACGAAAGCTTATGCTCAAATAAACTGGTTAGTCTCTAAGCTGCCACAAGTATTCCTTTTCTTTTTAGAGTTATGATAGTAAGCATTAAAGAAATAACTAAATTTTGGAAAGGTTATAAACCCTCATGCTTTGGGACATAAAACCACTTCTAAACTAATGGGGGGTGGGAAGAAACTTTCCTTGTTAGGGCAACGAGTTGGTTATTCCATAATTGCTTTCTGGAGAGTTTCTTGTACCTTTCTCCAGCCACTGTTGAAGACATGATAATGAACCAGCCCCTATATTTAACAACAATTCACGTTCCCCCTTCTTTCTAATTCTTGGATTTAACATTTCAGCATGCATGCATTTTCTCATTTTAAAAAGGATAACATTTAATTTAGGATTGAATAAGAGTTACATAATGTAACAGTAACCACAGGGGTCAGCATCCACTGATTCTCATTGTACTTGTTCACTTTTGTAGCATAAGATTAAAAAGGAGATTGGGTCCCTTCAGTTTACATCAGGGGTCTCAAACTCCTGTCCCATGGGCCAGCTGCGGCCGAGAACCTTCACAACGTGGCCTGGGGGCTCCAGCAATTTTGGGGCTGGGTCTCTCCCTTGGCCCTGCCTGCTGCTCCCGGGCGCTCCCCCACGGGCAATTTACAATGGCCCAGGGCCCTGCCCACCACCGGCAGCACAGGGGAGCTGAGTGGTGTCTGCCTGCTTGCTCCACATGTCTGCTGGCCCCTCCCTGCGACACCGGGGCGGGGTGGGGCTGTGCCTCTGCGTGCTGCCCCTGCCCTGAGCACCCCTATGGCCAATGGGAAGCTGCGGGGGCGGTGCCTGGGGGCAGCTGCGCGCGGAAGCCCCCCGGCCTGCCCTGCCTTGGAGCCCCAGGTAAGCACTGCACCCCCGAACCCCTCCCAGAGCCTGCAACCCCACCTCCTGCCCCAGCCCAGAGCCTGCACCCAGCTCCCAAACTCCATCCCAGAGCCTGCACCCCGACCCCCTTCACTCAATCTCCCTCCCAGAGCCCAACCTCTCACACCTTCTGCACCCAAACTCCCTCCCAGAGCCTGGTGGTGCACAGATTCATATTCTTTAAAACTGCTTTATAGGTAGGTAGCTTTACATTGCAATGGATTGGGTAAGGCCGGGAACAACAGCTTCTTTTACAGTCACTGAGCTTGAATAAATTTTTGCCCTGCCTAGATTGCTAGAGAAACAAAAATTATATTATATTAAAACTGGTTCCAAAACAAAATACTAGGCCAAATCCAGGTATACCTGAAGCTAACGGGAGCTGGCGGTGTTAAGGATCCCTGAATATCAAACCATGTATTTAGAGGGCTTAACTAGTGTTAGGTTCCTGAAGTCAGGCAGCTAAGTTTGAATATTCTGATGGAAGGGTCTTGCTTAAGACTGTGGAGGGAGTCAGAGGCACAACTAGGACTATACCTCTAGTGTTCCTGGATTTCAGTCCCACGATCAGTCCATTGGACTATGCTGCTTCTCACAATCTTTAATTTAAAGACATACAGCTTTTCAAATGGAATTTCAGACATTATAAACGAGCAGAGAAATGAAGTACTCTTACCTGTGTTCCTCATCGTTGCTCTGCAGGAAAAACAAAAACAGAAGCAGTGTTGGGTTTATCACTTTTCAAACATTTTAGTAATCTATTTACTATTGCATAGGCACATTCAGGGCTGGCTGTCTAAAGGCAGGAAAGTGTTTATACTCAAAAAGCTGAGGTCATCATGATCACATTTAAATATCACAGGCTTGGCTTGACCAGCGATCAAGAGAGACAGGTCATTGTTTATTATAAGGCCTACGTAGCCCAATATCCCCCAGCAGTATGCAATCACATCAATTTCCAATACAGTTGAAATATTTTCACATCCTTTAGGCCCCATTTTCCTCCCACCTGCACCAAAGGAGAATCTGGCTTAATGCAATCCCTTTGTGGTAACACCATCCTGTTACCTGCTACACAGACAGGTTGATCAGATATCCAGCATGTGTGGAAGCAGATGGTGTGTAAATGCACAAGGGCCTAATATTACCTGGCATCCGATAGTCTACATTTCTATATACACAGGGGAGTTTAAATAGTAACTGCATATAAAGCAAAAACATGCTGGGCTTGATTTTCAGTTCACATACACTGGTAAAGAAGAAATAGCTCCACTGAAGTCAATGCAAGTACACAGATGTAAAACTGGTGTGAGACAGAATCAGTCACTCTTCATTAAAGCTATTCATTCAGTACAAGAGCAGTAAAACTATGTAAATGAGATGTTAATACAGCACGAGCATTGCAATCACATCCGTCACAAATTCTATGCAAATTGCAGTATTTCCACAATGGGGATATACAAACAACACTCCCATTCCACTGCCTTCCCTGGGAGAAAAGCAAAAGCAAAAGAGCTATGTTAAGCAAGCAAGAAATCAGCTGATTTCTGATTGCTTGGACAGTCTGATAGGAAATATTATATGAACCAGCAGAGTCATGCAATTTTGTGATTTTCATAACTAGGCAACTCAACGTATCTACAGCATATCTCAATACATCTTTAAATGCTTAAATCATTTGCCTTATAGAACAGCTGACACCTGATGGACAAAAACTTGACATTACCTTAGATAATTATAAAGGAGAAAATTATCTGTAAGCAAAGCTAAGGACACATGCACAAGTGGCAATTGTGTGGACTGTCACCTCCCCCAAGTCAAGTCACTATTCTGCATCCCATCAGAAACGTTTCCACATCAACCATCCACTGCAGCAAAGAATCATGGCCAAATTTGGTTGCTCACCCCAGTATCTGTCACCTGTGTATCTGAGGTCAGTAACCAACTGCCCACTTGCTGAAGCAGACTTTGGTTTGTTCTTGCTGCACCCAAGATTGACATGTATCAATCAGCCTTCCAATCACAGAGAGAAAAGTTCAAGGGCCACAGTCAGGCTAAAAGCAGTCAGACTTTTAAAAAGCATGTTCTTTTTCCTAGGTTACTAATCTAACCTTAGATTAAGAGAATTCCCACAAGTTTGATTTACTTTTCAATGCTATTTCTCTAGTTCCTTTCATTTCTCTCAGCTTGGACCTTCACTTCTCTTTTATAGTTAAATCTGGAGAGAAGAATTAGATCTACTTCAGTGTAAATCACAATCAGGTTTCTAAACAATTTCACTTTTAGGTTTTCAGGTACCAACACTAGGCTGCAAGTGTTTGGGTTGCAAGCTCCACGGACTAGGCTTATTCATTTAGAGAAAACACCCCATCCTCCCCCACACCAACTTTCCACTGGAGTTTTGAAAATTCTACAAAACCATATTTACAAAGAATAATGAGGAGTGGACTGTTCACTTTGAATTCTACAACTAAGTACGGAGACTCCAGACACAAATTAATTCACAACCCTACCAGAAGTCATGCTGTTCCACCAGTGAATCCAAATTTCAGTTTCTGGCACACAGTGGGACAACTCAACCTCAGGTGTAACTGCACTGAAGTTAAAGGATTCTTAACATGGATTGATTTGCTCCATTGTTTCTGAAGTAGGGGGCTAAATTCTGCCCTTGGTGAGGCTGTGTAAGGCTGCTGACTCTAGCAGGGTTGCATGATTGTAACCAAGAACAGAATTTGGCTTTTTAGGCTTGATTCAATCACTGTCTTGCACTTGATGTAGTCATATACAATTATACAAGGGAACGCAAAGCGGGTATAAGATTACCAAAGCAGATCAGTAGCACTCTTACATCCACTTCGCAATCACTGTGCTTGGGGCAAAGGTGGCTTCAAGCTTTCTTTGAGTTCCCTGTGTTCTGGGCTTGGCAGAGCTCTGTCTGGCCCTCAGAAAAACTACAGTAGCCTCAGGGTTACTCTACCCTTTCTAATCTACACTCTGTTTCCCCTGGCTCCCAGAAAGGAGAGAATAGCCAGAGAAGAACGTGCTGCAGACACATTTCCCATTTCAATTTCCCAGCTGGGTCTGCCTGCTGTTGCAGGCTGGGAGCTCCCCCTAAACCCCAGCAGTATTTAGGAGTCTTGTTATGTTGTAAGAGCAGCGTAAAGGGGCCTTAGTGTAACAGAATTGGACCCTTTACAGTTGGAATGTACAAGATTCAAGCCAGTGGTGACTCAAATTCAAGCCAGTGATCTTGAACCAGGGACTGGTAGCAAAGCAATTATTATTTATATTGCAGTAATGCTCCAGTTATGTATCAGGACCCCATTGTGCTAGGTGGAGGTTCTTCAAAGCTTGGTTAAGAGGAAGCACCAGGACACCTTAACAGTTAGACTCATACAAAATTCTGATTTTAAGACCTTCACTTTAAGTGCACAACCTCTAGGTACCAGTGTCAAAATGGCTAGTGTCACGATTTAGCAACACTCTTCTCTCACTGCTGGAGAAACAATCTCTTCATGGTACCACTGCTTTAGGCACTTCAGTGGCAATTCACTGAATAATGTGAAAGCAGCTACAAAATAGCAATTGAACACAGAATCTAGTGCAGAGATTCGCAACCTTTGGCACACGGTCCATCAGGGAAATCTGCTGGTGGGCCGGGCCGGTTTGTTTACCTGCAGCGTCTGCCGGTTTGGCCGATCGCAGCTCCCACTGCCCAATGGTTGCTGATCCCGGCTCTAGTGGTACCAACAGTGAAAGACTGTTGATTCAACTCCACTATCAGAGTGTCTTCAGTTCCTTTTACATTACAGGTGCAATTGCATCAAAAGATATTGAGCAGAATTTGTTCCTAGAACTTCTTATGATGCTCAAGTTTTAGTTCTTGACCTGCTGGGATTCTTTCCAACCTGAGTTTCTTAATTCATCCCTGCTGTAACTCCAGGAAAGTGGCTACAGTTTCACCAGGGCTGAATTTCAACCACTGTCTATGAAGATGGTTAAAAGAAATCTTATGTCAAATAAAACCATACATCTTTCCCCCATAGAAAGGATTAAACTGCAAACCTGTATTCCCATATGTGGGCCTTATAAAGGCGTTCAATATTAGATAATAAACTCTTTGGGGCAGGGACTCTCTCTTACTAAGCGTACAGTGCCTAGCACAAAGAGGTTCTGATCTTGGTTGGGGCCTTTGGTCGGTACTGTAACAAAAATAACAATTCCACATTGATGTACACAACTACCACATGTGAAGAATTGGCTTCCCTTAGCAGGCATTTATAAAGTTACCATATCATTACATGGTCTAAACAGTTACAGGAATTTCATTCACCATGTAATGAACAGTCCGAAAAGCTAGTGTTTTATGAAGCTTTTACAGTGCTGAAGACAGAGGAAGCATAAATTGATGGGTAAAGCGATAGATAAAGGAGAGGCAAATGGGTTTGGGGAAAAACAAAAGCAAACAAAAAACCCACTGCAGGCTTTTAGAACTGAAGCTGTGCACATTTGAAGTGTTTGATTAGGCTTCCCCTTTCCCTACCACAACCATAATCCCCCCTGCCCTGCCCCCGTCCCCATCTTTGCACTTCAGGATTCAAAGGACGACTAGACACAGAAATGCCAGTTACATGAGATTTTTTTAGTTCAGGTGTGCACCCTCAAGGAGTTTGGCTATAGATGAATTTTGCTTATCTAATCCCAAACTCAGAACTCAGGTAGGGAGAGAAGAGTGCTGTTCAGCCCCTGACCCTTGAGATCTACATATAGTTTAAGAACCAAGGATGGCATACCACTGACCTAGGTTTTTCATTTTCCCAGGAACGCACATGCACTATTATATCTACAATAGCCCTGCTATGCCAAAAAGGGGTATCCCGAGTGGAGCGGTGAGGGTGAGGGCAGGCTGGCTGGCTATTGTAACCCTGAAGCTCACCACTTGTTAGCCATGTTACAAGAATGTTAAAGCATTCTCTGGATGTTTTATGAAGCAATAGCACACTTCAAAAATTACAACTGCAGTACACTAGAAATCCACTATTAAGTGGTTACAGGCATTTGGCTTTGTGCCCCTTTAACCACTTAAAGAATGTGAGTATCCAATATGACCACACAACTCATCCTGCACTATTACTTGCATCTTGGCTTATCACCTCAGACATTTAGTGGCATTTGTGGGCATCTTTAATGTTGACATATGCAACAGGGGAGACTGCTTTCCTGCATCCATCACAATGTTGTGTTGCCTCCTGCCATAATCATTTAATCTGCTCTTAGTTTTTTACCTCAGGCTTGAGCAGGGCTAACTCATTGAAGGTGTTCAGCTGCCTTCTGATCTCTGCCATCTCAGTCATCAGCTTTGCCATGTGGACGTTGATTTCCGCCAGCACCTCTGTCACATGAGCAGTGGCCACCGCTTCCTGGAGGTCCACTAGGTGGAGAGCTTTCCGTTCCTCCTCACAGACCAGCCGCCGTACAGTGTCAAACTCCTGCTGAACACACAGTTTCATCTCACTCCGAGTCACCTGCAGGTCACACACACGGGAGAGAACGTTGCTTGTCAGAGAACAGCTTTATAGTGCAAGTGTCTGAGCTATCACCCCTTCGGTGATTGTTTGGAAGCAGGCAAAGCATTGAACCGATCCCTGCTCCCCAGGCATCTGAGAACCTCTTCTCCATTGCTGCACCTGTTTGCCCCCAAAACAAAAGCCTATTACAAAATATTTCCAGAAGAGGCCCATTCCTTCAAACTAGAAGTCATCGTTTTCCTCCTTCAAGTGAATCTCTGATCTCCATCTGTAAATGGAGTTCATTCCCCACATAGAAAGGATGACAGCGAGGCTGTTTTTGTTGCCACTCCAGCAGCAGCATAACTCTCCCTCACATTTCTGTAGAGCCTTCGAAACACTTAAGTCCCAGGCTGCTCCCAAGTCTACATTTCATGCCACTAGGCTGGAAGCGTAGAGGTCTGGCTTTATATTTAAACAGGAGATTCTGTGCAGCAGAGTCCTAGATTAATCCCTGTAGGCTAAATGACTGATGGATTCAGAGGTGTGGTGAACCAAAGCTAAACATACTTAATAAACCTGACAAGATCAATTACCGGATAGCAAGTGGGACATTATCTCATTTACCAAAGATTAGGATAAAGCAGTTAAAGTAAAAGTAAAATTATTTTAACTTGGAAGGTCTCAAAATTGGCATAAAAAACAGACTCGAGGTAAACAAAGGTTTTCTACTGCAGCAAGGTGAAGGACCCAACAGTTAACAACAAAAACTACCTGGCCACGACAGTACACTTCACAGCACTTTGTCTGAGGGCTTGTCTACACTACGGGCAGCAATCGATCCAGCGGGGGTCAATTTATTGTATCTAGTATAGACACAATAAATCGACAATATTGTGTCTAGTATAGAAACAATAAATTGACCGCTGATCGCTCTAGCATCGACTCCTGTACTCCATCTCAACGAAAAGCATAAGGGGAATCAACAGGAGAGCATCTCGTGAAGACACTGCGGTAGAGTAGATCTAAGTATGTCGACTTCAGCTATGTTATTCACATAGCTGAAGTTGCTTAACTTAGATTGATTCCCCCTTCTCCACCCATAGCGTAGACCAGCCCTTAGGCTTGGTCTGTTCTACAGACTTATGTTGGTATAACTATGTTGCTCAGGGGTGTGGAAAGTCCATATTCCTGAGTGATGTGGTTACATTGACCTAACCCCTAGTCTAGACAGTGCTAGGTCGATGGGAGAGCTTTTCCCGCTGACATAGCTACTGCCTCTCGGGGAGAAGCTCTCCTGTCGGCATAGGTAGTCTCTTCACTAAGGCTATGTCTACACTACCACTCATGTCGGCAAAACTTATGTCACTTAGGGATATGAATATTCTACCGCCCCGAGCGACATAAGTTATGCCGGCATAAGCAGTAGCGTGCACAGCGCTACGTTGGTGGGAAAGCTTCTCCTGCCAACATAGCTACCACCACTCACTGGGGGTGGATTAATGTCTACAGGAGAACTCTCTCTCATCAGCACAGAGCAGCTACAAGAGAGATCTTACAACGATGCAGCTGCATCAGTACAGCTGCGCCAAAGTAAGCTCTCTAGTGTAGACATAGCCTAAGCGCTACAGTGGTGCAGCTGTGCCACTGCAGTGTTGGATGTGCAGATAAGCCCTTAGTTGCGCAAGTGGTATGGGATGAACACTGCACATAGTTTTCCCTGTAGTTCCTCTAGGATATGGATATCAAAGAAGGGCCACACCAATTAAGTAAAGAAATTGGAACTAGATCATTCATTGCCACAGCATCCTTTTCTTTATGAACTTCAAGTAATTTTCTCTCTCTACTATTTTCAGCCTGGTAAAGAAAGTCCTGCAAATATACAATCCTGGCATTATATTTACTTGTCATCCTTTGCCATGATGATTATTGATGAATAGACTAATGATTTTACTTACTAATTTTTTTTTAAGTCATTTGCTCACCCTGGAAGGACAGAATTTTGCAAGACTAGTGTTTACATAGATAGTTAGCTTTGAAGAAAGGTCCCTGACTGACAGCCCTGGAGGTTGAAGTCTTTTTGTCCACAGAACAGATACAGCCCTGGCAGCAGCAGTCTAAGCCTCCCCCTACATTGACTCAAAAGGCCCTAGCCACACCCTTGAGCGAAAGTATACTTCAAAACATGATCTGACCACTATGTAATTGGGAGTAACTCCACTTACATCAACGAAGTTTCAACGGTGTAAGCGAGTTTGGAATCAGGTTGTGTGTCTGTAAAGGCCCTTGGCACATAACTGGCACCATGTAAATAAATAATAATACATATTTTTTAAAAAGACACATCAAGATGACTGCATGAGTCACAAAACTGAGAACAGGAACACGTTCGTTATGCTGACAACCCATTTTCACACTCCTCATGTAAAGGTTCTGTTAATCCTGACGAATATTCAGTTTCCTCCGAACAGGGGCATGTAACTTAATGCATAAATTCACACTTCCTAAATAGGAAGGCTTGCCAGAGCCTTCAGACTATGGCAGTTTTTCCATATGCTTTTTGCTTTAATGGAAAATTTTTCCTTATTCTTTTTTAATAAATTGGAAAAAGAGCAATAATGAAGATTGTCCATTTCAGCCTTTACGTGCATGTACAAAATGCTAAGGTCATCTACATCTGTCACCAAATCAATGCCAAAAGGACTCCCTATTCTCCCACCTCAAAGGGAAACTCTCAAAACACTTTTTCCGCAGACCAAAAAGCTTTTCCCAAGATGACAGTAATAAAATAATAAAGATAGAACAAATTCATTTGTATTGGGAGGTTGGGACCTCACTGTACTAGCCATGGTACAAACTCTTAGTAAAACAGACAATCCCTGCCCCCAAGATCTTACAATCTAAATAGACAAGATAAAGGAAGCATTCTCCTCATTTTAGAGAGGGGAAACTGAGGCACAGAGTGATTAAAAGCTCATTTCCCATTTAGGCACCAAAATAGATGGATTTTAGAGAGCTCAGGATTTTGGGTGCTAAGTTGATCTGAAAGTTTAACCACAAATGTAGGGGAGCTTCTGGATGTTGAGCAGTTTTGAAGATCTGGCCCCAGCTGTGGGTGCTGAGAACTTCAAAAATCTGGACTTAAGTGACTTTACCCAAAGTTGCACTAAAAGTCTTTCGCAGGAAAAGGAACGGAACCGAGATTTCTGGAACCTCAGTCCAATGCCTTAACCACAAGACCATCCTTCCTCGCATACACCTTGCAACATACCCTGTGGGAAAATAGTCTCAGATTCAAGTGCAGTAAGAGGAGCAGTGAGCTCCAGAGTGAATGGCCCTCCTCTGGGACCAGCCTTCCCTCAGACCTCAGACTTACAAACCAGGAGGCTGTGAGCTCAACTCTGCCAGCTGATCTTAAATGCCAAGTTGGAGCCTGAATAGGCTGCTTCTGCACTGGCAAAACTGGACCCATTAGTTCAGCATCCATATTGCAACACTGTTGTTTGCAATAGTGGATAGCCTACAGTTAGATGATGCTGTAGCAAGAGCAGCATTTCTACACTCCAGCCCTCACCACTGTGCCCACCAGCAGAGAATTAGGCATCCACTTCTTTCCTAGCACAGGCAAGCTGAGTGGGAGATGATCTCCAAGATCCAGGATTAAAACTACAAAAGGTTTTCTTTTCCAACACCATGATTTACCCATGGAGACCAACTGAAAGCATGACACGTTACAACATGCTCCATGTGAAATCCTGGTCATTACGCAGGCAGCCACTCTCTCACTAGCTGAAGTCTGAGTTACCTTCTCAGGTTGCCCCACAAGGAGTGCATTGTGGTAATGCAACCAGAGTCCTTATTTGTCTCACACATAAAAGAAATAAAGAAATTCATAGCCAAAGGGGGCATGACCTTTCCTCAGAGGAACATTCAATAGCTCCTCAGAACAGAGATGGTCTTTATCTGTGCCTTGTGCATCAGCGAGAATACAGTCAGACCTTAAGAAAAACTCTGATCTTACGTTCTCCTTTCCTAAATATACTGGGGCCAAGCAGAATGTGTAAGATCAGATCACCCCTGTTCAGACTGACAGATCTAGCCTAGGAGTTGTACTATGATGTGTTCTGGAAGGAAGACATCACTCCATAGCAGAGACCCTCCAAGATTTTAGGGAAATGAGGTGCAAACGAAAGACAGTTTAAGTTTAAGTCGGCACCTAAGACATATGGGCAGTTTGGAAGTGCAAAAGAACAGATGAACCTTTCAACTGCAGTATTACCTCAGGTTAAGATGAAACAGGGGAGCGAGGGGAAGAGAGAATACAACCTTTTCAAATCCAGTAGTTTTCTGAAAAATAATTAGACTAAATAACATCACTTTGTTTATAGAGCATCCTTCATCTCAAAGCACTTTCCAAACATAGATGAATCTAAAAACTTGTAGTGGATTAGAGTAATCCTTTACCAAAATGCAGTCACTTCTGGAATCAAACTCAGCAGCTCCTGTTTTACCACTACAGAACAAGAGCACTGTGCGCAAGTGAAACTGAAGACAGAATTTAGTTAGGGAGAATTAAATTCCTATTGTTAGAATTTGGCCAGCACACCAAGTTTAACCCCCCCTTGGCGATGTGGGGGGAGCAGCAGGAGAGTGGGGTGGGGGGAGGTATTTTTTCATGCTTTGTGTGTATAAAAGATCTTCTGCACTTTCCACAGTATGCATCCGATGAAGTGAGCTGTAGCTCACGAAAGCTTATGCTCAAATAAATTGGTTAGTCTCTAAGGTGCCACAAGTACTCCTTTTCTTTTTAGTAAATGGGGGGTCAGGTGCAGGGCATCTTTGAAATCTACACTGCTTCACAACCCCCTCCCCCCCAAAATGTACTTCCAACGTCTGAGTGACTGCAGCAGCACAGCCCTTGAGTGCAGGACGAGGACAACCTATAAATCTAGACTTGGGTGAAGTTTTTTGGCTGAAACTTTTTTTGGCTGAAAAACAGGGATTTGGTGACGCACATGTTTTGCAAAGCTGACACACTTTACTGCACACTATTCAAACCCTGCTCCAAAAGACAGAATTATTAATTTCTTCATGGGCAACACCCCTGTGAGATGAGGCAGTATTATCTCACAGAAGGGGAAACAGGCACAGAGCACTTAGGTCAGGATAATCTACTACTTAGGGATGCCCAATCTGAGACAACTAGGACCTGGTTTTTTCAGAATACATTGCCTCATATAGCATTTCATATATTCAAAGCACAGCTCCCACTGACTTCACTTGCAGCTGAGTGCTCAAGACTCCTGCAAATTATACACCAGGGTCTCAAGTCAGGCACCCAGAAACTGAGGCACGCACAATTAGTGGCCACTTGTAAAAAATCTGGTTTAAGTGACTTGCCCAATATCACATAAGAATTCTGTGGCAGAGGCAGGGATTGTGAAACTAGCAAACCAGATGCCAGCTCATCCCAAGGTCCCCATGCCTCTGTTGAATACTGACAAATACATGGCTGAACTCAGTCTGGCTCATCTCTGTGTTAGCATTGTTAAAACAGGATTTAGAATTATAAGAATGTGTTTAGACTTTATTGAACGCTCGTGAGTTGCTGCGTGCATTAATCTCACTGATAAGATCTGTATCCCATATGGTAAGGTAATATTTGAATATTGGCATTTTAAGCCTTTGTAACTGTGTAAATCACCAGAAAGGAGAGAGACATTAATGAAAGTGAAATGCTGGTCTCCAACAGAAAGTGTTATGACCTGCCTGACAAGGAATGCCCCTGGACACCAGATGGACTGAAGTGGAACATTAAAGAGGACAAAAGACTTTTCTTTTGTTTTCTCTTTTCCTGGGGGCAGAGCCAGGAAGAGAATTCTTGCAAGTTAATTCCTCCCATCAGCTGAGTTTGCCGCTCAAAACAGAAGGAAGAAACAGAATAAAAGCCTCTAATAAGGAGGAACTGCATCTCATTGCTACTTGGACAATGGGGAAAAAGGTTTCTAGGAAAAAGTAAGGAATCACCAGCTGCTTAGCCTGGGTTAGCCCTTTAAGACAACAGAGCATGTTCATTGTAGAAGTTTCTTTCACCTTTTGAAAATTTAAGAGTGTAACTCATTTGTATATATGTTTACCTGCTGTAACCTTGTAAATAACATTTCCTTTTCCTATTGATAAATCCATATAGTTTATTATAGGATTGGCTACAAGTGTTTTGTGTGAGATCTACAGTGCAACTGACCTGGGAGAAGTGACTGGTCCTTTGGGACTAGAAGTAACCTGAATACTGCTGTGATTCATGGTGTAAGTGACCATCTATCACAAAAGTAGACTTGCCTAGGTGACAAGATAGATTGGAGCAATCAAGAGGACTGTCTATGACACCATGTTTAAGCCGTTATAGTGCTTAAGGCATTCATAATTGATAACTGGTTGGTGAAATCTAAGTATAGAACTCACCGCCAATCTGGGATTTGTGCCCTGGTTCTTAACAGTCTGCCCCAAAGTTTCATGACAGGAACAGAATCCAGTTCTCTAGGACAGCATTCAACTGCCTAAACCAAGAGACTCTCCTTTTTATTCCTGCAATCCCCTGCCTCATTCACCATACATCTACCAACTTCTGCAACAAACAAAGCAGGGGGTTCTACAGACAACAGCCTCATTTACTACACAATCCTCATCACTCCCACCATGTGCACTGAATGAAGCTGGGCCTCTGGAAAATATAGTTTGTGATCATGTAATTAAAAACTATATCCTAATGCCTATACACACAAGGGGGCTGAACTAAGGCTGCACCAAGCAACCTTAATTCTGGCATTTCCTAAATATCAAATGTTTGACTTTGCAAGCTTAATGCTCTTTTAATCTAGTTTTGCGTGTTTAATCTCCTCAGTGTTTTTTTTTTAAACAAACTGAAAAAACAGAAATTCCATAACGTGGAATCATACTGACAGCCATGTGGGTCATTAGAAGAGTTGGAACCTTTAGATCCACTGCACAGACCACTTCCACATGAGCAAACGGAGTAAATTATAGCAATAGTAGGTTGTCATCCTCTATAAGGACCACTACGGATTAGAGAAGGATGAGGTTTCACATATATATGCTGACTGCAGGAGGAATGGTGAGACTCAGGAATCTTGGGTTTCTTTCCAGGGTCAGGCGGGGTGTGCACTATAGTGTACACAAACCCCTCGGAGCATCCTCCCCCAAGCTGGGACCTCTTCGGCCCCATCCTCTACAGCCTGTTCCTGTCCCAGTCCTGTCACTTCCTCATTCCAGTCTTATTTTCCTTGCCTACCCTGTCCCAGTCTATACTCCTAAGGCTTCTCATCCCCGTCACAGTCTTCTAGCACAGCCAGTCCTAGTCTCCCCATCCTAGCTCCTTCTCTGATCTGCCTCTACCCTCCTGTCCTCACCCACTCTCCAATCATTCTCTCCCTGCATTCCCAGCCCCTTCCATTGGCTCCCAATCCTAGTTTTCCTTCCTCTGCTCCTCAGAGAATCTCCTTCTCCCTCCTCCTACCACATCCCCAGCTCCTTGTATGATCTATTGCCCTAGCTAGTCCCAGTTCTACCCCCACACCCCAGCTCCACCATATCTGTCACCACTCCCCTTCTAAGTCCATTCTTCCCACACTGGTTCCCAGTCCCAGTCTCCCACACCCATTTCCCTTGCTTGCTCACACCCACTGCCTCTCTTCCCCTGTCCCAGTCAGCAAGTACCACTCCCTACGCTCCGCAGTTCCCAGTCTCTGTTTCCCAAGCATAACTCCCAGTCATTCCCTCCAATCCAGTCCCACCAGCCTCCTTGTCCCAATCTACTCTTCCCCTCCTGGCCCCAGTCCAGCTCTTGTCCCCTCTGTACTCAAATCAGGCAGTTTCTTCCTCCACACTATATGGGCATGGTGGGGGTGGGGGTGGGGGTGGGGGGAAGAGAAAGGAGTTACAGGGGGAAGAGGTGAAGGTCATTGAGAGCACAGGAAAAACAGGTTCCCTGCTCTCAGGTCCAGTCCCTAGTCTTATTCCAACCTGGAGCAACAAGCAAAAGGCACATCCTGACACAGAGGATACCACCCTGTCAAATGTCAAGTCTCTGCACCAAAGTAACAGTATGCTAGAGCTTCTCAAGAAAAGGTTACCAACATTTTATTTTTCTAAAAAACGTTGCAAAACATCTTTTCCCCCTTAACTTCATTCTCAAAAATGGCCGAACTGTTTTGGCTAAAAAGTTTCAAACAAACCCAGTCTCAGATGGACACTTGGCATGGAAAAATTCAGTGTGACCAGTTAAAGTTGGGTTTCAGAGTAGCAGCCGTGTTAGTCTGTATCCGCAAAAAGAACAGGAGTACTTGGGGCACTTTAGAGACTAACGAATTTGTTTGGGCCCACGAAAGCTTATGCTCAAATAAATTTGTTAGTCTCTAAGGTGCCACAAGTACTTCTGTTCTTTTTGCAGTTAAAGTTGGCTATAGTTATAACCAACTGAAAACGGTCTTATAATAGAAAGTCCCAGGCAACCTTTATAGTAAGCAGTGCTACCAGCCCCACCTATATCAGTTAAAAACGAGAAGGAAAAAAAATAGAACTAACACCACACACAAAACACAATAGCTTTGTAGGTATCATTCTTTGAGCCTCGGACAGGTAGTCCCAGATCTGCTGGCAGGGCTGTTATCAGCAAGTAGCAAGACAGGATACATTTCCCCCTTTAATCGACACTATTAGATAATCATGGAAACCTGTGCTGGAAGTACTCCTTGAAAACACTCACAGGGCATTCTCCAGCAAAAACTTTCAAGGGTCAAGGGCAGAAAGCAGCACAAATAGAAAGCTGAAATAGCTCACTTGCTTCTGAAGCATTCATCCTATTAGCCAGACTACCTGCCAGGTATAAAGAAAGCCATTCTGTGCCCCACCTTATGAGGAAAGGACTGAAATGAAAGTAGAATTGAAACTACAGATCTAATAATAAAAATCAAGGCAAGAGTACTTCTACCTCAGATACTCATTTGAATGGTCGCTGTTCTTGGGGAAAAGAAAAAGAAAAGAAAAGAAAAAAATAAAAGCACTTCTCTGAGAATCTGCCCTGTCCCAGCCAGCACAGAGGGCAGGCACAGTAGCACCAGCACACTAGGGGTTTGAACTTCATAAGCATGAAGTGAAAATGTCTTCATTTGTTCTTGATAGATTTTATCCTGCTGCCTTCCAGGGCTCTGATTTGCCATAGAAATGATGGATTTTGTTGACATTTTGAGTTTAATTAGAGGGCTGGATCTGCATGTCAAAAAACACTCCCTGAACAGCGTTTTTTCAAAAAATGAAACAAAAACACCTGACTAACAAGCGCCATGTCTCAAATAAATCTGCAACCCCCAGATAATTTCTAAAACCAGGTTCTCTCTATATATTAGGGCAGAACCAAAGATGGAAACTGGCAGCACAGGGCCCACCCAGGTTCCACTGCTCCCCCAGACTACATGGCAGGGGTTCCCTCTGGACATCTGCTGGTCAGCTAGCTCTTGTTAAAGCATCATCTGTCAGTACATTGGAGATAGGAATGAGAAAGGCAGCAAGGGGGGGTAACTTTGCCTAGTGAGGAGGTTTGTAATTTGATTGTAAATAGAACATTCCTTTTTTTGGTTTCTCCAATGTATCCACTACATTAAAGAGAAGTGGCCATAACCTGACAGATCCTCGTCTACACTGGACACACAATGGCTCAGCTGAACCACTGTAACGTTCAACAGTCCCAGGTAGCCACACTAATCATCATGCTTTGTGTAAAACAAATTCAGTGTATTCCCACACAGCACTCACATCACTGTATTACCAGTCAGTTGAGAGTACGTACCCTACAGTTCCCAGCACAGCTCTCTGACATAGGGGTTTGTCAGAGCAGCAATCCATGCTTGGAGTTTTGAATTTTCAAAATATAAACTCTGTAAGCTGCAATTCCATTGTATAAAACAGTGGGTATTTTGTAAAATTAATGCAGATTAGCAGTGCATAAAAAGGTGTAGGGGGAGCTGACAGCAACTCCTATATTTAGCTTGCCTAACACTTCCCAAAATAAAAGATTCTTGCAACTTGTGAGAGACACTCCAACACCTCCATGTTTGCAGCAGGCCTTTGAAACGCAGCTACAGGAAAGCTCTCTGGCTCGAGAAGTGCCTTTTCTTTGTCCTTTGAAAGGACAGTGGGTTTTCCAGATATATTAACTGCTAACAATCGTCATTTCCCTTCTCTTGCTTGTATTCCTCAGGAATATGGGGAGAGAATGCTCAAGTAATAATTGAACACACACATTCTAATGAGCCATGCCCACCCTGCCACCAAAGCAGTAGTACACTGCACAGTGAGAATGCCTGAGAGCTGCTGGAATGGGCAAGAGGGCAAAGAGAGCCTGGATGGCTCCTGATCCCCTGCCTCCATCCATCAAACCCAGCACATGGCCCCATACCCCTCCCTGGAGGTACCACCTGGGGCAGGAATCAGGAAGAAAGAGAGCTGTGTCACGCTCATCACAAGTACTCTCTAGAGTAGACCCAGAAACCCATTTCCCAACCCCCGAGATAGTACCTCAGCTGGCAGCAGGAGAGAGGAGTTGTGTCCTGTGAGTCCAACATTACTTGGCCAAAACAAACTACGTTGAGAAGTGGGGGGAGGGAGGGGAGAAAAAGAGGCCTTACACTGAATTTGATGGCGTCTCTTTGTAACATGGTAACTTATGAGCACTGCCTCCCATCAAACTACAAAATTTCAGGGAATGCTCTAAGCATCAAGAACCCTGTTTATTTGGTGAAAATCAGAAAATCAGAACGGAAAAATGGGGGGCACACAGAACCCTTGGCATCTGGTCAGCAAACTCAACAGCTTCTTCAACCAGCTCTGCAACTGGTTGCAGAGCTGCAACTATATATCAAACCAGTTATAAATACTGACACAATGAATGATTTATCAGACAGAAAGAAAAGAAATAATCGGGGAGGGGATGCACAGAGCCCCAGCATTGGAGTAGCAAATAAGAAGCTTGGAGGGGGAGGGGGAGTGGAGGAGAAATACAATGAGCTCAGAAGTAATGAAGTGTGCAACCCTCTAATGTATGTACTGTAATACATTATGTATCTAAACAAGAAATGCTCTAAGACTGCACACATTGCACTTTATAAACACAGAAAAAACTCATACATAAAAAGTTACAGAACCTGCAATATAATAAATCAGGATTACAGAAGACCTTGAACAGAGCAGTTGCAAGAGCAATCACAAGACTGCCGGGAGGACTAGTACAATAGCCATACTTCCTTTGTACTCCAGCACTGCAATAGGGATGAGCCTGGGGAAACTGAGGTACAGAGCCTAAGGATATGTCTATACTGCATGCTTTTTTTGGCAGTGTAGAGAATATGTACATGCATAGCCCCCCAGCACAGAATAGTTGTGTAGACCATGAGACCTGGGCCATACAGCTTAGCTGAACAGGCCCAAAGGGTATGGGTATGTATGTATGTGAGTTTTGCAAGGTCCTAGGGTGGCCAGGTGTCCTGTTTTCGATCAGAAAGACTGGTTGGAAGGGGGACCTGTCGGTGTCCAGTCAGATCTACTGACTGGACACCCAAAGTCCATTTACAGCAGGTGGGGGGAGGCACCTAGTCATTACCCACACCAGCCCCACTCAGCTGGAGCCGCCTCCTACCTGCATTGGGCAGCTGCAGCTCCCAGCCCCGGCTCTGCAGGGGGAAGAGCAGCGAGCGATGGGGGTAGAGTGAAAGAGGAGCAAACGGGGGGTGGGAACTCGGAGGAAGGGGCAGGGCAAGGGAGGAGTGTGCAGTTTTTATATATTACAAAATTGGCAACTCTATATGTAAGCCCCTTTGTTTTCAGTTTAAACCTATTTTTACTGAAAAATTCCCAGGTTTTTACAAAAAATATTATCCAGTTTTTTCTGATTTTCACCCTACTTTTGTATCATTTAAATATATAAAAAACCAACTTGTTTTATTAGGACAATACAATACGTTGCATGAGATATATGTATTACGATAATACATTAAGTTGGGTGTATATGCAAAGCGGTCTGTTGAAGTAAGGCTATATATTAGTCTAGAAGATACATGCAATAAAGAAACAGGCACGCATGCAAGCTCTGAAGTGCGTACGCATCTGAACATATTGATGAATCTCACAACCACCAGATACACATTTCAAGCTGTTAGCAGATAATGGTTTAAAGATTTGACACATTAAATGGGAAGAAAATGAAAACCTGTATCAGAATACATTTCAGAACACAAGGAAGTATTCAAGTTTTAAAAAAAAAACAAACAGGAGAAAAGTATGAAGTGAGTGTATGTGCTGCAAATGGTGTGGCCCAATTATTAAATGTAAATATTTATAGGTTAATAGTTCTAAGTCTACAACAGTAAACTGTTTACTCAAATGAAAAAAGTTTTATTTAGGGATTAGAGATGTATTGTTTTCTCAAACTCAGAGGTGGCATTGTGTTTTGAGTTCTGTTTTAGTTCTGCAGCCAACCACTTAAATGCTTTGAATTCCGTTCATCAATCTACCGAATACTTATTTCTCCTGTCTTTCCAGCCACCAAAATAAACCCCGATATTTACCCAGAAAAATTAACAGGTTTTTGCACCGATTTTCACCTGTTGTGGTGGTGGTGGTGGTGGTAAACAAACACTGATAAATTCCTGGGAAAAATTAAATAATAAAAACTGAAAATGAAGGGCCCTATGTACACAACTCTCTAGTAGCTAGGGTTCCCAACTTTGGTTGGACAAATTCCTGGAGATTTTATCACAGTACATAATCTTTAATTACAGATTAATCTTTAATTCCTGGAGACTCCAGGACAATCCTGGAGGGCAGGCAAACCTACTAGTAACCCAAACCATGCCTTCCCATCTACACTGCTTTTTACCAGTGTAGTGTCCCTGCTGCCTCCCCATTGCCCGAGTCTTTCCTGCAGCTGGAAAAGGCTCCAGCAGTAGGGAAAGACTCTGGCAGCTCCCCCCGCTGAAGCCTTTCTCCACTGCCTCACCTCTGCCAGAACCCTTCACTGACACATGTAGCTATACACACACACACACACACACACACACACACACACACAGTGTGGACACAGCCTGCTTTTCACTATGGCATATACATGTACACTACATGTCGCCACCAGAGGTGTGTAGCATAGATGGAGCCTATGCCTTGCCCAAAGTCAAACCAAGTCTGTTGTAGAACAGGGAGTTGGATCCATGTCTCCAGACACACAGAGCTTTATTCTTCACTGTCTTTCACCTCGAGCAGTCATTTACACCATTATGTCATCTGCTAGTTTAGGCGACAGCTCCTACTGGACAGACATTCAGTTTCTGAACCAGACACTCCAAAAAAGCAAAACGCAGTCAACCTACCCTCCAATTAAAACTGGAATCTCCACTCATGACTAGAAACCAATTCAAGCAACTTTGGGAACAGTCTTTCACAGACATCCTACTTCATCTGTTTACAGTGCAGTTTAGTCCCATTAAAAATGATGGTTCTGACAATAGCTTAGCAGCTCATTAGTACACTGTGCATTTGCCTTTTGATGGCTAGTCATCAGGCCGTGTGAGGTCAGTTTGCCAGTGTAAATGTACAGCAACTGCCCTGATTTAACAAAACCTAAGAAAGAGCTGATTAGTAATGGACATTCAGCCAACGTTTTATTGTTTCTAGAATATAGCCATTTGTTTAGAATGTTATGAGGAAAGAATACAGCAACGCATTAGAAGAATCACGTGGCTTCAGTGGATTTGTCCTCCCTTTCTGTGTGTGTGTAGAAAGGGTCTCTAAATAATACTTTAACCATCTTAGGAATAGGCAGCACAAAGCACTACAGACATAGCCCCAATCCACTCCAAGAATCATGGCTGCCTAATGTTATTGGATTTCTGCAATTCTCCTACCCACTCCTCTCAAAACCTAGAGAAACAATTCCGCTCTAGGAGTAATCACATAGGAAGTGGGTGGTTGAAAGTGACACGAAAGGTTTGTGGAGGCTCTTTGTTCAGGCAGGCACTATATTTAAAACTGATGTAGAACATATTTCATTCGGTTTACAGAGACAAAAGAGGATTCATTCCCCAACCAAACGAGTCCACTTATTTCAAAGTGAAAGACAGTTGAAACGTCAGCCCCTTGGTTTCCCCACCCAAGCGCTTTCTAGTTCTGGTGCAAGACTGCAAATGTAACTTCTTGATCGGAAGCACCATTCACACCCTTCTCCCCCACCCACCCTCGCGCCCCAGCTAACACAAGTGGTACAGCACTCGTGGTAGCGCAATAGTGAGAAATTTTTAAGGCGGGGGAAAAAAAAAATGTCTTGTATAGACCAAGCCAAAGACAGTTACGACACAACCTTAGCACAGCCCCTATTAGTTCACCTAGTAAAGGAGCAATCTACATACTTAATGGCCAGGCTGGAGTCTCACCTGTGGCAACATGCAGGATGCACATACAGCAAGGGCATCTGTGGGGAGATTGCTACCTTATGGACTCTCGTTATTACATTTTCCTTTCCTAGTAAAAATCAGGATTAAACATTCGTTGCAAGAGACATCTCAGTAAAATCGCTGCAGCAGCTTGATGAGGGCTCAGAGAAAAACAGAGAAGGCCTCATTGTTTGCATCTCTGCCAAAAGCTGGGCTTGCTATGTGCACTTCACAATAGAAGCTGCCTCAGTCCCAACCAATCAGACGGTGGAGATTGCTTGGTTGTCCATTGCGCTCCACTTTTCCCGGCACTGGGACAATTCATTTGGACAGTACACATTCTAAGGTTTTTTTTGCAGCACTGAGGGTGAACTTACAAATGGTGGAAGAATGCTTTCCAATAACAGAACTAGTAGCCAGGGACCCCACAGTTACGTGCAAGTCTGCCATTCACCCAGCAACTGCCACATCTGACTGCTGAATGTATGATGACACTACCTCATTTCTCTAGTTGTTTGAAGAGGGGGATGGACTAGCTACCAAATGCCAGTTACAAGTGATCAATCCAGTTGCAGCCTTACAGTTTGCCACACCCCATGCTTGGAGTCCAAAGTTACCCCAACAATAAATAATTTACATTTATGTTGCAGCTTCCTCAAATTAAGGTTCCAATTCTGTTCCCATAGAAGTCGGTGACTAGAAGACTAGAGTTCAATGCCCTGCTCTGCCACAGACATGCTGAGAGACCTTGGGCAAGTTGCTTTGTTCTCTGTGCCTCAGTTTTCCCCATCCATATAATGGGATAGTAGTTCTTCTCTACCACAGAAAGGTGTTATGAGGATAAATATATACATTACAGATTGTGAGGTGCTCAAATGGTAAGGTACTTATACAACTCCCACTATCAAAGACTGATAAGAGGACCATGATTTGGGAACACGCTATCCAATAGCAGCACTGGGGGAAGGGGAGGGGGTAGTAATTTTGATAGGCAAAAAGTGATTTATACCAACTGGAATTTAGCTGGAACACCACGATTATCACCACCTCTGCCCTTACCAAATTCATGACCACTAGTGGTCAACGCTTGTTTTATATCTCACTTGAGGGAAAACACGCACCAGTGCCACACTGGGGCATGAGTTCTGCACTGACCAAGGAGGAAACACTCCACTCAGTGAATCATTAACCTTGCTTCCTGGGAGGTCTCCCATTCAGAGAGTGAACTGGCATGACCCAGTTTAGCCTGCAGAATCTGACAGGGTCACACCAATGCCAATACCATCAATAAACTTAAAAAAAAAACCAAAAAACCCAAACCCAGCTTTTCCTGTTCATGGTAACAGGGTTGTCAATATTATTAGTGCCCTTTCCTCTGTGGGGATTTCAATTACGGATCAATGAAATCTGCGTTACTCCGGTGGGAAATTAGCAATTGTATGAACTAACTACAGGACCCTTCCCTATGATGCCATTATCCCCTACCCCTTTCTCCTTTTGCATTGTATACATTTGCCCGGCATATAACAAGTGAGCCAGTGAATGATCCCAGAGATTAAATTAGATTCTGAATGCATCCGATGAAGTGAGCTGTAGCTCACGAAAGCTTATGCTCAAATAAATTGGTTAGTCTCTAAGGTGCCACTAGTACTCCTTTTCTTTTTGCAGATACAGACTAACATGACTGCTACTCTGAAAACTGTCAGATCGTTATCTACAAGTCAGATCTTGTTAATTCGTAAAAATGTAGGGTTAAGCCTCTTTTTTAATGCAAGCAAGGCACCTCAGCCCAAACTGAACAGGCGGATGAACTAGGCAAAGGGAAGACGACTGTCAAATGTAACGCTCAGCTGCTTTGTCACTATTATTACAGTAAAGTTTTATAAGTAGGTAGCAAGGGTCTTAAATTAAACGTCACATATCATCTGGCACTAGAAACATGAAATGTAGTTTCCTATAGGGAAAAAAAGAGTCTGACAGCTCTGCTCTGCTCGTCAAAAATGGAATTTGCGTCATAATCAGGTGTTCAGGCAAATGAATCACCATTTGGCAGAGACCGTTACTGAAAACTACTTGCTAAAACTTTAGATGAAGAGGCAATTTTTTAGTTGTATTGAACTGTTTAAAGCCCACACTTCTCTGTCAGTAACAATAAAACAGAAGAGGTGACCAAGAACTCTTCACGGCTTTAAAAAATAAAGTTGACATTTAAAAAAGGCCATTTAACCTTCTCCCCTTCCTGCTTCTCCTTCCCTACCAAACAAAAGGTACATCCTGCAACTATTTCCCTTTTAGACAAGTCGGGGACTGTTGCTGCCTTTTTGTGCTGGCTCCAGAAAGGTTGATAACCAGGAACACAGGCTGGCCAATGAGCTGCTGAGCATGTGTCGGGTCACAAAGCCATGAAGCTTTTGCTTGTATTTATGGTCAGCATTTTAGAAGAACTTTACAGTTTTAGTCTGGGCCTTTTATTCATTCTTTGTTTGGATTTCTTTTATTATATAATCATACAATGGCCTCATCCAATTCTCTAGGCACCTTTGACAAACCTGTTAAATACACAAACAGAAAAGTTAACCTCCCTACATTGCTGTTATACAGCCAACATACATCGCTTCACAGACAAGAAGCAAAGGTGGGCCTGAAGGCTAACAAACAAGTTCCAAAGGCTCCACACCAAATCATTCTTCTCCAAGGAAACCGCCTGCTGGATGCAAGGATTGTAGATCTCTCCAGACAACTAGACAGACTTATGTGCAGCGCTGGGGAAGAACGGGCGGTTATGATACATGTAGGTACCGATGATATTGGGAAAGGTAGGAGAGGAGTGCTGGAGACCAAATTTAGGCAGCTATGTAAGAGATTAAAACCCAATACCTCCATGGTAACATTCTCTGAAATGCTTCCAGTTCCACATATAGGGCCAGTTAGACAGGCAGAACTGCAGAGTCTCAAAGCATAGATGAGACAATGGTGTAGAAAGGAGGGTTTTAGATTTATTAGGAACTGGGGAACCCTTTGGGAAAGGAGGAGCCTAGACAGGAAGGATTGGCTGCACCTAAACCACAAAACGGAACCAGAATGCTGGCATGTAAAATTTAAAAGGTCGTAGAAGTGTTTTTAAACTAAGGGCTGGGGGAAACCTGACAGGTATGGAGTAGCACACAGTTCAGACAGATGCATCCTATAGTGGAGGATCTATTATCAGGGATTTTCTATATCCTAGCAAAGAGGAGCGGATAGAAGTTGATAGAGTACAGGGAGGAACTGAAGAGAAAAGGTCAAATGAAAAAGAGTCCCATTCAATGACATCATTTGGAGGGCAGACAACTAAAAAGTGCTTGTATACAAATGGTAAAAATTTAAATACTAAAATGGGTTAACTTGAGTGCCTGGTATTAAATGAGGATATCGATATAATAGGCATCACAGAAACTTTGTGGAACAATGATAATCAATACCAGAGTACAAAATATATAGGAATGACAGAGTAGGTCGTGCTGGTGGTGGAATGGCACTATATATGTGAAAGAAAGCACAAAGCCAAACATAGCAAAACTCTTAAATGAACCAAACTATACACAGAATCTCTATGGATAGAAATTCCATACTTGAATAACAAGAGTATAGCAATAGGAATACACTACTGACAACTGGACTAGGACTAGGACTGTGATGGTGAAAGTGAAATGCTAAGGGAAATTAGAGAGGATTTAAACATAGAAAACTCAATAATAATGGCTGATTTCAACTACCCTCATATTGACTGGGTACATGTCACCTCAGGGCAGGATGCAGATTTAACGTTTCTAGACACCATTAATGACTGTTTCTTGGAACAGCTGGTCCTGGAACCCACAAGGGTTCCAGGACCAGCTTGTCCCTAGGCGTCTGGCTGCCTAAGGACACCCTGGATGACAGGGGATGGATCGTTTGATGGTTGCCCTGTTCTGTTCATTCCTTTTGAGCATCTGGTGTTGGCTGCTGTCAGAGGATGGGATACTGGGCTAGATGGACCATTTGTTTGACCCAATATGGCCATTCTTACGTTCTAAGGCAGGGGTCAGCAACCTATGGCATGCGTGCCAAAGATGACACACGAGCCGATTTTTAATGGCACGCTGCTGCCTGCTGGGTCCCAGCCACCGGCCCCGCTCAGGCTGCTGCCGAACCCAGGCCGGGACCCCAGCAGGCAGCAGCGAGCCATTAAAAATCCTGCCCGCCCCAGCCCGGTCTTCTCCGCCCCCGCAGGGGCAGGGTGAAGAAGCTTGGTCCTGCCGGCTGCTGCTGCAGGGCAGGCAAGCTCCCCTCTCCCCCGCCTCTTCCCTGAGCATGCTGGGTTCCTGCCCCTCCTCCGCTCCCTCCCTGCTGCCCATCAGCTGATGGCCCTTGCGAGGGAGGGGAAGGAGTGGAGCCGTAGCACATGCGCGCTGCTCCAGGGAGGAGGCGGAGAAGGGGGGGGAAGGGGCCGTGGAGTGGAATCAGGGCATATCCCCTCCAGCCCCCTGCCGTGAGCCGCTCTGGGCAGGGGGCTGGGAGCAACCCCAGGACCCTAGCCCACACCCCCAGCCCTCTGCCCTGACCCCTGCACCTCCCACATTCCCCACTCTGACCCTGAGCTCCAAACGGGAGCTCCTACCCCTCTCCCCACATTCTCATCTGCACCCCTCGCACCAAATGGGAGCTGCCCAGGTAAGCACTCCACATCCAAACCTCCCGCCACAACACTGAGCCCCCTCCCTCATTCTAGCTCCTGGCCAGACCCTACACCCCAACCCCCAGCCTGCTCCTTCACCCCCAGCCCTGTGCTCAGTGCAGAGAGAGAGGAAGAGAATGGGCTAGAACCAGGGAAAAGGTAGGTACCCACTCTGTGTGGGCAGGGCCAGGACCCCAGACTGGCAGCGGGCTGAGCTATACAGTCTGGGGTCCTGGCTGCCAGCTCCTCTCAGCCCGCTACTGGTCTAGGGTTCTGGCTGCCAGCCCCTTGCCAGCCAGGGTCCTGGCCGCAGGCCCCACCCAGCCTGCTGCCGGCTTAAGTGAACGGAACCCCAGGCTGGCAGCGGGCTGAGCAGGCCGGCGGCAGAAGATCAGCATTTTAAATTTAATTTTAAATGAAGCTTCTTAAACATTTTGAAAACCTTGTTTACTTTACATACGACAATAGTTTAGTTATATAATATATAGACTTATAAAGACAGATCTTCTAAAAAACATTAAAATGAATTACTGGCACGCAAAATCTTAAATTAAGGTGAATAAATGAAGACTCGGCACACCACTTCTGAAAGGTTGCCGACCCCTGTTCTAAGGTTTATCACCTCAGAATAAGAGTCAGCGTCTCTGAAAGCCAACTGTAAAAGATGAAGTACATAGGGAAATGGAAAGGTGGCGTAAAGATGGAGGCCATTCTTAAGGAGATATTCAAATAAGTGATCCTTAGAACTTTAGGTAAGCGTCCAAAATGGATCTCCAAACTTTTTAAGGTTCATCACTAGCCTAATCAGTCTCTCACCACTCCAGCCTCCTCTTCCTCCCACCCTCAAGACATTGAACCAATGCACAAAATAAATGGGTGTTTGCAAAAGCCAATTTATAATTCCCAAAAGAAAGCAGCCATATGCAGAAATTCCTAACATTATATGTTTACCTATTTCATCCATGCGCCTTAGGACCTTGAAGGAGTCTCTGGCCCTTCTCAACTTTTTAATTAAAGAAATAAAAGGCTATTTAAGAGAGGGGAGGAGGTTGCTGGAATCCATCCGAGTCCTAGCAGGGAAGGGAAGAGCTGCTAGATTTATATTAGATGAAATCATAAATCTTCATTCACCTTTTGCAGAGCTCTAAAGCTAAAAATAACTACAGTGCCTGCGGGACTTCAACATTTGGATTAATCAAGTCTTGTAGTGCTAGAGGGAAAAAACGCTACAGGAACAAAGTGCTGGATGATTTCTGGGCCAGAGCATTCAGGCAACGACGCAGTATCCAGAGAATGAACTGCCGTTTGTTTCTGGTTCAAGCAGATGTTCCAGGAGAATTACAGCAGGGGAAAGGAAAAAAAAAAAAAATCTCAGGTCACAAAAATAGTCCATTATAGAAGGAAAAATAGATGTTGGCCACAATGGAGGGGGGCAGTTAGCCACCCCAGATACTGTACCAAAGCCCAGTTAATGTGATATTTGGGTGTTAGTAGAAAATTTGTTACATTACAGTCCATGATCTTGTACGGTATACTCAGTGTCCATTTGATCACAACTTTCCTCCAGCTCATTTTGGAATTCCAGTACTGAACACCCCTTAGTATGGAGCAAGCAGAATACAATTACCACACACTATGCAAACCCTGGAAGTACTTACAAATAAGTAAATACATGATTTAGCAACTGCAGGGAAATATGGAAACAATCAGGAAACTTCAAGAGAATATAAGTGCACAGGATAAGAGATAAGGAAGATCTACCCAGTCACCTACAGTAGAACCTCAGAGTTACAAACATCTTGGGAATGGAGGTTGTTTGTAACTCTGAAATGTTCGTAATGCTGAACAAAATGTTATGGTTCTTTCAGAAGTTTATAACTGAACATTGACTTAATACAGCTTTGAAATCTAACTATGCAGAACAAAAATGCTGCTCTCCCTTTATATTTTTAGTAGTTTACATTTAACACAGTACTGTGCTTTATTCCCCCCCGCCTCCCTTTTTTTTTGGGGGGGGGGGGGTCTCTGCTTCTGTCTGATTGTGTACTTCTGGTTCCAAATGAGGTGTGTGATTGACTGGCAAGTTCGTAACTCTAGTGTTGGTAACTGACTGGTTCTACTGTACTCTATATATTACGGCACCTTTGTTATGCTACTATTTTGTCCCATTGTGTTTTCAATACATCAAGCAATGGGACTTGCTGCAACTTCCCTTAGGAGACTCCTCCATAATCTAATAGATCTTGCCACTTGGAAGTTTTTCCTGATAGCTGGTCTAAGGGTATGTCTACACAGCTGACGTTAAAGCGCTGCTGTGGCATCTGTGGCTGTGTAGTCGCGGTTCCAGCACTGTAATAAAGCCACCTCCAAGAGGAGAATAGCTCCCAGCACTTGTATAAACCACTTTAGCCTCAATTTTGCTGATGTAGTATGCCTTATACTTTCCACAATGTTGAGAAGTAGAAGCCCTCTTTCCTCTCTCCTGCTGAGTTGTTTGTCAATGATAATTCCCGTTTGTGGCTTCCCCTTCTGACCACCACTCCCAGGCCCTCAAATGAAGCTTTGCAGATGCCACTTCCATTGCAGTGTTTTGGCTAGCAAGTGGGAGTCCATGTTAATAACAGTGTATACCAGTAGGTAGTTCTTAGTCCACTCCCCGACTCTGCACTGGAATACGTACACTTGAAAGGTTATACCTTCCCTTCTCTTTCCAGGAGGTCTGTTTTCCCAGGAAGACTGTCACCTTTACATCTTCTGACAAGATTCCTTGTGATGGGGAGCCTTAGCACATTCTCTTGGTTATCATCTCCACTTGGATGACAGAAGGAAGACTGTTGTCCTAGTTTCCCCCAATAGATCATGTTTCTCTGGTGCCACCTTAGCAACAGTACAGCTTGTTGTGGACCTTTCACAGTTCGTTTAGCTACACTGATTTTAGAGTGGGTGTGGGCCTCTAAGGTAAGTGCTACTGCAAAGGAAATTAACAACACACTTGTTTGCAGTTGAGGGAAAACAATTAATGATTGTATGTTCAAAGTCATAAAATAGAAGGGGAAAATATATGACATATCACTAGGCATAACAGAAGTCTGCTTTCTGTGTTTTGACTGACATGCTTAATTAGATCTCAATGTACGATTCAGATAGTCATTAACAATATACTGCACTTAGCTCAAGGAGAATGAAAGGCGAAAGAGCGCGCACATTCAAAACAAACAAACAATCATTTCAGTAACTTACTTTAGGGTCTGCACACTTGAACTTTAACCTTTCCACCATCTCCAGCATGGCCACCTTCAAGTCAACGGGTTCTCTATTCTACAAGAAAGGGAGGACAGAGGTCACTAAACAGTACTCGTTTTAACTCTACCAAGCACAAGAAGGATTTTCACAGGACAATGGGAGGCAGCAATTTTTCAGCTAATTCTATCAGCCATGTTGCAGTGAGCCCATGAATACATTTGCCTGCTCTTCTCGGACTATTTTTGTTCAGGCAAAAGGCACGAGGGGAAGAAAAAAAAAAGCCGCCAAGTGAGCTGGGAAAACTATTGGAATGAAAATTAAATGCAATTGCACAGGCTGACTCATTCATTGCTTCGTCTCGTGGCTCAGCTGCACCCATGTTCACTGAATTAGGGTCCAATCCTAGAAGATGCTCATTGCCTCTCAATTACTACTAAAGCCAATGGGTCAGTGACTTGCAGGAGGCACTCAGCACTTTACAGGATAAGGCTCTTACTGAGGATCTGCAAGAATGGGTGGCCTGGGTCCATGTAACATTTATATTCTATCATGGGCACTGGCTGCCTGATAATTTAATCTTGCACTTTTTGTATATCCATTTATAAATTGGAGCAGAGAGAGAGATTAAAAAAGGAAAGAACTAATTAAGGAAGCAATCAAGAGTTCATACTTCAGGAGAGAGAAGTGAAGTGATAGGCACTTATGGAATCCCTGGAATATTCATTTCCTTTGCTTCAACTGTTCCTCTCAAATAAGTGTAATTTTACTTTTTGCAGAGAATGATCGCAGTGACAAATACAAGAGTTAAACAGCAATCTTAAGGCAGTTTTCTCCAAGACATGGGTCAGACCTATCTACAGCAGCTATCAGAATACTGACACCTCATGGAAAACATTCTATTATACCAGCACAGAAGGGATAAAAGAAAGCAAGTAAGCCCCATTGTCCATCTCTGCAGAGGCTACCCACAACTCCAGTGCAAGAAATGCTTGTAGTTGCATAGCAAGCCAGGACCTTTTGTTGCCAGTTGCCATTTTGAATTTTTCCTCGTCTCCTCAGCGACCACCCTGTGTTGTCACCAGTACCACTGGTCAGAGGGGCCCTGGCACAAAATACAAATACATGACTGGGCTCAAAAGCCAAGAGAAAAAGAGAGACAGACAGACACACCACAACCTAGAGCCTCTGATACCTCCAGCTGACAGACACCACTGCTAGTCAGAAATACAGTGCCAACAATTCTTACTGCCTGCTTGCGGGGGCAGAAGTAGCACCCCCAAAGCACACAGGAAAAACAGCACAGGCAGTAACCAAGAGCCCCACAAGCAAGAGCCAACAAACCAACTGAGTCCAACCATGACTGGGGGTGCGGTCCAACCCCCCCCCCCCCCAAGGAAGAGCCATATTGTAGTTGGGCCACACTGGGTTTGTCTACACTGCAGCTGGGAGAGAGCCTTCCAGCCTGGGTAGATGGACTCAGAGATGATGCGTGGGGGGGGGGGGCGACGTGCCCCCCACAGATTTATGCCAGCATTTGCCAGCCAGGCCTCCTCCTCGGGCAGCAGCTCCTGGAGCTGGCAAGCTACAACCATGGGGAGAGGCACCAGCAAACAGCTGGGGGCTGCAGGGAGGGGGCGTTGCTTTAGCTTCACAGGGAGAAGTAGCAGCAAACACCTGAAAGCTGCAGGGAGGGGCCACTGAGGGAAGAGGGGGACGCATGACTCAAGCTGTTGGAGGGGACCTTTAAATTGTGCCTCCTACCCCTCCACACCCATTAGCAGGTATCAGCCATCTCTGGATGGACTTATGCTAACAGGGCTTGAGCTAGAGCGCAAAAATAGCAGCGAGACGTTGCAGCTCGGGTGCCATAACCGACTCCCTGGATCTGAGCTCATGCAGCTAGCCCAAGTTTCCACCAGAGCCATAGTGTCCACACTGATGCTTTCAATGCACTACTTTGAGCCCTGCCAGCATAAATCTGTCTTCCTGGGTTGGGAGGCTCACTCCCAGCTGCAGTGTAGACAAACCCAATGTGGCCATGTCCTGTGGGGTGCTGTTCCCACTGCTCCTTCTGTACAATGGAAAGACATATGCAAACATCACTGAGCCAAACCCAGAATAGCTGAAAATGGGAGGGGGGGGGGGGAGGGTTGGTCTATTTCGTTTTGCACTCTGTCTCAAAATGGACAAGGCTTGGTTTGTGGGCAGTGTTTGGGAGGATAGCACTCCTTCCTCCCCCCAGTTCAATCCCTAGCCTAGGAACAGTGCAGTTTTATGCAAGGGCTAGCCACAATCCCAATCTTCCAGTTCTCAAACCCCATCTGTTGCTCCTGAGGTTTGATAATGCTCTAAAATGGGAAAAGATGAGGCAAGGGCTGGAGTGATTTAGCTGAAGGCTGGGCCTCTGCAAAGGGCAATGGCTTCTTTCAAAAGGTGTGGCAACAGTGATGCAACTTTTGCTTCCTGAAAGTATCCCTGGTGAACCAGCCAGGATTTCTTCAGTAATTGCTGCTGAGGAGCCCCTCTGAACTGCTCCCATTCTATCCATCATGGTCTGTCCCTTAGCCCAAAATGTACCCCTCCATTTCAGGATGATTCTGCTTATAGTGAATGTTTCCGATGTCTTCCTTTAAAAAAAAGTAAGTATTACTTGGGACAGCTGCATCAAAACAGAAATACTGTGTTGACAATGTCATCTGCTTCTATTGCTTATTCCTCATTGAAGCCTACCTAATTAAGGTGTTCATATAGCCCCAGTCAGTTTCCAGGCATCGTATCCTCTGTTCCTTGAGCAATCAATTAGGACATCACACGTTCAGATTAGTGTTAGGATATAGATATTCAGGCCTGTCTGTAAAGGCCTAGACTCTAAGAATTTAGGTGTATTCTTATCACTTAGCTAGGTATAAAAGAAAGAATCAAAATCACTGTCTGCCAGTGTAAGGTCCTTCTCTTACTGTGACAGTCTGAGGCCCTATTCTTAGGCTAAGGCCTTTGGCTAAGCAGCAGAGGCAGCCATAAACTGGGAAGCGACCGGTCACATCCTCACATTCCAAACTAGTCACATTGAAATAAGGTGCTATTGGGCTGTTAGGAATACAATCCTGTCCTGATAATGCCTATTGCCTCCAGAGAAAGGGAAGTGCCTAGAAGATGTAAAAGGAAACTTAGTTTGATAGGTTTCAGAGTAGCAGCCGTGTTAGTCTGTATTCGCTAAAAGAAAAGGAGTACTTGTGGCACCTTAGAGACTAACAAATTTATTTGAGCATAAGCTTTCGTGAGCTACAGCTCACTTCATCGGATAGCATCCTGTCTGGCAAAAACTCACTTATCAATAGCTGGGATGTGAAATCCTCACTTCTGTATTGTTTTGTCACTATAGTTCCCCACTTTGCTATTGTTTGTCTGTATAATCTCTGTCTGGTTCTATGATTGTTCCTGTCTGCTGTATAATTAATCTTGCTGGGTGTAAACTAATTAAGGTGGTGGGATATGATTGGTTACATAATCATGTTACAATATGTTAGGATTGGTTAGTTAAATTTCAGGAAAATGATTGGTTAAGGTATAGCTAAGCAGATCTCAAGTTTTACTATACAATCTGCAGTCAATCAGGAAGTGAGTGTGTGCATGGGTGGGAAATGGGAACAGGGAATGGGGGAGGGGAAATTGGAATCATGTTTAGCAAAAGGGGGAAATGGGAACAGGGACACAGGTAAGCCTCTGTGGTGTCAGAGCTGGGAAGAGGGACACTAAGGAAGGAAACTGGAATCATGCTCGCTGGAAGTTCACCCCAATAAACATTGAATTGTTTGCACCTTTGGACTTCAGGTATTGTTGCTCTCTGTTCATGAGAGAAGGACCAGGGAAGGAAGTGGGTGAAGGAATAAGCCCCCTAACAATTAGGATTTCAAAGGAGGCACAAGCAGCAGGAACAGACAAAAATCAAAAGCAACAAAGATCTTATTTGTATACAAGTGCTCCAAGTAATCAACCAAATAAACTATTAAAATATGGTATAAGCAGGATTGTTTCCAAATAGAAGTTTTTCCAATGAGGTACCAATGGCAAGCGTCCTGAAGGACTAGTCTGACACGAGACAGAAGGCAGAGTGATTTAAACAATGCAAGCAGCATCCCAATGATCCTTATCACGCACCCAGAGACAGAAAAAAAGAGCATTTTCCCTCTCAAAAGACATTAAATGTCAAAGCAGAGAGATGTGAGCATGTTCCATCTGATGTAAACTTCTGTGCTCTAGATCCTCCACAGTAGCTCCTATGATCCTAGTTCAGAGACTAGGATCAGCTTAGGGCATTTCCTGAGTCTTTCGTTTCACTTGCCATGTGGCTCTTCCATAGCATTAAAACATCATCCAAAATATTTTGGATAAATAAGCTATCAGAGTATGACTTTTGAAGTCATACAAGGCTGGTTATTCTCACCTGTTCACAAGGTATCGATGCCATTATTTGGAGCATGCTCTTTTGGAAAGGAGAGTTGAGTCTGAACACACACATTCTAAAACTAGGACAATCCAAGCCACTGCTAAAAATGTTTCTTACCCATTAAAGATTCTCTCTCCACTGTGGATACAGGAGTACAGCCAGCAATTTGAAGTTTGCAAAAACCTAACCAACTTTATCCCTCCACCCACCTGACTGAAGCAGATTGATTACATCCTTAGTACTGCAGGCCTACCATTGCACAAATAAGGGTACAGAGAAATCTCAATGCTCACTGATTTCACTGAGTCCAGAGCACTCAGTATCCTGCGGGACAGAACTTCTATAGCAGGTGAAGTTAGATATAGACACCCTGCTAGGAACTCAGTAAGAAGCAGGATGAACAATGAGAAATTGCTAGTTCATTTCAAGAAACAGTGCTCTAAGGAAATTAAAATTGCACTCAGTATCTTTATCTGTAATAGAGATGGGAGCAACATGGTTAGATGTGGGTAAATATGAACCAGGAGCGTATGCAGTTAATTTAGTCTGTGAACTTTGGAATAAAAAAAATTTAAAAGAAGAAAACCATGTGCCAGGGGTGTGATTCTATGCTGCCCAAGAAGAGACGGGGTCAGGGCTCAGATGGCTAAAAGCCTAAGTTATGGCAACCTCCAGGGGCTGTGCTCTGGGTCAGTGTTGCAACCACCACTCAGTGGAAGTCACCATCTGGACCTTGAAAAGTCTCCAGATGGAGCAAAAAACTCTCTAAACTCCCAAGAGCCTGTATTTTATCGGACTGTGGCTATCCGGGTGATCGTTTTCTATTGGCTGCTGTCATCACATGGTACAAAGAAGCCCCACCTCCACACTACTTTCTGGATTTGATGCCTGACTCCACTGCTAGTGAGGTCATGGACTTCAGCGAGGGTGGCCCCTCCATCTTTTCCTAAACAGGAGAAGTCTTGTAACCAACATTAGCCTCTCACAGTTTGTATGGCAACTTCCAACTTATCTGTATGTATATATATATATCTTCTTACTCTATGTTCCATTCTATGCATCCAATGAAGTGAGCTGTAGCCCACGAAACCTTATGCTCTAATAAATTTGTTAGTCTCTAAGGTGCCACAAGTACTCCTGTTCTTTTTGCAGATACAGATTAACACGGCTGCTACTTTGAAACATGACTGAAATGTCTTGCTACTTGGTAAAGCTTTATAGATTTGTTTGCAGGGACACATTTTAATGAAATATTTCCTCTCTCCTTGTTTCTTTTTGTAATTTTTGGAAAAAGGTGATCAACATATGAATTACATCAGTGTGCCCCTGAACGATTCAGTATGGGTTTTATTCAACTTGTGGCGGAGTCAGTTGTAAATGTCACACTTTTGAATGCTACTGTAGCATGCAATTTGAAATAAAAATCCACAAGTATAAAAGCTAAAAAGAAAAAGGCTGCTTCTCTGATAGATGTGGTAAACATTAGGACAGCTACAGATGCATTCATTGGAGTTTTAAAATAATTAAAACTGAATTTTAAATAAAGTGAATACAGGCATCAAGACTACCAATTGCCTTTCTTCCACATGGCTGCAGAGATAGAACTGTCCTTTTCAACAAAAGGACCCGACTGTTCTCCTGCAAAGGTTTCCCCTTTCAGATATATTGTAACAAGATGTAAGTGTTCTGGGTGAAGTGCCGGAGGGTGGGCAGAGCTCTGGGGAAGCATATGGGTAGCACAAGGCCGACAGACTGACAAGAGATTCTGTGTAGGAGATGGTAAGGCCGCTAAACAGGTGGTGCTTCTTCTTCTTCAATACTTAGCCGAACAATCTGCCGTACCACTCGTTCACCATTTGGTCCATTCCTGTGTGGCCGCAAGGGCTTAACCAACTGAAAGTTCAATGTTGGAACAGACTTGATGCACCCATGTAATAGGGGGGGGTCTGTCTCTGGGTCGCATCCACCCCTCAGTTAGTGGAATTATATCCCGGATGTTATGAGCCACCCAGAAAATGGAGTTTGCTGGAATGCCTTGTGGCATTCTGGCGATATGTCTGAAAAGCGTAAAATGCCGGTTATGGACAATGGCCCCAGTAGTCTATAGACTGGAGCAACTGTAAACATCTGCATTACAAAGAAAGTCATTCCACTTTATGCCCAATATATGATGTTGGCATTTTGTGTGGAAAGCCTCCAGCTTTGTCCAGTCTGAGCAACATAATGTCCATGTTTCGCAGCTGCACAGCAGAGGATTCAGGATCTATTCGAGTTGTATTTGGTTGTTGTGTTGAGATGATGTTGATTCCACATTCATCGTAAATGACCCTTTGTAAAGGGCTGTGGGTGATCAACGTCTGAGGGGGAATTGATGTGTGCTGGGTGTCTGGGGGATGCCAGGGGCTGGTGGGTGCTGCGTGTCTAGAGGAATGCAAGGTGCTTCATAGTAAGTGCCTGCAAGAGGTGGGGGAGGCAGGTAGCTCAGTGCTGAGAGTCTCTTCCCTGCTGAGCCCAGTGGGACCATTTGCAGCCAGAGGCTCCTTCCTCCACACAGCTGGGTCCTGAGTGACAACAGGTCAGACTGCAGCAGCTGCTTGCCGCTGCCTACAGGTATGCAAGGAGCAACTGGTGTCACTGCATTTCCCCTCGCTCCCCTCCTGCCAAATTCTGACACCGCTGAAGTGCGCATGGACAGGTGCTTCCAACTCCAAGCAAGGCCTGACCGGAACTGAAGCTCACTCCCTGAGCATGGGCAAAAGCAAGTGTCACCAGAGTATCCACAAATTTATTTATAAAAGTCACTGTTCAGAGACTTGGTGCAGGAAAGCCTGAAAAAAATCTTTTGAAGACCTAAAAAGATGCTAGATTAGCAACAAATTTGCTAAATTGGCAACACTGCCCAAAACTGTCTGCTTGCTGCAACACACCCTGTCACCCCTGCCCCCAATGCCAGGGCTTGTGAAGGCTAACTCTCAAGGACTCCTTATGGCTGTCTCCAAAATACCTGCCCCAGACCTGTCCCTTCCTGATCTGGGGCTTTTAGAGCCTCTTACACCATTTCAGCCTTTTTACCCTGAACAAAGGAGCTGGAATGGAGGGGGCAGGGGGAAGGATCCCACCCCTTGTTTTTAAAGAGATGCTAAGGACCCACAGCTCCAGTTCAAGTCACTGGAAGCTATGGGTGTTCAGCACATCTGAAATAAGTCCCTCAATGAAATGGGCATTCATTAATCCTGTTGCATTACTTGCCTTGTTCTAATCAGCAACTACTCAAGCGCCAAAAGAAAATCCAATACCAATTTCAAAAAAACATAAGGTTCTCTCCAGGGGTCAGACCATATACTTCTCTTTCAAACCAAAAATTCATTAACAGAAGCACCACCCTTCACCTCCTCCAACACTGGCAATGCTTGGATTCAGATTCCAATTTAGCAGGTCAGGCCCATCTTTAATTTTCTGGGACTCGGAACCCTTAGCCAAAGAAGGACTTTGACAAACAAGAACAAGATTTCAGTCTGTTATCCAGCCCCTTCACCTCTGCGAATGGATGGATTGTGGATGGATTGCAGCTAATGGAGTCTTTGTTACAGAAGCTTTCACTTCTTCTAAGGGAAGCACAATAACAATCTGAGACACTGAAACGACACTACTGAAACACGTATGGGCTTGGAAGCATTCCTGCAGAATTTGTAGATCTCTCCCCCACCCACCTCTTCAAGAAAACATTGTGCATGTGAATTTAGTGCTTAGAACAGGAGCTGTCTTGACAGCCCTGGAGACTGAAGTCCCAACGTGAGACAGAAAACAGGCAATGCAAGGAAAGCAGCCAGACAAGCTTTCCCCATGGGCTGCAACCCAGATCAAAGAGACCAACTCTAGGAGTTGGAGAGGAGCCTGCTCTCAGTGGCCCTTCTGCTGAGACTGCCAACAACAGCGCTATGGGCACAAGCAATATTTATGATTTAGACTGTGAGACTGGAATGAGCCAACAAACGTATTTCACACAGGCCACCCAGCAGCCATCAGATGGTAGAAACTCTCAGCTAATCAACAGCAGCAACTAATGAGTTGGATACAACTCAGAGGCTTTTAATATCTTACTACCAATTCCCCTGAATCATCCAGTCCATGCTTTATGGAACTATGGGAGAAGGCTTCAGAAACGTGCAGCTGAAAGGCAACAGCAGGGTAGGCCGAAGGTATGTCTACACTGCAGCAGGGAGCAAGCCTCTCAGCCTGGGTAGATGGATTTGAGCTAGCAGAGCTTGTGTTAGCACACTTAAAATAGCAGCGTGGGCTGGAGCTCGGGATCTCCAGCCCACTCGACCCTCTAAGCTCCTAGCTGTAGTGTAGATGTACCCAGAGGAGCTATCAGTCCTTTAGCTAGTCATTTTGCCTGTTAATGGAGCAAATAAATCTGCAGTGAACAAAGGAAGCAGCACGTCTGTGTATTTTCCCTCCTTTCTATTTTGATACTTAGAAAATTAACACCATGTCTTTAAAAACTCCCACACTTCCTAAGAGACGGAGCAGCACTTTTCAGGGGATTGCAGAAAAACAATCACGAAGGCTGGAAGGGAGGCCTAAAATTAAACTACCAGCTGTGTCTTGATTTGCCAGGGCACACTGCAACAGCAGGCCACTGAAATATGCAAGAATTTCCCACTTCAGAGAATAAGAGGCTTATACATGTCAATAGCCTCCCTAAACATCAGACTGGAGCAGACAGATAGAATACAGGAGGGGAGGACAAACAGTTGTCCCAAGGAAACCCAGCAATATTACATTTACTGAGAGCTGCTTGCCTATGGATTTTATTGCATAGTTCCTATGTTTTGTCCCACCATTGGAGATGCTCTTTACAACTGATAGAGAAAGGTAACCAACCACCAATGTCCTCACATGCCAATGCCCCAGCACTGTTGCTGCCATCTCACCAGGTCTCTTTCCCTACTCTCTAGGCCATGTATGTTTTCTTCCCCCTCCCTTCTTTCTTGATTCTTGTCTCATGTGTCCTCTCCCCTTATGACTGCCCATCATACTCACCCATAAACAGAAGGGTGGGAAGAGATGGAGAAAGAAGCAGTCTATTGATAACTCCCTGGGGCCAACTCACACATGACCCTGTAGCTACCCCAAATAACACAGAAGCAGAAAAAAGAACCTTGGTCTGGCTGGTTGCTTTTTGAGTCTGCAGTGACAGACCCTGGGATTTCTTTTCTAACTCACTTCATTTCAGTATAGAAAATGCCCTCATCAGAGGAAGGGCAGGTCAGATGTGATGCCAGTATGTGGAAAAACATCCCAGAAATTATTGCTTTGCCAAGGATATTAAAGACACCACAAACCATCCCTTTGGGGCAGGCATGGACATGCTGAAAGACAAAACCTCCCTAGGATCTCTAAGAAGGACCACACTGCATACAGCCTGTGTGCCAACAGAAGGCAAGTTTTACTGATAAAACTTTGCAGCATGGATCAGGCCTTAGAGTGCATTAACAACCATGCTTCCAATATGCAGCCTACTGATGGGTCCAAATGAAAGCTTCACAACTCGACACTGCAAAAGTTGGCTGTGACTTATATTTGGATTGTAAGCAGCAATACGCAATAGAGAATTTGGTTATGTCTGTTTCCTGGGTGCACTGTAAAGACAAAAAGATAGAGGCCTTACTCTCTTGAGGTTCTGATGGGATTGAAAAGCAACTTCACTGGCATCAGTGGCATTACTCCAGTGTCAACTTGTGCAAGAGGAAAATCAAGCCCATGATGGCCTATGAACTCCTGGGTATCATCAGGGGAATTAACCTCTATACTGACACAAAGGTGAAGGGGAGGTTGCTTGTGCCTCCCTTGTTCAGGAGTACCAGGGGCCAGTTCAGCTTCCGATGCAGAATACTGCAGTCCTGAGCATTAACCTATTTTACATCCCCTAATGCCATAGTCCCAAAGGAGCTTGTGGCAATGGGGAACTGCTGGAGTGCAGGACCGTCTCAGGCAACCAACACCCAATCTATGAGCGTGGACTGTCTCTTGCACTGGTATGGGGCAGACATGAGATTACACCATCCTAAAGAAGTACCTTGGGCCTGCTCTAAAGCCCCTTCTTTCGCCATCTCTTTCCAGCCTTCTGTTTATGGGTGAGTGTGATGGGGAGCCATAAGGGGTGAGGACACATGGGGTAACAGTGAGTCTGGCCTAACACCACCACTCACATTCTGGCAGGCTATACTGGATCCTGAAACTGACACACTGCATAACAGCCCTGCAAAGAGAGCGACTGCCCCTCTTCGCGCCTCAGTTTCCCCAGGATGTGCAATGGGGCTCCACTCACAACATTGGTGCAATGCTGCCACTTCAGTGGAGCTCCTCCTCCGACACCCTCAGAGCAGAGGAGAAGGTCCCAGGGCGGTGAGAAACCGGGGGAAGGCAGGAGGAGCCCTGCCCCTGTTGGAGAGGCTCGAGGCAGGGACGGAGGGGAGGGGGGGCGCTTACCCTCATGGCCTGGTAGGCTTCATCAAGGGTGATAAGCTGGTGCTGCCGGTGGGTGCCGGTGACGGCGCACAGCACGCAGATGATCTTCTCGTGCTCCTTGCAGTACAGGCTCAGCTCCTGCCCGTGCTCCTCGCACTTCTTCCGCTCCAGCTTGGGCGCCTCTTCCCCCAGCTCCTCGCCGCCCAAGGCGGGGCCCCGCAGGCGGTGGGCCGCGAACTTGTGGCCGTGCTCCTCGGCGTGGGGCTGGCAGAAGGAGAAGCCGCACTCCTCGCACACCCCCACCGCGCTCTTGGCTTCATCGGGCTCGCAGACATCGCACGTGCCGTCGGGGGGAAGCTCCTCGGCGCGCTCCCCCGCCTCAGAGGCCATGGCGAGCCTCTCCCGGGGTGGCCTGGCTGGGGCTGCAGCCCCCTGCCCGGCCTGGTCGCTTCCCTGCCGCAGCTCTCAGCTCGGGGGGATAACTGCTGCCTCTCTGCTGGGAAGCGGCTTCCCCGCTTCCAGCACAAGCCTCCCGCTGCTCTCTGCCCTGCGACACTTGAACAGCCCAGTTGCTCTGCTTCCTCTTCTCCAGCCACAATCCCTCTCCTGTTTCTGGCTGAGCTCCCGGCCTGATCCCCCTCCGTCTCCCACCTTCTGAGCAACTGGGATTTAACACGCCAAAATAACCTCACTCCCCTTAGTTTTCATGAGCAGGGTGCTGGGATCTCAGTTGCTCCCTTAAACCAAGCAGCAGGGCCCAATGCACATTAGTAGCTACTTTCACTTTTAAAGTTCAGGCCATCCTGGTTTTTACTTCCTGAGTCATTTAAAGTGGCAGTGGCCTTTTTTCTTCTTCTTCTTCTTTCCCCTCTCCTCCCTTTAAGACCGCAGGAAGCATCAGCTCAGTCAGAACATGCTTTTTTAATTTGAAGGGGAAATCTCTCACCTGCTGGGATTAACTTTTAAGGTAGTTTTTTTTTAAGTATCTCCCTCTTGGTATGATGAAAAATGTGTGTGTGTCAGTGAGACAAGGTGGGTGAGGTAATATCTTTTATTGGACTGGCTTCTGTTGGTGAGAGAGAGAGACAAAGCTTTCAGGCTTACACAGAGCTCTGCTTCAGGTGTGGGACCAACACGGTGGCAACAACACTCCGTTTCAGTGACTCATTTAAAAATCTCACTCTGTTGTATGTTTCCCAGGGCAAGGTGCTTGGAGGCTAAGTTCAGCATCAGTTAGGGTTGCCATCTTTCTAATTACACAAAACCAAACACCCTAGCCCCGCCCCTTCCCTGAGGCCCTGCCCCCCCCACTACATTCCCCCTCCCTCCGTCGCTTTCACTAGGAGGGGGGTGCAGACTCTGGGGTGGGGCTGAGGACGCAGGGTTCAGGGTGTGGGAGGGGGCTCTGGGTTGGGGTGCAGGAGGGGTAAGGGCTCCATCTGGGGATGTGGGCTCTGGGGTGGGGCCAGGGATGAGGGGTTTGGGGTGCAGAAGGGGGCTCTGCGTTTGGGGGGGGCTCAGGGCAGGGGTTGGGGCATGGGCTTATCTCTGGCGGCTCCCAATCAGTGATGCAGTGCGGGGGCTAAGGTAGGCTTCCTGCCTGTGCTAACTCTGCGCTGTGCCACGGTTCCCGGCCAATGGGAGTGCAAAGACAGTGGTCAGGGCGGGGGTAACGTACGGAGCCCAGTGGGTCCCCCTTGTCTAGGAGCCAGAGTTGCTGCCCGCTTCTGGGGCGCAGTGCAGAGCCAGGACGGATAGGGACTAGCCTGCCTTAGACCCACAGCACTGCTGACTGGACATTTAACGGCCTGGTCATCGGTGCTGGCTAGAGCCGCCAGGCTCCCTTTTCGACTGGGTGTTCTGGTCAAAAACCAGACACCTAGTCACCCTAGCATCAGTGGGGAATAACTGCTGTGAAGCCAGTGGAGTTTTGCTTGCTTAAGCAAGAAAAGAATCAGGCCCCTTGTCTGTAGTGGCTACAAGAGGATTAGAAACCTAATAGCAATGCCAATAGGAACGTATGATTTACACCATTTTAGGAAGCCACTATTCTCACAGCAGGCCTGAGACCTTCCAACTCCCTTCTAGCTACATGATGCTACTAAACATTCTGCTTTGCTGCCAGCATTGAGATCTGGTAACAGAATCTGGAGCAGGACCTCCATCTAGGCAGGCCATTCATCTGACTTTAAGCCAGAAACCCCTCTTTTTCCATGGTTGCATCCCCTTTCCAGTATGGAGACAAAACTGGACGCAGTTTTGTCTGGTATCATGGATGGGGGATGCCATTTTGAAGAACTTGATGCTTCGCCTCTGCTGGTGTGACCTCACACACACCCTGCATGCGAGGTCACTCCAGTGAGAGCAGGGCAGTGCACTCTTCAAAATAATGACTTCTGTGCGGTGTGGCCTTGTACAGCTCCTCTCCTCCCCCAAATCCTGAGTTTGGCTTAAAAAAAAATCACAATTTTTTAAAAAGGTTATTTTTATTTTCCTTTGGTTTCTGAGCCTGCAGGTTGCACTGGGGTTCACATTTTCAAGTGTTTCTCGGCAACCCTGAGGGCTTAAAAAACGCTACTTCTTTTTGTCTAATCACATGGATCTAGAAGCTAGGCTTTAAGAAAAGCTCCAGATATTGTGAGACTTGCAATAAGATTGTGAAGATTGGTCACTTGCAATAAAATTGTGAGGGATGGCAACACTAAGATTGTCCCAGTGTCTTCAAATCCAGTTTTTTTTCTGCTTCAAATGATTGGAATACGTAGCTGAACTTTGCAGCCAGTGCACCTTGGGCTAGATTCTGATCTCAGTTACACTGGAGGAAAATACACTGAGCTACCTCCAATTTACCCTGGTATTACTGAGATCAGAATACAGCCTCATATGTTCAGCACACAGTGAACTAAGGTATTAATCAGAATCCATTAACACCTATCTGGGGCTGTCACAAGGGGAAGTGTTTTCTATTAAGTGCAAACTGGGACCCCTTACTCTGTATCTGCACCTTCCCTTGGAACAATATTTTCGCAAACATTACAGAAGCTGTGTCAGCCCATGTGGCAGTTACTTTCCTTTGCTAAGTGGATGCTGGTTTTCCCCCCCATGCATGGAACCTTTTCATGTGATCAGTGAGCTATTTCTTTATTTCCATATCACTCCGACTTTGGGTATGCTGATTAGTAATGAAAACCTTTGCTTTTCCTGGAGAAGTAATGAAAGGAGTAAATTCAAGAAGGGGCAGGGGAGCTTTTAGCTAGTTAGCGTTATACACAGTCTAATGCAGATAATCCTGCACACAATATATACAATATTCATATGCAGCTAGACTTTATGACTGATTTCATTTTACCAGGTGTGCCCACAAGATCACCTAATCTGATCTCCTGCTGTTGCTATATTAGCCAATATCTTATCTTATTAGAGCTCACTGCAGCGAAATGTGATGTCCCCTTGCAGAATAAATCCATTTCAGAATATTGTAAATGAAAGAATCCCAGCTGTTGCTAATATTCCATGCTCATGAAAGAATGTAAACTGCTAGTCTCATTAGAAAAACTGTGATTTAACCTCTACACTGCCTATATTGCCTGACCATAATCCACAAATGCTGTTTGATGAATTGTGTTAATTGTATTCACTTACCCTTATTGCATGTGCACATGTACACACAAAATTAATATGACAAGAGCAAAACCACTTTGAACCACAGAGACTTATTATTATGGATCAAACTATTTCTTAATAGTCCTTTTTGTAAAGTATTGCTGCATTTTGCCTTGTAAATAGAACTTCTAACATGAAATATAATCATACATATTTATAAGCCTTTTATTATTTATCCAGGATGATTTGCTACTCAAAAACGATCATCCATTTATCTTTAATCATGTAGCCATGTTAGTCATGTCCTCTAATTTTTGTCCCTTTTAGTAGGTTTTTTGGAGAGTGAAGGTGATGTATTTTATGGTGGCATAATTGACCAAGAAGCGCTCTAAAGAGAAGCCCGGATAAAGTGTTTACTAGCAGTTTCCTATAGTGCTCTTTTTCATTACATTGAAATAAAGCTAATGTAACATCGTTAGTTGTATCAAATTTTTCCTTGAAGACATTTGGTTTTATTAATGCTGTACTGAAACATTGTACTCAATAAGATCCAGTGTGCCCTTTGTGCTCAATAAGATCCAGTGTGCCCATTGTACTCAATAAGATCCAGTGTGCCCTTTTTTAGGGCTAAAGGAAAGAAGATACTTTCAAATCTGGGGGGAAGGCTTTGTTTGTGGTCTTTGTTTGTGTGTTCTCTGGGGAAGTAGAGAAGCATCAGGTCAGAAAACTCCTTCTCCTAAAATGAGTCTCAATATTGCAAAAAGAGTAAGTAAATAAGGCAAGGTGCATTAGATTATCTTTTGTTTTTAGCTTGTGAATTTTCCCTGTAGTAAGAGAGAGGTTTATCCCTGTTTGTTTGGTTTTGGGTTTTTTTTGTAACTTTAAAGTTTTGCCCAGAGGGGAATCCTCTGTGTTTTGAATTTGATTACCCTGTAAAGTTACCTTCCATCCTGATTTTACAGAGGTGCTTCTTTTACTTTTTTTTCTTTATAATAAAGTTCTGTTTTTTAAGAATCTGGTTTACCTATTTGGTTGGTAGATTATTCTCAAGCCTCCCCATCAGGGCTGGCTCTAGGCACCAGCAAAACAAGCAGGTGCTTGGGGCGGCACATTTCTCAGGGCGGTATAATGGCGCCGGCCATGCTGCCCCTAGAAACCTGCTCCCCTGAGCGTGCCGCTGCCGCTTCGCTTCTCCCCCCTCCCTCCCAGGCTTGCCGTGCTCGGAACAGCTGTTTGGCACGGCAAGCCTGGGAGGGAGGGAGAAGAAGCCGAGTGGCAGCGCACTCGGCGGAGGCACTGGTGGTGGAGCGGAGGCGAGCTGGGGCAGGGAGAGGTTCCTCTACCTCCAGTTACTTCCTGCGCTCCCCCCCACCCTTGCTCACCTCCTCTCCGCCTGCTCCCCTGGATGCACTGCATCTCCCTTGCCTGAGAGGGAGGGGGGAAAAGCGGAGCAGCGGCGTGTTCAGGGGAGCAGGCTGGTGAGCTAAGGTGGGGGTTGGGGGGGGGCGGGAGCCGCAGGAAGCAATGGGGGGAGCAGGCAGGGCTGGGAATTTGGGGAAGGGGTGGAGTTGGGGCGGAGCCAGGGGCGAAGGGGCACAAAAAAAGCCAGGGGTGGCCAAAATTTTTTTGCTTGGGGCGGCAAAAATCCTAGAGCTGGCCCTGCTCTCCAGGAAAGGGGGTGAAGGTGCTTGGGGGGATATTTCAGGGAAACAGGAACACCGAGTGGTCCTTTTCCTGAATCTTTGTCTAACTCACTTTGTGGTGGTGGCAGTACCCATCCAACGACAAGGAAGGATTTGTGCTTTGGGGAAGTTTTTAACCTAAGCTGGTAGAAATAAGATTAGGGGGTCTTTCATGCTGGTCCCCACATCTGTACCCTAGAGTTCAGAGTGGGGAGGGAACCTTGACAGCTGTGAATCCCAAGTACAGAGAAGTGCCTCCTTCTGGCCCAGAGTTAGGTATCTACATGCCTTTCTGGGGGGAAGAGAGGCTTAGGCCACACCTTTCTCCTCATCATTTCCTATCATGTAACTTAGGTGGCTCCCTGCTCAGCATGCTGGCTTTTATGGATCCCATTCTCAGGCACCTAACTCTCTCCATGCATTGTGTAGGGAGCCTGACCACCTAACTGGGAGCTGTTTTTTCCATTAGGCAGTAGGGCACCTAAGGTCAGGCATTGCAATGCTGAGCTTAAGTCTTCTATGTGATCTTAGCAAAAGTGGTTCAACTTTTGCTTGCCGGCAGGAGAGCAAGCTGTTTCTTGAACTTGATGGGGATTTGAAGTGGGCTTCCACAGGACTCACAAGTTTGCCTCAGTTTCTACAAGGGTGAATTTGGCCAGGATTTATTCTCAGTTGTAGCTAGAGACAATCTCAAACCACAACCATCTGGATCCAGAAGCAGATTTTGAACACCCCAATCTTTGAGGTGTTTGGAAATGGGGGTTCTGTACAGCCCATTATAAAGATTAGACTAGCTATAAAATTTGGATCCAGATCTAGGTTTCAAGAAAGGGACAGTACACAACAATTTCCATGGCTTTGGGCATTTCCTGGCCTATTTACTTCCCTAGAAAAGTAAGGCGTTAGTCCAAAGAACTTTAAAGCACCTCATTCCTCCTGCTTAACGCCACAGGAGGAAAGCCAGCTTAACTCTCGATCCAAGAATTCTTGCTGCATAGTCCCTGGATAGGGAAGAATATCTTACAGTCCCTGTAGTAGGTGACATATTGGGGGCATGGCTAGGGAAAGTGTGTGTTGCCACAGTGCCTCTGCTCTTCAGCAATTTTAGAATAAAATGTAATGATATTTCTATCTACAAGGTCCACTTTAGACCATTGTGGGCATGGGAAGTATTTGGGAGGTGACCCAGGTCCAATAGAGCCATCTGAGTGAGAGGAAGCAAATTTTTATTTTCAAGGAACCCAGATAATTATTTTCCTGCTGACAGGCAGGACAGCCCCTTTAAGTGTGCATTACCTTGGGTTTTAAGAGGAAATTAGCAAACATCACACAGTTTACTGGAAAAAGTGCTGGAGGTGAAAATTAAATATACAATTATGTAGACTTCAATTACAGAAAGAGAATTTTCCTCTTCTGTCTAGGGTGGCAGAAGCTAGAGATGAGTGCTGTGTTCAATGAACATTAGTGATTTTTTTCTTATTGTGTGACATTACGGTTTCCTAAGCTGGTGGTCAAATACAATAGCTTTATTAAAGCTCCAATTCAGTTAGAAAGAAGAATGCAGTTTTCTGCTACTGTAGCCCTCATGAGTAATCAGGGTCTGACAGCCCTATTGGAAAATAATGTTCTGAAGTGTGAAACAAAGAAATCAATGGCTAACATCCATTCTGCATATATCCTAATGTCTCCTTCATCCCAAAAGTAGAGGGATCACTCTTCTTGAATAAAAGAAAAGGAGTACTTGTGGCATCTTAGAGACTAACAAATTTATTTGAGCATAAGCTTTCGTGAGCTACAGCTGCATCTGATGAAGTGAGCTGTAGCTCACGAAAGCTTATGCTCAAATAAATTTGTTAGTCTCTAAGGTGCCACAAGTACTCCTTTTCTTTTTGCGAATACAGACTAACACGGCTGCTACTCTGAAACCTGTCTTCTTGAATAAGTATCTCATTCAGGCACCATGCTTATTTAGTTCCAGGTTCCTTTGGAGCAGGTACAACAGTTCCACATGCTTAACCATGCAAATTGTTGATCAGGTTCCTCTGATGTGCCCTACTTTTTTTTATATAGCGGGTGTGACATTCTGTTCCGTGGGGGAGCAGCCTGTAACCCCCCTGTATTCCTTATTTTTATATAATCGTGATCTTACATATAAAGCATGCCTTGTAAGGTATCAGGGGAAAGCTTATGATCTGCTGAAAGTCATTTCTCTATCCATATATGTATATCATTATGCACATGAAGTTATGAGAATTGTGTTGTATGGTTGTCACTAAAACGTGCTGTAAGTTGGGAAATCAGCCAGATACTAGCTCCCCAGAGGCAACAGCAAGGAAAGTAACCAACACCCACGCGGGGTGTCAGACAACCCATCAACAACCATTGTCAAGCAAGGGAGCTACAATTCAATGACTCATCAGCATAAGGCCACACCAGGGGAATTGCTCAACCTTGCCTGGAGAGTCAGCAGTGCCCCCCAGACATGCCTGGACTTGTGTGTTCCCGAAGCACATGGGACTGAAGGTATAAATCAGAACACAGCAGACCCATGCTTCGCCTTTCTCCTGCCCCCACCTATGCTGCAAGCAACAAAGACACTGAGAAGAAGACTGAAGACTCCAACAGAGAAGACTGCAATATCCAGTGGGGTGAGAAAAACTGCTTAGTCTATTTGTTGCCCAGTCTAATAGGGTTGAGAGTTTAGACTGTGTGCTTATATTTTATTTGTTTTGGTAATTAACTGACTTTTTGCCTGTCACTTAATATCACTTAAAAACTATCTTTTGTAGTCAATACATTTCCTTTAATGTGTGGCAAATGTGCTCAGGTTTGCAAAGGCTGGTGTATATCCACTTTACATTGATGAAGTGGTGAACCAATTATTAATAAATTTGCACAGCTCATCTTCTAATATAGCTGAGTGTGGGGCTCAACATGTGGTTGTGTTGAGTGATCACAGCGCCTGGAGGGGCTTTCTGCTTGTCATTAGCAATGCATTGTGAGAGAGAGCCCAGGGTGGAGAGAGTTTAGAGGGTACAGTCCCAGGTTGCAACCTGGGGATCCTGTCACAGAGGGTACTGAACTGAGAACTTGCCTTCTGAGCTGGATTGAAGCTTATGTATCTAGCAGTAAGGAATGAGTGCAAGAAATTATAATTCAACCTACTGGGAAGAGATGATTTGGAAAGAAATGAACCAATTATGGTCCAAGTCTATGGCGGCAATGTTACACTCTTTAGACAAAATGAAAAGAAACAACTTTAGTGCAGCTCTATGGAGGCCACAGTCCAATGTAATTATGATGGGCAAATTGATGTTCTAATGCAAGTTCGCTACTTCTGAAATGAAAGGAGATGAAGCCACAAAAATACAAAGGATATTACAAAATAAGGTTTAAATTAACTTAGAGGGATTTTGTAAAGTACTTTTTAAAGTATATATGAACCAGAGATTTCCTGCCTGTTTCTCTCTAGAATTGAAAAGTGTTCTTATGAGCTGTTTGGGTTATACCAAGTGCCACAAGCCACAACTGCCAGGTAATGTGGGCATGCCAGACTTGTGGCCATAAAAACATAGAATGTACACAGTGTCATGTAATGCTAATATTTAGTTCTCCTACAGAACTGTACAGACTTTAGTTACTCCTCACAACTGTCATGTGCAGTACTTAAATAGAATTAGTCCCACTTACCGACGGAAAACCTGTGGCAGACATGCTAAATGACTTGTCCAAGGCCACCGATCAAACTGGTGAGCACACTTGGATTAGAATTCAGGAAGATCCTAGATCTCAGTCTGAGAGAGAGAGGGAGGCTTCCAAAGGAGCAGAATTGTGCCCCTAAAGAATGCCCTCAGTTGGGAGTAACTGTATCTCTCTGTTACCCCTTTCAGACACCCAAGCCCTGATTCTACAGTATAGAGTCAATGCTCTTGAACTTGTTGGGGGCAGAACTGGCACACGTTATTGTGATTCAAGAACCCCTTAATGCCAACTGGCAAAGGGGTTACAAGAATATCCTGATTCTGGTATGTACAGTCTAGTCCACCAAAGAATGTCACAAGAGGTCTTAAATGAAAGCCAGGGTCCCATGGGTCATTAATATCATTGTGAAATGTACATACAGACAGTATGTAAGGAGTTATGTATATATTGCAAATATAGTTTTAAAGTCTGTATCAAGGCTGAGGTGAAAAACTAGTCCTCCAGACAGGAGGTAAAAAATGTTTCTTTCTCTGTCAGGATGTAAATTAAGCATTATAAGCTAACACAATGGATGCCCATTTACATACAAAGTCAAATGTTAACAATGACATGTTAAATCAATAGAGATGCCGCACATAGGAAAAACAGCACACAGGAAAAACAAGGACAGACAATGAACTTTGGGGATAGGCGGCAAAGAAGACATCCCCTCTTCCTGCACCTAGGAAATAAATGGACAGCACATTTACATTCATGAAAATCTCAGCCAATCTTGATTGGAAATGCTGCAAAAGACTTTAATTGAGAGAAACTTTTCTAGACAGCTTTATCTGATAGTTAAGTTTAGTCTCTAGCAAGTGTGTTATGATTTTGTTTTATATGTAACCATTTGTTTCCAATATTCTTACTCACAATCACTTGAATTATGAATCTTTGATTATGAATGTATTCTTATTTTTATTATAAATATATCTCAGTGCTATGGTGTTAAGCGAAGTGCTGGTCTTGAGCTGAATCTTACAATCTGGTGCATACACTGTTTCTTTGTGGACAGCAGACCTAGTATTTCTGTGAGTAGCCAGTGACGGGCTGGATATAGAATGGCCATACTGGGTCAGACCAAAGGTCCATCCAGCCCAGTATCCTGTCTACCGACAGTGACCAATGCCAGGTGCCCCAGAGGGAGTGAACCTAACAGGTAATGATCAAGTGATCTCTCTCCTGCCATCCATCTCCACCCTCTGACAAACAGAGGCTAGGGACACCATTCCTTGCCCATTCTGGCTAATAATCATTAATGGACTTAACCTCCATGAATGTATCCAGTTCTCTTTTAAACCCTGTTATAGTCCTAGCCTTCACAACCTCCTCAGGCAAGGAATTTCACAGGTTGACTGTGTGCTGAGTGAAGAAGAACTTCCTTGTATTTGTTTTAAACCTGCTACCCATTAATTTCACTTGGTGGCTCCTAGTTCTTATATTATGGGAACAAGTAAATAACTTTTCCTCATTCACTTTCTCCACACCACTCATGACTTTATATACCTCTATCATATCCCCCCTTAGTCTCCTCTTTTCCACACAGGGGAATGCTTCAAAAAGACTCAAGTTCTGGAGTGCACCTATTATTAATCTGCAATGCAAAGTAAGAGCTGGCATAGCCCAGAGGAGAGTGCTTGAGTGGCTAGGTTAGGAAGCTGACAGCCAACTAAGCACAAGCAGAACTCCCTCATGCTATAAGCAGGAGGTAACAAAGTGTCTCACAGTCCTGGATACCCTGAGAACTATTAGAGATACTCGACACCACCTTTGTGTTACCCTAATCTTGTGACTGGCAGGGGGCGGGGCTTGCCCTGGGGGCTGCTCTTATGCCCAATTAGCAACAGCCCCAATGGGCTGTTTTGACAGCCAGGTATTGTGGGGTGTGAGGATGCCATTGCTACACACTCTTTACCTAACAGACAGCACCCTCTACACTAGGGTCAAGAGGAGAGATGGCAGAGCTACTTTGATGGCTCTGCATCAACCAGTTTCCCCCTACACAAAAGGAATCCCGATGGGGCTGTGTGCACTCAGTCAGCGGCTGCTGGAGCAAAGCAAATCAGGCAGAGCAGACCCCAGAATCAAACTTCAGGCTATTCATATCCCTGCTGAATACCCTACTACTGTAGACCCACTACTAGGGATCTATTAAGAATGCAGCGGGCAAATGCCATAATGATAAGAGTTAGGGATATGCAATTAGTGAGCCCTACTACTCAAAGGGTGAAACCAAATATAGGTGCTGATTAAAAGATCAGACTGAAAAACAAACAAAACCTGGGGCCCTGTGAGGAAATGCAGGACAGAACTTTTCCCCTCCTATTCAGCTACCTATGTGAAACTTACAAAGAAGCCATTTCACAGGCCCTCTTAATCAGGAGTCACAAAAGGACATTCTGGAACAGGACACTGGGATGGAACTGCACGCTCCACATATTTATAAGTGTATGACCCCAGACGTGCCACCAATGCCTTCGTATAGTGCTTAGCTGGGGTCATCTGGTATGAGGAGGGATTCCATGACAAGCTTCTTAGATACATGTTTATGGCGCTTTTACAGAACCTGAACATGTATTTTTGGAAGGGGGTGCAAAGGGAGTAATTGAGCATTGATCCATAATGTACCTCAAAGTCTTACATGGATTCCACCTCAGGCTCAGTGTGGGAAAATGTCAGTTTTAAAATGAGTCAGAAAGAAGCAGTTGGTTTAGGAACCTATTTAAGGCAAACAATCCCACTCAGTCATTGGGAAACACAAGAGTTCTGCTGTCAGTCTTTATCAGTGAAGATATTTAAAAAAATATACAGGGGAAGAAAAATCAAATCCTGACAAAGGAATGTTGCTCAACACATTTAGAACCAGTCCAGCCAACTCTCCTTTTAGCTAAAAGGCTTTTTTAAAATTTATTTCAATACATTTCCTTCAAGCAGAGTGAATTTAAAATTTAAAAGCTGTTTCTCCTTGCCCCATCCCTATCCATGCCTTAAGACTGTATAATGCTAGATGACCTGGTTGAAAACTACCTGTGCAAGAGGATCAATAAGCTCTGTGGGTTTTGCATCCATGGAAACACATATTTTACATACCATTTTATCCCGAACAAAGAAAAATTAAATACTTGATGTGAAAAGACTTCAAGTTTCAAGTCAGAGAGTGAGAGAGAGGAGAGAAAAAGAAGATTTTGCCTTGAGGTGGAAACATGTCATACAGAATTCTTAATGCAACGCACTTAAGGAAAGTGTTGACAGAGCAAAACTTGAGGCTCTGTGAGGAGCATCTGAATGCTGCGGGCTGCCTTAGTTGCCGTTATGAGCCGTTTAGTCCTAACCGGAGAGCCATCGACAAAGAAAATAAATATTTTCAAAAAGCAACAGTGGGAAAAAGAAGAAAAATATTTGAAAGCAGCCTAGGATCAAATCTCAGGAAAGCTTTGTGCTGGGTTAAATAAGTTCCAAAACCTGATGCTACCCTGACTTATATTGGTATAAAGCAGAAGAACCAGACTGTAAAACTGGGGGTGAGTCAGATCAGAATTAGATTCCCCTATTCCTTCCTGAGTAGTGGAATCATTAACAATAATAGATGACACTTGCCATTAAATTGCATTTGTTATCAAATGATCTGTAGAGGTCTCACCTACTTGTCATTACTTAATTTCATTATCTTTATGTGCTAATAAAGGTTTATTTTCTTTTAAAATAATCAATCCGATATAGTATTTTACCTTAATTAAATTAGGTAGTTAATAGCATACAATGCATATTAAAAAAATGTCAGGACTGATTCTCTGCTGCCTTGCCCCTTGTTTTTTATTTGCACCAACAAAAAGTGAGTGCAAAGTGGGACTAACATGCTACCATTCTGATTCAGTTTAGTTTTACACCCACATTACACAGAGGCAAATTACTACAAAAGGGGCAAGACAGTAGAAAATCAGGTCCTACATTTGGATGTGTCTAGCCAAGTGGTTACATTTCACTGATTCTTACCAGTGCTTCCTTTTGTCATTGTTCAATATATATAAATATGTGTTTATGCCAGGGTGCTGCTGATGGAAGTCATGGAAACCAAGTCTTTGGTGTTTGTTATTACTACTTCAAGCCAGGGGGTATGACTGCACCCTATTAGCAGCACCACTGTATATGTGGTGCTGAATTTGGCTAGACCCATTAGCCAACTTCAAATTTCAATAGAAATTGTCTTTATCTTCCAGGCCAAACAAGCATAATTCGCCAACATGAAATCATCATTGTCTACCTGAGCATTCGTTTGCCAGCTTTAACATTCAGTAGATTTAGTTACAACCGTGCAACTTTTTTTTCATGTAGACAAACCCATTGGCCCAGTGGGACATATTCAGAAGAGCTTTGTAAAGGGCTGTGAATTGATAAGTGATGTGAGCCTGAGAGAGTGTAAGGTTGGTGTAACTTACATGGAGGGACCTGTATAAGTTACTCCAGCTTAAACATCCCTCACTTCACTTAGATTTATTGTTTTTTGACCCTTCCACTGACTTCCTTTAGGCACATCAGTTAACTTCAGTGCATCTTGGTTTTCCTATCTGTAATATAAGGACAATAATATACTTCTTGCAAGGGGCTTGATTCATGTTTGTAAACCACTTTAGTATCCATGCATGAATGGTCCTATAGAAGTGCAAAGCCTTAATATTACATTGTTAATATCACTGCATTTATATTTCAGAGTAACAGCCGTGTTAGTCTGTATTCGCAAAAAGAAAAGGAGTACTTGTGGCACCTTAGAGACTTAAATTGGTTAGTCTCTAAGGTGCCACAAGTACTCCTTTTCTTTTTGCATTTATATTACTATTGATGAGTTTTTGATGTGCTATATTATTAATAAGTATTCTTATTCTTTATTATATATTCATGCTGTATCACAGGTCGCTGACAGTGGTATACAGATGCTGCTCTCTTCTCCTTATATTTGCCTTTTTGCACAAATTTCTGGAAGATTTGTGAACACATAAAATGTTAAAAGTCAAGACTCGAGGATGCTGTCACATCTCGTTGCATAAAGGAATCTATTTGACAAACCTATATTTATTGTGCTATTATTCAAACTGAAAAATGAAATGCTAACAAACTTTGTGAATAATCCATATCAGGCAGCATGATCATTTTTAAAGTCATTCTACGAGCACACTCCCCCTATCTGAGAATAAATTCTCTTGATGACTGTGAGCATACTGATACTTGCTGTAAGTGAAAGAAGCTTATGGGGACCATTAAAATGCCATCACATTGGAAGGTAACAGTGAAGTAAATACCTATTTGCATTTGTATAATAAAGTAACTTGTCATCTTCAATATATCACCATAAGTGGTGTCTGAGAGAGTTTCTGGAGCAGCATGTCTCTGTGTGGGCATGTCCTCTTATCCCAGTGCAGCAAATAGCACAGGCTCATGTCCTAAAAAAAGGTTTAAATTACAGCATGCATTTATATGTATTGATAATGTTGGCATCTGAGAACCTGTAGCAAAGTGCAGATGAGCGTGAATGTTGTCTATATGCTGTGGGAGGCGTAGCATGCTTAATGATTTGAGCAAGGGACTAGGAGTCCATACTCTTGGTTTCTATTTCTAGATATGTTACTAGCTCACACTGAGGCCTTGGGCAAGTCACTTACCTGCTCTGTGCCTCAGTTTCCCCTTCACAAAATGAACATAATACTTTTTACCTACATCAGAAGTATATTGAAAGGCTTAGTTCATTAGAGAGTGTTCCAGCCTGTTAGTCGAAATAAGCTGAGTTACTTGAGATAACAGCCTCCTGATAAAATGTCTGGAAGCTGGGAACAGGGCATTTTCTGTTAAGAGACACTTAGCTCTGGAGTCCATTTCCTCAGCTGGACTGACAAAGTCCAAGTTTTTTGCCCTTTATGGCATACTGCAAGGTCTCTCTCATTAGCCAGCCCTTTTCTGGTAAGGTATTTTGGAGGTCTTGTAATGATTATTGTGGTCAGATTGTCCATGGGTAGATCTATAGATTATACTTAGTCCTGCAATGAGTTCAGGGGACTCTCAAGGTCCCTTCCAGTCCTATGATTCTATGATGTCCATCTACCTATTCCCTACTGGCAGTATGGCTCCAGTAAGAGCCAGGCTGCTGTTGCCCGGAGTCCTCATACAACTTCTCACTAGCAGCCATGGAGGCAACCAAGCGGGAGATCAAGTAGCTACAGACTTCATGAACCCCATCTTAGACTTCTGTGCAGTAATCTGGGGTCTGAGCAGAGAATGGCATCAAGGAGATGGATGATCTCCTAATCCTTGCCCTTCCAGCCCCACTCATAAGGTCTCACAGAGTCTCAGCATTATGGAATCCCAGTGGAAGGGCCTCCACAGAGTCCAAGGGTGGTGGTGGAGTGCCATGTAGACAGCAGAGGCCCCATTCTACACTATCTAAGGTGTGTGTGTCTGGGGTCAATCTGGGCATTATTATTAATATTAGTGGTAGCTGAAATAGTAAAAAGCTAAAAGGAAGGGCTTTGATGGAAAATAGTTTTTCCAAAAAGGACGAAGAGGGGAGACACCTTTGGCATGGCTCTAAAATACCCTGATACAAATGCTACCAATTTGATGTGTAAAACCCTTGTTAATTTCACTGCGAGGAGGAATGTGACACTGACAAAGAGAAAGGTGCAAGTTTGGTGTAAATCAATAACTACCTTAATGAATCAGGGGGATATCCATGTTAGTCTGGATCTGTAAAAGCGGCAAAGAGTCCCGTGGCACCTTATAGACTAACTGACGTATTGGAGCATAAGCTTTCGTGGATGAATACATGCATCCGACGAAGTGGGTATTCACCCACGAAAGCTTATGCTCCAATATGTCTGTTAGTCTACAAGGTGCCACAGGACTCTTTGCTACCTTCAGGAAGTAAATATACAGAAAGCTTGGTTTTTGCCATCCAGTCGTACTGGAAAATGTCAGCCAAATTTCCCACTTATTTTGGATAAAATCTGTGTGCAACTATCAGAATGCAGAAAAAGAATCTTATGCTGCTAACAGCTTTAGTCAGTCAAACCTGCAGAGTAATATTATGTTTGTAGAAGACAGCACAACTGCTTTCGGAAAAGTCCATCTCAAAATTCTACACCACCTACCATCCCTCTGACGATATCTTGCAGGCGCACTGGTAGAGTTATCATGGAGTTTACTGTTTTTTTGTCCATCTGTTTTACTCCTGTCTTAATATGCTGTACAGTCTTGCTGCCAGCTTAGTGGCATGAGGAGCCATGGTCACACTGAAGTGAGGGAGGAAGAGGTTTGGGTGTTGTTGGTTCTGAGCGGCTTTCATCCAGAGCCAAAGAAAGACTTCCTAAGTAACATTTGTGCTTACAGCTGTTTTGATCCAAGTTCAATTTTGACATTTTATGTGAATTGGTGACCTATGAGCAGCAATATGTTACCCATTTGTCAACCAACTGTTAGAAATGTACTTTGGTGTTTATACCATCCCTGGCCTGAGCCTCTTTTATATGCTCAAGGGCAGCATTATAAATGTCTTGCAGAACTTATAATCAAAAGCCCTGTTACCCAAAACATGGTTCTATTCTGTTTCTATGCAGTTTCATGGCAGATAAGTGTCTGAGTGTGAATCATTTCTCTACTTTTTCTCCAGCATGAAGGAGCTCAAGCTGAGAGCTTGAAAAATATCAAATTAAAAAGATATAGATCAGTTTAGATCAAAATAAAGGTTTTCTAAAGAGATCATTTTAAAAAATAACATCCATGGAAATTTTTTCATGATTTTTTTTCATTTCAACAGAAACAGTTTAATTTTCAAGGGATAACATCCACAGCCCAGATTCTGCAACATCCTACTAAAGAAGAAGAGAACTGGAAAATGAAACAGAAACTCACTATAAATATAGAGCGCTTCATTGATTTCCATTATATAAGTTGAATGAAGTACAAAAAATAAACTAACTATATAGGCAATGTGCTGACCAGTAAATTACATTTTTATTTTATCTCCAGTTTTAATAATCTAAGTGTATTAGCAACATAAGGAAGGAAATTTGCTTTTTAAAAACATGAGGTGCAACTAGCAACATTCCTTTAAGCCTTCCATGTCCAATGGGACTGTCACGGCTGCTACTCTGAAACCTGTCTTTCTTTTAAAAGTTTGAAACATAGCAGCAGCTCACTGTAAATCACAAGCTGGTGTGAAAACTGCCAGTCATCAGTTGACATCCTTTGTTCAATAGCTGACAGACACTTGAAGAACCTCATTAACATCATAATGGAAGCTTTCATCCATATCACACCTTCAAGTCTCTCAGGTTTGCTGTTCATACACGTAAATATACAGTAAGGAACTATTCTCCTTGTTACAGTCTGAAGTAATAATTTCCTACATTTATACAGCACCTCTCCTCCGGAGGATACCACATCAACTGAAATGACCCAGCTCCTCCTCGGCAAATTTGTTCTATCAATTATTTTTTAGTCCTTCCTATTTAAGAACCTTCTATCCTCCAAGAAGAACTTTTCTAAGGGAAGACTGAGGTTAAATATCAGGAGGAGAAATATTCCTAACCATGAGGTCTGTTAGACTGTGGAATGTTAGTCTCTCGGGAGAAACTGAGGAAATCCCAATCATATGAGTCAATTGAGATTAGACTGGGCAAAACCCTGGAGGATATACTGTAGGAAAAGAAATTCTGCATTGACCAGAGACTAAATGGAGGGATGAATTAGATGATTCAGTAGGGCTCTTTCACTTCTGAGTCTGAGTCTCAGATTTTTTGTTTATTACTGTTCTTCTATGAAATTTCTTAGGCGTCTATGGCATTGAGGCAGCACCCCACTAGTTGTTTCTACCAGGCTCCAGGTCATTTCCTGTGCCCCTCCACGCTGTGGTATATTTCCTGAAGGGTAATAACTGAATGCCACCCAGTAACCTCTTTTATGAGCCTGACAGTAATATAACTGGGCCCCTGCATGGACTTTCCCAGTGTAAATCCCCCCCCCCCCCCCCGGCTACTTTTGATCGATTTCTACACAGATAATTGTTTTTACGAGCCTGCAGATGATTGCCTTGCTTTTTGGTATAGTCTGAAATATCCCATAATACAGCAGATCATAAAATGTCCTACCATCCTGATTCTTGTAACTCTCTGTTTAGTTGGGCTCCTGGAAGTCTGCTGGCTTGCAAGCAGAGGAAGGAGCAGGGAGTACTGCTGTTAGTCTCCTTGTCATTGTTAACAGCAAGCAGGATAAAACCATGTAATAAATAATGCTTGCCATTGATATGATCAGCAGCAGCTTTTAGCTCCAAATTGCAGCCAAATTCATGCTCTCAGCCCTTCCTGGGTGTAAATGAGAACATAATTTAGCCTACTTTTATATAACAAATTGCAAGTGTAGTGGGGCCTGATTTTGAACTCCCATGGTTGTAAATCAGGAATATCTTCATTGATGTGAATAGTTACTCTGCTGTACGACTGGAGGGAAAGGAGAATGAAACCACTGATGTCAATCCACATTCATCCATAATGTATGTCACATGATTTTGCATTGCAACAATACAAAAACTTTTGACACCAGTGTAAATTCTGTATAATTCTAACAAATCAAAGGAAACAATTAGTTTCTCTTATCAGGAAAAAAATTAAATGCTTCTTAAAAACTTCTAGGAGTGTGAAGGTGATCCAGCCAAACTGAGGGAAATTGACTAACTGCAGTCATTTAAACAAATACAGTGAATAGGTTCCAACCTCAACTCCAAAAAAATCGTACACAGAAGAAAAAAATCACACAGGCAGCTTTGAAACATGGTTTATTAATGCACTTTCCCCCACAGCAGGACACAAGGAGGAAGCTAGCAAGACAGGCCCATTAAAAAATTATTACTCCTACAACTGAAATTTACAGATATGCAGAAATAAACCATACTTCTTTTGTGCTAAATTTGAGATACCAATGTAAAATGTATTCACTCCTTCCTCTATTATGTCCTACATTAATGCTATTAGTGTGTTAATACCACTTTAGCTAAGTGCCTGTCTGTCCTTACTTTCAGGGGATTTTGCAAGAGCTCAGCAGTGGAATGAATAAGCTTTTTTGGGGGGGGAAGGGAGTTTGTTTTGTTGTAAAATGGAGCACATTTTGAGATAAAATCACTCAGCCACTTTTGAATTAGTGGTGGAATGTGAGGGTGGGGAGAAAAAAAGACAAGCAATAAGCTGAATCGTTTCAAATCTAACCTCTAGCTAATAAAAACCTCTAATTACTAAAATAAAATGTCAGCCTCATGGTTGATCCCAGTTATGGTCTTCTGTGCTGCTGGAACTCAAAAGTCACGATCAATTGAACATCAGGATGTGCTGGGTCCATTTCGCAGCACAGGGTCCGCTTAACTGCACCTGCAACGCAATCCCGCATCTATGCCTGCTCCTTCTAAGTGCTGGAGCATACACACCCTTCTTGTCTGTCCTGCCGCACTGAAGTGCTGCACATTGCAGAAGAGCAGACTCCGTTCTGGGGAACATCTTGATCAGAATATTCTCTGTTGTGACAATGAGATTATTTCATTGGATCTGGATGGAGAGGTTTGTCACTTTGAGGAACGCTTCTAGAAATCTAAAGTGAAAATGCATCATTCAATTGATAATAATACTTTGCCTTTCTATAGCACCTTCTATTTGAGGGTCTCTAAGTGCTTTGGAAATGTTAATGAATTAACTCATACAACATCTTAGTATGACAATCCCCATTTTACAGATGGGAAAACTGTGGCAGAGAGAAGTTAAGAGACACGCACATGATCAGATATTACACTGACAAGCACAGTATAAAAACCTAATTAGAATAGGTCACATAGAAAGTCTGAAACAAAGCTGGGGTTTAGCAATCTGGATTTCCTGAGTCCCAGACCCATGCTCTCAGCACTAGGCAATGCTCCCTGCTCACAGTGTAACAGGCAGAATACTAAGCAGTAAGACACATCTTCTAAAAAGCCCTCTCCTCTATCTTGCACCTAGCAGAGACCAGCAGCAGAGCATTCTTTTTGCCAAAATATAAAAGGTATGCTAGATATATTTAACCTGTTCCTACACAGTTAAGTGGTAAAGAGAGCTGAAATTTGTAGAGTTCTAAAAGCTTCTGCCCTGTGCAAGCTTTCACACTGCGCTCTGCCAACCTGTCTCAATTCTGACATGGAGAGGCCAACTGCAGGAGGGAAGCGGGCAGAGATGTGCCTGGTTGTCTGCATTTCATTTCCCACGTTCACTGTGGCTCAAATGTTTTGCTCGACAACAACAAAAAATGAAAATGAGTCTATTCTCCCCTCCAATGTAGATCTATTGGCAAGTGAAAAATGCAAATCAATTTTGATAGTAAAACATGCAAAAGGTTGAATTCCAGTGTTGCCCCATTCGAAAGTTTCCTGAAAAATGGGATTTCTGGGTTGTGAAATGCTCCAGAATGAAATGAACAAATGGGCAGCAGTAGTTTTTGTGATGGGGACACCTCTCCGCTGGGAACCAAATAGAGACCACTAATTCCTTTCAACGAGGCCATTCACAAGGTCACAGCTTTTGAGGCTTTGTCTACATGGGGATTTCAGCCACTGGGGTAGCTGCACTGAGGCAAAACCCTTGCATAGACTGAGAAACCTGCTATATGCTGTGCATCAAATTGGTACAATTTACCCCATCCTGAAACCAAGGTAAACTGCGCCAGTACAAATTGCTTTGCCTGTCTACAATAAGTATTTCCATCAGTGCAGCTACACCAGTGGCTAGCAGTTGATGGTTGTAACCAGGACAAATTCCCAGCATAGACAAAACCTTAGTTGTTACAGCCCTGAGCTGCATTAAAACTAGTGACCTCAAGGTAAAAAGTTTTATAGGTCATTACCAATCCTAAGTGTCATTCAGACCCACAGCAGGAGCTGCTTATTATAAAGTCTATGCGATTATTGCCAGAGCTTCACAGCATTCAATCCAGAGCACAAGGCTCTGAAGGAGCAGTTAAATTTTATGCTGTGGTTGCAAAGTAAGCAGGAATGACATACAGGAGCGGATTAAGTCTTAATATGATCTCACATCCAAGCTAGTCCTAGACCACCTACCATGGCAGTGAGCAAATTCTAAATGCCATTATCATAAAAAAACCCTCAAAGGAAAATAAACCACAAAACTATTAAGGGTGTGATGTAAACTGCTGAATCAAAACATAACTCTTATGTTTAGCACTGGGCCTAAGTTACAGGCAAGATCTTCAAATGGGATGACCTGGCCTTAAATGGTCAAAGGAGCTGTGCCCATTTCTGCCAGCTCTTGTGCCAGGGATATGCTCTAGAGGTAGCAGGCACATTTGTCCACCTAATCTCAGTCTGGCTCCGTTCACTCAGTGGGCAGCCTATTCAATTCAATGAGATTCTGATGCTCACTGCACTGCGAGGGCTCAGTGATGACTCACTTTCCCTGACAAGTCTGACTGTAATACCCTCACCCTAAAGTCCACGAGTAAACCCATCTCTGTTTGAAAAGAATCTAGTACCGGACTCTCCACTCACACTGGTGTAAATTGAGGGTAACTCCATTTATGTCAATGGAGTTAAGCCCGATGGAGAATCATGCCCTTAGACTCCAGTTAGAGGAGACTTTGGGGGAAGGAATTCTGAAGATAATCAGACAGGAGGTTTCTGAGATAAGGGATTAAAGGAGGTCCATTTCAGATTCTGAAATCTTCTACAGCTGAGCCACAGTTGTCAGGCAGTAGTGAGGGGGGTGGGGGGTCCATCCAGCTCTGATGACCGGAAAACCAGCTACTAAATTTAGGATAGCCAGTGACTGGCCAGAAAAATAGCTATTTTCAAACTACCTTTTCCTACCAGTTATATGTAACAATTGACAGTTGATTAAGGCCCCAGTGCAGCAAACCAAATAAGCCCACAAGCGTGCAAGTAGTTACATTGACTTCAATGGGACTGCTAAGTGCTCAAAGTTAAGTACATGCTTAAGCGTTTTGCTGAACTAGGGCCTAAAATCCCCAGACCTTATTCTAAACTTATTTACACGAGTGTGATTCTTTTGACATCCAGTTAAATTATTTCTAAGCTACAGCAGTGTATGATCAGAATCAAGAACCCCAGTGGCATATAATTATTTAGCTACACATAGAAATTATTTCAAACTCCCTGGTTAAGTCTTCTGGTCATTGTTCACCAAAAACAAGAAGGGCCTGAGTCGCTGCTCTCACTGGTGAAAATCAGGAGTAACTCCATGGGAGAAAAAGGAGCTAAACTGGTGTAAATGAGAAGAGAATTGGGCACCAAAAAGTTTAAAAGTTGTTCACCTCTTTGTTCTGGTTAGAGACAGTCAGACATCAGACAGTATATAAAGTTGAGAAGGAATGCAAAGAATGTAGCAGACCAAGAATTTACAAGTGACTATTCTGCCTTAAAGAAACTGAACAGAAGAGTTAAACATAGCCTTAATCTTCCTTAATTTGATGCTAATTCAAAGCTTTTTCTAGCACAGAGACAGATGATCTTACTTCAGACAAATAAAATGCATTGAGGCTCTTAGTATTTTCCTGAAGCACATAAAGCACACAGTAAAGTGTCATAATCCAATCAAGCTGGTTTTCTATATCCTTATTGAATAAGCTCATTTCTTCCAGTTGCTTGCAGATTTATCTCTAGCATCATTAGCCTATAACTATCCCCATCTTCTAACATGCAACCTATATATAACTTAAGATAGTTACCAATCATCAAATAGAAAATCATGTTTCTTCTTGAAAGGTGTAATTATCTAGGGTCTGGTTTGAAAGACGTTGCAAAGAAGATATATTGCCCATTAGCAGTCAAAACTGAAGTTGTGCTGATACTTACAGAAATACTTACTAAACAGAAATGAAACCTTAGATATTTGTGGCACAGCAGTTTGCTCTTCACTGTGGTTTAAAATTTATGACAGTGGTTTATTATTTAGATGTATTTTCATTAGGTGAACACAACTGAAACATTGCATCTGAGTGAGCTACAAAGTAATGCTGACAAACAGCGCTAAAGAATTAAGAATGACACAGTTAAATTGTACATTGTCATGTAAATAGAAAAGGGACGCCACATGGGATTTTGTGCATTGTATTGAGAGATAAATGCTGAGAGCTATAAATACAAGTTAAATAAAGAGACTTGTCAGTTAAAGCAGTTGAGTGGAAGCTGCTGTTGGGGCAGCTGTAAGATTTAAAAAATATACTTGGTAAAGAACACTAAACATTGTAACTGTACCAAGTTTATTCATGTGTTTGTGAACCTGTTTTCTTGTCCTTACAAAAATTAAAAGAATAAACTGTCAAAGAAACCTGTTCAGCTGTGGGGTTTAGCCTGCATGAAATATTATTAACAGATATGAGACACCATCTCCTAGTATAAATGTGCGCATATGCAGTACTCATTGAATTCATGGGGGATTCAATGCTCCAGATAACGGTGAAATCACCTACTTATCTGGCTACCATTCAGCACACTGAAACATTGAATCAACCAAGATGTGCCTGTCCAGATGTGGAAGAGGTTGTATTCCTGTTTGATCGCATCACAGTTTGTATCTGGGGTTTAATTTGTCTGATTCCCAACCCCAATTTTGGCCTTTACTTTGTGTCTTGACTGTCTATTATTGTATCAGTAAATCTGTTACAAGTTATTTTTTGGTACAAACAAACAAACAAAAAAACCCAACTGACAGTTGTATGATTTTTCTTTTAGTTTGTACACCCAATCCCAAGAAATTTATGACACTCAGTGCAATAGAAATTTTCTAAATTATATTGTTTGTTGGACAAGTTTTCTGGTGCCATGATTGGAGTTAGTCCCTAATTGTGAATACAGGATGAATAAAGTCAAACACAAAAGATAGAAAACTAGTATAGATAGAAAGCGGGCTGATACCAGAGGGGATGCTTTTGTTAAAGGAGCGCTTGAGCTTGCAGTAACAGGTTGGCGCACTATCTGAACATATGATGGGGTTGTCTACAACATACTTGCACTGACTCAAGAAAGTTAATGTAAAGAAAAAAGAAAAGGAGGACTTGTGGCACCTTAGAGACTAACCAATTTATTTGAGCATGAGCTTTCGGCTGTAGCTCACGAAAGCTCATGCTCAAATAAATTGGTTAGTCTCTAAGGTGCCACAAGTCCTCCTTTTCTTTTTGCGAATACAGACTAACACGGCTGTTACTCTGAAATGTAAAGAAACTGATTTAGTTATTTCAGAGGAAGACTGGGGGTGAACACATTTCAAAATAAAAGTCACTAAAGTCCATTTAATTAAGGCTCGGAACAGGAACTGTTATTCCAAAATACGAATGTTCACATACCAACTTGCACTAAAATAAGTAAATCGGTTTTAGGAAAGGAAGAAAAAGGAAAGTTGGAAGGCCTGATTCTTCTCTTTCCTAACCTGCTGTAAATCAGGAGTAGTGCTAGTGAATTGAGCTCTATTTCTCTTTGGAAAAAACCTGAAGATTAAGTGTTCTTTTTAAATTCAAAACAAGTATTTGGAACAAAGAGGTAAAACATTAAGACCCTTTTACTGAAATATCAGTTTCTTTTGTATGTTACAGAAGAACTTATGAACATATATAATGTACAGAAAAGGCAGACTTTGTAAAATAAAAGTCTTCTTATAAAAAATAAAAAGTCAAAGTAAAGTGCATGAAACTGATTTCCCCCCAGTTGACTAATGTGTCCAAAGTCTTAGTACAATAACAATATTTAAAACCCTGGGATAATTTCTTTTCACCCATTAGTCAGTTATTTTAGCATTCAAACCAAATGACAGTGATTAGAAATAACAGACACTTATAACCCCATCAGATTAACCAGATGCTTCTGACAACAAAGATGACAAACTACTGGAATATTACTGGAATATTACTCTCTATATACTTTTCATTGACAAGATTAACAAACAGTTAATAGATCCATTCTGGATAGAGACACCAATAGGAAAAGAGCCTCCATGGATACGGCAGTTTTGCTAGTCAAGGGCTCCTGTACTGTCCAATCAGTTTTTAGTTTATGAATGTCAGGTTTTAAAAAAATAAATGGTCATAACAAGAAAATCCATAAGTGTACCTGCCTGCCTCCATTAGAAGAAAGGTAGTTGATACCAGCCAGTTAAGGACAATAGTTTTGTACACTGTCTTTTAAGTGGGCAGTTGTACTGACTGAGTTAAGGGAAATACTTAAGAGATATGATTTTTTTTTTAATCTCTGGAAAGAGACCCAGTGTGGAACTAATACAAAAAGAGATAATAATACTGATAGCACTTTTCAACTTCAGAACGCTTTAGAAACATTAACTAATTACTCCTCACAAAAGCCCTGCCAGGCAGGCAGGTAAGTATTATCACCCACGCTTCACAGATGCAGTGAGCAGAGGCAGATGTTTTAGGGTCCCTTCCCAGAGGCCAACAACAGTAATTCATGGGGCAAAGAATATTCAAACTAAATTGAGGCATCTAAAGCCATGTAGAGAGCCCAGTCCTATGCCAGTGCCTCTCCTAAGTAGCTGAGTACATTTGACTCCCTGTGAGGTCAAAGGAGAGCAGAGGGGACTCCAGTGTCTCACAGGACTAGTCCTTTAAGCACCCAACTAAATGGACCATTAAAAAGGCTCCAGCAGCCAGAGATGAGGAAGCTGGGCTCTTTACACCACCAGAAAGTCCCAGTCCTGTACTCAGCCCACTAGCCTACACCTCCTTCCCATGAGGAAACTGGTTCCTGAAAGAATTATTTCAGTCTCCTATTTAGAGAATCCCAGAAAATGTTACAACTGCAAAAAGGTTAGTAGGGAAAACCCACTCCTCACCCTCGGGTTACATAAATACAAGACAGTAGAGACAAACTGATCACAGTGAAGTGGCCATGGCTTTGCAGTGCAAAATGTGCTTGTGAACAAAGTCTATCCTGCCCTGCAGCAGCTGCGCCTGCTGCTCGGACAGGAAGCCCAGCCGGCCGGAGAGGGGTTCGTGAGTCCGGTAGAGTCTCAGCAGCTCCGAGGCTGCGTTCTGCAGGCGGTGCAGCTCCCGCACCCGCTGGGCAGTGGCCTCCCGGAAGATGCACACGGAGCGGAGCAAGGGCTCGTTGTACTTGTCCCACATGGAGAGGAGCCTGTAGCCGTGCACCAGGCCCGCCTCGTTGTCTATGAAGACGAGGCCCCCGTTGGGTGCCCGGTGTAGGTTGCTGGTGGCCCGGTGCATCACCCTGGGGTCCCACTGCAGGCTGAAGAGGTTGCTGACTAGCCGGTCAAAGTTGGCCGTCAGATAGTCAAAGAGGATCAGGTCGGTCCACTGCACCAGCTCCACCAGCTGGGACTGGGTGAGGCCGCCCAGCTCCCCAGCCGCCAGAGGCTGCAGTCTCCTGCCCGACCCCGCCTCGGATCTCCAGGGCGCGGGGGCCACCACGTCGGTCAAGTTGTCCACCCACTGGGTGAGGCTGACCACCGCCCCCTCGGCCCAGTGCGAGCCCCGCAGCTCGTCCCGCACCTGCCCCCACTGCCTGCCGCGGGCTTCCACCAGGGCCAGGGCCATGGGCGGCAGGCGCTGCCGGATGCCCAGCAGCTCGGCCAGCTGGTAGGAGAGCGCCTCGCCCTGGATCTGCTCCGGGTTGATGCCGTAGCGGACGCAGGCGCGACTCCCGTCCGACAGCCGGGCCAGCCGGTTGGAGCTGCGGCCGCACCCGCCCCGCTCCAGAGAGGCCACGCGAGCCGCTCGGGCAGTCTCCAACCACGAGGCCGCCTGCTCGGGGTCGAAGCCCGGGGGCACCTGCTGCTCCAGCGCCTGGCTCCAGAAGATGCCCCCTTGCACCGCGGAGGCGGGGTCCGCGGGAGCCTCCCGGGCCGGCGGCTCCCTGGAACCAGGCTCCAAGTTCTGCCCCTGCCGGGGCTCCGGCTGCGAGCTCTGTCCGGGCCCCGCGCGGGGCTGCGCGGGCTGCTTCTGCCCCTCCAGGGGCTCGCCCCTGTCCCCGGCGGCCGGCAGCGTGAGCAGCGCTCGGAAAGTTTTCTGGGCGCCGCGGGACTCGCCCTGCCCCGCCGAGCGGCTGTCGGGAGCCGAATCGCCCGTGCCGCCGCGCCCCCAGCCCCGCTGCTCCTGGGGCTGCCTCCGGCCGGCTGTCCCCGCGGGGAAGCGCCGCTCCTGCTCCGCCGCCTGCTCCCGCTCCCGCTGCAAGCCGGTCCAGAGCCCCAGCAGCGAGCCCAGCACCAGCAGCCAGAGCGCGGCCAGGGAGCCCAGCCCGGCCCGGCCCGGCCGCTTCATCCTCCCGCCGCCGCTTCACTCGGCTGCTCCGGGACCTGGCGGCGGTGCAGCCCCGCCGCTCCCCGGCTCCGGGCGCCGCTCATTCATCGCCGCGCGCGGCGCCGGGACCCTCCAGCCCCGGGCTGAGACGCGGCAGCTGGGCGGGCGGAGGTGGTAGCCTCGGGTAGGCTAGGGGGTGTCGGGATCTCAGCTCCGGGACCGGCCGCTCCGCCGGCAGCTTCGCCCGGTGTCTGCACCAAGAGCGACCCTCCAGCGATTGAAATTCACAGGCACCGACCGAGACCACGTGGGGAAGCGAGGGGCGGCGCGGGGACCCCCCCACCCCCAGCGCCCAGCATGGTCCTCCGCTTAAAGCGGCGATGCCTGAGCTCGGGTGGACCCACGCTTGGGGTGGAGTTGCCCGCAGGGGGCACCGGGGAAGGAGGGGATCCCGGCCAGCCACACAGAGCGCTGAGCCACCGCGGCCACTGGTAGCGGTAGCATCCACCGCAGCGTAGGGAGGAAACCGGCACCTCTCTGCAGATCACCAACACCGTCCCCCCCACGCCCCTTCCCTCCCCGGGAAGCACCAAGGATGCTGCACCTTTGGGCACAGGCGAGAGAGGGGGTCAAGCTGCTAAATTCATGCCTAAATTCCAGACGCCCCAAAGGCTGAGGAGGGGGGCGGGGTAGGGCACCGGATCTGATCTAGTTTACTGGATAGATGCGGGGGGGGGGGGTGCACTTGCAAAATGTGGGGCCAGGTTCAGATTTCAATCCTGCCACGTTCAGGGGCAGCTGGATGGATGCGGGATTTTGCTTCAGGTCCAGTTCTTAGCACTTCATTCCTTAACGCACGTTGGTAACAGTGTGGAGGGGATGCCGGTGGTTTGATTAAATCACTATTTTATACCCAATGGATGTTACTGTATCTGTTGTGCACTTCTGGGGTCCCCCACCTGCCTTCTACACACACTCCCTCAGTTCCCGCTCCTTATTGTCCTTTATTAATGGCAATCATTGCTTAGATTACATTTAGCGCTAGGCGCTCTCCAAACACAGGGCGGAACCGTTGCCTCTCCCCCACCACACAAGCTAAAGAACAAAGACAGAAAAGTGAGACCATGCGCAAGCAGAAATCATGGTAGGCACAAGACGAATTCCGTCGGGTTCATGCAGATCCTTCGTTTTGTCTGATCCGGCAAATTATTCTGCTCAGGCGGAACCCCCAGCACTAATGAACTCACTGAGGCTCTGTCGGTTCACCCCCACCCCCGATCATCTTGTATGATCCTGTATTTCCCTCTCTGTGGCATCCATCACCCATCTCTTCTCCCCGCAGAAGTCCCCATTCTCAGTGCCGGCGCCCACAGATCAATGCAAAAATCACCTGTGGATCAGTGTTTTCTTTTTCTGCCAATTTTATTCCTTGCCCGGATCTCTCTATGAACTGGGGGTGTGGCTTTTAGAAACTGTCAAATGTTTGCCCAATGCCATTATCTGAAGAATATAAATGCTAAGGAGGAAGAGGAATTATTGGGGACAACCACCAAGACTAATGGGATGAACTGCAAGTCAGCCTACGTTTTCTCCAGCAGGAAAATCTGCATGACAGTGAAGTTGTATTCGGTTGTGCACCACTTTAATCCATCTATTGCAGTTTAGTCAGTCAAGCTATTCCTATATAATTAAAACCATTGCTTAACCCATCACTGATCATAACACTCTGACATTTGATATCTTACAGGATTTCCTGTGCCCCTCAATCCTGTGTACACAGACTGGTTTGTTATTGGTGAGTTGCTTATGCCCAGTGGGCTGTATCCACAGCTTTTTCTGGGTAAATTAGCTGAGGAGTGCAGGAATTCACATACTGGTTTGTTATCACTCATGAATACTGGGCTATGGGAATTTATTGGTTCTTCAAGAAAAAAGAATATTGGAACAATTTATGTAAAAATTATAGGACACAAAAAGTTATGGCCTTTAACTTCACTCTTGCAATGAAATCACTGTGGCCAGATCTCTGGATGCTGTCCCACTTGTGTGAAGTCACCCTGGTGCCCACATTGGGCTCATTGCTGGATCAGGGCCTTTATAAACAGATCAAATAAAAACAAGGTATTTTTAAGTGCTGAGCTTCTGCACTGGTGCTTTGAGGAGTATCTGATTTAACAGGAAGAGAAGATTTAATAGAATCTGATCTAATTTCACTGCTCAGCCTGTTCTGTATTATTATTTACACTACTTTTTGCATGATACAATTGCTTCTTCGTGCCAGCATCTGTAGAAAGGATCATTTTAGATCCGGAAGAGATGTATTAAAATGTGTAAGTCTATTAAATGTCACGTTATTTACTTTGGCTAGTCATTTTTTCAGTATTTAAATTTAAACTAAAACAAAGTTTTACAAGTCTGTGGACTCGGATATTATTTTATTTGGGCAAACAGTAAGGAAGGTTTCCACCTTGTGGAGCAGAGTAGAATTTCCTGTAGCTGAAAGAATTAAAGGTAGCCTGCAAAGGATTTTTTTTCTTTATATTGGAATTTCCTCCCTTCTAGCTTTATTTATGATACATGAAGAAGATTGGGAAAGGGTGTTTTTTAAAAAATATTTTTTCTGTTTATGTTCTGATTTCTGATCTTAATTTTAGTCATTGGCGTTAAATCAATGTGACAAACCAAAAACAAAATCCGAAGTCCCGTTCTGCTCAACTTTTCCTGGACTCTTGGGATGTCACATTGTCACTAGTTCTCCAGTCACTATAGTGACTATAAACAAGACTTGGATTTCAAATGGAAAGAAGAAGACAACTCTGTGTTCTCCCCTGATTTGTTGTTGGAAAAAACAACAAAACAAACAGAACCCCCCAAAGAAACAAAAACAATTTACAGACCTCATTTATGCATCATAAGATAAGCAAAACACAAACTTATTTTGTTCCTTTTTGGATTTCATCTTTAAATTCAAACCTCACAGCTCCTTAGGGAAACTCAGAGTGTTTACATTGAAGACCTAATACCAGTGCTTCATTTTACCAGATCTAGAATGATCCTTAGTGATGTGGCTAGCCACGGACCATGTTTGCAGATTGCAGATGGATGCAGATCCGAATTTTACTTCTAGAGCAGGGGTGCTGGAACAATCTTTATAGTGGGGATGTTGAGAGCCATTGAACCAAACTGTAAACCCTGTATATGATGGAAACCACTTCAAGCCAGGGGATGCAGCAGCACCCCCAGCACCCCTAGTTCCAGCACCTACGATCTAGAGCCCTGCAAATCTGTGGATATCCGCTTTGTATCTGCAGAGAATGTTTGCAGATTGTGGATCAGATGTGGATACAAATTTTGTATCCACGCAGGACTCCAGCTATAGTGTTTGCAGAAAGCAATGTCTTCAGTTTATATAGTGTGGGTTCATCTTCAAAGGAGACAGTCAGCTGGTTTTAGGACTCACATTTACATGATAACAGTATGTAATATGAATAGAAATGTTTTCATTCTATTTTTTGTTAATCTGGATTAAAACAATATTGGTTTTCTAACAACTAAACGTCTCCCTGCAGTTCTGAGAATTCAACATATGATGTTGTGTTAGCTCCCCCTACAGGTCATAGCGTTGCTCTGCAATGTCTGCATCAACCAAAAGACTGAAGCCATTATATAGCACTTAACATCCTCTTTCCCTTCCTTCCCCAGGGGTGCTAAGAACAATGTGGGGGTGCTGAGAGCCACTGAATCAAGCTGTAAACCCTGTATATGATGGAAACCAGTTCAAGCCAGGGGTTGCAGCAGTACCCTCAGCATCCTTAGTTCCAGCAGCTATGCTTCCCCCAGTGTAGAGTGACAGAAGGAGCAATTGTTGGTTAGCCCCATGCTCATCTCCTCCCTCCATGTGTTAGCGTACGGAGGAGGGTCTGTGCTGCACATTCCACAGTGACCTTCCTGGTTCAGCTACACAGGGGCCTTCTGCAGCTGTGGAAGAGGAGGCTGGATTTGCCCATTAATCTTACTGTGCAGCAGTGTATCCATAGGGAAAGCAGATCTGATCAGACCTATTGTATCTCACCGGGGTGTTGTGAAGAATAATTACTTGATTCTTGTTTGCAGGTCCTTGGATGAAAGGCACTAAAGAAATACAAGGCACAATGGAAGAAGCTGTCAACGTGTATTAAGAATAGCACACAGTGTCATGATACTGACCAGTTCTAACAGCAATATGTCACATCCAATTGTAGCCATTAGAAGTTAGAGTATTCATACAATGGCTTCATCATATGCCACATGGACTCACTGAAATAATGAGACGTAGTTACTATCAAATCTGCTAACAATAATGATTCCTATCTACTATAATACACAGTATAATCACTCACCTTGCTAGTCATGAATTCAGGAATCATTCTTCTCCAATGCTGAACCCTTATCACTGGATGCTGCTTTACACTCAAATTTGATCTTTTACCCTTTGAATCCATATGCACTGAACAGTGAACACCAGGTGTGTAATTTATAGCAGGTGATTGCTACAATGTGCCATTCCTGATACGCACAGTGCCATTACATAGAATAGCAGTCTCTTATTCTATGGCAGACTGAGTATTTTTATTCAAGTAATGACACAGAATAACCTCTCTGTTTCCTGTAACTTTCCAGCCTGAACCAGCTTTGAAAAAACCCGATGGAAAGGGATTCAAGGCTGTTAATTAAATTTCATCCCCTATAGACACTAGATTTTTACTTGGATCCCTTTTAAATGAAAATCTGTGCTTCTTTCAGGATAAATTATGCTTACAATGAGCAATCAGTTGGTATCTCCTGTGCTGGGAAATCTCAGTGGGAGAGGACCTTTGCTATTGATAAGGACATTTTATTTCCTGTTTTCAGAGTGAAAATAAACTTGAAGGTATTCAAGACACTTATTCTGTTTACAGCATACCTTTTGCAATTAGTCATATGGCCATAACTTGACTGAATCCCTTAAAGCAATAGCTGGGGTACGGCAGCACCAGAAAAAATGCTTAGTTATTGTCCTCCACCACCTGACAAAAACAACAGTCTAGGGTTTTGGTCAGTTATCCTGTTGGCCAATTTACAGACACCACAAGCCGGAGCATTTAAAAACCAGACACTTGCTACCAGGTTGGACAGCCACCAACCAAGCTGAATTGCTGCTTGATTTGCAAGATGTTTCGTATTCTGAAACTGTGATCAGTGCAATGTAAAGGTCTTGTTATTACTTTGCAGACATTACTACGAGCAGCATGAGCATCAGTTAGAGTGTCTCTGGGCTGCTGTAACTTATATTGGGGAGTGGAGTTGGCTACTGGCCGGGCCCAGAATCTTATGAGGTGCAAAGATAAATTAAAGTAACTTTTGGCCTCCCTCCCTTGCTTCCTGCATCAGATGCATTTCCGCTGGATGGGAGAATTAGGCTCAGAAAGTCTTATAGCTATGGGCATACATTCTGGGTCTCCTGAACCCATGGTATGCAGCATTGTTACTAGGAGCTGGGGGTTTTGTGGAACACTGTGTCTTCATACTGACACTGGGGAGAAGTCATCGCAGAGGGCACTGGTTCAGCCCTTTGACATTAGCTGACAATAAGAACAGAATAGATTCTTCAGGATTTGGCACATGTGGCTTGGTTCAGTTGCTCCAGAAGTCAAAGGCCAAACTCTTGATGACTTCAATGGGCTCAAGATTGTGCTCCTAGTGAGGAACCAAATGGATGCTTTATTTTTCCTGTTCAGCTTGCATATGCTCTTTTTAAAATTTCTCTTTCCAGACTCCAACAATAATCCTTGCTGAGCAATGAAGGCAGGCAAAGTAAAGGAACAGAATGTGGCTTTATTGCATGCAACTCTTATGCCAATCAACAGGTTCAAAGAGCTCATGGATTCAACAGAGGTCTCTTTTCTCCCACCTCTTTGTTTAGCAGGGAAGACTGTGATCCTCTTCAGGATCAAGACAGTGACTTCCACTGCTATCAGCATCTTTGAATTCTGACACTTCCTGGAAAGACTCCCCACTTTATATTAGCTGAAGCTGATAATGGGAATCCAGCTGCAGCTTCCCTGCAGGGGATCAGGCCTCACTAGTGCTGCTGAAGTGCTTAGTCCCCATATTGGCTCAGGCAAGTTCCAGCCTGAAGTAGCATCTTGGTGGAAGATGGTATTTACCGTCACCCTGAGGCCTTAATCCAACCCCCTTTAAAGCTCCAGAAGCCATAGAGACAGCTGGTATCATTGCATCATTTTCCCCTCTTCGGTCATCTTCCCCAGACTTACAGGCTATTGTGGTGATCTTATGAAGGAATTTTCTGAACTTTGCTAACATTGCGATAACTTAGCCCTCTAGTTATGTCACAAAGCAGGGTTGTAAGATCACCCTGTTCTGGTGTGACTACTGTGGCTCAAGGATTTCTCCACCGCCACCTTCCAGGGGCACAGTAGGAGAACGCAGGTCCTTTCTTTACTCTGGGTTCTGATTCAGGAATGCTGCTGTGAGTAGTGATTGGACCACTTCATTCCAACCCTATTTCATTTCTCTAGATCACTTCCTGTCTAGGCCTATCTCTAGGCCTTTTGCACAGTCCCGTCCTGTCCTCCCCAGATCCCTTAGAAGAAACAGCACATCACATCAGGTCTCAGGCTTGGTCTACACTTAAAAATTAGGTTGCTGTAGCAACGTCAGTCCCAGGTGTGAAAAATCTAGCCCCCAGTATAGAGGCATCTGTATGGATGGAAGAATGCCTCTGTCAGCATAGCTTTAGGCTTTCAGGGAGGTGGTGTTCTGATGCTGACAGAAAACTCCCTTCTATTGGTGTGGGCTATGTCTACACTATGGGGTTATGCCAGCATAGCCAGGGTGAGCTAGCTGTGCCACTATAGTCTTTGTAGTGTAGACACAGAATAGTGTTAGTACCTGGGTCCAGTACTAGTCAATATTCAATATTTTCATTAATGACTTGGATAATGAAATGGAGAGTATGCTTATAACATTGCAGATGTCACCAGGCTGGGAGGGGTTGCAGCATTTTGGAGGACAGGATTAGAATTCAAAACTACGTTCACAAATTGGAGAATTGGTCTGAAATCAGCCAGATGAAATTCAATAATGACAAGTGCAAAGTACTTCACTTAGGATGGAAAAATCAAATGCACAACTACAAAATGGGGAATAACTGGCTGAAAAGGAATTGGGGGATATAGTGGATTGCAAATTGAATATGAGTCAATAATGTGATGCAGTTGTGAAAAAGGTTAATCTCATTCTGGGATGTGTTAACAAGAGTGGCTTATGTAAGACATAGAAGATAATGCTCCTGCTGTACTTGGCACTGTAGAGGCCTCAGCCTATGTCAGTACTGTGTCCAATTCTGGGCACCACACTTTAGGAAAGATGTGGGCAAATTGGCAAGAGTCCAGAAGAGGGCAACAAAAACAAAGAAAGGTTTAGAAAACCTGATCTATGAGGAAAGGTTAAAAAAATGGGGCTTGTTTAGTCTTGAGAATAGAAGACTGAGGGGGGACCTGATAACAGTCTTCCAATATGTTAAGGGCTGTTAAAAAGAGGACTGTGATTAATTGTTCTCCATGTCCACTGAGGGTAGGACAAGAAATAATGGGCTTAATCTGCAGCAAGGGAGATTTAGGTTAGATATTAGGAAAAACTTTCTAACCATAAGAATAGTTACATTCTGGAATAGGCTTCCAAGGGAGGTTGTGGAATCCCCATCGTTGGGGGTTTTTAAGAACTGGTTGGACAAACACTTGTCAAGTATGGCCTAGGTTTATTTGGTCCTGCCTTAGTGCAGGGTACTGGATTCGATGACTTCTCGAGGTCCCTTCCAGCTCTACATTTCTATGATCAGTTTATCTTTTACCTTCAGTGGCTTTCCTGCCAGGCTGTATACTGGCCTAGAAAGCCATTCCCTGACACTGTCTTTATCCAGAACTCCTCCCTGATAATGAACCCCTAGGTTTCTTATATATAGTCCTGGTTGATCACTTGTCCCACCTTTTTGGCCACCTAACCCCAACCAATGTCTGGATTCACTCTTGAAATGGCCACCTCACTCTGCTACTGAAACAGAGAAAGAATCAGGGCTCACTAGATACCTAAGCAAATAGGTGAATAGGCTGATCTTGATTCGTTCACCTTTAAACATATCAAGATTCATAGATTTTAATGCCATAAGGGCCCACTATGATATTCCAGTCTGATCTCATATATAACATATCACTCACTTTTGTATCAGGCCCTATAACTTGTGTCTGTAGAACATACCTTTGAGAAAGACATTTCCTATTGATTTAAAGACTGCAAGTGATGAAGAGTCTACAACATCCCTTGGTAAGTGCTCCAATGGTTAATCATTCTCACTGTTAAAAATACATGCTTTATTTAGATGTTGTTGTTAGGCACTCAATTATCACTGTGAGGGTCCCAGTGTAAGAACCTATATAGGCTAGACGAGACTAGAAAAATGAGGCCAGACTGAAAATAGAATGTCCATTTTTAAAAACAAAACAAAACAAAAAGTGCTGGCACAATTTTATCCTAACCTGCAAAAATATACCCAGCATAAATCTGAAACTTTCCAGCAAATGCTAAAAAAGTGCAGCTTCTGCATTGCTGGTACAATTTTCTAATGAATCTTTAGGTAAAAACACCAGCTGTGCTAGTGAAAAGCCAGCTGTTTGGTTGTTTCTAACTGAAACAGAAAAGGACCGGCTTAAACAGCAATGCAAAACTTTCAAACCCTTCATATTGCTGCTCCGTTTTGTGTAACTTAGAGAGGCAATCGGTTTCTGTGACACTTCTCAGGGTACCCAGGACTGTGACTGTCCCTACTAACCCCTCTTTTCAGTCTTACTTGTGCTTAGCTGGATGTCAGCTTCTTAACACCACCAGCCTTCTAGCCACTCAAGCATTCTCCTCTGGGCTATGCCAGCCCTTACTTTGCCTTGCAGGTTAACAATAGCTGCACGCCAGTCCCCAAGTCCCTTTGAAGTTTTCCCCGGAAGTGTTCAGCCTCAGACACTGGCTACTCAGAGAAAATACTGGGTCTACAGTTCCCAAAGGAACAGCATATACACCAGATTGTAAGATTCTGCTCAGGACCAGCACTATGCTTAACACCACAGCACTGAGATATATTTATAGTGGTAACAAAACTAAATTTATTATCAAAGAGTTAGGAGATAGGGAGTAAGGGTGTTGGAAATCAATGGTTACATACAAAACAAAATCATAACACACTTTCTCGAGACTAAACTATCAGGTTTATCACCCATCTAAAGAAACTTTACCTCACCCAAAGTTTTCTTCAGTGATTTCAACCAAGGTTGGCTGATATCCTGTTTTCATTAATGCAAACACACTGCCTATTTACTTCCTAGGTGCAGGATGAGGGAGTATCTTCTTTGCCTCCTACATATACCCACAGAATTCATTGGCCATCTTCAGACACAGGATAACCATCAGTGGTTTGTTTTTCCCTGTGTACTGCTTCCCTGTTGACTTCCTATCTCTTTGTTAACATCTGACTTTGTGCGTAAATAGGCAGCCGTGATGTTAGCTTACAATGCTTAATTTACATCCCGACAGAGAGACAGGCGAATAAACATCTTTTGTCTGATAGAAAACCTGTATTGTCACCTCTGCAGAAGACTCATATGTTGATACAGAGTCTAAGAACATATTTTCAGTATAAGTAACTCCTTACATAGTATCTGTACATACATTTCACAGTAATTTTGATTGGTGTGATCCTGGCTTTAAGACTTCAAAAGACATTGTTTGGTAAACCAGAATGTACATACCAGAATCAAGATATTCTTGTAACTCCCTTGCCAGCAGGCATTAAGGAAGTATTGGGTCACAGGTTCTTTCCAGAGGTACAACAGCCCCTCCCACAGAAAAGCTTGCAGGAATGGACAGGAAAGACACAGAGTAATATATGGGTCTCTCGCCCTTGTCTTTCCACCCATGATTTCCCCCCTCCCAATTGCAGATTCCCTGTCTCTTCATGAGATCAGGGTGTAGGGTGTGGATGAAGGACAGTGCTGTGGGGGGATCTGACACCACGCTTTTCTGCCTATGTGTAGCAGATTCCCACTGTATGAGGAATTCCTGTTCCCTCACCTTAGAAATTAGAGATCACAAGACCTGTTAGGTCACATCTCTGTCATTCCCCTCCTGTGCAGTGCAAGATTGTTCCCTATGCTACGTTCTCCAGTGCTTTGTCTGTCCAACCTTAAATGACTCCAGTATTGGGGTTTCCACCCTCCTCATTCTAGTCTAGTAGACACCAACGTTGAAAATGTTGCCAACTCTCGTGATTTCATCATGATTAGGGCCCTACCAAATTTGTGGCCATGAAAAACGCGTCACAGACAGTGAAATCTGGTCTCCCCCCCACCCCCCGTGAAATCTGGTCTTTTCTGTGCTTTTACCATATATTATACAGATTTCTCAAGGGAGACCAGAGTTTCTCAAATTGGGGGTCCTGACCCAAAAGGGAGTTGCAGGGGGGTTGTAAGGTTATTTTAGGTGGGGGGGGAGCGCGGTATTGCCACCCTTACGTCTACGCTGCCTTCAGAGCTGGGTGGCTGGAGAGATGCAGCTGCTAGCCGGGCGCACACCTCTGAAGGCAGCGCCCCGCCAGAAGCAGCGCAGAAGTAAGGGTGGCAATACTAGACCAGGCCATCCTTACTTCTGCGCTGCTGGTGGCGGCTCTGTCTTCAGAGCTGGGCTCCCGGCCAACAGCCACCGCTCTCCAGCTGCCCAGCTCTGAAGGCAGCGCCGCCGCCAGCAGCAGCACAGAAGTAAGAGTAGCAGTACCGCAACCCCACCCTCACAATAACCTTGTGACCCCTCCCCCCAACTTCTTTTTGGGTCAGGACCCCTACAATTACAACACCGTCAAATTTCAGATTTAAATAGCTGAAATCATGAAATTTACAATTTTAAAAATCCTATGACCGTGAAATTGACCAAAATGAACTGTGAATTTGGTAGGGCCCTAATCGTGACTCTTGTGATATTTGACTTTTTTTTTTTTTTAAAGTACCAGCCACTGGAATCAGAAAATTGCCTGAAAAGCTCAGCTGTCATAAAGAAGAAGAGGGAGGTTTCTCGCTGTTCTGGGTGCAGAGAAAAGCTTGAAAACACGCACCTTAGATGCACCAACACCAAAAAAAGGCAAATCAAAAGAACCTCTTATTTATTTTTTTTTAAATGTCATTATTTTAAAGGGCTTGACTCATTATTTCTGATTGCTTGGGATTGGCAATACTGGGAATGTTTCCTGATGCTCACTCTACAGTTTACTTTGATCCTTTCCAAATTTCTAAGCCTTAGTAACCAGCGCATTAAGATTCAACGGATGCCCCATTGATTATGTTTTTATTTACCCAGAATTTACCTAGCATCCTTTTAATCAATGTAAATAGTTAGATGCAAAAGGCAGTTATTACGTATGACTGAAATGCATTATTAAAGCACTCATCAATGGGTTAGCGCTGTGCAGTGTGAATTGTATCTAAAATGCCCTCAACATCTTTATAGTCAATAGGCATTTATTAAAAATGCCACAGCGGTCTTATTGGATCAAAATCTATTTAAAATTCAAATGAAATGTAGGTGCATCCTCTGAGACCAGTGAAGCATTTCAGTTACTGTTCAGTGTAACTGATCCAGAACAACTATTAGTCCCTTGGCCTACAAAGCCTATGCCTGGATGCTACACAAAGCAGTATTAAGCAACCAGAGGCGGGTCGAGCGGCTAAAGCTCAGGACCTGGAGTCAGGAGATACAGGCACTATTCTCAGGTCCACTGTGCTGCTCTTCTGAGATATGGCCTACTCAACATTTTGGGAGGAAAGAAGTGTGACTAGAGCCTCCCCATCCACTGTCCCTAACAATCCCTGCAGGGCCATCCCTAGCTATTTTGGTGCCCCTGCGAGGGGGCTGTGTGGGGCCCCGCCCCAGGCCTCCGCGGGAGGGTGGCGGGGGCAGGCCCCAGGCCTCCGTGCGGGATGCAGGGAGGAGGAGATGGCCACTTGTTGCGGGAAGTGGAGTGAGCGGCCCCAGCCTGCTCTGCTCCCCTGGCTCCCAGGCTTTGGGGGAGGGGGGAACCGCCCTTCAGCACTCCCCAGCGGCATGGCTGGGAGCCAGGAGAGTGGAGCAGGCTTGGGCCAGGTCACTCTACTTACCGGTGAGTGCAGGGAGCCCGACCCCTTCCAGAGTCCTCAGGGGAGTGGGGGCGGGGCTGGGGCAGAGCGGGGGCAGGGCTGGGGCAGAGCAGGGGCGGGAAGAGGTGGGGGTGGGGAAGAGCAGAGCAGGGGCTGGAGCAGCACCCAGCGGTGCAGGGCACCAGGCCTACGCAACTGCGTACTTTGCTTATGGGTAAGGATGGCCCTGAATTCTTGGCTGCCTTGGGGTAGTTGCCAGTTGGGGGTCAATTACAGTAGCCCTCATATTGCACTAATTTATACCGGTGCCTTATCAGCTCCCAGCCAGTCCCAGCACTGGGGAGCACAAAGGTTCCATAAAACCATCTTAGTTCATCCACCCCACCCTGCACCAAGTGCAGTTTGGCCGAAGTATATAATCTGGGCCCTGGTTTCTATTACTGCATCTTCTACAGATTTACCATGTGACCCCCAGGCAAATCACTTAGCTTGCTTGTGCCTCAGTTTCCCCATTTGGAAATGGGGATAATGATACATGGGAGGATGTGAGGGTGCATTCCTTATTAATGTGTGTAAAGGGCTTTGAGAGTCCCAGATGAAAGGTGCTATACAAGGTTAACGGATTTTATTATTCGCAATTAACCCTGAATTTGTCAGAACCTGTGTCCTCCTTATGATACCAAAATTCTAAACAAAACCTTTTTGAAAATGACTGCCGCTTCTTCAGTCCCCTCCCTACCCCCAGGCCCTCAGATCCAGATTCATCTTAATTTCCAGCCTTGCTCTGGAAAAAGATCTCTTCCCTCTTTTTGCTTTATTTAAACTGCTACAGTCCATGGGTGGAGAGTCAGGGCAATATGGAAACTAAACAAAGAGTTTCTTTTCCTCTGGGAAATTAACCAACATATTTGTTTTGATTTCATCTCAGTTTCTTTGCAAATGACTTTGTGCTGAGCCATTGAACTTTCTGTAAACACTGTAGTGAGAGCCATAAAATAAATCATCCAAAGAAGAAAAAAAAAACAACAACCCCTAAACACACACATGAGTTACTGGAGCCAGTTCTCTGTTCTCCCTGCTCTTTGTTAACCATCACAGAAGCTGATTTTCCTCTGAGTCACATAGAGATAACATAAGGCAGCATAAACAAGCAGTGGAATCATGGAGCAACTCGGAAAATAGAAATGTTTATTTTTTGAGCTTTGACATGCATTAGAAGAGACATCATTGTGGTATTAAAAAAATCCAGCATGTTATCATCACAGCAAGCATTGGACTTCTTCAAACACAGAACAGCATTAGAGAATAAATGACTCAATATAGTCTGCCGTGCAGGAAATTATATGTAGCTGTCCAGATGGACTGGAAATGGTACTATGTTTGATCTTCTATCCTGGGCAAATCATGCAGTGCCAGATCAAGCTCCCGTTTGAGAGCACTGGAACCCCACTTTCTTCCAAGTGTAAGAAAATCTTCTCTAGCAGAAAGACCTCCAGGTTCAGACCAGGATTTTGGAGTCACTGAAGTAGAGGCAGTCCCTGTAGATTCCATTCCAGGGTGACCAGACCCTTTGTATTCTGGGTCAGGGCGTTTCAAGAAATTATGCATTGAACTTTGATAATTATTTTTTGACACAAGTGTTTGAAGAGTTGTCATGTGTTCTGTCTTTGTACAGCACCTCACACTGGGGTCCAGGTCCATGACTAGGGCTCTTAGACACCAGGGTAATTCAAATAATAAATAATAACATGGAATGATTCAACTTTATACTGCTTTCACATTAACAAATCCTCCCAGGACCTCTGTGTAATATGATTCTCTTTTACTGATGGGGATAACAGGTGAAGTGACTTGCTCAAGACCATAGAGGGATTCAGCATTAGGGCTGAGATCCAAACTCAGGACTTCCTGGGCTCTCAGACCTCTTCTCACAATGCACCTGTGCCTAGAGTATACACAGACCTTTAGACCACACTTCTCTACTAGGCTCCCTTTCTGTTTAAGCCTCACTATCATCAGTTTTCATCTCTTTCTAACCAGACCAGTCATGTTCTTTCCACCAGCCCAGCAATGAAGATAAAGGAAACATGAAGGTCCCAGTCCTTTCCTTTGTGTATAAAAATGTGTTAAAGAGAAGGAGCTATCAGAGCAGATGTATTGCTTCTTGGTGACCATGATGCATGGGTGGCAGGTGAATGCGCGGTTGTGGGAGGCTAGACCCCAGCCCCTCCCGCTCTGCCCCACCCTTCCCCTTGTGCCCCCCCGTTCTCTGCCGGAGCCCAGAGCACCCCTCCACCCATGGCAGCCCTGTGCATCCCCAGCCCCAGCGTGCCGGGTGGGTGGTGCACCCGAAGCCCCAGCCCCGGAGCGCCTGGTGGATGTAGATGGCAATTTTGAAACTCAAAGAGTGTTGCAATCGGCTCAGGGGAATTCTATGTTAGATCTGCTCTTGACAGATACAGAGGAACTGATCACAGATCTAAAAATTAATGGTAGCTTAGGTACAAGTGATCATGACTTGATCACATTTATAATGTGCAAACAGAACAAAGTCCAGAGCAGTAATATATATATACTTGGTGATTTAAAAGGGTCAGATTTACAAAGCTGAAACCAATCATGAGCCAAATCAGCTGGGAGGAAGAATTTAATCAGAAAAATTGTTTAAAAACACTTTGCTAGATTCCCAAAATGCCACAGTCGAGGAAGAAGTATGTATTGTTTAAAAAACCAACCTGATTTAGAGTGGGAATGAAGGAAGCTATAACAAATAACTTCCCCTTTCTTCCACATGTTTTTTTTTAATTTTTGATAGTAATAAATATAAATCAGTATTTAGGAACTGTAGAAAACTCAGAAAGCAAGCGAAAGGAAAAGAAGAAGAAATCTAGAGCCAGCAGAGTTAAAGATAATAATAAATAATAAATAATAATAATGAGTTTTAAAAATTATATTAGAACAAAAAGAATCCTGACAATGGTATTGGTCCATTACTAGATGGAAATGGGAGAATTGTCAATAATAATCCTGAAAAAGCAGACGTGTTCAATAAATATTTCTGTTCTGTATTTGGGGAAAAAACAGTCTTGTCATATGATTATAATAAAATTCTTTCCATTCCACTAGTATGTCAGGAGCTTGTTAAACAGCATCTATTAAAGTTAGACATTTTAAAATCAGCAGGTCCAGATAACTTGCATCCAAGAGTTTTAAAAGAGCTGACTGAGGAGCTCACTGGACCATTACTGTTGCTTTTCAATAACACTTGGAACACTGGGGAAATTCCAGAAGACTGGAAGAAAGCTAAAGTTGTGCCAATTTTTTAAAAGGGCAAATGGGATGACCCAGAAAATTATAGGCCTGTTGGCCTGACATCAATACTGGGCAAGATAATGGAGTGGCTGATATAGCACTTGATTAATAAAGAATTAAAGGAGAATAATATAATTAATGCCAATGAACATGGGTTTATGGAAACAGATCTTGTCAAACTAACTTGATATCTTTTTTTTATGAGATTACAAGTTTTGTTGATAAAAGTAATAATGTTGATATAATATACTTAGACTCCTGTAAGGCGTTTGACTTGGAACCACACAACATTTTGGTTAAACAACTCAAATGATATAAAATTAACATTAATCGATTAAAAGCTGACTAACTGATAGGTCTCAGCATGTAATGGTAAATGGGGAATCTTTTATGAGAGGGTGTGTTTCTAATGGGGTTCTACAGGGCTCTGTTGTTGGTTCTAAGATATTAAACATTTTTATCAGTGACCTAGAGTCAGGAGATACAGCATGCCGAGCTGGGATTGCATTATGGATTCTGGTCAGGAAACCAAATAATATTTAATGTGCAACACCCACCTTAATTGTTTTATTATGTTAAAATGTCAAGGTTGAATCTAACCATTTCTGCTTAAGGTCAAATGCTTTGTGATATCCAGGAATATTTAAAATACTGCCAATGAGCCATTAAGAGCCAGTAATTAAATGTAAGTGTGGTTTTTGCTCTGTGATTCATTGTTTTTTGGTAGGGCTTGGGGCAGGAATATCAGCACTGAAACAAACAGCTCATTTCTCTCAAGCCTTTTCCGTGCTAACCTTCTTTCCCTTAAATTTCCCACAATTGCTTGAAATGGAACCAGGAAAGCAAAACACAGAACCAAAAACAAACAAACAAACAAAAAATCATTAAGTCACATAGATTCTAAAATAAAAGCAGCCATTGAGAGCCAAGCAAACGGCAGTGCTGTAATGTACTGGTAGTGGGTGAGTGAGCTGTGTAAGAGTGAGTGAGTGATGTTGCCCTCTAGTGGCTGGCTTAATGCTGGGGTAAAGGACCTACTACTCCCAACAGTTACACATATTTTTATTTAGTTCATGTGTTAGAGAACTGTATGTTTAGATATAAAAGATGAGGGTTCTGATCTCAGCTCTGTTGTGTGCAATTTATATTTTAACTGCATCTGCAGCACACGGGTTTGTTCCTGTCTGTGAGAGAGACAAACAAAGCAATAAAAAGCAATTCTTGGGATAAGAGCCCTGTAGATTTGGATGTCAGCTAGACACGAGATAGTGATTGGCTTCTCCCTGTGTGAAAATTGAGTACAAAAGACAAGAGAAGCAAAGAGCCAGGAGAGACATTTCTTGGAGCTCCGCTCCTTTGACATTGTATATTCTTGGATGTAGCTGAATGCAATGACAAGAGCATAATTCGAGAGAATATGCCATGAGCTGGGTTCTACATATGCCAGTTTCTACATATGAAATCAAACCTTTGTTTCAGGAAAGATGGTTGCCTGTGGCATTTTCCTTCATGTAGGGTTGGCAGGAGAGGAGTTTTATTATTAAAAATGTAGATGGCTCCAATGGCTGGAAAAAAGAGAGTTAAAATCAGCTTGGGGAAGTGCATAGAGTTAGGAATTTGGAAGCATGACAGAAATGACATGAGTCCTAGAACAAATGGAAGGTGTATCAGAGAGCACAATGATTGTTATGCGTACTCAGGATAGGTCAAATGCTGCCCTGACTATGACTACAATATGTTTACATGGAGTGTAAGTCAGGAACGAGTGTGGTCCTACAAAAATAATGTCTTATAGCACATTTCTGCCAAGGATCTCAGATCTGCAGTTTAGGTACTGTATGTCTCCAAGAAATCTCTGCAAAGCTCCCTGTGTTGATGATACTCAGTACTGACTCTTTGGCACGTTAGCAGCTGTGTCTGAAGTCTCTCTCCTTGAAGAGTCTCGGTTTGATTTTCAGACCTGCAGTTCTGCTGTGCAGAGCAGGTGATGGTTTCTCGAATGCATATGTCCCCTTTCCAAACCCTTTTATATTCCATTGGCTTTTACTGCAGGAGAAGGATCAGACACAGAATGTTTGCTGTGTGACTCCAAGACATGTGTCTTGTTAGCCTATATAACAGACTCTATAGTACGACTGGCAGCGAAAGTCAGTTGGACATAATACCATGGACCATACAGCTACAAAGGTCTCAATCAGGATGTCTACTGCCCCCTATCTGCTACAGCCGGAAACAGCAGTATATACCAGAGATTTCACTATTCTTGGTTCCCCTACAAACATACACATAACTCACATTCTTCTGCATCCCTGCCTTCCATTATGTTAGCAGTGATCAGCTCCTATCTGATACCATCCATAGAGAACCCAAAGGATCTACAGCCCTTTTCCATTGCACTAGCCATTCACAGCCAGCTGTTGAAAGCTCCTGCATAGTTGCACAATGCCCCATGTGGAATAAGGTTTAGTTATTTAATTTCCCTGATGAACAGTGTGGCATTTCAGTGTTCTCTGACTTCTTAATCATGAATTAGCCTACTCTTTCATTCCTACTTTCACTATCCCTCTCCTTTTCCTTGACATTTAGAAAAAGTTCAACAGGAGACTGTCATATAACGGTTTTTATCAACTCTTTCCCCCTTGCTAGAGTTATTAATTCTTTTTATTTTAATAATCAAGATAATAAAATAGTATTTTACACTGGGTTGGCCAGAAAGATCCATCAGTGAAATGTTCTGCTTCTGAGGTGAATGCTGAATCTGTTTAATACTGTACAGAAATGCTACCCAAGAGTTTAAGACAGGAAGTAAAGAAGACATCCATGAGTAACCACAGGAAGAATCCAAATAGGCAGAATGTAGAAAAAAATGTCAAATTTGGCTGCAACATCAGGGCTACTCCCCTAATCTTGTGACATGTGCTGGGAATGAGTCTGGTTTTGTTTCATTTCAAAGTTCATGAGGCTCACAAGTTTCTGGCTCTGACTTGTTGAGTTGCTTGAATAGTAAATAATCAAAACTCATTTGTAAATATTTGGATGAATCAAAGTGCCACTCTAATTTGCAGGCTGTACAGATGTACCCTTAGTCTCTCTGTGCCTCAGCTGTCATCTGTACAATGGGGATAATAGCATCATGAGGGTTTGGACAACTGCTAGATATTCTTTAAAACTTTGGTGAATTCTGAAAGTGGCATAGATATTAGCATGAATGATTATTCATTTGAAAATTCATCTGAAAAAACAAAAAGGATGGTTTTACTGCGATTAGGGTGCTAGCCAGGAACTTGAGAGACCAGTTTTCAGTTCCCTGTTCTGCCACAGAATTCCTGTGTGATCTTGAGCAAGTCACTCTGGCTATGGATACAACAGTGAGTGGCGGCCCATGGCAGTGAGTCTCAGAGTCCTGGTTGACAGACTCAGACTTGCATTAGGGTGCTCAAACTGTGTGGACGTTCTGCTTTGGGCTGGAGCTTAGGCTCTAGGGAGAGGGTGGGCTTCAGAGCCCAGCCCAAACATCTACGTGGCTATTTTTACCTCTGTAGTGCAAGCCCCGTGATCCCAAGTCTGTTGACCTGGGCTCTGAGACTTATTGCTGCAGGCTGTGCAGATGTACCCTTAGTTTCTCTGTGCCTCAGCTGTCATGTGTACAATGGGGAGAATAGCACTTCCCTATCTGACAGGGGGATCGTGAGGATAGATACATTAAAGATTGTGAGAGGCTCAGATATTACAGTATAGGTAGCCATATTAGTACCTAAGATTGACAGAAAAATTGTAGAAGAGAGAGCATTCATTGTTTAGCCATTCTTACGAAGCTCCAGTCATTCAGTCTGAGAGCAGAAACAACACTGCATGTGATTTAAGTGACCAGTCACACAAGACAAATAGTGAATAGTCAAAAATAATAGCTTATGAACAATCAGCTGTCTGAAACTCATTCACCCAGTCCATTCAGTGAAGCCTTATGACTAAACATATACACTCACACTGTCTAGAGAAACGACTGATACATTGGCTGGGGGACTGGCTGTTTGGAGGAATCGGATATAGAGTTTTCCATCTCTATGTCACCAGCTACAATCTAGCCAGGTTGTTAATAAGGGAAAGTTGTTTCTGTCGGTTGACTGTTTAGTGGTTCAGATTAAATGAGCAAATGACCTCAGTCCAGTTCCTACTGGACAATGGTCCATATTACTGACACAATCTGCCACTCTCCTTGGTAGTCTCAGAGAGATGTGGATTGAATGGACTGCAGTAAATGAACTTCCCTCTTACCTTTCAGGGTTGAAGCATACTGGAAGTGTGATATAGATACAATGTATATTGCTGTCACCTGTGTCATCTCTATTCTGGGGATGAGCAGAGAGCTTCAGTGTCTGGCACTAAATTCCTTTAGCTAGATCATAATGTTGGGGATTTTTCAGACCTCTATGTCGTGTTATCTCCAGATCCATCTCTAAAGGGAAATATATGGAGCCCGGAGACTGATGGCTGGACTTTGAGGTCAGGGTCACTGATCCTCTCTCGGTTCTGAGGACATCTGTGAAAGGACACTCTGGGTATTTCACAAGACAGCTGTCCTGATGAGAGATGCACAAACCAACAGATGACCAGAGAACAGAGCATGCACAGCACACTACATGGGGCAATTTTAACAAAGAATTTCAGTGGCTTAAATGGGTCAGTCAGAACCCCAGCAAAACAAAGTTTGTGAGAAGCCAATTTAATCGTGCTGCAAGAAAATAGCCAGTATTTATTCCTAATTAGCTCTTATATAGTGTTTTCCATCCATAGATAACTATCATTACCTCAGTTTTCCAGAGGGGGAACCTGACGCCCAGAGCAGTGCAGTGTCTGCCAGTGCAGCGTGAGTTTCATATTTTCCATAGAGATGTTTTCTAAGGGCTTGTCTGTGCACAGCCCAGCATAAGCAGCAGGGCAGTGCTGCACCATGCCCTCCCCTCCCACACTGGACCAGTCCTGTTCTCTAAAGGAGACCCCCCACCTCTGCTTCCCTCATTCCCACCCTCTCAGATGTTCTCCTGCATGTGGGACTGCAATTGTGCCTGGCCCTTATGCAGGATATGGGAATGGGATGTAGGGGGAATGGTTCCTTTTTTCACCCCTGGCCCTACTCTGACTGCCCACCTGCCTAATGACTAGGCACAACTGAGTCTAAGAGCTTGATTCAGCTCCCCATTAAAATCATTTGGAGTCTTACTGACTGCTCCCTGGCCTGCCAGTCCTTTGGATCAGCCCCGCGCTCAGACTGAGTCCCTGGATCTGAACCACTCTGCTTTGGCATGAACTGGTATGAGGATCCAGATTTTGCAGCATGGCCCATCTCTGGTGGACCTTTTTCATGGGTGAAGGTGAAGGCACAAAGCCTTTGTACATGGAAAGCTTTGGGCTTTGCTATTGTAGCAGAGAAATTACAGTTCCTGTTTTTCATCCTCTTCTTGACAGGAGAGGCTGGCTCAGATTAGCAAGAAGAGAAGCACAAGGCTTGTTTGGCTCTTCCCCAGGCCTCTCTTCTTCACCCTGTGCTCTCTCTCAGCTGTGCTGCTATTCCTAGCCAGAAAGACCTAGATCCCAGCCACAGGTATTTACATGGCCTGGTATTTTTACAACCACAAAAAATTAGTTTCCTCTTGGCTGGAAGCGGGTGGAATCCCAGGTCTGGAACATGTGCTAGTGGGGTAATGTCTGGGGGGAAAAAAAAGAAGCCTACAACATGGAAACACAAGTGCTATGGAAACAAGGGACATAACAAACAAGGCTTAAAGAGACAGGCTCAAAGCTCAGACTTTTGGAGCATACAGGAGGGAAACATACATACAACAAAACTATTGAGGTTTTTTTGTGCTGGGCTAAAGAGATGGGGTAGCTTTGCACTTATCTATTAAAATGATATAAACCAGATGCATGAAGATAGATAGATACCATCTAGTATGGTGGCTTTCATCTGAAGTCCATTAAACTGACATGTGACATTTGAAAACTGAACTTCTTTTCTCACATTATCCCTTTTGACAAAAATGTCCACAATTCATGAAGGATGTTAATAAATTGGAGAGGGTTCAGAGAAGAGCCATGAGAATGATGAAAGGATTCGGAAAGATGCCTTTTAGTGATAGACTCAAAGAGCTTAATCTATTTATCTTAACAAAGAGAGAAGATTAAGGGGTGACTTGATTACAGTCTAAAAGAGGGGGGGATATTTAATAAAGGGTTTCTCAGTCTAGCAGTGAAAGGTATAATATGATCCAATGGCTGGAGTTTGAAGTTAGACAAATTCAGATTGGAAATAAGGTGCACACTTTTAACTGTGAGAGTAATTGACCATTGGAACAGTTTACCAAGGGTCATGGTGGAATCTCCATCACTGACAATTTTAAGATCAGTATTGGATGTTTCTCTAAAAGATATGCTCTAGGAATTATTTTGGGTAAATTCTATGGTCTGTGTTATACAGGAGGTCAGACTAGATGATCACAATGGTCCCTTCTGGCCTAGGAATCTAGGCATGTGTGAAGTTGTTCCAATGGTTAACTACTTTCACGGCCATTGCCCATGCTTTCTTCTTTCCATTAATGTACTGTAGATACACCAGTAGGGAGCATATCTTTGTAATTTGTTAACCCACTGATAGGGCTGGTTGAGATGCTGCTGCCAAACCTCTGCTGCACAGTTCTCTGGAGTCATGGCAAGGTCCCACCCTCCCAAAGACAGGTCTCAAAGCTAGCATGTGCTTTTTTTCAGGGCCATGTAGGGTGGTTACATGCTGACTGAGAACCCTCGGGTAATAATTACTTAAGTTCCATGGAGATTCTGGACGCATCCCTATTTATCTAGCTGTGGTATATCACAGGTTTCCTTCCACCCCAAAGCTCCCTGGCTAACCGGAGATCTCCATACATGTCATCTAACTTCCTTCATATATGCTATTTTGAACATAATTTCTTTTGCGTCTCTCAATATCCCTAGGGGGTCTGAAATGTCCCTTGTGGGCAAGGCAGAAAATTTTAGGACAGGTGTGCGTGGAGGTAGATATGGGCAAACACTAAATCTTAGGCCTTATAGCTGAGAATAGGGCTCAGCTGAGGAAGGCTGGTCTTGTAGGCAGTGAACTGGGACTCAGGAGATCTGGGTTCAATTTGTGCTATTGCCACAGGCCTCCTGTGTGACCGTGAGTGAGTCACTTAATCTCTCTGCACCTCAGTTCACCATCTATAAAATGGGTATTAATACTTCCTTTCTCTCATCCTTTGTCCATCTAATTTAGATCATAAGCTCCTTGGGGAAGGGACTCTTTCTTACAATATGTATATACAGCACTTATCATAACGGGACCTCAACTTCAGCTAAGCTCTGGAAGTGTGACTTTCACACAAAAAATTCTTTTAAAAAGTACATTGACTAGGTTGACAGGAGCTCCCAGATTTCCTAGTGTATTGCAGGCAGGTTCTTATACTATGCTGCTCACTGTGTTTCTGAGCTTCTTGAACTGCTACCTAGTGAGCTCTGTATAGAAATCTTGTGGGTCTCATGCTCTCTTGGAAAAAAAAGAAAAGAAATAGGCTTCTACGGTTGTTTACCTGTTTTATTCAAACTCCAGTACAAGATTCTACTCCTTAAAACCCACCAGGATTAACATCTGGGTCATTTGCATTTAAGAAGGTCCTTTTGGGTTGCTAACATAGCACTACATGCCTCTTTCTCTTCTGCCTTCCTTAAGCCTTTGAGGGGCCATTCCTGGGGTCTTCTCATCTTATGGGGACATTTTTTCCAGTGCTGTTGCCCTCACTCTTTATCCAGGCTGTGAGGAATTAGAAAGCCTAGCAAGCATGAGGTATGTGGATTGGAATGTCTGCTGCTCCAGGGACTTAATGGGCTACTGGAATACGCAGACTTCGCTTCGGGTTTCAGTGCATACACACTGTAAATCTTCTTCACAAAATTATAAGAAAAAGAAATGCACACACAGCATTGACCAGAACAGCTACAGGACAAGAAAAGCCACAATAAATCTGCCTTCTCTCTTCAAGATGCTGTCTTCATGTCCAACTGCTTGTGTTGCTGCATGATAAAATTAGGGATGTAATTTGCCAAAGGTGGGGGGGGCAGTTCCCCCCTCGACTTTTCATAGCTTCTCACCAGCCTTTGCTGTGGAAATACACATAAATAATAATTAGGGCTGTCAAGCGATTAAAAAAATTAATCATGAAATTAATCGCACTGTTAAACAATAATAGAATACCATTTATTTAAATTTTTTGGATATTTTCTACATTTTCAAATATATTGATTTCAATTACAAAACAGCATACAAAGTGTATAGTGCTCACTTTATATTTATTTTTTATTACAAGTATTTGCACTGTAAAAAAACAAAAGAAATAGTACTTTTCAATTCACCTAATACAAGTACTGTAGTGCAATCTCTTTATCATGGAAGTTGAACTTACAAATGTAGAATTGTGTACAAAAAACTGCATTGAAAAATAAAACAATGTAAAATTTTAGAGGCTGCAAGTCCACTCAGTCCTACTTCTTGTTCAGCCAATCGCTCAGACAAACAAGTTTGTTTACGTTTGCAGGAGATAATGCTGTCCACTTCTTGTTTACAATGTCACCTGAAAGTGAGAACAGGCATTATCATGGCACTATTGTAGCTGGCATCACAAGATATTTACGTGCCAGATTGCTAAAGATTTATATGTCTCTTCATGCTTCAACCACCATTCTAGGGGACATGCGTCCATGCTGATGTTGGGTTCTGCTCGATAACAGTCCAAAGCAGTGCAGACTAACACATGTTCATTTTCATCCTCTGCGTCAGATGCCAACAGCAGAAGGTTGATTTTCTTTTTTGGTGGTTTGGGTTCTGTAGTTTCCGCATCTGAGTGTTGCTCTTTTAAGACTTTTGAAAGCATGCTCCACACCCCGTCCCTCTCAGATTTTGGAAGGCACTTCAGATTCTTAAACCTTGAGTTGAGTGTTGTAGCTATCTTTAGAAATCTCACATTCGTACCTTCTTTGTGTTTTGTCAAATCTGCAGTGAAAGTGTTCTTAAAATGAACAACATGTGCTGGGTCATCATCCGAGACTGCTATAACATGAAATGGATGGCAGAATGTGGGTAAAACAGAGCAGGGGAGATACAATTCTCCCCCAAGGAGTTCAGTCACAAATTTAATTAACATATTATATTTTTAACGAGTGTCATCAGCATGGAAGCATGTCCTCTGGAAAGGTGGCCAAAGCATGAAGAGGCATATGAATGTTTACTATATCTGGCACATTGAGCTAAATACATTGCAATGCCAGCTACAAAAGTGCCATGCAAATGCCTGTTCTCACTTTCTGGTGACATTGTAAATAAGAAGAGGGAAGCATTATTTCCTATAAATGTAAACAAACTTGTTTGTTTTAGTGATTGACTGAACAAGAAGTAGGACTTAGTGGACTTGTAGGCGCTGAAGTTTTACATGGTTTTGTTTTTGAGTGCAGATATGCAACAAAAAAAAATCTACATTTGTAAGTTGCACTTTCATGACAAAGAGATTGTACTACATTACTTGTTTGAGGTGAATTGAAAACTACTATTTCTTTTGTTTATCATTTTTACAGTGCAAATATTTGTAATAAAAAATAATATATGCTTTGATTTCAATTACAACACAGAATACAATTAAAATGTATGAAAATACATATGAAAATGTAGAAAAACATCCAAAATATTAAATAAATTTCAATTGGTATTCTATTGTTTAACTGCGATTAATCTTGATTAATTTTTTTAATCACAATTAATTTTTTTGAGTTAATCGCATGAGTTAACTGTGATTAATTGACAGCCCTAATAATAATAGTAATAATAAAATAAAAAATGGAGCGTTTATGGTTTTCATAAATTTACTCAAGTTTCCTCAGAACGGGGCCCAGCACACTCCAAACCCGGGGATCTTTTCCAATCAAACCAATCAGAGTTTCAAGTATGTGACATTGGTTTTATGTGGTTTCATCTTTTGACGGGGAACATTTTGCACAGCTCTGGCCTGGACTAGTAGTAGGACATATGTCTTCTGTATGACAGCCACTAGTGAGCCATGATACATGTCTTGTCCACAACCAGTACATTAAATCTCACACTCCTGTAATCCTGTCCAGTAAGGACATATATGCCATCTCTATGTCACAGTGATGAAAAGCTTAATGCGGCAATACAGCCTGAACTAAACAATACTGGCCCAGTGTCAATATAGAGGTCTATTGCCTTTGTTATTTGGGGGAAATTTGCCACCTGGTAAAACACAGCTAAACTTTGCATGGAACTAGGAAATATTACATTTGATAGGAGTCTTTGTCCTTCCACTGGATTTTTTGTTTGAGGGTCAAAAGGTTTCTTTTTTCTGATTGTGATGACTGTGTGGCTCTGTTGTATCTGACAATCAGTAGCCATCCGGACACCAGAACGGATGAAATCAGCAAAGACTCATGGAATAGCTGTGACAGATACAGCAATTTCCTGCAACATCCTTGAAGAACCTTACTGAATTAAGTTTAAGTATCTTTGGGGTCCATGATATGAAATGCAAAGGGTATGTGTTACTGAAGGCCAAGATTGTATGCTACTGTGATGCTCCTCAGAGGTACCCAGGATTGTGAGGCACCTCACCGCTACTTGCCCTTAGCAGGAAGCAGTCTTGTCTGTGCCTGCTATAGGTCAACTCCTTGAAACCGCCAGCCTCTGGCCGCACAAGCACTGTCGTCCAGGTTTCCACAGACTTCATCCTCTTAGTGCAGGCTAGTGATAGGCACACACCCATCCCCCGAACACTTCCTGCAGTATCCAGCCATAATAACCCCTGGACACTCACTGAAATTACAGGTAACCTGTCCCCAAAGGAACAGTGTGCACACAAGTGAGTTTGTTCAACTGAGGGTCAGCGTCAATATAACATCACAGCACTGAGCTATATTTATACTACAAACAATAATAAGTTTATTCTTCTTCTTAGCTTGTGGGCAATATGCCTCAGGTGGCATGTCACCAGGATTCATCACCAAATTTGGTCTGCAGGTTGGATCATTAACTTCCCCGGTCTGGGCCGGGTACTGACAGGGAGTGCTGTGTGAACACTGATCCATGCCCCAAGAGAGAGATATGTTTTATATGTAACAGAATAGTAGCTCTTCGAAGTGCAGCCCCAGATAAGGCTCTTCTCCCCCATTGCTTGTTTTTCCTGTGTACTCTTTTCCTGTTGACTTTACGTCTCTGTTGACTTTGTATGTAGATGTAGATGTAATCCATTGTGTCACCTTACATTGTTATGTGAACCCTGGGACGTGTTATGAACTTCAAAAGGCTGTATTGAACAATGGGCCAGACAAAAATTGACTTTTAAGACAGTGTCAAGTGGTTTGCCTGGGGACTCTCTAGGGAGATGTGAATGCTGCAAATTCCCCACCTCAAGTTATCCAAAAACCCAACCTGCTGAAGCTATGCTCTGAGGAGGGGACCATTGTCTACTGATTACCTGTTCCCAGAGTCTCAGGATCAAAGGCCCAAGCTGTATAGAGGAAAGACTAACCAGTGTGCTTGTTCTGAGCTGAGGCTGTTATGAGCTTGTGAGAACAGAAAAAAATCCTTTACGGTGTTTGAAGGACTGACTCCTACCAGAGCCTTTGTTGGAGTTGTGGTGTGATCTCTTGTAATCTTATTAGCATGTGTTTTTTTTATAGTTTTTAATATGTTTTCTCTGTAATGCTGTTACCTTAAGAACAAATGTGCTTGCACAGAAAGAGCTGTGTGGTAGCTTATAACTCTGGGCAACTACACTGTTCATAGCCTTTGAAGAGAAAGCAAAGTGCAGACACTGCCCTGTTTAGGCATTCTGGTTTGCTGGGTATGTCACAGTGTAGACAAGGAACCGTAAGCCTGGAAGGAGCGGGAGAGACATGGGTTTCCTCACAGGATGGTAATGACTGAGGAGCCAGGAGACTAGTGTGGGTGCCCTCAAGGAACTATGGAGGTGGAATACAAGTGCAGTTGCCCTGAAGTGTGACAACAGTGCCTGGGCTAGGATTACTGTGGACTCTAGGCAGCAGTTGTGCCAGATGAACCAAAATCTTCCCCAAGACAATCTGGCAGGAGTTGTGCTGAGCTTGTCTTACCTGGAAGCTGCTGTTTGCACATCTTCTAGAGGTGATCTGAAAAGGGGAAAAATGGGTTTATGCTCTTTTCTTTTTACTATGTACAAAGAAGGCCTGAAAAGGTTTCATTGTTATAGATTTTTTAAAAAGTATTTTTTTCTGCATACTGTTTATATTAGAAATTTAGATCTTATCTCCCCTGTTTTTCTTGGTAGACTCTATGGAAAACTAGTGAATGAATAGGATTATAATATCACAGATATGAAAGTATAACTGGATTTATTGAGAAGGGAAGTATTTTTTTTTCAGACTGTAAAACTCTGTTTTTGTTAACACCCATTTAACTCAAAAACCTTGTAAACATTTGGAAGAAAACATGAGCTTGTTAAAGATTCAATTAATCTCACTCATCAGGGCTGAGAACTACACATCAGAGACATCCACGGAATCTTATGACATTCCTGGTATTTCAAAGGTTAAGAATCAAGCAGAGAAAGTAGATTTTGGGGGATGAAAATGCCAACATTTCAGGCTTCCTTTATGTATCAAAAAGAAACAAAAAAGGACACATTTCTTTTTCTTTTTCCTTTGCAAGTCACTCTGAAGTTCAGTCATTGTTTGAGAACAGGCTGGGCCCAAGTAAGTTCTGGTGTAACTGAGACACCATTAGAGATATACCAGGTCAAAAGTGGACCGGATGTGTTTTCAAAAAGTACTCTCTTAGCCTTGACTCATCATGGCTGCATTGCAGTTTTTAATATATCAACACTGTTTAATGTAACAAAACAAAATAAACAAATTATGCAGAGAGCAGAGATTTGTGGAAGTGGCTCAGGGACGGACTGAAAGGTCACCCTGGAATTAAATCAACACCAAAACAACCCATTAAAACAACAATTTCCTATCAAATGCTTTTTTTTTTTTTAACTAGAAATGCAAAGATACAAAGGAAAAGCTTTTACCAGATGTAACTCATTAAAAGGGCCAATGCAGGGTACCAAATGGCTTAAATGATGCCCACACAGAAAAGTGTGCGTGCGTGTACACACCACACACACAAAAATATGTTAAAAGATTTAAGTTAAGGTTGCAAAGTCAAGTGCTCAAAAGTTAGGAAATGCCAGAATTTAATTTGCCCCGTGTGCATATGCATCATGATAGGGTCTTTAATTACATGATCACACACTATTTTTCCTGCAGGACCCCTGCCTCACTCGGTGCATAGGATGGACCTTCTGTGGGAATGAGTTAGGGTTATGTAGTGAAGGAAGCTGTTGTCTGTAGCTCACGGCTTCATTTTTTGAAGAAGATGGGAGGTGTGTAGCGAATTAAAGACGGGATTTCAGGAGAGAAAGGATGGTCTCATGATTAAGGCAGTTGAATGCTGCCCTGGAGAATTGGGCTCTATCCCTGCCTCTGCCACAGAGTTCCGCTGTGATGCCAAGCAAGTCACTAAACCAAACTTCACAGGTGGTCACTAATTGTGTTCTTCAGTTTCTGGGTGCCTGATCTGGGGTCTTGATTTGCAGAAGTGCTGACCAGTTGCAGCTGCAACTGAAGTCAATGGGAGCTGTACTTTGAACATGTAAAGGGCTCAAAGTGCTATACAGTGTCAAAATATTCTGGGGAAAAAAAAAAGTCCTGAGGAATCTGAGATTGGGTATCCAAAATTAGTGGACACTTTTTTCCGTCATGTCTCTGTACCTGAGCTACTCATCTGTAAATGGAGATGATCATAATACTTCCGCATCTCATAGGGGTGTTGTGGAAATTAATTCACTAATATTTATGAAGCACTCAGGTACTGTGATGACAAGTGCCATAAAAAGCCCACGAGGAAATTAATAATTCTGTCTTCTGAGAAAGGTTTGAATAGTTGCAGTGGAAAAACAGCATGTGATCATTTAATTAAAGATAATATTGCTGTAACAGTTATAATTAACATGATGTTAATCAGGATTTTTTCTTTAGCATAGACAAGGAGAGTTATGTTTAAAATGTGTTAGTTGGTTGGGTCAGATTCAGTCTTGGAATACATGCTAAGGTGCTATGAGATGAGTGCTATAGAAAATCCTAGGATAGCAATAAGCAGCTTCTATTCCCATTGACCCCTTATACCAGGGGTGGGCAATAATTTTCGCAGGGGGCCCACTCCACGAATTTTGGTAAGTCATCACAGGCCGCACATTTCTACTATATTAATGGAGGGGGTGCCAGGTCTGGGAGGGAGTTTGGTGCAGGAGGGGGCTCCGGGCTGAGGCAGAGTGTTGGGGTGCAGGAGGGAGTGCAGGAGCTGGGAGGGAGTTTAGGTGCAGGAGGTGGTTCTGACCTGGGGCAGGGGATTGGGGTGCAGGCGGGGGTGCGAGGTGCAGGCCCTGGCCAGGAAGCGCTTACCACAGGCGGCTCTCGGCCAGCGGCGCAGCAGGGCTCAGGCAGGCTGCCTGCATGCCATGGCCCCAAGCTGCTTCCGGAAGTAGCTACGGCCAGCTGCTGCTGGCACGTCTCTGCGCGCTCCTTAGGGGGAGGGGGGCAGCGGGTCTCTCTGCGCTGCCTACGCTCGCAAGCATCGCTCCCTCAGCTCCCATTTGCTGGTTTCTGGCTAGTGGGAGCTGTGAGGATGGTGCTGGGGGCGAGGGCAGCACATGGAGCCACCTCCCGCCCATCAGGGGCACACAGAGATGTGCCAGCAGCAGCTGGCCACTTCCGGGAGTGGCATGGGGCCATGGCATGAAGGCAGCCTACCTGAGCGCCCTGCTGCACCACAGGACTTTCAGCAGCCTGGAGATCATGAGGGGGCAGCAAAAGAGCCTGGTGTCTTGGACAGAAATGTTAGACAGGCTGGATTTGGCCCGCGGGCCATATTTTGCTCATTCCTGCCTTATACCAAGGTTTGTTCTTAAAAATATAAGCCAATTACAATTCTTAAGACATCTGAATTTATGTAAACCTTATTAAAAGCAAATCTTGATCATGAAGGATCCTATGGCATTCCCTATTGGACACTGTGACAGTTCCGGTAGGCTAAGGCACTTAAGCAATGCTTAAATCCATCTCTATTCAGGAAAGCATGTGCTTAAGTCCAGTTGAAGTTAAGCACATGCATAAGTGCTTTTAAAATACTTATACTTCATGGGATGGAGGTCTAGAGCAGGAATATTTGTGAGAATGTTCTGTGGGGCTAGCTGTCTCAGGGTATCAGTAGTTATTTAGTTCTGTTACTATAAGGAACTCCTACAAGATCTCACTGCAAATAAGAGGGACAGAATAGAGACAGTTTATAAAAGCTAAAGGAAACCTGCCCATTGCGTACACCCCAATGGCCCAGCCTCAAACCAGAAAACTTTGAACACCTAAGTATTACTCAGTTGCATAAGGGTTAAAGAGAAAATATAGGAAAGGTGAGTTCTATACAAGGGAAATCCACTGTCTCCAGACTAAACTTCCACAGTACATTCTTTTTCCTGAAGCGCTGCAGAGTAATAAAAGAAACAACAACGTATTTTCTTGGAGGATGAAATTAGATACTGGTGGCCAGTGGCCTCTGGGGAGTTCATATTTATATTGTTGAGCATTTTACTCATACTGGAAAAATATTCCCTTTTCCTGAACGTTTGCCCTTTGTCAGGTTGCCAAAGCTTTTCGGGAAGATGAGTCACTATCAAATGACATGTTTCAGAGTAGCAGCCATGTTAGTCTGTATTCGCAAAAAGAAAAGGAGGACTTGTGGCACCTTAGAGACTAACCAATTTATTTGAGCATAAGCTTTCGTGAGCTACAGCTCACTTCATTGGATGACAGTGAAACTGCTAATTTGTGTTTGTTATGTGAATTATCTTTCGATATAAAAATGCTGCCATTTTATAATGATCTTGAATTGGGATCCATGCGCAAGTGCTTGGGCATTTACAAAAAGTCTGCATGAATGGATCAGAAAAGAGTTGTGAGTCCAGCTGTGGCTGCAGGGACTTTGCAGTGACATTTGGGTCCCAGCAGACATTGGGAGAGTTATTTGAACTGGTGTCAGAAGTAGAAGGAATGCTGTAGGTCAAAATTTAAGTGCATTAGGAGAGCTGCAAGGGAGCCCAGGATTAGAACAGCAGGGTATAAGAGGGGTCAGGATTGAGGTACACTAGTGAAGCTGTGTGTTACATTATTATGGTAACAAGGGGTTAATTGTGCTAGGCACTGTACACATTTAGAATAAAAGATGTTTCCGCCCTGAAGGGTTTACAGTCTGAATAAATGAGCCCAGTACTGGAATAGCAGGTGATAATACAGCTCAAGATGGAGGTACACTGGCAGAGCTGTGCATGTGTGGGTGTTTGTTCAGTGTCCATAATTAGAATAGCAGGGCCTGTTGCTGGTCAGAATTGAAGTATGTTCGGAGAGTTGTGAGGAGCCCTAGGTTTAGAATTGCAATGGCTATCACAGATCAGAACTGAAGTGAACAGATCATTAAAGCAGTGGGTAAAGGAGAGGAGGCTGATATAATTTATTTAGACTTTCATAAGGTCTCTGACAAAGTCCCTCATAAGCGGCGTTAGGATATAGATATTCAGGCCTGTCTATAAAGGCCTGTACTCTAAGAATTTAGGTGTATCTTATCACTTGGCTAGTTATAGAGGTATAAAAGAAAGAATCAAAATCACTGTCTGCTAGTGTAAGGTCCTTCTCTTACTGTGACAGTCTGAGGCCCTGTGCTTAGGCTAAGGCCTTTGGCTAAGCAACAGAGGCAGCCATAAGCTGGGAAGCGACCGGTCACATCCTCACATTCCAAACTAGTCACATTGAAATAAGGTGCTATTGGGCTGTTAGGAATACAATCCTGTCCTGATAATGCCTATCGCCTCCAGAGAAAGGGAAGTGCCTAGAAGATGTAAAAGGAAACTTAGTTTGATAGCATCCTGTCTGGCAAGAACTCACTTATCAATAGCTGGGATGTGAAATCCTCACTTCTGTGTTTGTTCTATCACTGTAGCCCCCATTTCCCCATTGTTTGTCTGTATAATCTCTGTCTGGTTCTGTGATTGTTTCTGTCTGCTGTATAATTAATTTTGCTGGGTGTAAACTAATTAAGGTGGTGGGATATAATTGGTTAAATAATCATGTTACAATATGTTAGGATTGGTTAGTTAAATTTCAGGAAAATGATTGGTTAAGGTATAGCTAAGCAGAACTCAAGTTTTACTAGATAGTCTGCAGTCAATCAGGAAGGGGTGGATGGATGGGGGAAATGGGAACAGGGAATGGGGGTGGGGAAATTGGAATCATGTTTAGCTAAAGGGGGAAATGGGAACAGGGACACAGGTAAGCCTCTGTGGTGTCAGAGCTGGGAAGGGGAACACTAAGGAAGGAAACTGGAATCATGCTTGCTGGAAGTTCACCCCAATAAACATCGAATTGTTTGCACCTTTGGACTTCGGGTATTGTTGCTCTCTGTTCATGCGAGAAGGACCAGGGAAGTAAGTGGGTGAAGGAATAAGCCCCCTAACAAGCGGCTATTAAGGAATCTAACTAGTCAGAAGGTATTGTCATGGATCAAAAAGTGGCTAAAACACAGAAAAAAAAGAATAGGACTAAATGACAGTTTTCCTCACAAGCGATGCCTTGGGCACAGTAAGGTGCCTGAAGATTGCATAAGAGGCCCAGTGAAGTTTAATATATTTGTTAATGATCTGGAAAGAGGGGTGAGCTGTGAGGTAGCAAAATGTGCAGATGACACAACATTATTTCAGATTAGTGGAGTCCAGAGAGGACTGTGAGGAACTTCAGAGAGGTGAATGGTCAGTACAAGGCAGATGAAGTTCAATGTCAACACTGGAGGAAAAAAATTAAATTACTACTACTCTGAATTAACTATATCAGCTCAAGAAAGGGACCTGGGTCTCACTGTGGACAACTCAATGAAGAACTCTGCTAAGGGTGTAGCTGCAGTCAAAAAAAGCAAAGAGTGTTAGGATGCATAAGGAATGAGACAGAGAACAACATGGAAAATATTATAGTGCCTTTATATAAAACAATATCTCACTTGGAAAGCTGTGTGCAGTACGAGTCATCCCATCTCATACGGCTATTGCAGAACAAGAAGGGGTTCAAAAAAGGGCCATGAGAATGATTAAGGGCATTAAAACCCTCTCATATGAAATGTGATTGAAAAGATTAAAATTGTGTAAGAAAGGAGATGACTTAGAGAGCGCATAATACAAGTATATCAAATAATGAAAGGTCTAGAAGGCAGATCGGGAGTTTCTGTTCTCCCTGACTTGAACCATAAGAACAAGGGGGCATTATGGGATATTAGAGGTGCCAAATTAAAACCTGATAAAAGCAAATGTGTTTCCACACAGTGTGTTATCAGACTGTGGAACTGATTGTCAGATGAGGCCTCACCATTTCTGAACTTCATCTGCCTTGTACTGACCATTCACCTCTCTGAAGTTCCTCACAGTCCTCTCTGGACTCCACTAATCTAAATAACGTTGAGGCCTAGAATTTACCAAAAAAAGCTGTTGGACATTTATATTTTATCTGGATAATAAGAATATCTATAGTTACAATAGTTAATGCTAACAAATTTTGGAAGGGATATTAAACCTCATGCTTTAGGGCTTATGCCGATCTCTTATCTATTAGGGTATAGGTACACAGCAGCTGGTAGGCTGCTTCATAGTGTGAGTAGACAGATACGGGCTAGCTCTACTCAAACTAAAAATAGCACTGTGGCTGAAATGGCATGGGTGGTGGCCTCTGCCCCCTGCAGGATTCTTACCCTTTCCTCTGAAGCACCTGGGGCTGCACTGTAGGAGATAGGATACTGGACTAGATGGACCTGCAGTCTAATCCAGTCAACCGTTCTTACGTTCCTATGTGCATCATCAGAACTAGGAGACGTAGGTTCAGAAGAGTAGGGGGAATTACAAGTCAGGACTGAGGCTTATTGGTAGAACTGTGTGGCAATCCAGTGCTGGAATAGCAGGGGATATTGGGTCGGGGATACGGAGGTGTGCTGGGAGATTTATCCAGGATTATCAGTCACCCACTTTCATTAATACAAAAATATTTTGAAAGGAGAAAATCTGGAAGGGCTCTGAAAAATTGTTCTTCTAATGAGATTTCCATAGAGAAAGTTAGAGTGTTTGCTCAGTCGTCAATTTGGAAACCGTCATCTTTCAGCCAGTTTCCTTATTTTTTCCCCCTTTAAATACCAAGCATGATTAGATCATGTTATGAACTTATTGTCCGCCAAATTTCATGTTTTCACACATACTGAGCATGGTGACATTATAAAAGAATCTTAAACTGATAAACCTGTTTGCTTTACATCCGTCTACTGGGGAAAACTCGCTCTACCAATTTTTTGGAGCCTAATGCAGTAACTAGAGCCAATTCTTTCTGCTTGCTTTTTATAGCTGTTTTATCAAAGTTTGGAAGGAGAGGTTTTAAAAGGAAGTGCTGTCTCAGTCTTAACTGTGGATCGCATGAAGGAAGGGGATGCTATAGTACAACATATGAACCAGATGTCCACGAATATGCAGAACTCTATGCCCTGGACTTTACTATTCCCTCTGACCTGATTACTCTGCGGCACATGCAGCTCAGTTTGGATGACAGTATTTTCTAGCAGACTGTAGAGCATTTCATTTAGAGGGGAGCAGTTGCAGCAGGTTAACAAATGTTCACTCTCACAAAGTGGTGTAAATAGTAGAAGTTTATTGGCAAGCCCCAAACACTGAGGGCCAGATCCTCAGTTGGTGTAAATCAGCCTAGCATTATTGGCACCAATAGTCTTAAGCAGTTTTAGATCAGCTGACAATGTGACCCTCTGCGTGCTTTACTCACACAAAAATTTCACCTAACTGTCAGTGGCAAATTAGATTAGTGCAACTGGGCTTGTGTGCCATGGATGTGAGCGTTCAGATCTTAAATCTGTTTTACTGACTAGGATAGGACTTTTTTCTACCCATGCAAACTCCACACAATTTGATAAGACAGCTAGTGTTCGAAGATGGAAGAGCCAGGACTTTAATATTAGGGACTGTGGCAGGTTAAGATTGAGGTGTACTGGTAGAATGGCATAGGGGAACCAGAAATGGAAAAACAGGTGAGGTTGCCAATTAGGACTGACTAATAGCTGGTTCTTCCTATTAGGGAAGCTCCTCCCATAAGTGGACAATTCTTTTCAGTCAGAGGGAAATTATCACTCTCTCCTTGCCTGGGTTATTCACTGTAGTAACCCTGTTCTGTGTGTGGAATTCCCATTGATGCCAGGGGGAAATTTGATCAGCGATCCCAACATTGAGGCTATAGTGTGTGCCCTATTATTTGTCATGATTTGTTTTACTATTTGTGTGACTATAGCAGGTAGTTACATTGCAATTTAGCATGCATTATCCACATCAAGGTGCTGATATGGGTCTGGGCCTCGAGGTGTTATTGTAATAAATAAATACTGTGACAAAGCTCTGTCCTTGCCTCCGTGGGTCCTGCGTTTCCTGGCAGATTTCGCTAGCCTCAGAGGCTCACTGTGACCCTCCACGTAACCTTTCTTTCTCTAGAGACAAGGGTCACAGTCTACTGAAAAAAGAAAAGGAGTACTTGTGGCACCTTAGCGACTAACCAATTTATCTGAGCATAAGCTTTCGTGAGCTACAGCTCACTTCATCGGATGCATAAAGTGGAAAGTACAGTGATGAGATTTTATATATATATATATATAAACACAGACCATGAAAAAATATACATTGTAAGGGGAGTGATCACTTACAATGAGCTATTACCAGCAGGAGAGTGGGGTGGGGGGAGAGAAAACCTTTTGAAGTGATAATCAAGGTGGGCCATTTCCAACACATTTCCAGGAGTTAACAAGAACGTCTGAGGAACAGTGGGGGGAGAGGGGGAGAGGAATAAACAAGGGGAAATAGTTTCACTTAGTATAATGCAACAAAGCCCGTTGCCAATTGTGTCCACATATCTATTCAGGGGACACCATCATCGGGCCTAATCACATCAGCCACACTATCAGAGGCTCGTTCACCTGCACATCTACCAATGTGATATATGCCATCATGTGCCAGCAATGCCGCTCTGCCATGTACATTGGGCAAACTGGACAGTCTCTACATAAAAGAATAAATGGACACAAATCAGATGTCAAGAATTATAACATTCATAAACCAGTCGGAGAACACTTCAATCTCTCTGGTCACTCGATTTCTGATCACAAAGTGAGTATCCTTCAACAAAAAAACTTCGAAAACAGACTCCAAGGAGAGACTGCTGAATTGGAATTAATTTGCAAATTGGATACAATTAACTTAGGCTTGAATAGAGACTGGGAGTGGTTGAGTCATTATACTAAGTGAAACTATTTCACCTTGTTTATTCCTCCCCCCTCACTGTTCCTCAGACATTCTTGTTAACTCCTGGAAATGTGCTGGAAATGGCCCACCTTGATTATCACTTCAAAAGGTTTTCTCTCCCCCCACCCCACTCTCCTGCTGGTAATAGCTCATCTTAAGTGATTACTCTCCTTACAATGTATATTTTTTCATGGTCTGTGTGTATATATAAAATCTCATCACTGTACTTTCCACTTTATGCATCCGATGAAGTGAGCTGTAGCTCACGAAAGCTTATGCTCAAATAAATTGGTTAGTCTCTAAGGTGCCACAAGTACTCCTTTTCTTTTTGCAAATACAGACTAACACGGCTGCTACTCTGAAACAGTCTACTGAGCCATTTTCATCATAAGCCAGCAAGGGAGGTGAGGAGAAGTTATCCTTCCTTGCACAGTCTCTGTTGTCTCCCAGTCTCAGTGATTATCGGGGGCAAAGGTGTGTGTGTGTGTGTGGGGGAGCCTGGGCCCACCCTCTACTCTGGGCTCCAGCCCAGGGACCCTAATAGTATCAGCTATGGTAGCTGACCTTTTAGAAACATGACATGTACAATTCCCTGGGCCACTTCCCTCACAGCAGCCCTCACTTCCTCAAGCTCCACTTCACCCTTACCTCAGGGCCTCCTTCCTTGTGCCTGATATGGTGTGTACTACTCAACCTGTCCAACAGCGCAACTTCCTCCCACAGCTCCTGACATACACACCCACCTGACTAACTGGGAGACTTTGAACTAGTTTCAGCCAGCCCCTGATTGGCTTCAGGTGTCCCAATCAACCTAGCATTCTCCCTGCCTTCTGGAAAGTTCTTAATCGGCCCCAGGTGTCTTAATTGACCTGGAGCAGCTTCCATTTCACTTAACCTGGTACCAGGGATTTGTTTAGCCTGGAGCTAATATATCTATCTCCCACTACGTTTCCATAGCCATCTGGCCTGGCCCCGTCACAATACATAAATAAAATGATGGCACCAACTAGTTGTCTCAGAGGAAAGATATCTGTTTTATTCCATTCAAAAAACAAATTAGAAAAGTTGCATGGGAAACCTATCTGGAGACTCACATAACACAGGAATTACAATAATGGATCAAACCAACCAATCCAGTCCAGCATCCTGTGGCCAGCATCAGATGCTTCATATAAAGATACAAGATAACCCATACTGGGCAGTTATGGAAAAACTGCCCCACCTGGGAAATTTGTTCCTAACCATTGCCACTTAATGGTTGGAAGACTGTGAGAATTCTCGTGCATTAGCACAAAATACAGCAATAACTACAAAATGTAATTTACATTATTATTTCTAGTGTCATGGACCCAGATACTCCGCTGGTGCAAATTCGCATAGCCCCATTGACTTCAGTTGAGCTATGCTGATTTATATCAGCTGCAAATCATAATTTTTATGGGCCTGATCTAAAGCCCTTTGAAGTCGATGATAGTCTTTCCACTGAGTCCAATGCGCTTTGGATCAGGCTGTACTGGACAAAAAAAATCAATAAAAACTGACATAGAAGCATGTATCAGCAACTAACAAATTTTGGAGCTGTGATACAGAAGACATAAAGGTACTATGAAGTTGTGTACAGCTACAAATACCACTAGAGAAAATGACAACAAATTGTGAATGAACTGGTAGGAAAGACTGAAAATGCTCCATTGGATCCAAGGATGGTTTCTTTGGGATCCTTCCTGAGAATGATTTTACTAGTCACAGATAGACTTTTTTCTTGGGCAATGTTGTATGTCACAATGCAGTGGAAATCAGGGAAGATCCCAGTGATACATGAATAAATTTCAGAAGTTTCACACAGTGCCACCACCAAGAAACTGGTTTAAAGATGGAGAAATAACTAGAAGACATAGGAAAAAAAAAAAGTGGGAAGCTAGGCAAGATGGAATGGTGGGAAATAGACTATTCCTTTCATCATACTCCTTCCACTTGTAAAGTTGAAGTCTGGCTGGATGAAACAGGGATCTCGGATGCTCTTTGTATGCTTATTTCTGCACAGATATGTTGAAAATAATACAAATCAATCACCTCTCTGTCAAGTTGCACACCACTCACTAGCTCAGGGAGCCGCACATCAGTGACAAAATCTTTCACTTTGTTTCACATAGTTTTTCAAACCTTTAAAAGGAAGTTGCAGTGACGCTTTCTGATCCTTCAGACAGCTACATAAATATTTACTAAAAAAGAAGATATACATATATCTATTAACAGTGAACGTTCACAGCTGTCTCATTTAGAAATTCCTGCCACTCTCCACAGCAGCAAGGGATGTTGGTGCCATTTTACTGCTATTTCCCAGCTGGAAGTCCAGTTGGATGGAATATCTTTTTTTTTTTCACTCCGTGTCTACAGTGCCCTCCAATATGGGGGCCTGATCCCTGATTGCTGTCACTGGGTGCTACTGCAATAAATAACAATAACGATTATCATTATCATTTGAGACTGAAGTAATATAGTTCAGCCCATGAAAACATGTAACGAGCAGGAAACTTTCAATCGGACCGCAAGATGAGTTCCGTTATTTGTCTGAATTTTAGTTAGGTGCTAAGGCCCTACGTTTTCAAAGACTTACTCACATGCATATCTGTAAGAACTCAGTGGGACTAGTCACATGCTGAAAGATAAGCACACGCTTAAGTCTTTGCTGGATCAGAGCCTAAAATATCAGTGATAAGTATAGTATAACTACGTAGGTGACTTGGGTGAAATTTGAGTCATGACAGAGGGGCGACCGGGACAAATTTGATTGAGTGGTGTTGCAACCTGCTGTACTGGGTCACAACACTACTCATGACAGAGGGGTGGCTGGGCCAAATCTGTTGCCCTAGGCAGTTGCCCAGGAATCTGTTGCTGTGGGCAGCTGCTTAGTTCGCCTTTGCCTGCTCAACTCTTGGTGCTGTCTGTGGCTGGCTGATTGATAGTTAGGGCTTGGATATTAGTTAGTCTTGTAATTGCCTATCACTTCTTCCACCTGCTTTTCTCTGCAGGTTGCCATGGTGAAGATCATCATATACTGTATACAAAGGAAGAACACAGAAGGAATCACTAAGACTAAAATCAAATCAAGGCATGAAATAACATTGAAAGAAACATATGGCTTAATAGATTCCATTAAACATTTACATTTGTCTGGCTCTGTTTTGCTGGTCATCTGCCCAGAAATATAATTGCAATCATAAACTTTAAACTGACTCCATTTTCCGAAGAAATATGTTAACAAATAAAAACATTATTATTATTTGTGTAAGTCCCATCAGGTTGAAGTAAATAATTAATGCCAATTTTATGGTCTCCAGTTCTTTCGGTTACTTCCATTCTGGCCCACGGGCTCTCCTGGATTGTGACAAGGAATATTTCAGTTGCTGAGGATAAGGGTCCTGCTCAGAGATGGGAATAGACTGTACAGCTGAGTCCAGACAAAGGTCTGCAAACAGCTCTCGCCTTTGGCTGCCTCTGGAGGAATGCTGATAAAATTCTATTGCGGTTCATAAATGCTGGATATTGCATTAAGGGCACATATAGTAGAACTTGAAGCTCAAAGGGCAAAGCATGGCCTTAGTTTAATACACTGAGTAACTTATAAAACAGTCCTCTGATGTTACAGTAAGGTCTGGGATTTCTTTTAAAGGCTGTCTTTTAAAGGCACACACTTTGTAATCTCTCCACTGAAAGGGTTCCGTTATCCAGCAATAAAATTTTGAGGGGAGGAATAAAACATTAGTGTTAATCTTTCATTGAACTGTTGCTTCTGCTCAGTTTTGATTTTAATTTGAATGTAATTTCCACTCTGAGATATAAACCTACTCCAGCATCTCGACTAGTTCCTTTTCTTTCACATTCTTCCTTGAATGGTTTCTTCAGTGTTGACTGGGGCAAGGTGGGCATGATCATGCTGTCATTGAAGCCCATAACAAAACTTTCCAGACTTCAAGTTTTGGCTGCAAGTATTCAAATGCTTTCTTTAGCAGAAAACACTCTCTGTGATTTTAATGGGCATCTTGCTTGGGAGAAAACTGTGGAATCAGGACCAAACTCTGCTGAAAGAGATAGGACATTGGGTCAGTGGTACTGGGGATGAGCAAATCTCAGACTGACATGCTTGGTTTAGGCAAGTGTTCAAATCTTGATTGTCTGAATTGCTATGGACTGCAAGACTGGGCTGGTAGTCACAAAAGAATGGGCCCTCTTGTATTTCAGCACTCCAGGGCTGACACAGAACAAGTGATTGCAGAGGTACCTGAAAATGGGAGCAAAGAAAAAGTTCACTAAACACACACAAAAAAAAGAAAAAGCTTTGTTCTTTTGGCTCTGCCTGTGAAATGGACTTAGTTTCAGGTTTGATCTGACTTTATTCGCTTCATTTCACCCATACCCAACAGTAAGTGTCTAGTGGTTAGACTATAGGATGAAGAATCTGGACTCCTGGGTTCTCTTCCTGGCTCTGTCATACACTTACTGTCGTATTTGGAAGATGTTACTTCACTGCTCTGTTTCCCCATCTTTAAAATAGTGATAATCCTAACCCACTTCACAGATTGGGACACACAATGTTTGTAAAGCACTTTTAGAGTTTTGGCTGGAGAGCACTATGGAAATGCAAATTATTTTTAAATTATCATTTAATCATTAATTAGTCACTTATTTATTATTATTATTTGTAGTACCGAACCACCTAGGTGTCCTCATCATGGACCACTGTGCTAGGTGCTGTATAAACACAGAACAAAATGAATGGGTTATTGATGGGTAGCTACTCTCTAATTTCTGTCATAACACATTGCCTGCCATTTTCACACCACCATGCCTGCCCGCTCTGTTTTACAACTCAGTTGCAGAGTGGCATGCAATTTTCAAACCTGTACACTGTATGTGCAGCACCAGGACAGATATAAAGTTTGTAGCCAAGTGCTACAGTGAGATTCCTGAGCAGCACAGCACACAGGGCTCAGAGCTTTCAGCTATTTGCTTTCTGTCAGCAAGAGTTACATAGAGCCTGAAATATTTGGCTGGCGTGATCTGCTAGTTCATCCCCTGCCTCTCAGTGGAAACATAGGAAGTGTATTCAAGAACACTATGTAAGCAGTTTAGAGCCATTGCAGGGCCAAAGGTTCATCTTGCATATGGCCCATGTCAATGGGCCATGTGCTGGGAGGTCTCTGGGGTCCATGACTGCAGTCAACTCTTTGGATTCTGCACCACCCATTCTTTGGGGATAGAGGAGGGCTGTTATGGTGGTGGATCCACATGGAGGGTCCCTCCTGCAAGGTGCTAAGTACTCTTGAGTAGTGCTGAGCATCCTCTGGGAGTCATTGTTCTCTGAAAACATCCACTCAATGTGCAGTGGCAGTCAAAAAAATGAACAGAATGCTGGGAATAATTAAGAAAGGGATAGCTAAGAGGACAGAAAATATCATGTTGCCTCTATATAAATCCATGGTACGCCCACATCTTGAATACTGTGTGCAGACGTGGTAGGCCCAGGGCTATCCCTACCCATACGCAAAGTACGCAGCTGCATAGGGCACCAGGAACTTTGGGGCACCAAATTTCCTGGTGCCCTATGTTGCTGCGTGCTGCTCCAGCCCCGGCTCCTCGTCTTCCCCATGGCCCCGCCCCTGCTCTGCCCCAGCCCTGCCCCCACTCCACCCTTTCCCCAAAGCCCCTGCCCCTGCTCCACCCCAGCCCTGCCCCCACTCCCCTGAGGACGGCAGCAGGCCCAACCCTGCAGTCACTGTCAGCGGGAAGTGCAGTGACCTGGCCCCAGCCCGCTCCATGCTGCCGGTGAATGCTGAGAGGCGGTTCCCCCCTCTCCCCCAAGCCTGGGAGCCAGGGGAGCAGAGTGGAGCGGGCTGGGTCCGGGTCACTCTACCTCCCGCCACCCTGAGAGTGTGGGGTAGGGCCTGCCCTGCACTCACCGCGTAGCAGAAAGTGGAGTGTCCCAGCCCCAACCCGTTCTGCTCCGTCAGCTTGTGCTGGGGGGGGCAGTTTCCCCCCGCCCCCCAAGTCTGCTCCTGCTGCCCCATGGAGGCCTGGAGCCCCACATACACACCCCGCAGGGGGGCTGTGTAGGGCACCAAAATGTCTAGGACGGCCCTGGGTTGCCCCATCTCAAAAAAGATATATTGGAATTGGAAAAGGTTCAGAAAAGGGCAACAAAAATGATTAGGGGTATGGAATGATTTCCATATGAGGAGAGATTAATAAGACTGGGACTTTTCAGCTTGGAAAAGAGATGGCTAAGAGGAGATATGATTGAGGTTTATAAAATCATGACTGGTGTAGAGAAAGTAGATAAGGAAGTGTTATTTACTCCTTATAACACAAGAACTAGGGGTTACCAAATGAAATAAATAGGCAGCATGTTTAAAACAAATAAAAGGAAGTATTTCTTCACACAATGCACAGTCAACCTGTGGAACTCCTTGCCAGAGGATGTTATGAAGGCCAAGAACATAACAGGGTTCAAAAAAGAACTAGATAAATTCATGAAGGATAGGTCCATCAATGGCTATTAGCCAGGATGGGCAGGGATGGTGACCCTAGACTCTGTTTGCCAGAAGCTGGGAATGAGCGACAGGGAATGGATCACTTGATGATTACCTGTTCTGTTCATTCCCTCTGAGGCACCAGGCACTGTCCACTGTCAGAAGATAGGATACTGGGCTAGATGGACTCTTGGTCTGACCCCGTAGGGCCATTCTTATGTTCTTATGTTGTGTTCTCACCTCCCACTAAAGTCAGTGGGAGCAGAGGGTTCTCAGCACTTCAGAGAAGCACTCAGCACTTTGCAGGATGGAGCCTACTGTCAGATCCACTGGCCCTGCTCTACTCAGGCCTACCTCACCCAGAAAATAGTCCTCCATGCTAGGACACAAGGAGCCCCTGCAGAGTTGCTCTCCACATACTATGCCCCTTAAAATGGAACCACCCCTGGTCTTCTGTGCTCAAGGACTGCCACACGGCTCTTACTTGGGCCACAGGAATTGGTTCAAATACAGGAACATTAGTGGGCCCCTCTCAATTTCTTCCATTTGTTATTGGCCCTTGTCCTACATTTCCCTGTATCCAGAGTCCTTTAATGCTCTGGAGTCTTCCCTTGCCCTGTAGCCTGAGCAGGTTTCTATTCAGGCCCTTGTGGAACACCCCCTCAGGTAGCTGTAAGCTAACCTGCAGTTTCTCTCTTACCGAGACTGCCTACGTTACATTCTTTTATCAAGTAACATATAAACTAGGGGCATAAAAGAAGCTATTCATGTTTCCACAGACACTAGAGCTGTTTTGTTTTATTTTGCAAGCTGATAAAAACCTCCAGCTTCTATTCTTTTCAAGATCCTTCAGCTATTTTGAGTGACTTTTGTCTTTTTCTTACACAGAGAGGAGAATGACTACTTTACTGACTGGAGTGGCAGAGCTGGCAGTCAGGAATCAGGTCTGGTCAGTGACATGGTCCCTATAAGGCTCATGAACCTGGGCCTTTTTAGAGTTTTGCATCTAAAGTATGTCAGATTTCTGATTTCCTACTTCTCTGTTGTGAGAGCAGGTGAAGCTTAGTGTTTTCAACCAGGCTGCTCTTGGAGATTTTGGGTTCAAAGTGAGACAAGGCGCAACAGGTGTTGGGAGTTCAAACCCACGAGGATCGAAACCGAGAAAACATTATTTGCATGCACTCTTGCAAAGTGAAATCAAAACCTGTGCTGCCAACTCCTTAGATTTTATCGCAGGCCTACAGCTGCTCTTCCTCCTGTCAGGGGCTGGGGGCAGATGAGGAGCCACCAGTAGGGGAGGATTCTGTGACAGTACGGAAAATAGTTGGGAGCGGTGGATCATGGAGGCATGTTGTTTATGCCACTGGCTACTGCTCTGAGATTCTTGAAGTTGCCCAAGCTACCTAGAGCCTTATGGGGAGATGTAGGTGCATGGTAGAGCTGGTCAGAAAAGAGAATTTCCATGCAGCAGGAAATTCCAACATTGAATTAGCTTTTGTTTTAAATGGGAACAAAAAGTAGAAATTTTCAGCTTGGAACCATCAAAACACTTCATTTTGATAATGTTGAAACATTAGACTATAATACAAAGCATTATAAATATAAAATATAATCTAATATTAAAATATAATATAAAAGTTGAACCAAATTCAAATGCAACGATAAAGTCAGAATGAATTGTTTTGACTTTCTTCCCTTGAAAATGAAGTTGAAATTGACGTGTTCCCTTGAAATATTTAGATTTCAACAAAACTACATTTTCCAGTAGAAAACTATTCTGTCAAAAGAGTTTGTCAGCCATCCCTAGGGTAGGTTATTCCAAGCCATTCCTTTTGCACTTTGTATTTTACAGCCATAGTGGAACAAATCTTTATATAACCTTATTCATTATTTGATCCCTGCATAAAAATGTGTGTTGTAGTGGTGGTGTTGTAGCCATCTTGGTCTCAGGATGTTGGAGAGACAAGGTACATGGGTCCAATATCTTTTACTGGACCAGGTTCTGCTGGTGAAAGAGACAAACTTTCAAGCCTACACAGAACTCTTCTTCAGGATACGTTATGACAGAGGCATCCTCGAGCAGCACATTTCACATGGCGAGGATTGCTAGCCACTAGTGGGGATGGTAGGAGTGCTCTCCCCATGCACAGAGCATGCCCAGCCTTTCACTAACGTGCATCATTCCACCAGCACACAACCTCCTGCACAATTAAAGGGACCTTGCACTGAGCATCTCCTACTGGGGATACAGGCACCTTCTGCTCATTTACACTAGCTGGTAAGACATACAAAAATTATTTTTTTCCTTTATAATTTCTTCCCTTTGAAGATGAAAAATGCTGTCTAAATGTAAGCATTATTCCCCTTTATTGATCTCCCCCCCAACATATAGCCTCCATTAAGTGGGTTGCCTGCTGGAGCCCAGAAAGGGTTAATGCAGCAGTGGAGAGGTTTGGGGTGACGTCGTGCTTCTGGACGCCTGAGAAGTCTCTTGAAGGTAGTTCCCCTCTGGTGATGATGGGAGTGAGCAGAGGTCTGAAATCCGAGATGCCTCGCAGCCTGGACTTGGTGAGGTCCCAGTAAAAGCAGCTCGCTTGCTATCCCTCTCCCTGAGCAGTCACTCCGTTGCACTGGCCTGGGCAGCATGGAGCTAGCCCCCTGGACTCACATAGGACTCACACTCCTCCAGCTCCTTTTCATCTCCTGCTTGCCAAGAGGTACTGTAAGTAAGCGAGTGCATTCTATACATGGCTGAATGTTTCCCTTCCCTTTATTGTGGTCAGGGGGCTTTGATTTCTTGCTGCTGTCCTGAGAAGTGGAGAGATCTGAAGGGATGTTAATAATAGAAGGGGCTGATTTATTTATTTATTTTTTGCTGGCACCAGGGAGAAACATCCAGGATAATTTCCCGAGACATTTAACAGACTTAAAAGGGAAACAACTGGCTGGATTTATTGGCCAATGGCCATCAAGAGAAGGGGCTGCAATCACTTCACCTACTTATTGCTTTATTTTTTTAACACACCGCGCTAAGGAAATAATGATAAAAGGGGCATGTAAGTCTACGATTTGTAAAGTGTAATTTGTTTGTCTTGGCAACAGAGAGACTTTCCTCTCCAGCTCCAACACCAAGGGGAAAAAAAACCCCAAAAAACAAGAGGGAAAGAAGGAAAACAAAAGCCACACATTGTTTCCGACCTGAGCTTTAGTTCTGCCAATATTAGTGTTTCAAAGGGGAAACCTTGTTAAAGCTGAATGATCTTTTTATAGCAAATTCTTATGCCACTTTCTGCTGAACCAGCATACTCAGTTCCCTCTTGATAAGGTTAACAATGAGCATTTCGATAGAAGCACACATTTACTATGATTATTCCTAAGAATGTGCATTGTTTACACGTGAATGCAGCTCTAGCTACTTATAAACATTGGCTCCTAATGTCAGCTCTTCGTGCTGCTCTGTGAGGAGTGTAACTCATTAGAAACCAGCAGAGGACTCAGAGATAAGGTGCCTCTAAATCAGTGTTTCTCAACGACCAATCTGTGGACCGGTGCCGGTCCCTGAGAGATCCTTGACATAGTTTAGGAAGGCAGCATGCTTGTCCCTGGTATCAAAAAGTTAGAGAAACACTGCTCACATTTCAGCTGCGAGAGACCCGTGATATCAGAATTCCCAGTAAGGTAAGTATCTCTTTAAAAAATAATGACGGTAAATATCAAGTAAACACTCCAGTGACCCAGACAATGCAGCCTTCAACAGCTATAAATAACACAGTATTCATGATAATGGCTCAGGGTCCTCCCCAGTCTTGGTGGGGAGAGGGGACATAAACAGAGTGGCTTCCCTCTGTCGCAGCTTTATTCTTGTCTCCCAGGTCCTGTGGTAGGTAGGCCCTGGGTGGAGGATGGGCATTCTCTATGAAGGTCATGTGCTTCCAAAATGTTAACAAGGGGCTCCCTCCAAAAGGTTTGGACTCAGTGATACAAGTGAACATTGCCTGTGTAAAATACTCTGCCTCCCATTCCACAAAACCCATTAATTCTTTCCTTTGCTTTCCCTCCCAAATGCATTAGCCCTTTGTCTCTAACCCTCAGCCCACAACTTATCATGCTTCACTCTCCTCTCTACCTGATGTGGCTGCCTGTCAAGGTTCCTCCCCCACTCTGAACTCTAGGGTACAGATGTGGGGACCTGCATGAAAAACCTCCTAAGCTTATCTTTACCAGCTTAGGTCAAAACTTCCCCAAGGTACAAAATATTCCACCCTTTTGTCCTTGGATTGGCCGCTACCACCACCAAACAAATACTGGTTACTGGGGAAGAGCTGTTTGGACACGTCTTTCCCCCCAAAATACTTCCCAAAACCTTGCACCCCACTTCCTGGACAAGGTTTGGTAAAAAGCCTCACCAATTTGCCTAGGTGACTACAGACCCAGACCCTTGGATCTTAAGAACAATGAACAATCCTCCCAACACTTGCACCCTCCCTTTCCTGGGAAATGTTGGATAAAAAGCCTCACCAATTTGCATAGGTGACCACAGACCCAAACCCCTGGATCTGAGAACAATGAAAAAAGCATTCAGTTTTCTTACAAGAAGACTTTTAATAAAAATAGAAGTAATTAGAAATAAGAAATCCCCCCTGTAAAATCAGGATGGTAAATACCTTACAGGGTAATTAGATTCAAAACATAGAGAACCCCTCTAGGCAAAAACCTTAAGTTACAAAAAAGATACACAGACAGAAATAGTTATTCTATTCAGCACAATTCTTTTCTCAGCCATTTAAAGAAATCATAATCTAACACATACCTAGCTAGATTACTTACTAAAAGTTCTAAGGCTTCATTCCTGGTCTATCCCCGGCAAAGACAAAATGTAGACAGACACACAAACCCTTTGTTTCTCTCCCTCCTCCCAGCTTTTGAAAGTATCTTGTCTCCTCATTGGTCATTTTGGTCAGGTGCCAGCGAGGTTACCTTTAGCTTCTTAACCCTTTACAGGTGAGAGGAGATTTCCTCTGGCCAGGAGGGATTTTAAAGGGGTTTACCCTTCCCTTTCTATTTATGACACGCCCCCCAAATCTCAGCTAGGGTGAAACACTGGCTGGGATTTCTTCCTGGAGCTCTAGGAAAACAGAGTTAATAAGACACATGCATCTCTAAATATACTACCAAGTACATAAAGACTAACAATATTTTCCACATCTCAAGGACGATTTTAACCAGTTGATTCTGGGAAACTTTCACGTGAGAGTGCATCAGCCACTTTGTTAGAAGCTCCTGAGATGTGTTGGATGTTGAAATCAAAATCTTGGAGAGCTAAACTCCACCGAAGAAGTTTTTTGTTAGTTTCTTTGACGGTGTGAAGCCACTTCAGTGCAGCATGGTCGGTTTGCAGGTGGAAACGCCGTCCCCAAACATATGGGCGTAGCTTTTCCAGAGCGTAGACAATGGCGTAACATTCTTTTTCAGTGATTGACCAGTTGCTTTCCCTCTCAGACAGTTTTTTGCTGAGAGACACTACAGGGTGGAATTCTTGATCAGGTCCTTTCTGCATTAAAACTGCTCCCACACCACGCTCGGACGCATCTGTGGTTACTAGGAACGGTTTGTCAAAGTCTGGGGCCCTTAGTACAGGGTCAGACATGAGTGTCGCTTTAAGCTTGTTAAAGGCCTTCTGACACTTTTCGGTCCACTGCACAGCATTTGGCTGTTTCTTTTTGGTTAGGTCTGTCAGTGGGGCGGCGATTTGGCTGTAGTGCGGTACAAATCGTCTGTAATAACCGGCCAAGCCTAAAAAGGATTGAACCTGTTTCTTTGACTTTGGGACAGGCCACTTTTGGATAGCATCCACTTTGGCCTGTAGGGGGCTGATAGTTCCTTGACCCACCTGGTGTCCAAGGTAAGTCACTTTGTTTAGGCCTATTTGACACTTCTTAGCCTTAACAGTTAGTCCTGCCTCCCTTATGCGCTCAAGGACTTTTTGTAGATGTTCCAGGTGGTCTGCCCAGGAATCCGAAAATATGGCCACATCATCAAGGTAGGCGACTGCATATTCTCCTAATCCCGCTAGGAGACCATCTACAAGTCTTTGGAAGGTGGCGGGTGCATTTCGCAGCCCGAAAGGGAGTACATTAAATTCATACAGCCCGAGATGTGTGGTGAAGGCTGACCTTTCCTTGGCAGATTCATCTAGCGGTACCTGCCAGTACCCCTTGGTTAAGTCCAAGGTAGAGATGAACTGGGCCCGTCCCAGTTTCTCTAATAGTTCATCTGTGCGTGGCATTGGATAGTTGTCTGGGCGAGTTACAGCATTTAGCTTACGGTAGTCCACGCAAAAACGTATTTCCCCATCTGGTTTGGGAACTAGAACCACTGGAGATGCCCATGCACTTTCAGAGGGGCGGATTACACCCATCTGTAACATATCCTGGATCTCCCGTTCTATAGCAGTTTTAGCTTGAGGAGACACTCGGTAAGGTTGGACTCTAATTGGGCGAGCATTACCTGTGTCAATGGAGTGGTATGCCCGTTCAGTCAGTCCTGGGGTGGCTGAGAACGTTGGCGCGTAGCTAGTGCACAGCTCCTGGATCTGCTGTCGCTGCATACGCCCAAGGGTCATGGAGAGGTTCACCTCTTCCACACCACCAGCACATTTCCCTTCGTAGTAGACACCTTCAGGCCACTCAGCGTCGTCTCCTCCCTGGGCTGTAAACTGACAAACCTTTAATTCTCTGGAATAAAAGGGCTTTAGAGAATTAATATGGTACACCTTAGGCTTTCGGTTGAAGGTGGGGAATGCTATGAGATAATTAACAGCTCCCAGGCGCTCCTGGACCGTGAATGGCCCTTCCCACGATGCTTCCATTTTATGGGCCTGGAGCGCCTTTAAGACCATGACCTGGTCCCCTACTTTGAAGGAACGCTCTCTGGCATGTTTATCATACCAGGCTTTTTGCTCTTTTTGAGCATCCTGTAAGTTTTCTTTAGCAAGGGCTAAAGAGGTTCGGAGGGTGTTTTGTAGGTTGGTTACAAAGTCCAGAATGTTAGTTCCTGGAGAAGGTGTAAATCCCTCCCATTGCTGCTTCACCAACTGCAATGGCCCCTTAACCTCACGGCCATATACAAGTTCAAATGGGGAAAACCCTAAACTGGGGTGTGGTACAGCTCTGTAGGCAAAGAGCAACTGCTGCAACACTAGGTCCCAATCATTGGAGTGCTCATTTACGAATTTACGTATCATGGCCCCCAAAGTTCCATTAAACTTCTCCACCATGCCATTTGTTTGATGGTGGTAAGGAGTGGCAACCAAGTGATTTACCCCATGAGCTTCCCAAAGGTTTTTCATAGTTCCTGCCAGGAAATTAGTCCCTGCATCTGTGAGGATGTCGGAGGGCCAACCTACCCTGGCAAAAATGTCTGCTAGTGCCTGGCACACACTGCTAGCCCTGGTGTTGCTTAGAGCTACTGCTTCCGGCCATCGGGTGGCAAAATCCATGAAAGTCAGTATGTACCGCTTTCCTCTGGGTGTCTTTTTCGGAAAAGGACCCAGAATATCCACAGCTACTCGCTGAAATGGAACTTCAATGATGGGGAGTGGCTGGAGAGGGGCTTTGACCTGGTCTTGGGGCTTTCCCACTCTTTGGCACACCTCACAAGACTGGACATAGGTAGAAACATCCTTGCCCATTCCCTCCCAGTGGAATGACCCCCCCAAACGGTCTTTGGTCCGGTTCACCCCAGCATGACCACTAGGGTGATCATGGGCTAAGCTCAAGAGCTTGGCCCGGTATTTAGTTGGAACTACCAACTGTCTCTGAGGATGCCAGTCTTCCTGGTGTCCACCAGAAAGAGTTTCCTTGTATAAAAGTCCTCTTTCTACAACAAACCTGGATCGATTAGAAGAGCTGAGAGGCGGTGGGTTGCTCCGTGCCGCCGTCCAAGCTCTCTGGAGGCTTTCATCTGCTTCCTGTTCGGTCTGGAACTGTTCCCTCGATGCTGGAGACATCAGTTCCTCATTGGATTGTGGACCTAGGCTTGGTCCCTCTGGAAGCGATATAGGGGATGGAGCTGTTTCTGTTGACTGTGAACCGCTCTCCGCTGGTGCACTATGTTGGGGTTCAGGCTCCGGCTGAGCCTCTTGTGTCGGGTTATCGGCTGCTGCCAGTTCAGGGTCGGTGGGGCCCTCTGGTGTTGAGGTTGCAAGTACTGGATTCAGTGCTGACAATGGGTCTGGTGTTGGTTGTTCGGCTGGTTCCGGTTCTGGGACTGGTTCCGTCTGGGTCTCTGGGACTGGATCCACTACTGCTGTTGCAGACATTGGCCTGGGGTCCGGGTCCATCACCTTTGACCGGGTCCTGATAGAAGTTTCCGGAACAGAGCTAGGCCTCACGGCTTGTTTAGCCTGGCTGCGGGTGACCGTTCCCACCCTCTTGGCCTGCTTCACATGATTGGCCAAGTCTTCCCCCAACAGCATGGTGATGGGATAATCATCATAGACTGCAAAAGTCCACATTCCTGACCAGCCCTTGTACTGGACAGGCAACTTGGCTGTAGGCAAATCGAAAGAGTTGGACTTGAAGGGTTGAATCGTCACTTGGATCTCTGGGTTGATTAAATTGGGGTCCACTAAGGAAGCATGGATAGCTGACACTTGTGCTCCGGTGTCCCTCCACGCGGTGACCTTCTTCCCGCCCACACTCACAGTTTCCCTCCGCTCCAAGGGTATCTGGGAGGTATCTGGGCCTGTGGACCTCTGGTGTGATTCCGGTGCAATGAACTGTAATCTGTTGGGGTTCTTGGGGCAGTTGGCCTTTACATGCCCCAGCTCGTTACATTTAAAACATCGTCCAGCTGACGGGTCACTGGGGCGAGGAGGGTTGCTGGAGAACGGGGTGGTGGGACGATAAGGGGTCTGGAGGGTTCTTTGGGAGGTAGGTGGGGCTTTGGGCGGCCCCTGGTAATAGGGTGTGGTCTGGGGTTGTCCCTTCTGGTCTCCGCTCCAACTGCGACCAGTTTTCTTCTTCTCTGCCACCTCCACCCATCTGGCTCCAATCTCTCCTGCCTCGATTACAGTTTTGGGCTTCCCATCTAGGATGTATCTTTCTATTTCCTCAGGAACACCCTCTAAGAATTGTTCCATTTGCATTAGGAAGGGCAAATCTACTGGAGATTCAACACTTGCTCCGGATATCCAGGCATCCCAATGTTTCACAATGTGGTAGGCATGTCGGGTAAATGACACGTCTGGTTTCCACCTTAGGGCTCTGAACCTCCGACGAGACTGCTCGGGTGTTATCCCCATTCTGACTCTCGCCTTGGATTTAAACAGTTCATACTTGTTCATGTGTTCTTTAGGCATTTCAGCTGCCACCTCAGCTAAGGGTCCACTGAGCTGCGGCCTCAGCTCTACCATGTATTGGTCAGTAGAGATGTTGTACCCAAGGCAGGCCCTTTCGAAGTTTTCTAAGAAGGCCTCAGTATCATCACCTGCCTTGTAGGTGGGGAACTTTCTGGGATGGGGAGTGGTACCTGGAGAAGGATTGCTAGGGTTTGTTGGTATATTCTGCTGAGCCTTTACCTTCTCCATCTCCAGTGCATGCTTCCTCTCTTTTTCCTTCTCCTCCTCCACATGCTTCCTCTCTTTTTCCTTCTCCTCCTCCACATGCTTCCTCTCTTTTTCCTTCTCCTCCTCCACATGCTTCCTTGCCTCCATTTCCCTCCTGTGGGCAGCCTCCTGTACCTCCTTTTCCAGCTGCATGAGTTCTATCTGTCTTTCATGTTCCTTTTGTTTTTCCTCAGCCTGAAATCTGGCTAATTCCATCTTTTGTTGTGCTGTGGATTCTGTCATCCTAACCTCTCTGTTTTTAACTAACTTTACACCCGAGGCTTAGAAATAAACAAACAAAACTTGGCTGTAAAATTTTGCTGTGCTGGAATAGAATACCTATTCTCTGATAGTGATTGTCAGCCTACAGAAAAAGACAATTCCCTTGTCTCTGCTCTGGGCCCAAATCAAAGCAAAAACTTCCAACTACTTTGAAACCTGTTTACCCAGCCCAAAGAAAAAACAAGTTTCCTTTTTAAACTTGTGCTCCTTGTAAAAAATCAAAATCCAAAAAAAAACCCCTGCCACTTTTGTCTCCAGGCAAATGGGTAGAACACCCCTCCTTCTATTTACTTTTAGGGAAACAAAAAACTCTGGGTTGGAAGACTGTGAATTTCCCTGCAGGAGTTAAGTACCCTGCCTCCAGGCAAAGAAAACCTGCAATTCACAAAGATAATCCCCTTTTGTCTCTGCTTGGCCACAAAGCAGAGAAAAACAAGCTGCTTTCAGTTTCAGCAGCTTCTGGACTTCCTTTTTTTTTTTTTTTTAAATCTGTATTTCTAGTTCAAAAAAATCTCAACTGGATCTCAAAATGATTTCAGGTTAATCCCACCACTATGCCACCATGTCAAGGTTCCTCCCCCACTCTGAACTCTAGGGTACAGATGTGGGGACCTGCATGAAAAACCTCCTAAGCTTATCTTTACCAGCTTAGGTCAAAACTTCCCCAAGGTACAAAATATTCCACCCTTTTGTCCTTGGATTGGCCGCTACCACCACCAAACAAATACTGGTTACTGGGGAAGAGCTGTTTGGACACGTCTTTCCCCCCAAAATACTTCCCAAAACCTTGCACCCCACTTCCTGGACAAGGTTTGGTAAAAAGCCTCACCAATTTGCCTAGGTGACTACAGACCCAGACCCTTGGATCTTAAGAACAATGAACAATCCTCCCAACACTTGCACCCTCCCTTTCCTGGGAAATGTTGGATAAAAAGCCTCACCAATTTGCATAGGTGACCACAGACCCAAACCCCTGGATCTGAGAACAATGAAAAAAGCATTCAGTTTTCTTACAAGAAGACTTTTAATAAAAATAGAAGTAATTAGAAATAAGAAATCCCCCCTGTAAAATCAGGATGGTAAATACCTTACAGGGTAATTAGATTCAAAACATAGAGAACCCCTCTAGGCAAAAACCTTAAGTTACAAAAAAGATACACAGACAGAAATAGTTATTCTATTCAGCACAATTCTTTTCTCAGCCATTTAAAGAAATCATAATCTAACACATACCTAGCTAGATTACTTACTAAAAGTTCTAAGGCTTCATTCCTGGTCTATCCCCGGCAAAGACAAAATGTAGACAGACACACAAACCCTTTGTTTCTCTCCCTCCTCCCAGCTTTTGAAAGTATCTTGTCTCCTCATTGGTCATTTTGGTCAGGTGCCAGCGAGGTTACCTTTAGCTTCTTAACCCTTTACAGGTGAGAGGAGATTTCCTCTGGCCAGGAGGGATTTTAAAGGGGTTTACCCTTCCCTTTCTATTTATGACACTGCCTTACCCAGTAGCTGTTCCTTACCCTAGCAGCAGTGATGGCAGGTGGGTCCATCCATCCCACAACCTCTGCTGGTGGCAAAAGAATAATCCCACAGTCTCTAGTTATGGGGTGGTTGTTCTAGTGGGTTGTTCTAGTTCAGGTGTTGGGCTGGGTAATCCGTGGTGGATGAGTGCCTTTTTGGAACTGGAGGTGGGCAGGTCTCTCCTGACTGTTGAAGGCCTCAGAAGTGGGAGGAGGAGCAGGTCTTTCCCAGGCTGATGATGGTGGTGGAATGGGTTTTCCTTGGCTGGTGATTGGAGGAATGGACCTCCAGCTTCCCTGCTGGTACTAATTCTTCAGATGCTGGGAAGGTAGACACCAGCATGGCAAGAGGTTAGCTACAGTGGTTGTAGGAGTCCCTCTCAATGCAGCAGCACCTTGGCCCTATCTCCTCTCCTGCTCCTCCTCTTTCACTGCTATGGCTGGTGGTAGGGAAGAATGCAGGGACTATGTGGTGCTTCCCCCACATACACCTAGAGGAATTGGTGGGGGATCCAAGAAGGGAGTTCCCCATACAGCAGGGTCACTCAGAAAAGATGGACCATTTTAAAGAGCAGAGCAGCCTTCACATTTTGGGGCAGGTTCAGAAACAATGGTTTGCCACCTCCCCACGGAAGTAACCAATTTCTGTCCATGATTATCACACCCTACTGTACAGGGCTTGTGGGGATTTGGGTACAGGAGTGGGGGAAAATTAGGGAGTTGGTTTTGGGAATAAACCTGAAGCATAGCTGATTCATATTTCCTAAAAAGGGTGTGCGTATGTCGAGGTCCCCTAGTCTCTTGCTGCAGAAGTGGACCTCAAATGCATTCAAGATACATCCAGATACATAAACTGAGGTGACCCAGTCGCTCAGATTGAATGCATTTTTAGACTCTTCACAAGGACAAAGGGCTAGAGACTTTCATTCTAAATGAAAGCTGGGATTATCTTTTATAGGACCCCAAGAGCCAGACCTGGTAACAAGAGGCTTGCAGGATCCCCTGCCAGCTCATCAGTGCCCTGTACATTGTCCATCCACCAAACTCATGAGGACCCCCACCTTAATTCTGTCGGTGTCACTATTACTTTGGGTGCTGTCTCCTATGTGAGATGGAACCCCAACATTCCGAGTTTCCAGGGGCAGCAGCCACCAGGGGAGTCTTGCCATATGGATATATTAGAGGGAGATGGGGTCAGGGGCCATAGAAGCAATATAGAAGCTCTAGTTTAGGGAGAGAACCCCAAATCCATTGTGTAGGGTGGGGTAAATCCCACATCCCCATGGGAACAATTCAGCGGAAACTCTGGGATGGGAGCCTCATGGATTTTCCTGATATCTCTGGGTGTAATTGCAAGGAACATTATTTGTAAGCAAACCTGCTGAGGTGCTCAGGGTGATGGACAAGAATTCATAATAAAGACTAGAGACTAGTTCAGTCCAAAATCCTTTCTCCAAACACCCACAGATGTTGGGGCTGTTTGGAGATGGATTTGACCTTTGGGACTTGCCCTTCTCTGTAGAATGGAATGCACCAACACCCTCCATACTTTGGGAAAGTTCAGCTCAGTATCCTAATAAAGATCTGAGTTTTGTGGGCTTGGGCTCTGAATGTGCTGGTGGGCTCTCCCTCCAGCTCAGGAAAGAAACAGTGTCCTGCCCAAGTCCATTTCCGGCCCTTGCATCTCAGCACAGTTCCTTGATCAAACACAAAAACTCAGAAGTAACACCAAACAAAGCAATTCCCCTGCCCAGCCTGGCCTGTAGTCCTCAGAGGCCTTTAGCCTTTCCTCTCAGTGGTGGAAGGAAGCTACACCTTTCACTTAAATCCCTTGCTAGCTCATGTGACAGACAGGTAGCCCTTAACCCTTTCCTGGTTGTTTTACCCAATCACAGGCCCGTCTCAAACAAATTCATGATAGCAAACTAACTATAGCAAGATAATAATACCATCCGATACAAAACTACACAGGGGAAGCTGAGAGGGGGGCAGGGTTGGGGCAGACTGGCCCAGAGTGCTTTAGAGGCTGAAGGCATCCTGCTCATTCTGGTTTAGGGCCTGTATTTTGGCCTGACTGGTCAAAAACCTGCACTGATAAGGTGGGGTTTGAGGTTTCCAGGGCGAGGGGAGGATGTGAGTTGAAGAGGAAGGTGCTTGAGATGGGTCAGAATCTGAACAAGGTTTGCTGTGGTCTGTACCTGTAGCATAGCATTCTGGCCAGTGACCCAACCAGCCTGCCCTGAAGGGGAAGAGGGAATTTGGGTGGGCTCAGTATAAGGCAATGAGGAAGGGAGAAAGTTCTCAATATGGAGCAATGGTGGGTGTGATAAAAATTGCCTTTGGGGAAAAAAGGTGCTGTTGAAATGTGGGCAGCAAGGCAAAGAGAGCTGCCACAGGGGCAAATATGAACCCCCTAGTGCCTGTCATGGCTGCCTGTAATTAGAGTCCCCAGAATGGCAGCAGAAATACTTGCTGGGATGAGGTAGCCTGTAGAACACTGCAGCATTTATTGTACAAGGAGGATTTGTAGGGCTGGTGTTGCCATGTTGGGATTAGAACTGGTACAACATTGGCTTTCTTGTGTAGGAAGACTGTGCTGGAAGTTCTGCTGACTATTCATGTGGTGTCACGTCAGCAATGAAGATCGAGCACCAGAAAAACCTAGAAATATTCTTGTTATGTGCTGTTCCTGCCATCATACCACCTAGATGGCCAGCTTCCAGCCCCGGCACATAGGAAGCTACTCTCAGACTTTTTCTAACAGCCTCACTTTTGCTAGTCTTTTACTTGGCCTTGTTTTTAGTTACATGGAGGTATTTTCAGAGTTGTTTTTTAGGATGGGTCAGGCAAGGCCATTTATATAGAGAGACAAACCTCAAAACCATATTGAAATTCCTGTTTATGACAGGACAAAGACCTGAAAAGACATTTGTTCCCCCACTAACAATCTTTCTTTTCCTTTCTATGGAGGAAAAGCTTATGGGAAGTTTTTGTTGTTGTATTCTTGCTAAGAAGCAAAGTTCCTGAGTTTATAAAGGGTATAATTGGTGCTTGGTATCGGTATTTAATACACAATAACAATTCTGCAGCCATCCAGGAACTTCACAGTTGTCACTCTGCTGCACATCTGGGCCACTCAATACCTCATTGCAGTTGGAAAGACAGTACTCAGAGCCTCTTGCACCAAAACAGGCCCCACTCCTTGAACTACAGTAGAGTCTCCATTGCCTGTTATTAGTGTAGAGCAGTGGTTCTCAACCCACGGCCTATGGGCCGTTTGGCCCATGTGACATCCTCAGGGACATACAGGTAGTTTATATATTGTGTGGATGAGGCCCATATAACACAGAGAGCTGCATATGCATCCCACAATGGTAAACAGGTTGAGAGCCACTGATGTAGGGCTTATAAAACACAGTTGATCAGACCTGATCCAGCAGCAGGCAGTTGTATTTACACTAAATAATTTATTCAGTACTTTAAAAAATACAGTACTTAAATGGAAAGTATTTTTTGTGGGTAGTTTAGTCCACTTCAAATATACTTCTGCATCTGGAACTAAAAATAGCTTCAGCGCTTAAACAATGATAAAAATATCATTTAATAACACTTATGGCACTTTTTGTCTTTATAAATATTCACTAATTAAGGGGACAGTGTGAACCAGGAATCTAAGTAATGCCTAAAAAAGAATTAAAAGCAGTGTCAGTGTCAGCACTTGTCCCTGAATTCACCTGCCAGTTTTTGTGGTTTATATACAAGCACTTTCCCTTTGTTTTCCTTCCTTCCCACCGTCATTACTGTGTGAAATGCAACACAAAGAGCAGGGAAAACATACAAACAGGGGAAACAATGACTCTGAGTCCTCACAAAGTTGCTGTCCAATGCACAAAGTAAACAAACCGAATAGAACAGGAAAATATTTTCCCTTCTCATCTTTCAACAATCTTAGTTGTTGGCAAGAATTGTAAGTACAAACATTTCAGAGAGGAGTATGATTTTTAAAGTTGACATTATTGCCTTCATCCTCACAACATCTGTAGGAAGTTGCGTATTATGAGCATCGTTTGTACAATGTGGAAACTGAGGCAAAAAAAGAGGGTAGAACAAAGGCCTTCACTTTCGGCAGTGATTCGTGATTTTGGTAGCCTCACTTTCTGACTGCCCAACTTGAGATACTTTGAAGGGGCTTGATTTTCAGAGGTGCCGATCACCGACTACTACGGCTGCAATCCACTGGAGCTGCAGATATGCAGCGCCTTTAAAATCAGGTCCCTAGATATCTCAGATGGGGCACCCAAAATACAAGGCATCCAAAATTAGTGATCTGTGTTTATGTTGACATTGCATTCAGAAGTATGACTGGAACACACACAAACATACCCAAGCTAGCTTTGATCTAGAGTGGAGCATCAGGAGCAAGGCACTTGAGTACATACCCAGGGTCCCAGGATGGCTTCAGTGACATATCCAAGATCAATAAGAATTAGTTTTAGGGTTGGGATGAGAATGCTATTGTTCCTGACTCCCAGGCTTGTGCTCAGACCACTAGACAATGACTGAAATCCTGGGCCTGTTACAGTCAGCGGGAAAGTTTTGCTATTCACTTCCGTGGAGCCAGGATTCTATCTTTGTTTACAGCTGATGAATTACATAGCTGCTGCGTGTGCTCAGAGCTCTCACAGACTTTAATGTCAGTTCAGCTCACAACACCTACAGGATGGGGACCAGAGACTGATTGCAATATTATCAAGAATGAAAGTACAATGGAATTAAAAAATAAAGCAAATCTAAATCCAATGAGCACAGACCTGAAAGGGAAAGAAAACGTATCACCACTTGTTGGGTTTCACCTCTGTCAGTGCTATTTTTTTTTAAATGAGAAAAACTCATTTCAAAGGTACTTGTGGCACCTTAGAGACTAACAAATTTATTTGAGCATAAGCTTTCGTGGGCTAAAACCCACTTCACTGGATGCATGCAGTGGAAAATACAGCAGAAAGATATATATATATACACAGAGAACATGAAACAATGGGTGTTATAATACACACTATAATGAGAGTGATCAGTTAAGGTGAGCTATTACCAGCAGGAGACAAAAAAACCCACCTTTTGTAGTGATAATCAAGATGGGCCATTTCCAGCAGTTCACAACAACGTGTGAGGAACAGTGGGGGATGGGGGGAGGGAAATAAACATGGAGAAATAGTTTTACTTTGTGTAATGACACATCCACTCCCAGTCTTTATTCAAGCCTAATTTAATGGTGTCCAGTTTGCAAATTAATTCCAATTCAGCAGTCTCTCGTTGGAGTCTGTTTTTGAAGTTTTTTTTGTTGTAATATTGCGACTTTTAGGTCCTGCTGGTAATAGCTCACCTTAACTGATCACTCTTGTTATAGTGTGTATGATAATACCCATTGTTTCATGTTCTCTGTGTATATATATATCTTCCTACTGTATTTTCCACTGCATGCATCCGATGAAGTAGGTTTTAGCCCACGAAAGCTTATGCTCAAATAAATTTGTTAGTCTCTAAGGAGCCACAAGTACTCCTGTTCTTTTTGCGGATACAGACTAACAGGGCTGCTACTCTGAAACCTGTCATTTCAAAGGTATTACTAGGGAACATTGTTTAATATGAAGAGTTTTTAAAAATTGCTCCTTGAATTTCAGACACAAGCTTGCTCCATGCAAGAGAACAGTTGTTAATGAGTATCACAGAATAAGAAGAAAATAAAATAAGGGTCATATTTTTCCCGTCTAACGTGAATTGGTTATATAAACATCCAAAGGGATGTAAAGGGAGTATATCTATTCGAGCTTACTCTTAATGATAAAACACTTAATTTGCACAGCACAATTGTCAGAATTACGGACATAGTTACTTAAAGGGAAAACTGTCACATAATTTAGGCCTCCAGATTAGGTGCAACCCATTATTAAAATAGAAATAACTTGTGATTTGTTTAATATTAATGAAAACAGTTTTTTTAAATGGATTTCCATAGTCCCCTGGAGTGTTTGCAACATAAATTTTGCAACAATGTGCTAAGGAAACTGAATGTAATCAAAAGTGAAGTTGACCAGTCTTTTATCATTGGCAAAAATAAAGGAAGGTCAAAAAATTACAACATACAAAAAAAGTCAAAAATAAGTTATTTCTGTAGAAGTATTTCATTTTTCATTAATGCTTAATTATTAAGACTGGTAGTGCCCAAACTATGATTAGTAATATGGGTTTTAGTTTTTTTAAAACATGGGATTAGGTTTTATAAATTCACTATTTTATCTTGACAACTTTGCCTCATGTCCAGTGTATTTGAGGATGTTGCTACCTGAAAAGTGGCATCAAGATATCTGCAGGAATGTTTCTTATTAATTATTATTATTTTAACAATTTAGACCTGGATCCACAAATATATTTTGTCTCCTAACCTCCACTGATTTCAATAGGATCTAGGCATTAGCTGTTATCCAGCAAATGTCATCCCTAGATCTCAAAGCATAGACTAGGGAGGAGGGTAAATATCACTATCTAGATTTTAGAGCTGAGGAAGTGAGCCATGAGAAAGCAGAAGTAGCTTGTAGGATTTGAAAAATCATAGTAATTCAAACAATAATAACAATGTGTTTATACTCTCTTCCTTTCTCTTGGGGACCATCTGACTGTTGGATCCAGCCGTGCCATAGGATTCTCTCTATTTTTGTGAATTTTGGACAGCATTAATGTATCATTTTTGTATAAAGAGTATGGGAAGTGGGGCACTGCCCCCTTTTCTCTCTAGTTACTGGGAGAAAAGTGTGGATGTGTATTTTGAAAACCAGGATTAAATGAACTAACTAGTTAGAGATGAAAAACTGTATATCTCATTCCTAATCCCCCAGAGTCATCCAGTCCCTGACAAACCATGGCTAGTATGGAGCCATTGAGCTACCAGGGAAAGTCTCTGTATCCCAGTTTTCCATTCTCTTCTGTCATCCAGTCCTTCAGCTAGGACTACACTATAATCTTCTACACTAAGGAAAGGACTACACAAAAGTGCCTTCAGCTAGGTCTACACTATAATCTTCCACTGGCATGGCTATCTTGGTCAGAGGTGAGATGAGATTTGATCCCTTACCGACACAGTTGTGATGGCAAAAGCCCCTAATATAGATGCAATTATACCTCCAGCAGTATAGTTTGTTTTGTTTGACAGGGGGGTGAGTGTCGAATAAGCTATGCCAGCAAAATCACAGCTCTGTTGGTATAAACTGCAGCCATCCTCGGAGCACTTTGCTGGTATAGTATACTGGTACTACCAAAAAAACCACACTCTTATATGGGAATGAGAGTGTCCGTGGGGAATTGTAGTGCTATAACTACACCTTAGCTAAAAGCTGTATAACTTTCCATGTAGACAAGCCCTTGTCACTTAGGAGCCTAAATCACATTGATTTTCAATGTGATTTAGGTGCTTAATACTTTTTGAAAAGTTTATGTGGAAGTTTTGTATCTCACTCCCAATGCCCTAGAACCATCCAGTTTCCTCCCCCTACAACCTGGAACTAGTCCGGTTGCCCCTGACTTATGACCAGGTTGCCAGTGAAATGCTCATGCTTTTTGGCTCACTCCAACTATCACTGAAGTCAGTGTCAAGACTTGACGAGAGTGGAATCAGGCCCATATCCCATTCTCAGCCCCCAAGAGCTACATGCTCTCCCAGCCCTCATTCTAAGTAAAGCTGGTGATTTAAAGTCTCTCTGCCATCCACCTATCCCTTATTTCAGTAAGACCTTATTGTCTGTGCAAACCCTTTAAAGCTTATTTTTTAAAAATTTAAAGAAATACCATGGAACTATTTTGAGATGGGGGTGCGGAGTGTGTAAAGAGAGACTGCGCCCCTCTCTGGAGAGGTTTCCAGCTCTTCAGAAGGATACAGTGAAAGCTAAACTTTGGATGCTTGCATTTCCATTGAATTGCAATCAGTAGTTCTGTCAACCCCTCTGACGTGAACCTTCCCGAGTAGTAATAAAATAATTTCTTGTGGGACTTTCTCACCTCGTTCTCCGAGGTCCTGCAGTTTGGGATAGGATTGCATTTGAGGTTTGGCAAGGAGGCAACTGGGTGAGTCATGCATATGCCCCGACCATCCCAGTGATGGGAAAAACAGGCACACTTCTGTCAAGGCGATCTGATTAATAAACTGTTTCAGTTCCTCTGCCGCACGCCATGTTGGATGGCACAAACAGGTCACTCGGCAGAAGGGGGCAGCCGCCTTTTTGGAAAGGTGAAGATGAAATAAGTCTATTTGAAACAAGGAAGAAAAGAATCCTAGGCAGGAAAGAAAGAGAAATGATGTTGGAGGCTAACAGCCAGGGAGCATTCCTCAGGACTTGACTTGCTGTGGATTCATTTGCAGAGTATATTGGGTGCTAATGAAAGGTTGACGGCCCTGACGATTAGCCATGGAGCTGCTACAATGCAAAGGCCCAGATTCATCCCTGTGCCAGCCCTATGTGATATATAGTATATAAGTGGGAATATGAGCATCATTTTTACAGAGGCAAAAAGAGGTTAAGAACAAAGGCCTGCATTTTCAACATTTTCAACCCAGTCCTAGGGTCAGTGCAGAGACTGTGACTCTCCTATTCAGCAATTCAGTTCCCAGGACAAACTAAACTCTGCAATAGCCTTGATAGGCATGTCTACACTGTAGGTGGGAGTGAGCCCTCCAGCCCTGGTGGACAAACTTGTATTAGTGGGGCGTGTGTTAGTATGCTGAAAATAGCTGTGTGGATCCTGTGGAGGCTTGGGCTAACCACCTGAGGGGTGAGACCCTCGCGTGAGTCTTTGGGCTCTCTGATGAGATGGCTCACAAAGGGGTCATTAGTACACAGTGAGCTGTGGATGCCAGGCTGGATCCCTCCATTCCTGCTGGGTACTGAACAACCATCAGATGGTAATGGCCTTATGAACCATAATGGCCCCAACATTACAGGTGTTACGTGCTAACTAATAACCGCGAGTGCAAATAAAAAGGATGCACACATATAAGTACCTTATTGAACCTGCAGTCCAGGTAGATAGACCTGGAAACGCACCCACAATAGCAAAGGCTAGGTTGAAGATCTCTTCAAAAATCAGATCCCAGCTCACTACCCCCAAATGGGACTGGACTCAAACGAGTGACTGAGAGGTGAAAAGTTCCATACTACACTGACGTGCTCCTAAGTCAACCAGTTACTGCCACCCACTCGCTGACACCTTTCCCCCTGCCATTTGCACTCTTTAATAACATTGCTCTTTCTTGCTCACAGTTTCCATGACCTGGAGCTGGTTTCTTATGTGCAGTTTGTGCCTGGATCTAATGGCCTTTTCTTCCACAATTAAAACCTTATAAATTAGTCCATTGTTTGTTTGCTTGTTCTTGTTTTCAAGTTTCAGATAAATATTTTGCATGGGGAGTTTGCAACCCAGCTCTTTTAGAGTCACTTCAAGTCTCTGCCTGGACATGTTTCACACTCTCTGGAAATACAGCTGCTGGCTACAAGTCAGACTTGCTCCTTTGAAGGGTGCCTCTATTAGCAAAGTCAAGCCACTAACTGCCCCACAAATATTTTAGCCATGATTCAGAATGGTCCAGCTTCTAATTTATTGCATTTAACTCCACCAATCAATCCCACCTCCCCTCTCCCTTCCTCTCCCCTCAATTGTGAAAGTAATGGTGAAGGATGAGTGGGGGAGTAAACTGAGTCCCAAAAAGGAATGCAGTGACATACTCCCCCCAAAAGCAAGAGGATAGCAGCTGGGGAGCAATTATGCCTCTCCGAGTCACAGTTCGTTCCTGCTGGGGCAGAGTATCTATGTGCTATTCTAAAGGCTCAATCTAGCCTTCATCAAGACAAAAATGTTCTTTAGTTGCTCTTTTTATGACCACTTTAAAGTATCCAAGCAAAATATCCCTTTTGCCTTTTATTACACAGGGTGAGGAGACATCTGTGTAAAGCAAGCTGGATTCCAGAGTTATTAAAGACACACTGTCAAGTCTTTATGTAGATTAAAAAAAAAAAAACGTGTACAAAACCTAAGAACAATAGATTCCATTATATATTTTTTTAAATTCAGAGGAAATGGTTAAAAATGCCACACCCACGAATTCCCCCACCAGGTGTACTCCCCAAATTTTGCAGCCCCATGTTAGTGCATGAGAACCTGAAAGTGAATTAAATTGGCTATAAATCAACGGAAAGCCCATTTCAGTGTCTCAGCTAAGTGCAAGAAGTGAGCAAACAGCAGACACAGGGGAAAGGAAATCTGATGTTTACAATTCTTTAAGGGCCAGAGTCTGCTAACCCTTACCTATGCTACTTTACTCTGCAAATAGACCCATTGATTTCAAATGGGTGAAAAGAGAAGAATCAGGCCTGTGGGTCTGGACTAGTTGTACCAATGTAACTAAAGCTGTGATTTGATATCATTTTAGTTAAAAACACTAACAACTTTGTATGTGGATACTCAGATTGGTTTAAACTTGGCTTATAACAGTTGCATTGGTAAATTTATCAGCACAATCTAAACGGATATAGATCCCATTTATCGTTACATACTAGAAATCTTTAAGAAAATGAGATTTCCAGCTTGATTTGGGAAAACTGAAGCGATTTACATAAAATTTATTAAAACTTCCAAATTTCTGGGTATTTGTTCAGGGGTTCAGCTTTCATTAGGAATGAGCTGCTTTCTAGGACAGCTAATTGCATTGTTATTTTTTAATGGCAGATGGTGAGATGTGTTGAATTGGAAATGTCAAAAGTTGAGCAGTTTTAATTAGGAGGAAGGTCTTGGCTTAGGGTGAATAGCAGTGAACAGGGACTGGCAAAATCAGATAATTATACCTTTGTAATCAATTTGCTTAGGAATCTGCATAAAATATAGTTCACAGACAATCTATACATATATCTATATCTCTGTAGAAGAAAGAGGTATAGTTATGTGTTTAGTGGACCCAATATGGTCCAGTTGTTTGTCTGCTGTTCTGGAAGTTAGGAGACTTGAGTTTAATTCTTGGCTACTGTTTTTGCTCTGGGACCACAGGAAAAGTCATGTCACCTCCTCAGTTGCCCATTTGTAAAATGGGGGTAATGATACGTATTTTTGTAAAGCCCTTTGAGACCTATGGATGAAAAGTGCTATATAAGAATTAAGTATTATTATGATTTTAATGAAAGCATATATTATTGGACTGGAAAATTACCAAATAAACCACCACCTCACCAAATGCCAGGCGTTGCTTTTTTGTTGTAGATGGGAAGAAGGTAGGCAACAATCAGGCATGGAATGCAAACTGACTTTCAACTTTAACTATGGAGTCTGAACTGTGGTGAGGTTTCCAGGAGTTTGTGTGTCCGGAGCAAGGAATGGGCTATGGAATTATACCAGGGATGAATTTTGCTTACAGCGATTTAGCTCTCCAGCTAAATACAAAAATCAAGAAGCTGTAGGTGGTCCCGTTTTGTTGGGCTAACTATTAGTAAGAAGAAAGGCAAGCTTCTGAGACTCAGGCTTCATCAGGCCATGGAGAATTGAGTGAGGCAGAACTACCACTGAATACTACAGAGAGTTAACTCAGACCTCATAATTAAATTATGAGACACACTGAATCAAAAAGGAACTGTGTGAAAAGGAAGCCACATAACATGGATGGGAGTTCTGCTCCTTAATAGCAATGTCTGGGTTGTTGCAATAACAAAGCAATTCTATCACTCAGAATAAAAGGGAAAGAATATTCTGTGGCCAAAAAGGAAAAAAGAGGGTCTCATTATGTTTCTTTCACATCTCATCTCTCCAGTCTGCTCTCTCACTTCTTATCATCAGGCTCCACGAAAACAGCCATCAAGTCTGTCAATTGGTTAAGAGACACGCTGACAGCATCATGAGCTCATTAGATTTCAATTTGTAGGGTTTAGACAGTATGGTGGAAGAAGGGAGATGGGATCTGTAGAGTTACTGTATTAGTCTGCAGTCACTATCCAAGGTATTTCAAGCCGTGGTTTCTTAAAAGGGAACTGTCAGGATAGATTAAATCTCACAGTGTTGCAGGGAGAGGTAATTAAAAATGATTTAAAAATCCTTATCTAATCAGAAATGTTTTCTTGAAATGAAATTTCAAAAAAAAAAAAAATCAATGGAAAAAACTGTTTTCTCCTGCAATGAAAGCAGCACTGTGCTAGTGAAGTGAAACTAAGAAATAAACTTGACTAGAAGCCAGAAGTGAAATTGACCTCTCCATTTGGACTCCCCATTCTCCATTCTCATTTTTTTTAAGGTCAGGCTTGACAAAGCCCTGGCTGGGATGATTTAACTGGGAATTGGTCCTGCTTCGAGCAGGGGGTTGGACTAGATGACCTTCTGGGGTCCCTTCCAACCCTGATATTCTATGATTCTATGATTCTCCAAGCTGCATGAATAGCAAAATAATACACAAAATGGCAGGAATATTAAACAGTCCAGCAGATATTTTGAATTCTTTTGGAATAATTAATCTAAATTGGAGATGAGGTAGTAAACAAGGCCTGGGATTTTTAAAAAGAGCTTTAAAGTGAAAACGTCCCTTCAAATTGGGTTTTTTCCCCTCTGAATGCAGAAGCAGGGAAGACTAACAGAGAACGGAAGGAACAGATTTCCTTAATTATGGGCTGGGCACCTCTTTGGCTGGCAATGCAAATCTGCCTCTTTGTGTTTTAGCCACCGAAACTCAATTTACATTTTGGCAGGATCAGACATGTTACAACGTGCGTTGGCATTTGCTATGTTGCAGGCCTGGGACAACCTCATGCCCTGTATTATCTGACTATTAACTGAATAATAATTAGTGAACTGGGTAATTCTCTGCATTTTATGCATTATTTCTCCCCCACTTTATGTTCTATTTTCAGAATACATGGTGATCAATGAAAACTGTCCTGGAGCTGAATGGAATATCATGTGCCGGGAGTGCTGTGAATATGACCAGATCCAGTGTGTTTGCCCGGGCGGGAAAGAAAAAGTGGGTTATACCATTCCCTGCTGCAGGAATGAGGAAAATGAGTGTGACTCCTGTTTAATCCATCCAGGTGTGTTGGTTTGTAACACTGTCCCTTGTACCTCTTGTGCTCTCATGCAGGGGGGTTGTTGAAGTGCCAGCATGTGTAGCCAGTCATTGTGCACAGAGCCAAATGGGGCACGCAGCCCATTTTGGCTGCCTGACTTCATGGATTGCTTTTAGTCTCTTCAGGGATCCTTCTGTGCCAGTGCAAGCGGCTCCTGCACCAGTGTGAGCTAATGGGTTCAGCATATGGCCTCATGTAGCACCATTGCTGGTCACACTGTGGGCTGAAAGTTTCCAGGGTTCTCTGTGCAAGCCTGGAAGCTCTCCAAAAGGTAAAGTCATAACTTGCTTCACACAGGTCATTTCTGGATGGGGATTTTATTTCCTCAGCCTCTGGATCTGGTTTGTACATTGCATTATTAAATGAGAGTGGGAAAGAGGCTGGGGAGTTCAGATTCTTCAGAAAGCAATGGGAAAGCAAAGTTAAAAGTAGAAAGAGGGAGAATCAGCTTAGAACAAATTAGATTTACTTACAGCCAGGGATGGAGCCATGCTGAATTGACATCCAAACTCACACTGCCCTAAAGGGTGTGTAGAGCAGGGGAGATGGGATGTAGACATACAGGGCAGCTACCAAGATCAGATCCAGATTCGAGAGTTTGAACTTGCCAAAGTGGGGGATGGATGAGATCCACAATAGTCAGGACCACAAAGATCACAAGCTTCTTTTGGATTGTGAAAAGCAAACAAACAGATTCCTCCCCCCCTCCCTTCCTACCTCTCCCTTCCCTCCCTCCAATACCAACTGTCTAGATGTCATTCAACAAAGTGACTCTGCTTTCAGGCTGCACCATTTTTGAGAACTGCAAGTCCTGCCACAACGGCTCCTGGGGTGGAACACTAGATGACTTCTACATCAAAGGGATCTACTGTGCGGAGTGCAGAGCTGGCTGGTATGGAGGGGACTGCATGAGTGAGTGCTCTCAGTGAGATACCCTACAACTGGGCAGGGTGGCGCTGGGGATATAGTGGAAGGGGTGACTTAATCGGATCATAGGAATTGCCATGCTATACCAAACCAGTGGTCCAGTTAGTCCAGCATCCTGACTCTGAGAATGGCCTGTACCAGATGCTTCAGAGGAGGGTGTAAGAAATCCTGCTGGGAGCGGTTATGTAATAATATGCAGTGCTCAGAGGGATAACTAACTGCTTGCCCTCATCAGTGAGAGGTGGGCTTAGGCCCTGAAGCATGAGTGTTTATAAGCCTTCCAAACTCCTGATGTCATTTTTTAATCGTTAACTATTGTAACTCTGGATGTTCTTGTTATCCATGTTATTTCTTTGGATTAGACAAAAATAAAAGGGGTGCCTAACCAAACCCTACAGAGACTCTTGAGGAAGCATGAAGATTTACATGAACAATTATATTAAATAGCAGCTTATCCCCACAGCCAGCAAAACTCAGGCTCCAACAAAGCACAAATCTCTCCTCACACAGATATAACCACCTTCCACAGCAGAAATGCAGTGCCTTGTAACTTACTCTGACGGTCAAAAGTCTGGGGCTATTTCAGACGATGGTGGGGCTATTTCAGGTCTTGTTCCAGAGTATATAAAATAATGGAAAATTTTTTTGTTTGAGTCCTGCTGAGCTCTTGGCCTCAGTTTTCTCTTCTGCTAGGGAGTTCCAAAGGCTAATGGTATAAAAAGGTATTTCCTTTTCTCAGTTTTAAATCTGCTGCCTTTCATTTTCATTGCCTGTCTCCTTGCCCTTGTATTATGAAAAAGGATGAATATCAGGCCCTCATCTACCTTCTCGGTTCTAGTCATTATTTTGTGCATATTTATCATGTCTCCTCTTATTCATAGCTTCCTAGACCAGTAGGGACCATTGTGATAATCTAGTCTGACACCTGCGTAACACAGGCCATAGACTTTCAGTAGATAAAAATAAAAATTCATGGTGTAAGTATCAAGTTTTAAATACTTAAACTGTCTAGATCAGCAAGTTCTAACCTGAGCAGAAGTCCATTCAGGCCTCCATTCCTCTGAGACTGATACGCTGAGTTTCTCACAGTTTGCAGCGTGGGTTTTTTCTGTCAACATTTCAAAAACCAGTGACTGTTCTGCTCTGTGTTGATACTAAAGATCCCATTGAACTTTCCATAAGAATAGAAATAGGAAAGAACCACTGGGTCCATCAAGTCCTTCCTCCTTCTGCCAGCACAGGGTATGGCTACACTTTGAGCTGGGGGCATAATTCCCAGCTTGAGGAGACATACTTGTGCTAGCTCTGATCAAGCCATCATGCTAAAAATAAAGTGTAGCAATTGTGGCTCAAGCAGCAGGAGGGACTAGCCACCCTGAGCATGGGATGTGTTCCTGGACTAAAATTTGGTGGGTCAAGGCATGCATGCAATGCCACCCAATCCACCAGCCAGCCCATACCATATGACAAGGCATCGAATCAAAGAGCATTACGGCCCTTGTGTTCACATCTGGAATATTGCATTCATTCTGGGCACCTCGCTAGCAGAAGGGTGTCAATCGACTGAGGGGATACAAAGAAGAGCAACAAACGTGACCTGTCTTCCCGGTGCTGTGTCTAAACACTGGAGTGCACTCTTCTAGTGAGCACACTCCTTTTCCCAGCACCATGAATGGCTGCTTATCTTTGTTCTGCACATTTACATGGCTTAGCCTTGAACGAGGATCATCAGTGTGGGGAACAGTTTTGCTAAGTGAGCCAAAAAAGCGGGGCCTTTGTGGCTGAACTCGCAGAAACCGCCATTCTAAGGTTTTCTCAGCTGAAATTCACTGCTCACATCTGAATGTTTCTTTTCAGCTAGGAGAGTCAACCCTCTGTATGTGGGACACATCATTTTTTCCCATATGATCTTAATTTTATTCTAGTATTGAACATTTAAAATTCACAGGCAGCTGGGGTGCTGTACACACCTCAAGCATGATGCTTTAGAGTTTGCATTCTGGAGTTAAAAGACCCTATAGTTACTTAAAACCAGAACAATTTCCATTGGTCAGAGGACAAAAAGCATTGTCTTCAAAAGGAATTGCAGCCTACCCTATGAGAGTGTGGTCCTATGTTTCCCTCTAGTGGTGGTCCAAATATGAAGTTTATGAGTCTGCTTCTGCTTCTGGCTAGAGGAGTTAGTCTTTTAGCTTAACCGACAGAATCTCTTGATTTTAGATGAAAAGGTTCCAGGGTCAAATCTTACTGATGGCCTGAGCAGAATCAGTTCCCTAATCACTGTCTGAAAAATACTGAGAGTGGATTGCTATATGAACTTTTTTGTAGTTGGCAAAAAATAAAATAAAAATTCTAAAGCTACATTTTTTGGTCCATCACTTCAGTTTGTAGTCTGTGATTTTCCATTAGAGTTGAGCAAATAATCACTTATAGAATCATTTACTTGTTTAATAGACTTTTCTCTCTTTTTCTGGTGGTGGAATGGCTGGGAGCCAATCTCAGATTACTCATTATTTGATATTTTTTGGAAATTACCTTGCTGTTTGACACTTAAATGGTGGAATTATGAGCTTTGTTACGTAGTTGTGGTAGGTCATGCAAGCCACATGTAGATTTCCCGGCTGGATAAGTGTAACACTTGTAATCAGGTTTCAGGTGCAAACACTCCAAGTAATCAGGTTTCTGTGTGCAAACTTTACACGTGGTGTGACCAGACATTTGTGTGAGTTATCGCTATTTTTTGTTTTTAAATACTTGGGAGGTGCTCAGAGACTGTAAGATAACAGAGGCCGTCTAATTGACCAACTAGAGAACGTTTAGCTCTCTGACTATTCAGAGACAGCAAACAGAGGAGGGAATAAGCACAAGCAAAGCAGAATCAATGTTGTCCTCCTAAATCTGAAGACATCTTGACACTACAGCTTTGAGAGGCATGAAATGCCTCATTCATCTCAATAAGTTGTTGACTCTGAAGCTTAAAGATGACACATACTGCAGTGGTGGGTGTCTGTACAAAACCCTCAGATAGGCAGAAATGGCAACATTTGGAGTAGTTTCACTGCTGATCACCTTAGCAGAAATATTCAGCTCAAGTGCTCATCCTATAGTTCTAAACTACCTTCCATGCCTGCCCAGGTGCCAACCAGCCAACTGTCTCTGATGCAGCTGTGCCCAGGCAAGTTCTGCAGTGCAGATCTGCATTGTGAATAAAAAAAATCTGAAGCACATTAAGCCTGACAATGGGGATATCAACATCAAATCAAATTCAGGAGCAAAATAAGTAACACAGGGCTGTCCATCTTGAGTGTATTGTTCCTTTTCATATTTAATGCAGTAAAAACTTTCCATGTTTAAATGGAAATGAAGCTACTATTGCATTTCCCATCTGTAATACCAGAACGTCAGAGACTAGACCAGGGGTTCTCAAACTGGGGGGTCATGACCCCTCAGGGGGTCGCGAGCTGTCAGCCTCCATCCCAAACCTTGTTTCACCTCCAGCATTTATAATAGTGTTAAATATTAAAAAAGTGTTTTTAATTTATAAGGGGGCGTCACACTCAGAGGCTTCCTCTGTGAAAGGAGTCACCAGTATAAAAGTTTGAGAACCACTGGTCTAGGGTTCTTCACTACAGAGTAAAGGTCCATTTTTCTGCAGAGTACTTGGGACCTGTGCATACGTATGTGAATACATGTGGATGAGAGAGATTAAAGGGAGAGAGATGCACCCTTTTCTGTGGTGTAAAATACACTGCAGTACCTCAATCCACTCACCAGATGGAGTCCAGAAGCTCTTAAATGGCTCCTTTTGATGTGTAAAGACAGCAGACATTGCAATGGGTTATAAGCTCAATGAGGAAAACTGATTTTTGTTTTCCCTGTGTCATAGTTTTCTGGGTGAGAAGTCACAATATTAAGTAAGAATAAGAGAAATGAAGACAAAATTCACTTCAAATGGTGCATAAGGGTACACAGCTGCACTTCAGCCACTGGGGCCTGCATTTTAACACTGGGCTGTTTTTGATGAGGATTTAGACCAGTGGTTTTCAAACCTTTGTACTGGTGACCCCTTTCACATAGCAAGCCTCTGAATGAGATCCCCCCCCCCCCCGCATCAATTAAAACACTTTTTGACATATTTAACACCATTATAAATGCTGGAGGCAAAGCAGGGTTTGGGGTGGAGGCTGACAGCTCGTGACCCCCCATGTAATAACCTCATGACCCCCTGAGGGGTCCCAACCCCCGGTTTGAGAACCGCTGATTTAGGAAGTCTTTATTTGGGGAAGATAAAGGAGAAAGATATGAATTTTTCTCTGGACCCTGATCCTTAAATATTCTTGAGAAGACGAGTGCACACGTACACACACACACTCCCATTACAGTAAAAATATTACTGATGAGATGGCTGATTGCTTAAATATGTAGGGCTAAATTAAGCCCATCACTGTGCAGTGTGCCAAAGTGGGGAGAGAACAATTTTGGGTCATTATTCACCTAGACTTAATGGTGGTGATCAAGAAGTGAAGGCCTCTGACTCTACCATTATTAGTCCTCCTGAGCCACCCAGGTTCTATGTCTCTCTCTCTCTCTCTCTCTCTCGTTCCCTCCACCCCCCAGCAAATTTCTGAATGCCAGTAGATGTAACATTTCTATCACTGTTGCTTTGTCTCCCGTCTTGGCTCCTGATGGAAGCCCACAGTGATGCTGAGAAACCCAAACAACAGGTGCTGAACTGTGACCAGATGTCTCCTCCCCCAGTATGAACTCTCATAATGGGATAGCACTCAAAGGGCTCGAATTGTTTTTTCTTTCAGTTCCAGGCCTCAGAGAAGAATCTTTATGTGCCGCTGAAAGCAGCTTTTTTTTTCAGACAGGAAAGGAACCCTGATGCTGACACTTTTCCAAAGTGGATTATTTTTTTCTGAAAGAAGCCGGATTTGCCAGCATTAGTGGCTGGGGTACAAATTATTCTTGAGAATTTTCCAGGTCTCCCACAGCTTTAGAAGGGGAAGAAAAAAGATCCCATTTGATCAGAAGGTGATAGAGCTGTTGTTCGCCTGCTGTTTGTCTGGGGGAGGCAGCACAATGTCTGCTAGATGAGCTGGAGAAAGCAGGGTGAAGATCTGATCTGATCTCGGATGTGCTTCATGCAGAGAAGCAAATCTGAGAATATTCGTTTTGAGGAAGTCTCTGAATGGCTCCTCTTTAGCCTTCAGACCACCTGCTTTGTTGGCCAAACCTACTTCCTTGGCGTGGATGTTCAGAAGTTGAGGCTGTACTGTTCCAAACAGAAAAGTGCATTTAGTATGCCCTGCACATAAGCATTCTTTTGCACCAGTTCTTTTGCTTCCCTTTGTGAAAGGCAGGAGTGCAAAGGAAGCTCAAAAACCCCTGGTTACAAAAGGGAAGATTTCTTTGAGGTGATCCAAGAACCATGTCACGCCATCTGAAGATTTCCCACCGCTTTGTCTCAGGTTGTTTTTGAAGCAGGAGCCAGTAACAGCGCAAGGTCCCTCTCCTTGCTGTGGGAAGGCACATTATCATGTGCGCTGTAGCAGATTCTGGCATCCTAGCTGCATCCTAATGGGCCTACAGGAGTGTAGTAATTAATTTTCATCTTTTACATGAGGAACCAACTAAGCCCCAGTGTAGGATGAAACTCTTGTGCTGAACTCCTCGGAGCTGGATTGCTGTTTCATCAGGTTCCACTTAACTGAGGGTAGCTGAGGGTAAACTGATAAAAGGTGTTTTATTAGACACACAATTCTTAACAGGAAACAGGAGCAACTGACCTTCAGTTTTCCCATGTCTCTCACCATAGTTCAGACACATAAGGCCTGATTTTTAGAGGCTGACTTCAGTGGAAGCTATGGATGCCCAGCACTTGTGAAAATCAGGTCACTTCCATACTCGCATGTCCTCCAAAGGGAAGTATGGCTTATGGCTAATGCCACTTACAGTTACAGCCCCGTCAGTCAAGAAGGAAGTACACTGAGCAGTTCAGGGTCCCTTTTTGGGAATGGATCAAACTTATTGATTCTCAGTCAAGGAGTAGCGAATGGAGTAAGGAGGACTTAGTGAATGGACTAAGGAGGCTGAAAAGCTTCTGGGAAGTCTCTTGGCCCCTTCTCCATAGCTTAACTACAGTCTGTTGGCCTTTTCCAACAGTTCTCTCTCCTGCGCTTGGTCTGCAGCCTACCCATAATCCCCCAATGCAGACATGTTATTACTCACAATGCAATTTCTAGAACAGAAGATGCAGTCAGAATCATCCAGCAGTGTACTAACAGAATGCTTAATGAAAATCCTGATAAGCTGTAGGACTCCATTAGGAAAGGTGTAGCCAAGAAATTAGGTATCAAAAGATGTGATCTGCATGGTATGTAATGACATAACTTTGCACCTTCACTTAAGTAATGTTTATAAAGTCCTTTAGGATCCTTGACAAGGATTCTCTCATTGAGATAGGCATTATTATTCCTATTCTACAAATGGGGAAACTGAGGTATAATGCAGTTAAGTGACATGCTCAAGGTGTTTGGTGGCAGAGCTGAAAATAGAACCCAGGATTCCTGACTCCCAGTCCTCTGCGTTAAAAGTGTTCCTTCAACTCCAGGCTGTGGGGAAGAGGAGCAGATCAAGTATGGATTATTGAGATTTAGGTCCAGGATTGGGAAGGGATCCAGTGGTGCTCCAGAGGCAGCAGTCCCTCTCAAAACTTTCCCGTATCCCATCTACTTTGCCCCAGCTGTGCAGGCCTCGCTCTGACTAGTTCCTGAGTGGGAGACTACAAAGGTTAAATGTCTCCCTCTTAGCCACATCCACATGTCGGCATGTGAAAAAAAGAGGACAAAGGGGTCAAGGACTGAGGGGAGGAGTCTTTCTGAGGAGGGGCGGGAAGGAACTGGGATTAGGGGAGCCCCACATTTTAGGGTAGGACTTGGGGATGCCAAATATTGGTGAGTCCAGACCTTAGCTATGATTAATCTGGTGCTGATGGGGAGAGGTGATACTATATAAGCTTAAAGGAAGGGTGTTGAATTTCTAGATAATGCTGAAACAATACAGTAGCATAATAATACTAATAATATAGTAGGGCATTTTAGTCCTTCAGGAAGTTGCCTCAGATGTTAGTATGTCAAGCTTCTCTGTTCTGGCCTCTTCTCCCTGAGCTGCTGAATGAAGGTCTCTAATGGACTTGCTGTTTTTACTTTTCCTCTTCAGGATGCGGGCAGGTTCTTCGGGCTTCCAAAGGTCAGATTTTGCTGGAGAGCTACCCACTGAATGCACACTGTGAATGGACCATTCATGTTAAACCTGGGTTTATCATCGAATTAAGGTAAGTGGGAGGTGAATTTCAGCAAATTCTGTCTTCTGTATGAAGCAAGGTGGCATGTGTATCAGATGGGAATCATATTTTGACCTCCAGGTGGGTCAGACTCTGGTGGCTCTATGGCAAAGAAAGTGCTGCCCCCATCTTAGGAAGGTACTTCATATTTGGCACCTGGCCCAGCAGGAGATCTGGGAATGCTGCACTACTGGCCATATTCTGCCTTCAGTTCCTGCTTGGAACACTCGCTGATACCAATGGACATTTTTAGAGACATCCAGAGCAATATATATCCCTAGGTGCCATTATGGTCAGAGCATCCCATGGTCCAACAGGAAAGCACCAGGCTAGCGTTGAATGGATTCACTGAAGACAAAACTCAGGTGTGTTTTGGGGCAGGGAGAAACTGGCTCAGGTTACTCTGAATTTGTGTAAAAACAATTCACAGTTAGTTAACTGGTGAGGCTCTGAAGCTCATGCTCATTAATGTACCATCCCCCCCCCCCGTAGACTCGCAGAAATTAGAGAGGGAAAATCCCTCAGATGGAGATGGAAAATGCCTCACATAAGGGGGTGCCGACCACTTATTGTAGACTTTAACATATCTCACAGTCAGGAAGTATTTCCTGATATTCAACCTAAATTTTCCCTTTCTAAATATCATATAATTACTTCAAGTGACGTCCTCTTGAACTACCCTAAATAATTCCTTTCTATCCTCGATGCCTATAAGCTTCCTATATTTGTATCTTTAGTTGTTCAGTCAATCTACGTATCTAGCCCTTTTAATCTTCCCCGATGGCTCAGTCTCCTCAGCCCTTCATCAGGGTTACTTTTCCAGTGCTGGAGAGCCTTCATTTGGTGCAATTAATTTTGTTTTTGAATGTGTGTGGCAAAGAGCTCACACATACAGCAGGAAGCTTGGCAGGGGATCAGATTCAGCCCCCACCAGCAACTACAATAAGAACCTGAGTTAAAGGCTTCACATCAATCTTTCACCAGCTTTGGAGAACAGGCAAAGAAGCAATATTAGGTGCACAAACACATTTCTAACCAACAGATTTAAAGATCTGATTTAATATTAACTCAGAGGAAGGAAAATCACTCAAGGAGAAAATAAATTTGGGGGTTCCTTTGACATTAACACCAGTCCCCTTATCATGCTCACTATTGTGTAGTTATAAGCAACAATAATTACAAAACTAACAGTGGTGAAACCTCCTCAGAGCAAGTGCAAGATTCTGTAGGTACCTTCAGGGGTGGCTAGATATAGCAGTGCCTATAACATTGTACAGGGAGTTTGGTGTTCAGACAACTGATGCTGCTCCGTGTTACTCTTAATGGGAATGAGACACATTTCCTTTGCTTTTACAAGTGCATTGTTGGATTGGGCTGTAGCTCACTCTGTGCAAAAAGCAACAAGAGTATAAATGATATTGCTTTACATTTATGTATGAGGCTCTTTCATTCCTAAGGATGCCAAAGTGCTTCACAAACGGTAGGCTTGACCCTGCTTTCAGTCACATCAGTGGGGGCAGGATTGGGTCCTATGTTTTACAGCATCAGTGAAATGCAGCTCTCTCTGGGGTGAGAGGATGGCAGCCAACTGGCACAGATCAGCAACGTACAAGAAAAAAAGGAGAAGAATATTAGGAAAAAACCTCTACACTTGCCAATTGCCAGGCAGAGTAGACAGGGTATTTATTTTTAAGATGTCATCCACAAGAGCACTGTAGAACCCTGCTAGGAGTTACACCTGCAGCTGTAGGCCACTCTGTCCCCTCCCTTTCCAGGGGGAGGAGTGATGGTTCTGTGCCTGGGAATTTGTGTTACCACTCCAGCACTGTGAAATTGTTATCACTACTGCTGCTACAGGGTGCAAGGTATCTGACTTGAATGGACACGTGGTGTTACCCTTGTGAGAGCTTCCTTCTAGCTGATTTGATCATCCTTCCATTGTGGCCATTCCCCACACAGTTCAGCAAATTCAATACTAACCCTCTACCTCCCTTGACACAGGGTCCTACTGTTAGGGTGAATGTGACCAGAAGCAGAGTCTGATGAGGGAGCTCCCAGTGTTGGTTTAGGAGACTCAGGAGTTTAAACTCCACCAAATCCTTCCATGCTGGCCCTGCTGCCTATGCCTGGTTCTTTAGGATTACTCCACTTCCACATAAACAAGCAGATTCCCTCCGCCACTCTTACTCTCAGCTCCCAACGGTAATTGTTAGCAAACGGTTTGCCGAGTCAGCACGATTCCTGACAATAGCATTCCATGCTTCCTGGTCTCTACATAGCCCCAACAAACCCTGCGTGATTGCCACAGAGCAATGCTAGGGATCCCATCTGTGTGAAGCAGAAAGAAAACAAGTCACCCCTAGTCACCAGCAGAAGCCAGCCAGCCAGGTCCGGTTTCTGTCCCTTTCTTCAGGGCTCTGTTTATTATTTTCCCAAACAAAGCAAGAAAAGTATACCAAAAAAACCAAACCAAACACAAAACCCCCAAAACACCACACTGATAACAGTTTGGTTAGAAGTTTGGACTGGGATCTACCAGCTAGTCCTATTTAGCAGCAAATATCCTTCCCCTGCATTGCTAAGTTCTCCTTTATATTTCAGCTGAGAGTGTGGGCTAGTCAGGAGTGCTGATCAGCTGTGTCAGCTGATTCCCAGCACCTGTCTGTGGGGCTGCTTCTCTGGCCTAGGGTCAGCTGCTCCCTCTCTCTCTTCTCTCCTCCCCCCAGCCAGGGCTTTCAAAGGGCAGATTGCCCTGTTGCAGGGGCTTTTATAAACTCTCTTTATCTCACAGAACTGAAAATAAATCATCTCCTGACTTAAGATGTGCTATGCTTTCCTAGGGGATTTGGCTGACCAGGCCTGCTTTGACAAATGGTGCCCAGCTTGCTGTAGTAGTTTGTTTTGTGTGTGCATTTTCTAGCCTAATTTTTCTTTAATTTGTGACTGATCATGCTCCCTCAGCCCATGTCACATCAGGGGATGAGATCAGTTATGAGCTGCCAAAACCTTAACAATGGGTTCCCTCCTCATCCCATGAGGGCATTGTTGCCCGCCCCCACGGGACTTCTACCCCATCCAACCCCCCTTGCATTCCTTGATGCCCCACCCCCCAGCCCCATCCACCCCCCTTCCCTGTCCCCAGACTGCCCCCAGAACTGGGCAGAAGGGGCTCATGGGCCACCGTAGTGGGTGCCCACCCCACCCCTAAGAGCCAGAGGCACCTGCCGGGGGGGTGAGGTGGGGAGTCCTGGAGGTGCTTACCTGGGGCAGCTCCAAGGAAGCATCTGGCAGGTCCCTCTGGCTCCTAGGGGCAGGGGAGCATAGCTGGGGGGGAGCAGAGGGAGTGGCTGCTCCCCCACTGATCACATCAAAAGTGGCACCTTAGGCACCAACTCCCTGTGGGGTCCACTAGCAGCTCCCTGCCCCAGCTCACCTCACCTCTGCTCCTCCTCCTCCCCTGAACGCACTGCCCCGCTCTGTTTCTCTGCCCCCCGGCTTCCCGTGAATCAGCTGTTCGGTGGGAAGCCGGGGAGGGCTGAGAAGCAGGCGGTGGCTTCCCGCTCAGGCCCAGGGTGGCGTAGCAGGTAACCCCCCCCCCGGTTACCTGCTACGGCGCGGTCAGCCCTCCTCGCGCCCACCCACCCAGCTCACCTCTGCCTCCCTGGGCCTGAGCGGGAAGCCACAACCTGCTACTCAGCCTGCCCCAGCTTCCCGCGCAAACAGCTGATTTGCAGGAAGCCTGGGGTGGGGGGCGGAGAAGCAGAGTGGGGCGGCGCGTTCAGGGGAGGAGGTGGAGGTGGAGGCAGAGCGGAGGTGAGCTGGGGCTGGGGCTGGGCCGGGGGTGGGGCAGGGAGGGGAGCTGCTGGTGGGTGCTCTGCACCCACCAAATATTCCCCTTGGGTGCTCCAGGGCTGCAGCACCCATGGAGTCGGTGCCTAAGGCGCTACTTTTGGCCGGTTAAACTTAGAAACCCTTTTAGAACTGGTTGTCCCTTGCGGAACAACCGGTTCTAAAAGGGCTTCTAAATTTAACAACTGGTTCTAGCAAACCGGTGGGAACCAGCTCCAGTTCACCACTGGATGAGATAAAGCACTCTAGGAAACGCACAACTCACAATCATTTTCTTTAATGCTGTGACAGAGCTGTATCTTGGAATTGTTCTTTTCCTTTGGCAAGAAGCTTTCCTTGCAGAGGTGTATTCTCAATGCACTCACTAATATCACCTCATAACAGTACTTTATGCTCCTTTTTGGTCTGAGGATCTCCAAGCATTTCATTAACGTTATGGAATTTGGTGTTATAATATCCAGGGCAGTTAGGGAAATAGCCCCAATTTTACAGGTGAGGAAATTGAGGTTAAATAACTTGCCCATAACTGTGCTTTAGCCAACAACAGACTGCAAGATTTCAAAAGTGTTCAGTTGACTCCACTGGGAGCAGAGTTAGGACAATGTTGAGGACTTCTGAAAATCCTGTGCCAGGTCTCTCAGCTCCCATCCCTGCGCCTTAGCCATGAGGCCTTGTGCATTTCCTAGCTACTTCACTCCTACACTCAAACAATGCAGATCAGAAGCCAGCAAGCCTTCCCATACCACTAGCTTATTCATTTTTTTGTCAGCAAGGATTTTTTTTGAAGTGGACAAACCACTAAGACCATTGTGCACGATTTATCTGTCACTTTGTGGCTCCAATGCAGAACTTTGCCTAAGACTCCTTGATATTAGTTACTCTACTGCATTTTCAGTAACATGGTTGCTACAGACCTAGGTTCTCTCTACATATATGAAATACTAAACAAGTAGGTATTGAGCCCAGCTCTACCCTTGGTTACACAGAGGTGTCTCCCAGAAATGGGTCTTAGGACCCTGATCCTGCCAACACTTATGCATATGCTTAACATTATAAGCACATGAGTAGTATAGTAGTGCCAATGGGAAACTGATGCAAGTGAAGTTAAGAATGTGTGTCAGGATTTGTAGGTAGGGGCCCTAAACTCTATCCTGTTTTCACCTGGCTTCAGATGTGTGACAAGCATGAACAGGTTAATTTGTATGAAATTATTGCTTCTGTAAGAGCAAATCCTGGGGCTTGATCAGCCAAAGAGAGCTTGTTTTGATGATGTCATGCTGGTAACTTGATATCTCATGGGTAAGTAATAGGATGTCAGACAAAACTGGAATTTGGACTCACTAACTTGCTCATGAAGTTTAAGTGAAACTGACGTGACTTAATCTCTGATGTGTATTGAAAGCAGATGCCATTTTTTTCTAATCCACCTTCCAACAGACCCTTACAAAAACTCTGGGCCATATCTTCCTCTGGTGTAACTTGGTACAGCTCCATTCAACTGCTCATTCAATGGAGCTATGCAGATTTACACCAGCTAAGGTTCAGCTGTTACTCCAAACACAAAAATAAGTACTGAACGAAGACACATGAGCGTGTATTAATGTTAGTCTGATGGGAGGGGACAGAAAAACATCAGCCATTTCACATCACATGGGATTCCTTACGCTCTGAAGCCACTGAGTCCCCAGAAGAGGACAGTCAGGGGAAATCAACTGTAGGAGCATGCTGAACAACCAAACTGGTTGTGTGTTTTCCCCTTCTCTTCAGTTAGAAAATGTTAGATTGCCAGACAATTCAGCCCACCTTTGAAGAGGAAACATGATAGACTCAGTCTGATCCATTATATCCCTTAAATAAACACGGTCTACAGAGTTGAGAGTTTTCAGGCAGACTGGGAAGATTAAAAGTTACATTTTTAAAATATTCTGCTGAGTGGTTAGTGGTGTGGTGCTCTCTCAGGCACAGAGCTTTGAATCCTTAGAGCACAGCACCCTGGGTAAATGCTTATTCTTCAAAGGCTCTTTTTTATTAGCTCTCTTTGTCTGGTTTTCATTCATATTCAGTTTGAATATTTTGGCTCTGTGCTTTGCTAGCAGCAGCATGTTATACTGTTCACTAATGACAGCCTTGCTGCATGGCTGATGCGAGAGGATAGATAGCGTTTACTGTAAAAGCCTCCGGATATTACCCTCTCCCGTCTGCGTTAACCCCTGTCCCTTCTCCCTTACACAAATGGTGTCAGTACTGGCTATTGACAATTAGTTCCTGTTTTGTCTTCTGATCTGAAATAAAGTGTGGTTTCTTTTTGTTCCCAGTCTGTCTCTTTCTATCTTATTTATAAGGGACCTATCATCATAGTTTCTAAATGCAGAACGCAACCATTTAAGTAGCACTAATAAAGTCCAAAATGGAGTTTAGCTCTCTGCCCCTCCAGTGTATCCAGCTGTTATCCTCTCCTTTAGATGGATTCTGTAGGGGGGCAGTAGACTCTGAACTGAATTAGAAACACAGTCCAGCCAGGTGAGAGTAGCAGTCTGATTTTGATGTCCTTCTGCCTCAGGTTTGCCATGCTGAGCCTGGAGTTTGACTACATGTGCCAGTATGATTATGTGGAGATCCGGGATGGGGACAATAAAGATAGCAGGATAATTAAGCGTTTCTGTGGCAATGACAGGCCGCCTCCAATCCGAAGCACTGGGACCTCACTCCATGTTCTCTTCCAGTCCGACGGATCCAAGAACTTTGATGGGTTTCATGCTATCTTTGAAGAAATTACAGGTAAAGGAATAAAAAAAAGCACACTGCATTTTATGCTCATTAATTCAGTCTCACTAATTTTTCTCGCTGTTCTGCTTCATTAAAAACTTTCATGCTGTGTTGCCAACAGCAGTTTATAAAGGTAGGTACAGTGAAGGTACAAAGTCACCATACGGCTTGCTAAAATGAAGCTCTTTTAAAGTAGACCCCAGCCCCATTATTTGTGCAAAGACTTAACTGATTGCAACAGTTTAGGGCTGAAGTTTCATAGGTTTGTGATGTTTCTTTTTGCACCAAAGAACTGGGAATGAGTGATGAAATGGAATTTTTGTGCACAATTCCTTGCGGTCAGGTAGTTGTTTGAAGTAGTATGTGGAAGCAGAGTAAGCAGTTTAAAATGGTAGAAACCTGTTACATTTCTGCTGTATTGCCCATGTGAAAATGCTCTAATTATTTCTGCTGCTTCACATTTCAGATCAGTAGGGCTTTTAAAAAAATTGTTTGTACAGGGCAGATACAGAAGGCTCTTCCCATATAAAAAGCACACAAAAACATTTTCAATCTCTCCTTCAGTGAATAATATGATGTGCTAAATGTTTGTAATGAAAGAAGTTGGGTTCCAAAATTCCAATCTATTTATTAAACGTATTAGGCTTGAGTCTGATCTCATTTACACAGGGGTAACACATTCCCCTCTGCGTTACTCCCTGCCCCTTCTGCCTGCCTGCAAAGGAACACTGGGAATGCTGGTAGCTCCTGTTTTGCCTTCTGATCTGAAGTGGGCTACATGTCTTGTGCCTTCTTTGTAAGGGGCAAGTCTATAAAACCTGTCCATAGAGTTCTTAGCAGAGGAGGCTGACCAGTGTGTGCTGGTTTGCCAAAGGAAAATCCTACAGGATCTATAACAGCTAACATTAGGATTTCCCAATCCCTCCCTGAAGTAAGACATATGAGACCCTGGACACACATCAGTGTCCCAGATTTAATGGGGTCACATGAGCCATCAATCTGGTTCAAGAAGTTCAGTTAGTTCATGTAATCTTTGCAGCTAAACCACACCTGAGCTCTAAACCTATTGGGGTTCAGCCATTACTAATAACTAAGGGTGCAGCTAACAATCTGAAACGTGCATACACACACTAGCCAATCTGCTGCCCCATTTCTGCATTTACTGAACCCACTTGTCTACTTGCTGTTCCCTGTAATACAATCACAATCACAGCAGGAACAGTTAGACAATGAGAGCTAGCACTGTGCTAATGAAAGGGCTGATGGAAAACAAAAGTTGCCTCCACCCAATGAAACCTGGTGTGGGCGATGTTGCATAAGACTGCCTACACTCGTAGGCCTAACATTATTGATATGGAGTAGGATGAATTGATTCCGTTTTCTCTACTCAGCATGCACCTCTTAGTGTGCTAGCACTGTTCTGCACTTTATTTCCACCCCATTATTAATGGTATTTATTTGAGACTGGGTGGCTGCAAGCATGGTAATCCATGCAGCGCATGATGCAAAGGGGTGAGAGTTTGTCAGGAGGCCTCATTGTGCACCTTATTAGGAATCTGTCCTGGCCCGATGAGTAGCTGAATTGAAAAGCTTTTGAAGCTCTCACTGTGTCTCTTTATGTGAAGTGTTAACCCGGCCAGCAGCTCTGTTCATGGGGAAGAATACAATGTACGTGGCCGGGGGGGGGGGGGGGGAGCTGAGGGACTGAAAGCTCTGGCAGCATACAGCAAGCTTCAGCATTCAGTCTTCTGAAACCCTTCTCAATGCAAAGCCTCAGGGAGTAGCTGACATCCATGTAATAGGCTGAACAGGGCTCACTAGGTCAATCACCTGCCTGATTGTTGAGAACAGGATCAGGTAAACACACACCAAGACTGAGCAATGGCCCAAAGGGATGCTATGGTATTCGTTGTAGCTTAGCACTGGAAGGAAGAAGATAGGAAAAGTGGCTCATGCAGTGAGAGCAGAGTTTTTTCATTTACACATGTCTACCCTTGTGGGGCACTTTGTAATGGGGTCACCTTTGTTCTGGGGACCCTATGTGGGATAGATTTTGCAGAAGTTGGCTCAATGACACAATGACACTGATCAAACATGGGGAAGTATCGAGACCAAATGGTCAGAGGAATTTAGGTAAATGCAAAATAATCTGCAAAAGGTATGTCCCTAGAGGAAAGACCAGTGGACAGCTAGTTAATAAAAGAAGCAGCTTAATCAGCTGAACGGCCTGTACTGGAAGCAGGTGTTAACCACCCGAGTGCAGCAACAGACACTGTGTCAAGGATAAAGGGTAATCCAATCTTTGGTGACAGTGGCCAGAAATGACTAAGCTACCTCAGACGTGAAAGACGGGGGAAGAGAAGAAGATTGAAATAAAGTGAGCAGGATAATTCCCCTTGCTCCTGTGTGTGGTTGTCCTTCTTTAATAATCCCCTTGTGGAAGGTGAGGGGATTCCCATCTGATTTGCTGGCAACAATTACTCATGAAACATTATTAATGTCAATACAAAATCCCATAGGTAGGGAGAGGAGCTAACTTCTCTTTATATTTATAATAGAGGCAAGTTGGGTGGGCTTGGTAGAATGTGTGTCCATGGAAATAGAAAGGTTCTGGGAATATCCTAGTTATGTGAGTTGGATGGATACGTTCTGTTGAAACAAAATGTAGCTGGAAAGCGGAAGACTCCACTCTCCCTCCGCCCCCCCCCCCAAAACCAACTATTGTGAAAAAATGTTTTCCAACCATCTCTCTTAACTAGTTACAGATACTTATATGATACCCATCACATTGGGAAGTTGGGCCAAATCCTAGTCCACCAGAGGAAAAACTCCCCAAAAGTGCAAAAATTGTGAGCAAAAATTGAATGTCTAAGTCACTGTGTGGCTGTTCTCGTGCATTCTGTGTTTTAGATTTTTAAAGGGCATAGTGTACTACGACAGATTAGAAATAATGCTGGGTCTCGCTTAATGAGAATCACGACAGTCACCAGTAGGCAGTGGAGACAGTGGATACTGACCCCTGTCACAGGACATGGGGAGGAAGCTTTTGTAACCTGGTTCCATGTCATATGACCGAAGCCAGGCAATAAAGACTCATTTTTATCAGCTCTTCTGTGTGTCACACCTCTCATAATAACCAGCACCCATCCTCATTCATTTGACACAACTGGCTCCACAGAATAAACTGGCAGACAAATAGTGGCTTGTGCTATCAAGACAGAAGCGATAAATAAACATACCATTGTTCCGACTGCACTGACTTCAACTGACAGGAAGATATGGCCTGTTGGTTGCAAAATATCAGTGCTTCCCTGGCTCTTCAGCCTCTTCTTGCTCTCTTTTTTTAAATGTCATTTTAGAACAGCAGGAAACAACAAAACGATCATTTGTAAAAGCTTTTCAGGAATTTGTTCTCCTCCTCAGTCACCCTTTGAATAACCCCCCATCCTCATATCCAAGCCTTTAAGGAGATTGTGCAAGGTTTCAGCAGTGGCTTTCACTGCCCAACCTAAATACGAATAGCTTTACGTCTCCACATGAAATCTGTGTCAGAAATCTGGTTTTGACATTATGAATGGAGTTCCGTTTCTCTTTCACCAGCTGGGTCAAAGAGACTTGAAAAGCCTGTTTCAATAAAAAACTTTGCAAAAGAATTAGCTGATTTGTCGTGTGCCATTCTGGGTTTCATCAAAGAGAGAGTTTGAATATTTTAGTGCCACCTCTGAAACTGATCGTTCTAGCTGAGATCGTGGTCTAAGGGGGCAGCTAGAGCACTACCGACCCTGCTTTGCTCCATCAGTGTTGTTTAGTGGTGGAGTTCATTCCTCCCTTATGTTAAAGTGTAATCGGTGTATTGTTGATAGACAACTGTGATCTATAAGTGAATTAGAATTTACTCTTTTTATACTTTTGTAGCAATGATGGACTAGAAGTTCAACAAATAAAGTTATGAAGAACCTTTAGAAAGTCCTCTAAAAGTGGCAAGAGCATTTTTATGGAAAATTGGGGTGAACTCTTCAATTTGGATCCAGATATAAACTTTACAGCTCTGGCCTACCTTGTTATGAGGGATCTGAACCACAACATCAGATCCAGAACTTCGCAGACTTTGGAGATGTTCCTATTTGAATCTGGATCTAAATTTTATGATTTGATCACTAGTTTCTACCTGGTAAGACATGGTTACCTGGTAAGACATGGTTACATGGTTCAGGTTGATTTTTTTCTGAAATGGTTGAGAACCTCACTACCGCTTGAAGTGTAGCTTGTGTTACATCCCATTAAGAGCTAGTGATTTTCCTCTGCTATAATAGAGGAAATACAGAACCCTGAGGGCCTAAATCCAGATCTCTGCAGATAAGTGGAGGAAGAACTGACTTTATGCAATTTGTTTTAAAATGTATTTATTTGTAGTTTTAAGGGTACATTTTTAAAAAGGGAGAGCAGGCATGGTGCCCAAAAGTGTGTGTAGCACAGTGGCTTTTGCTCATGTTAGTAAGCCTGGTGCATGTGCAAATAATTAGCTATGCACGTAGATACCCGTTTATGCTTAAAATATCCGATCTATTTGTACCACTTCTCTAATTGCAGCTGGGTAGTTGTGCCAAGAGGCATCCCAACCTACTGGTTTCCAACCTGCTTCCTTTGCCAGTTCAAGGTCATCATAATCCTGATTTAAAAGATCATAATAGGGGTGAAGAGGACACAGGAACATCAATCATTGCATTTGCATCCATGACCCAAGAAGACAGCTATGTTCCTTTAGGGAAATACTGCTCACAAAGCCCAGAATGAAGTATGTAAGAGATAGAAATAATGTGACCCCTCAGGTGAACCCACTGTAACTCGAAAGAAGTGATAGAAAGATGGGGGCCATAATGGAAGAAAAAGGAAAAACAACCACCAATAAAAAGTTGCACATCCCGAGATCTTCCTTCTAGCAAGGAAGGAAGAAGATTGGAGGGCTCCTTGAATCCACTGAGTACTTGATCCTACATATCTAATTAACCTGGGAGGCCTTTAGAAACTACTGTGATGAGTTCTATAGAAAACAGTAGCTAGCTGGTTAGATAAAAACCTTATGAAAGACTGTGAATATTCTTGCCTCTTCTTTTGCAGCTTGTTCTTCATCTCCATGTTATCATGATGGAACATGTATTCTTGATAAAGTTGGTGCCTACAGATGTGCTTGTCTGGCAGGCTATACTGGGAATCACTGTGAAAGCGGTTAGTACAGGCATTGTGTTTGCATGTGATCAAATGCTGCCATGAACTCAGCCAATTGGTAACTGTTTATATATTTTTTTATGTGTAGGTTGATTATAGTAATGGAGGATGTAATGAGCTCCCCAGAGCTCCGTTAAAGGCATAGCACCTGCTTTCTATTAGGATTGCCATTGAAGACTGCAAGGGTTTTATGTTCATCATAAAGAGAGTATTTGGAAAGTATTTTGTATTGGAAAAAACAGTACACAGGAAGACTTATAAAGGAGCATGCTTACTATAAGAGATGTGTAACCAAGCAGCCATTTTGAATCCTCCGGGCAGGAGGATTGTCTACCACCACCTATTTCAGTAGTGCCCCAGGTTTAACAAATGGCAACCTTTTGGGCAGAGATATTCTGCCTGCCCTTAAGGCAACAATAATGTCGAACAATAGCAGTCATCACTGACACAAGGATTAGGTTCAGGGCAGATCAAACAAATGGTAGCTTCTGATCCAGTACAGGTGGATGGTCCCAGTTCTAGCTCTTTATTCATATGGGGGAGCTTTTGTTTCTACCATACCAAGCACGTGGTAAAATAACTGGATTCAGGTGAGATCAAGTCAAATATCCATTCTTGCTGTTTTTATCCTTGATGCCTGAGTAAATTATTCTGCCTAATGAAGAATTTAAGGTTGAGGAGGAAGAACTGTGCAATGTATACTAAGATAATGGCTGTGTCAACTGCATCAGCAATATCTCAAGTCATTGGGCCAGGTGGAATTCCAGGTATTTGATTCATGATTGAACTCTGGGGGTATCTGGCTTATGATTGAAACAGCTTACAATGGTAGTGCTTTGAATGAAAGCCCACTATGCCGTGTTTGCCCATCAAGATTTTCATTTTATGTCTGTGTAAGCCATTATAAACCTGTCCTTACATGATTTCACATCTTTGCTCATGATGTAGATTTCATAAAATTCCTCAGGGCCAAGTTCATCCCCTGGTGTAGCAACTTGAGTGGAGTTGCATCACTGCAATGGCACTAGCCCCTGATGTCCCTGGCTGTAAGTGGAGGTGAAGTACAGTAAGATTTTTACAGTTCCATAACTATTTCATTCATATGACTAGCTTCATCTCATCAAACACCAGAGTCAGAGGCAAGAAAGTGAAACTGACTAAACATAAACATGTGTAAGTGGGGGAATAGTCCCACACTTGTGGGGAAACTTTCCTGGCTTTTGCACTACCCCGGTGAAGTAGGCTAGCGAAAGGATCTGAGTCCTCGCTCCCACTTCCTTTACCCTCCCTGCCCTTGAGGACTCCCCTTCCACTCTTCTGTCTGGCACAGTCCTCATAACCCCAACAAGGCTGGGCCCAGGATTCCTGGGGGGCTCAACCCCCAACCCTGCTGTGGTCACCTAGGACAGGGGCTAGGGTGTCCCCACTCCAGGGTACTCTCTCTGCACTGGGCAATTCTCTGACCCACTGACCATTACATACAAGTTAAAGCAAATGCAAGTTATTTAATCAACAATTAATTTTAAAAAGAATAAGGAAAAATGGGAAAGGTTAAAGGAAACACATCACCCCGCTCTGTGGCAGGGAACATCACAAACAGTGTCTCTGGAATTTCAGGGCAGTTCACAGTCTGTTCCTTGTAAGTCCCAGGCCTTCTTCTCAGGCCCTGGCTGTGCTGTAGGGATGCTGTGGGTTGGACACTTGCTCTGGTGGTGGCCATGCGCTCTCAGGCTCTAAGTGGTAAGACCCTTCTTCCCAGTATCACCCCCGCCCTGTCTGGGTTATGATCCAAGCCTGGCCTGCAGAGCCCCTTGGCTGAGGCGTCTCCCTGTGCTGGGCCTGCTGCCCAGGGTCCCCCTCGGTCTCCCCAGCTGCTCACCGCACCCAGCTCTGGACTGCTCCAGCCCCAGTTCCACCACTCTGCCCCTGCACTGCTGTTGCTGCTCTGCCTCCAGCTCCCTGGGCTGCTTCTTTGGCCCCTCTGGCTCTGGTTGCTGCAGCTCTGCTCCCAGGACGGGTCTGCTCTGCAGGCTGCTCCTGTGACTCTGCTCCCAGCAATGACCTGCTTCCTGGGCTGTTTTTCTGGCCCCTCTGGCTCTGGTTGCTGCAGCTCTCCTCCCAGGGCAAGTCTGCTCTCTCTGGGCTGTGCCTCTGGCTTCAGGGCTGCAGCTCTGCTCCCAGGACAGGGTCTGCTCTCTCTGGGCTGCTATTCTGGTCCCTCTGCATGTGGCACAGCTCTGCTCCCCAGCTTAGCTTGGGCCCCCACTATCTCCTTAGCTCGGCCCCACTCTGTCTGACCCAGGCAATTCCAGCTCACACGGAGGACGGGACCTCCCTGGCCTCCTGACTCCCTGATTAGCCTACCCGCCCTGTCATTCAGGCTGACCTGGAGCATTGGCCTCTCCCCATTGTTCCTGGGGACTGTCAGTCTCAGGGTCCTGATTTCCCATAGACCCTTCCCCTTTTAGTACTGGGAGCTAGCCAACCAAAACACCCCCACTGACTGTTAGTAAGGGGGCAACAGTCCATGGTATAAACTTGTCTAGTTCCACAGGGCAATACACAGAGCAAACAGAATAAATGGTGGAAAAACAGAGATTCAAACATCCATTTTGGTTTTAGCCGTCCAAGTGGTGCTTAGTAATAGAGTTCAGGGAAGAAGTAATTTAAAATACTTTTATAAAATGATTTTTATCTTGAAATGAATCCTTTAATTTAATTCAAGAAGGAACAGTGTCATTGGATGAAATACTGGGGATTTTATGATGTCTGATGCAGCATGTGGTCCTTTTGCTTCTGTGGAGGAACATTTTTACAGCACACACTTCACACCCTTTCTGTCATATACAGAAGGCTTGATATTTTTTCCCATGCATGAATTCCAAACATCTGAATGGGAAAGCATCATGACAAAGTCTCTGTTCAAACTGGCTTCTGAGGAACATTTTTAAAGATCTTTCCTTTATTGTTACCAGAATGTATCCCAAACATTTGCCAAGAAAGTACATGGGGGAAAAAGCAGAAAATCAAGTTTGATTATATTTTTCAGAGCAAAGGGACAAACTGGAAAAATATCCATGGCAGTAATACTTTAAAAATGGAGTCAAGTAGTTTCCTAACAGAGTTGTAGTTCCAAGAATTATATGGAGACTGAATCATGCAAAGTAGCTTTTCACCAACCAGATCTTGCAGATATGGAGCTGAGGGGAAGTGTAGGCCAGCTTTAGTTCTACATAGGATTTTTAAAGTGAAGTCACCTTTGCAGCATTGAATAAGCAGTTCTGGAAACCTTGGGTCTGAGTCCCCTTCCAGTTCTATTGGAGTGAAAGGTCAGTAATCGCACTGAAGTCAATGGATTTACCTTGGTGTAAAATGGGTGTGTGTGAGGGGAAGATTAGTGTCTTTGAATATTAAATTGATGTAACAAAATTTGCAACAGAAGGCAGCCAGAGCACTGAAAAGATTTTAATGGGGAACAGTCAGAGAAACTAGACCTGCATTCTCTCAAGGAATAGAGATGGAGGGAGCATCTCAGTGAGGCACAGCAAAAGCCATTTAAATGGGAGTGAGACACTCAGTAGAAGTTAGAATTGGAAAAGGTATATGGTACTGGGTCATCTAGACTCTCACCATGCCAATGCAGAATTATTCCCTGTCAAGACTAGTTTTAAATGCGCTAATCTATAGGATCATTCCAGACAATAAGGAGAGCTGCTTGAATGGGACAAACTTCACTGAACCATTTTTTCCCTCTAAGCTAACTTCTGTCGCCGTGATGGAATGGCCACTGTGTTCAAGCTGCTTCACTGGGACAATATTCAGCCTAATTATTCTGTCACTTACAATTTGAGATATTAATAAAGTGATTAAAGGCCACAGCTCATGCTCTCTTCTATCTCATACAGTGGCAGCCAGGAAATTGTCTTATCATTTACAATTAGAGGTGTTAATATGGTGGTTTAAAGTCTTCAGCTGAGGGAACTGAATTGAGGACACATGTTAAAACATCTGGTAATGATTCAGTCAAGCAGGTTTAAATGGACAAGGTGGGTGAGGTATTATCTTTTATTGGACTAGCTTCTGTTAGTGAGAGAGACCAGCTTTCGAGCTGACACAGAGCTCTGCTTCAGTTCTATCGAGTATCCTGGAACCAACATGACTACAATAACATTGCATACAAAATGCATGAGACAACTACTAATTGAGACAACTCTGATGATCCTATTAAATGGTATCTATTAGATGAGCTTAAATAACAAAATGCCAGTCAGCGGAGGAGTTTGAGTGAGGGCTTCATTACTTTCCCCCCATAAATACAATAAACACCACTCCCAAACATTGCCTACCTTTAAGAACATGTTATGATAATCAAGTAAATAGAGAAACTTAACATTACATTAACAATACTTTTTGTCTCATTCTGTTTTCACACTGAGTTTATTGCAACTCCACTGACCTCAACAGAGTTAGCTGTGATTTACACTGGTGTAGGTGAGATCAGAATCAAGCTTTTTGTGTGTGTGTGTCTCTCTCTGTCAGTAATCATGCGGTCATAGACATTAGAGACAGCAAAGATCTGATCATCTTGTTCATTTCTCTTGTCAATGCTGCGTTGTTCCCTGCCATAGCTAGAGACAGAACAGTAATAAATCCTTAAGAGATATAAATTGGAGCAATGGTAATAAACTGGGTAGAGATCTGATCCTGTTGCTTCATGAACAGAACTGCCACTCAGGCTCATCATGTTGTTGATGTTTGACAAAATGCTGGCTTGTTCTGCAATTGCAAAAAGAATTGGTGGAGTCTTTTCTAACATCACAAAGTGGAGTTTGTCCTCTGAGGACAAACTGTAGAAAGATGGCAGCGCTACTTGAGAGCAACGAGTGAGGTGCTCCCTCCCCCACTCCTTCCATCCCGGGACTGAGCGTTCTGACTCAGTAGCCCTCCCAGGGCCTGCTGGCCCCACAAGCAAGGGACTCTGACCTCTTTCTTCTCTGAAATTTCCTGTTACCTTTGTTTAAAACAAAACCAAACAAACTTGAGTTCTTGAGCAAATGCAGGGATCTGAGACTGAATGGGGAATTCATTGCTCAGATCCGATTTCCATTTTTCTTCTGTTTCTCAGTCCTGTTTGCCAGGAGCAAGAGATTTGTTTTACATCCCAATGAAGGGCACAGCCAACAGACTCAGCTGTAGCACGCTGTTCCCTCACTACAGCCTCTGGTACTACCAGAGCTGTCCTTAGCACTTTTGAGTGGGCCTGTGAAAAATTGACCCCCATCCACAGTGATCATACAAATTAATACACACAGGCCTGGCTTGAGGATTTGGAGAGGGTTCGTAAAGAAAATCATTGGGATTCCCTCATACTTAACTGACTTGTTGTGTGTAAAAAGGGGAGTAAATTTTGTCCTTCCTACCCCAGCCTCCTGCTGTCGGAGAAGTGGAGCCCAGCTGTCTGTGCTGGGTTTTGTGCGGAGGTTATACGAGTCAGCATTTAATCCTGTGTTTCAAGGGACAAATCTCCAGATAAGGCTAGGATTGAGGGCTTTTTACTGATAGAATATAGATGTCCACATTTGCAAACTGGAATCCTTATGTGATCAACGCAAATCATTGTTGCAACTCAGTACCTCCAAAGGGAGCCACAGCTGTTTTCTCAATTAGCAGGTGCATTATCCTACTGTATGTGCATCATAAGGCCAAGTACATGCCTCATGGTTGTACTTTGGCAGTTCAATGGTAATAAAATGCCTCTGATTCGTGGGAAGCCACTCTAAACCCTGAGGCTCAGCTCTGTGACAGCCAAGGGCAGCACGCAGCAGTGCCACGCTCTTCAGTCACAATTACTTCCCTGCTCCCCGCACCCATTTCTCCAAGTAGGAAATAATTTACTGCAGCTTTTTAATGTGGGTCCAGCTTGCTTCTTCCCTTGAATCAGCTGAACATCGCTCGTCGGTGCATTGGGGAGGTGAAACCAAGACTCCACCCACTGCCCATCCTCTGTCCTTGCTCACCTGTTTTGGGACTCACAAGAATACAAGCCCTGCTCCCTCCCACACAGATAGACTTGGAGGTGTAATAAAGTGAGTGCTAATGGACTTGTCTTCATTGCAGAGTTAACTTGAGTCCCATCCACACACAAAAACACTTCACTTGAATGTGACCATGCTTTTAAATTAGTTTGGCTGGCCTGTCTGGAGGTATAGGCTAAAACTTGAATTAGCACAACTCACGTGCTTTTCATATGCCCTCTCTGTATGTGGACACAGACACAGGACCGACTTTCCGTTGTGTCGGTGGGTGCTCGATCCCCGACTGTGCCTCAGGTCCCACTCCACCCCTTCCCTCAAGGCTACATCCCCACCCCACCCCACCTCTTCCCACTCCACCCCAACTCGCCTCTTCATGCCCCCTTCTGCCCCCTCCCCTAAGCACACCGCATCCTTGCTCCTCCCTCCACAGCCTCCTGCACGCCATGAAAGTGCAGGGGGAAGCACGGGGAGGGGAAAGCGCTTATTGGTGGGGCCTGCTGGCAGGCAGGAGGTACTGGGGGGAGGGAGAGGTGCTAATAGGGGGACTGCTGGTGGGTGCTCAGCACCCACCATTTTTTCCTGGTGGGTGCTCCAGCCCTGGAGCACCCACGGAGTCGGCACCTATGGCCGCAGGCTAGGTCCACAGGAGTGCCAGTAGTCCTCCAGTTCCTTCCTATGTGCCCAGAAAGGACAGACAAGTTTGCCCACAGTTCACTGAGGGGGGGAAACAATTCATAGAGCATCTTAGTTTACTGCATCACAAGAACCAGGGGATGTGCTCCAAAAAATCTTAGTGCCACACACAAGTGAATGCAGGGACAGTGTGGACACAGCAGCTCAAGTGTTATTGCACACTGTGGGGTCTCCCCCATGAGCTAGGCTAACTTGAGAAGGGTAACTCAACTTAGGTCTTCACTGCAATTAAAAGTAAATAACCCATCCAATGTGACTACACAAGCAGGACTTACTGCTCTGTATGTCTCTTCATAGCTACTTAGGAAGGGGTCTCAATGCAATTCTATGGTAATACCGTAGGTCTTAGTGATATGGCTACTATTTTTCAACATTTTGGGAGAAGGCCAGTTATGATGGAATAAGGCCCCTCTCCATCATCTTTCTCTTGCTCCTATTGTACTTATCGAAACTCTTATTAGCTTTTATGCCCCTTGCCAGGTATAACTCATTTTGTGTGCCTTAGCTTTTCTGATTTGGTCCCCCCATGCTTGTATATCTACCATAAAGGACACTGTTTACCTCACTATGCTACTGTTGAGGAGATAGATATGTTTAAGAGGTTGCTTAGAGTTTTAGAGTTGCTTAGACTGCAGAAAACATGCACTTGGAATTACTATCATGGATACCCTGTTTTCCTTGATAGTAATGGATGTAAGGAGAGAAATTTGGTTTTGGGATTGGAGAAACAGCATGGTACAGGTTTCAGAGTAACAGCCGTGTTAGTCTGTATTTGCAAAAAGAAAAGGAGTACTTGTGGCACCTTAGAGACTAACCAATTTATTTGAGCATAAGCTTTCGTGAGCTACATCCGATGAAGTGAGCTGTAGCTCACGAAAGCTTATGCTCAAATAAATTGGTTAGCATGGTACAGAGGACAGAATTACAGTATGAGTCCCAGATCTGCCACTGACTCACTGTATGGCCTGGGACAAGTCATGCAATAGTTTTTCCATCCGTAAGAAGAAGTTGATAACCGTTGGCTGCCTGGTGGCAGTGTTGGGAGGAGTCATCAGCGTATATGCTTGGAGTGCTTTGAAATGATAATGGGCTAAGTATTGTTACTGGGAAACAGGTGATGTTTTGAGCAAGCCTGAAGGAAGCTGCACCATTTTTTAATTTCAGAGTGATAGCCATGTTAGTCTGTATCAGCAAAAACAACGAGGAGTCCTTGTGGCTCCTTAGAGACTAACAAATTTATTTGGGTTAAACTTTTGTGGGCTAGAACGCACTTCGTCAGATGCATGCAGTGGAAAATACAGGAGCAGGTATAAATACATGAAAAGATGTGAATTGCCTTACCAAGTAACCTCACACTTGATAAGACAATTCACATCTTTTCATGTATTTATACCTGCTTCTGTATTTTTCACTCCACGCATCTGATGAAGTGCGTTCTAGCCCACGAAAGCTTATGCCCCAATAAATTTGTTAGTCTCTAAGGTGCCACAAGGACTCCTCGTCATTTTTTAATTGTTTCTCCTGGTCCTGTCACAGATTGTTTTTCAGTTCCCATTTGACACCCAGTTTTGCTCTCGGTGGGATTAGACAACATGGAGGTAAAAATGCCTGAGCCCCATCTATAGCATAGACTCTAGCACTGCTACTACTGGGGACGATTAGAGCTCTCAGTTCTTCTAGTTTTCACTTCATTGGGAAAAGTTGTATTTTTAAACCGATTTTAAGGTACCTTGTGGTAAAACTGTAGCGGGAGCTTGGGGTTTACTTCAACCTGCTAACGCATGTTAAAACCACAACTTTCTTGTCTTCACTAGAATTTTACCTTGTGCTAGTTACCATGCGTTCGCTAAAGCATACGTCTTTGTCCTAGTGAAGACAAGGCCTTTCTGTGAGAGCAGTTCAATCTCTGGCCCAGATTCTGTCCTGCATTTTATAGGAGGCACAGCTCAGGGGGGTGGGTAAAGATAGTTTTCACCAACTTTTCACTTTCTGAAGTCTGGGCTAACACAGTCCCTGTTATAAAGCTAATTTATGGCAACTTTTCACAGAGGCCTTCAGCCCAGAATAGTTGAAGCACAGAACACTCTAGCCACACATACACTCCCATCCCCAACACACCTGGGCCTACAGCTATCATGTCCCTATGCTGGTGGCTGTGAGGAGGTGTCAAGGTTCCCTCCCCACTCTGAACTCTAGGGTACAGATGTGGAGACCTGCATGAAAGACCCCCTAAGCTTATTCTTACCAGGTTAGGTTAAAAACTTCCCCAAGGTACAAACTTTGCCTTGTCCTTGAACAGTATGCTGCCACCACCAAGCGTTTTAAACAAAGAACAGGGAAAGAGTCCACGTGGAGACGTCTTCCCCCAAAATATCCCCTCCAAGCCCTACACCCCCTTTCCTGGGGAAGGCTTGATAAGAATCCTCACCAATTTGTACAGGTGAACACAGACCCAAACCCTTGGATCTTAAGAACAATGAAAAAATCAATCAGGTTCTTAAAAGAAGAATTTTAATTAAAGAAAAGGTAAAAGAATCACCTCTGTAAACTCAGGATGGTAAATACCTTACAGGTTAATCCGATTCAAAGCATAGAGAATCCCTCTAGGAAAAACCTTAAGTTACAAAAAGACACAAAACCAGGAATATACATTCCATCCAGCACAGCTTATTTTACCAGCCACTAAACAAAAGGAAATATAACGCATTTCTAGCTAGATTACTTACTAACTTAACAGGAGTTGTAAGGCTGTATTCCTGATCTGTTCCTGGCAAAAGCAACACAGAGACAGACAAACCCTCTGTTCCTCCCCCTCCAGATTTGAAAGTATCTTGTCCCCTCATTGGTCATTTTGGGTCAGGTGCCAGCGAGGTTATCTTAGCTTCTTAACCCTTTACAGGTGAAAGGGTTTTGCCTCTGGCTGGGAGGGATTTTATAGCACTGTATATAGAAAGGCGGTTACCCTTCCCTTTATATTTATGACAGGAGGATTGGCATAAAGTCATTACAATAGATCTATAATCAGGGGAATATCTAGTTGGGGTGTCCTGGTTGCTTTATGCCACAGGAAGAGTGCAAAGGAGCCAGAATGTAGCCAAGAATTGGGGACTCTACAGCCATTTACTCCCTGCTCTCTCTGGAGACTGCCAGTGTGGCTGCTAATTAATACAATTCCTAGCTCTTCAGGTACAAATGCACAAACTCAAGTTTGTGGTAGTCTGAGAATCACATTGAATACTTCCCTGGCATGCCCAAGTACTAAGAGTTTCCCTCTGCCTTTCTTCAATGGTTCTTCTCAGAGATTTTGCTACTGTGGGATTCAACCATCTATGAAGCTGACTGCCCTATGTGCTCCTTGCTGTTACACACTGTGGGCCCAATTCTTCACTGCCTTGCACCTTATGGAACCACTTACCTCTGTGCTAAGTGGATATAAAACACTACCAAATCAGAATGGTAGCACTGTACACCCACTTCGCAGAGGTGTGAATGATGACATAAGCTACAAGGCAGTGGGGAATCACACTCACTTCTTGTTCTCTTTCTGGCTGCCCCCATGCTCCTCCTTGTTTTATTCACATGCTCAGCAACTGTTTTTTTCAGCCAATCAAAGTATCTTGCTTAGCTAGCACTCTTCAGCAGGATGTTGTCTCTGCATTTTATTTCACTCAGTTCTTTTCCTCCCAATACCTTCACACCATCACTTGGTAGTTTTGATCTCATTTTCTTCAACAGGCAAACAGCACAGAACATCGTAAATCTCTTGTTTCTCTTATGCATTCAAGGGCTGAACAGGCCTTTCTGTAGCCCAAACTAATGCAGGTCTAGATCATTAAGATGTGTTTTTCTATTTGATCATTATTTTTGTTACATTTAAGACACATATACAAATATTTTCTTAAAGCACTTGGTTTTTCCTTGCAGGTCACCCATCCAAGTGCTGACCAGGCCTGTCCCTTCTTAATTTGAGATCTGACAAGTGGAATGGCTTTGGGCAAATTTCATAATTGGATGTAGTGATGACAATATAATCTTTTATACTACCTTTTATACTACTGTGGTTTTCCTTTTCATCTGCATGAAGGTTGTATTCTCTGCGGTATGAGAATATAACATTTACAAAGGGACATATTTTGGAATTTGTTCTATGTATTAATTCTCAATGTGCATCGAGAAGGTGAATGGTGGGGATCATTAGGATTTCAGTTAGCTCAGCATCTTATGAACAAAAAGGTCCAATTGTATAATAAAATAGGCCATCCAAATACCGGAAAGGTTGCAACCAGAGACACAGTTTTCTAAGGACTAAGAACAATGCTGATAAAGATCAAGTGGCTAATTGTAAGCAGCAGCCTCCAAATTGCCTCCAGATGAATAAATCACAATGGGTGACCCAAGCCTATTTTCACATGGATACTCTCTCATTCACAGAAGCAGGGAGATGGAAAACATCAGGGATGTGCTCCAATTGGCTGGAAGGGAATGAAAAGATTTTGGTTTCAGTAGGGATTACATCATCGATTTGTCTAATTATTCCTAGCTGGTGGAACTGTTGCAGAAAAAAAAATTACTTGTGAAGAGGCACAGAGAGCAGGACTGGAAATCCACTGGGTAGAGTACCTGGATTGATGATCAACTGTTATGATTTCCTTTGGGCTTCATATTAGGAATGATAATTCATGACATTTATACAGAGCTTTTTAGCTTCAAAGACATGCTATAGATGCGTAAACTGAGACTGAAAGGGTTAAGCAGCCAATCTAGTTCCCTTCACCTCTCCCCGCCACTTCCGCAGATAATGAGAGTACTGATCACACAGGGTAGAGTTGGACACTGGGAGATTGCCGGGGGTGTGCACTCAATGGATGCTGAACAGTCTCTCTCTATTGGGCCTTTGTCTGCACTGAGATGCTGGGTCTGAGACAGAAGGGAAATGAGGGTAGAGATAGTTGATCCATAACCATTATTGGATGGCATTTCTCCAACACAACCAAAAGCAGAAGCTACGGAAACCTGGTGACCACATGATCATCTGCAGAGGTTCTTTGCAGTCTTGTAGGAAGGGAGTCTTCTGGGGAGTTCCCCTCTGCTTGGCCTTGGAGTGGAGGACAGGATTTGCCACTTAGGGTATGTCTACTCATGCACCTGGGAGCATGCTTCCCAGTGTGGGTGGACAGACACATGCTAGCTAAAGGACCCCCTGGGTATGTACTAATGTTGCTAGCCCAAGCCATCATCCGTTCAGCCCCCCAGCTACACTGTTATTTTTCATATGCTAGCTCAAGCAGAGCTACCACCTATCTGTCTACTCACTTTGGGAAGCACATTTCCAGCTTCAGTGTAGATATACCCTGAATTATTTGGCCGAGGCCTCTCAAAGTGACTGTGCTGGACCTGAGGTTAGAATTCAGGAATCACCAGCTTCTCTTACCATGAATGTAGATACAGTAGATTCCGCTTGATAGCAACCTGGATATTGACAACTTCTGGCTAATAGCAGCATTTAGCTGGGAATCAGTCCTGTCCCATTGACTTTAAGGTTAGTGGGATTTCAATATTGGCAACAGCATGCCACTTATTAACAACATTTTTTGGAAGACGCCCCAGCTTCAGGCAGGTTTGCGGGGCTGCAACTAGGGAAGGAAGCAGTGAGATGTACTGAGCCCCAACGCTTGTAGAGCACAGGGAGAGGTACAGTGCAGCCCCACAGATCCCCAGTGCCCCCGCTCCCCAGTGTCCGGGCTGCAGCACCTCTTCCCACTGCTGCCTTGCCCAGAGGCTGGTTTGCAAGACCGCAGCCAGGGAAGGCATGTCCCAGCACTTCCTTCCCTGTCTGGAGCCTCGCAAACCTGCCTTCTGTTTATTAGCAACTTCCAGATAACAGCACCATTTTGCTGGCAACTGAGGGGTTACTAGTAACTGGAATATACTGTACTATGGTGACAGGCACTGTACAGCTAGAGGATTTTGGCTGGTATTCATGTGGCAATAATAGTTCAGTAGCAGAGTTACCCAGTTCCTGGAGATTGGGTCATACAGCTTATTATAAAAAGTGCCCCAGTTAACATGAATATTTTTCTAAGAATAGATCCTCCCTGCCCTGCAGCTTCTGTACAGAATGACAGGAGGTCTGCTGCAGTATTTATATCTAGACTTGGCAGAATTCAATTTCTATTTTTTTTATATAATTTTGCTGAATAATATCGGTCTATTTTTAAACCTTTTTTATTTTTATCAAATTAAATTTTCACATTTGGGGAACCTTGTGGGGGGGAAGGGCTACAATAATTATTTATTGACAGGAGAACTAGAGATTCAAAAAGTTAAAGCTTTATAACCAATGAAACACAAATTATCAACAGCCTATGTCAAAATATGCAAAGTAAATAGCTTTAAATCAACTGCTAAGAATTTCTCAAGAGTCATTTTTCTTACTTTACCTATCTGTAAATTAGGATAACTATGGATGGAAACATTTTTTGCCTTGGTTTGTGTGCATATGGTGAAATCTTTCATTATTGTATGCAGCGTTGTTGTAGCCATGTAGTGTCCCAGGATATTAGAGTGACAATGTGGGTGAGGTAAATGACTTTTATTGGACCAACTTTTATCGATACAAATCTAATCTTTCCAAGCCAATTTATTTGTCTGTATTTTTTTCTATTTGGAGGAACTTGTTATAGGGAAATCATTTTTAGCCTTGCATTTGCAGCCCCCTTGACACACTGTACAGAAATGCCCTCCTTGCTAATCACCTTCCCATTAGTAGATCGCACAAAGCCCAGTTGCTTAATTTAAAAATAAAACTCTTTCCCCCGCCTCCATTTGAAACCTAAAGCCAACAAAATCCAATAGGTTAAATATTCAAGGGACATGAAAGATGATTCTCAGGGACTCTGTACAGCACCAAACACACAAACATATAGCATATGCACACACACAAGCACCCATTGAAAGGAGGGATAATATCTCCCAAAGCAATTTAGCTTTCAACATGCCCTTGCCTCAAGACACAATACATTGATCAAACACAAAAACTCATGAGTAGCACCAAACAAAGCAATTCTCTTGATCAGTGTGTACTGCAGCCTACAGAAACCCTTTCCCCTTCCCTGCCTCAGCTGCAGAAAGATGATACACCCTCTCTTAAATCCCCTGCGAGATCATGTGACAGGCAGGTAGTCCTCAATCATTTTCTGGCCTTTTTACCCAGTCACACAATGATTGTCACTCAGAAAGGCCACTTAAGTCCTCCCCACCAACAAGAGCCAGGAACTTTCTTACCCCCGAGTGTAGGTTAGGGAGAGAAGGAATAAATGTGGTTGGAATAAATGTTATCAGGACTTTGTTGTTCACATGGAGTTTCAGAACCCAATGAGCAAGAGTAGAGAACAAACTATGAAAAATATAGATGACAATAAATACCATAAGGATCAGGTCTGAAAATGTAGTTAATTATGGGGCTTTGTGAAGTGCATCCCAGTGCTCTAGGATAGCTGCTGAGGAGTTCAATGGAGGCACTGTCGAAGCATGTGCTAATCACTCTGGGGCTCTGGATCATCTGCGCTTGCACAGAGCTATCACCTGGAAGAGCTAGTTTGCAACAGTAGCAGTTGTGACTAGCACATAGATTGAGATGAAGATACATTTATTTTACATTGAATTAAGTTTCTCATTTTTCTGAGAGAGGGAGTGTCCCAAGCTACTCCAGTGTCAGAGGAAGCAGCATGGTCTGGTGGATAAAGGTACTGTATGAAAAAACCTGTTATCTGTTCCTATCTCTGCCACCGACTCACTGGCTGACTTTGGGCAAGTCACTTAATCACTCTGTGTCTCAGTTTCCCCAACAACAAAATGGGGGTGATGATAGCTACGCATTTTTGTAAAGGTCTTGGAGATATATGGATGATTAGAGCTAAATATTATTATTCTAACTAAATCTCTTCAGGCAGTCATTTTAATAATCTTGCCCTCAAAACAAAAATTGGAGCAGAAAAAATAAAAGGTGATCAAATGAGACCCACAGAGGCAAAAATCAAACCTATTTTTATTTAACATGGTTTATTTCAGTGGGGTTGGAGGCATACAGGGCCTCTGTATCTGTAAAGGACATTGAGCTGAAAGAAGTTCATGCAGGTAGAGTTGGATGGGAATTTTCCATTGGAATGATTTTCTGACAGGAATTCACTTTCAGCAAATTTGAAATTTCCCCAGTTTTGTAGGAATTTTTTTATTTTCAGTTGGAAAATGGTTCCCAGATCCATGGCTCCCTTACTCCTCAGTAGCCTGCCTGGAAGGCCACTAGTTAGCCTGGTATCCCAGGCTCCCTGGCTCCTGGAGCAGCCTGCCAAGTGGATTGCCCCAGAACCAGCCCTTTCTAGTTCCCAGGCTCCCTGAGCTGCCTGACTCTCCACCCAGTGGTCTGCCAGAGCTCTGTGCAGTTCAGGAAGCTTCAGGAACATTTCAAAAGGATCAAAATGAAATTTCAGAATTCTCATTTGGTGGGAAATTTTAAAAAACAGCAACCAGTGTTTCATTGCGTTTCAGAATGATTTTTTTTAAATTTCGGACTTTCTTGTGGAATGGGAATTCTGGTTTCCTGTCAGATCCATGTGCACGTCTCTGCTAACTTCGGTAAATGAACTTCACCTGGAACATCATTTGTTAGTGTCATATTGAATGGAGTCTGTAGGCCTCTCTTCAGCTACAGAACAAGTACATCAGAATCAGCAGCAGCTTCTCCTCCATACTGCCCACTGCCAATGCACCTCAGTCTTGACCTAAGGGGCTGCACGTAGCAGGGGTGAGAAGAGAGCTCAGTCTCCACGGCTCATTCAGTTCAATCCTTGGCTTCTCAGCTGAGATTACCAACACACCTTATGCAAAAGCAATACTGCAAGTTAATAGAAAAACCTTCCCTGAAAGCAGTTGAATAGGCACAATGTGTTATACACATTAGAACAAAGGTCAGACTGGAAGCAAATCTCTAACTTGGGACTGTGTGACCAGATCAACTTCTTTAGCAGCAGCATCATTAAAAAGCCTACACAAGCAATTTAAAAACAAACAAACAAAAAACATTTATAGGCCCTACTGTGTCAGATTTTAGGAGGATGAATGGGAAATGCAGGCCTTGCATTAGGACCAGTGATGATAAATCAGGTATCATCTGGGCATGCAATCTATTATTGAAAAGGAGATGCATTATTTAGATATAATGTATTGTGTTTTTAAATATGGGGGACTGGGTGGGAGAGCAGAAAAGTGGCATTTTTTTTGAACAATGAGGCCATGGGACAAGAACAAATGGCACCTCCAGCGGGGAGTTGAAGGACACTGAAGGGAGAAAAAGTGCAGTTGATCCAGTTTCTCCCATTGCAGATTCTGAGCATGAAAACCATTTCTAAATGACAGATGATTCAGAACTGAGGAATGTCTCCCAAAAGCAATTGAAAAAGGAAGGGGAGTCAGCACTGTATTATTTATAATGGAACATCTGACTTTAAGAATATTTGTTCATTTATTCTAGTTTTTCTCTCAATGCAAAAAAAAAAAAATCTGTCCAACAGGGAACAGTTTTAATATATTTCACGAGACAGATATGTTTTTCCTTTTCCAGGATGTGTCAGTAGGAGACAAAGGAGCGTGCTATTAAATTTTATTACACAGTCCATTAATGTGTTACACAAGCAATTGAGACATCTGTTTTGGTTTTTTTTGTTGGAGCATCTCTAACAGTGCAGTCCCAACTGTGTCAGCATTTCTGCTAGAAAGGCGTGAAGACATCCCACCTTGTGCTTTTACCGTTTAAGCTCTCACAAACTATATAAGTCAGGCTGGGTCCATGCTTGCATTAGATACTGCAGTGATGAGGATGTGCAAGTACCTAGGATAGATTGGCTGTGAAATGTCCAAGGAAGACTGGAGGTTGAAAAACAAAGAGAAATTAAAGATGGAAAAGATCTGTTAGATAGTCCAGTCCATTTGCCTACCAGTGCAGGATTGTTCTCTCCAGGGCATTTTCTAGTGCATTGTCTGGCTGAATTTTCAGTTCTCACATGGCGAATTCTACTGCTTCCATTGGGAGTCTACACAGAAGGTTTTCTTGATACTCAGTAAGAATTTTTTTCAGAGTAGCAGCCGTGTTAGTCTGTATTCGCAAAAAGAAAAGAAGTACTAGTGGCACCTGAGAGACTAACCAATTTATTTGAGCATAAGCTTTCGTGAGCTACAGCTCACTTCATCGGATGCATCCGATGAAGTGAGCTGTAGCTCACGAAAGCTTATGCTCAAATAAATTGGTTAGTCTCTCAGGTGCCACTAGTACTTCTTTTCTTTTTAGTAAGAATTTTCTGATTCTTAATTTCATCCTATCACTCCTAGACACACCCCTTTGTGCAGCCCTAAATAATTTCTAGCCATCCTTGATCTTTTCAAACTTCAGATTCTTGTAGGCTATTAGCCATTGCTAAGGTATACATGCTCAGCCCTTAACCTTTCTTCATGGGTAAATTCCACATCATTTATGTCACTTTTCTCTGAACTCCCTCCAGTTTCTCTATATCTTTTGTGACAAAGCTCTGTCCTTGCCTCTGTGGGTCCGCATTTCCTGGCGGATTTCGCTAGCCTCAGAGGCTCACTGTGACCCTGCATGTAACCCTTCTATCTCTATAGACAAGGGTCACAGTCTTCTGAGCCATTTTCATCATAAGCCAGCGAGGGAGGTGAGGAGAAGTTATCCTTCCTTGCACAGTCTCTGTTGTCTCCCAGTCTCAGTGATTAATTAGGGGGCAAAGGTGTGTGTGTGTGGGAGCCCGGGCCCACCCTCTACTCCGGGCTCCAGCCCAGGGACCCTAATAGTGTCAGCTATGGTAGCTGACCTTTTAGAAACATGACATGTACAATTCCCTGGGCTACTTCCCCCACAGCAGCCCTCACTTCCTCAAGCTCCACTTCACCCTTACCTCAGGGCCCCCTTCCTTGTGCCTGATATGGTGTGTACTACTCAGTCTCTCCAACAGCACAACTTCCTCCCACAGCTCCTGACATGCACACCCACCTGACTAACTGGGAGGCTTTTAACTAGTTTCAGCCAGCTCCTGACTGGCTTCAGGTGTCCCAATCAACCTAGCATTCTCCCTGCCTTCTGGAAAGTTCTTAATTGGCCCCAGGTGTCTTAATTGACCTGGAGCAGCTTCCATTTCACTTATCCTGGTACCAGGGATTTGTTTAGCCTGGAGCTAATATATCTATCTCCCACTACTTTTCTATAGCCATCTGGCCTTGCCCTGTCACACTTTCTAGCAGTGAGGTGCCCAGAACAAATGCAGTATCCAAGGCATGGTCACACCAGTGCCATGTGGAGAGGGATTATTTTCAGCTCCAAGACATGCTGCATCTGTGTTTAGACAGCCCTAGATTGCACTGACTTTTGTGGTGACTTTTGTGGTGTGGTTGCATTGAAAACTCATGTTTAATTTGCTGCCCATATTTGCCTCCCAGAACCTCTCTCAGTTATTCCATCTGCTGGGTTGCAGGTGGGTGTTCTCCTCTGTTCTCAGAAGGCAGAGTGTGAAAGTCCTAGACAGCCTAGAGCTATTGCTTCAGATGCTTTCAGAGTTGTCTCAATCTGTCATTCCTTCAATATAAATAAATTGCAGTTGTTTGTGGATATTTTTCTGGTTGAGTCCTTAAAAATCAAGGTTCTGTTGGCTCTGGGTGGGCATAAAAGATCTGATGGTACTTTTCAGAGAGACTCTACTTGTGTCTGGTCAAAGTTTCCTCTACCTCCAACTAGTGTGGCCATCACACTGGTGGTGCATCTACATAGCTTGAAAAAGTGCTGTGGGAGAAAATGTTATCGTCTGAAAAGCTTGGCAGTGACTGCCAGGGTATATGACAGAACGGGGGACATTGCATTAACACCAAGTTGCTCCCTTAGACTTAGAAGTAGGATAAGGGCTATTGATGCCTTTGCTTGACTCAGAGAGAAAGTCTTCCTCCTATAGTTTATCAAGACAGGGTTTTCCTTCTTCTGGTCCACTGTAGCCAACTAATGCTACATCTGATCAGCATGTGAAAGCCGTAATTACTTAAGAATCCCCAAAGGTGTGAAGCTAGAATCACAGGATAATAGGAATCGCTTATTTTAGAGAGAGGACCTGATCCTCAGCAGCTGGCAGGTTCAGGCTGATCGTGCTTCAGAGTGAGAGTTTGACTTAAAACCAGATCTCCGACAGAGGTCAGTCGCTAAAGAGAATTATAAATAGAACCAGGCACAGATGGCTGGACATTTTGCTGGATTGCATGGCACAGGGTTAGGTATAAATGACATCTACTTTCACAAAGTAGTCCATTACTTTTTTTAAAAACTTTTGAGAAATAGCTGCACAGACAACTGGAGGGGTTGGGTGTATTCTGAAAGGAGCTGAGAATGTTGAAAGGCTTTAACAAAATATCTCAGACAAAGAAGACCATCCTAAAATTCAATTGCATGTGTTGTACAATCTGAGGGAGATGAGAAGCAATCAGGTTCATGCACCTGACAGGCAGCCATCCAGATAATGAAAGGAAAGAATTATAGGAAGTACACAAGGTGCTAGGTTTTCTTTCAGGATCATCAGTGGAGATTTCATTGCAAAAAGTGGCCATGAGGTGAAAAGGATAAGGGCCCAATGGAACTGTTTAAAATACAGTAGGGAATAAGGATGAAAAAGAAGAGAAGCTGAAAGGAACAAAACAACAGAGAAACTCAGAAGGGTAAAGGATGCTATCAGGGTAACTTTATTACGACTGCCAGTCCAGATATTCTAGAGAACAATGCAGGACTCAGCTACAATAGTGCAATCTGATGAATGCACCGGGATATAAAATCTGATTATTTTGATGACAACAAAAACTAACATACAAAATGATCGACTAATTCTGCACTTACAGTGGCAAAGTGTAAGCAAAGGACAGAAGTGAGATAAATGTTTGAAAGACTGTTGTGTCAGAAGGGAACAGACACACAGCAGGTAAAAATATAGGTAACAAAAGGAATGTCTTTATTAATAATACTCAGCCATAATATGATGAAAGCACTGTAGAGATATTAGCTAATCCTCACACCATTTCTGTGAGGTAGGTAGTTTTATTATCCTCATCTGGGGGATATAGAAAGCAAAATAACTTACCAAGACCCCACCATGAGTCTGTGGTCAAGCTATGATTAGAACTCAGGACTTCCAAACCTGTGCTCATTTCTTTTGGTCCCAGTGTCTTTATTAACTTATCCCATGCACAAGTGCAATCTAGCTCATAATTTTGATGTTGGGTGTTGTACCAAGATAATGGAATTGAACTGTTAAAGAGAACCTTGAGATGGACAAAGCTAAGAAGGTCACCAGACTGGAAACCAATGTAATGAACAGGACTAGAAACTGAAGATCATCAAGTAGGATATCAAGCAAGAAAGATACCCTGAGTCTGTGATATTCTCCCAGAAAAAGTTATTGTAGCTGGACAAAGATTCTGTCCGAGTGTATCCCAAAGATTGGGAAGCACAATTTAAACTGGTTGAAAAATAGTGTAGAGCTGATATGGGATATTGGTTAGGACTACCAGAGATGCAGAAAGCCTTATATGGGAGAGGAAGACTAATTCTGAGTGTGTTTCACAGATATTTATAGTGCTTCCCCCCCCCTTTTTTTTTAAATGTATGGCAGTTGACAAGTCTGTTATGACTTTATATTTAGAGAGGAAAATTAGGAGCATGATGGAATAAATTAGCATTCCAAGAAAGATATGAAGAGTGACTGAGAATAGAGAGACCACATCTGGGCAGGAAAATTATGTTTAGAAATTTCAAAATACCTAGAAAAAATGCTTAAACAGTATGATGAATACATCCCCCTCTGCTCTCTTTGCTTTACATATGTAAAGCTATCAACTAGGAACCATAATGATATAAAAGATTTTTTGCTCAATTTTTAGGGTTACCATTTGGAGTGTTCTGGATAAGGATATGTCCAAGTCTAAACTCTGAACCCACCAAGTTTGGGAGTGTTTGGATTTGAGGTCTTTTCTAGTTACTAAATGTCCAATGGTTTTCTCTCCCAAGGCTCACGGATAGTGGCACTGAGCCACATTGCCAAATGATTGCTTGAAGTGTGTAATATTTCTCAGAATGGTCAGAATTCTATGGACCCTTGATGCTTGTGAATGGTGTGACATTCAGACCTGGTCTTGCAAACCTTACTCACATAAATAGTCCTTATTTATGTGAGTAGTTGCACAGACTTCAGTGAGTCTACTCGCATGTGTCATGAGTAAGGATTACAGGATTGGACCCTGAGAGAGACTTTGCCATTGGCATCAATAAGAACAGGATTTGGCCATCAGTTAATAAGTAATAATATTCTTTACACTTCTAGTTAATGAAATAGTAACATAGTAAAAGAAAAATTCATAATCCTATGAAAGAAGTGTGAAACAGGAAAGATCTGTCTGGCACCCATCTGCATTGAGACTACCATCGTTATGGGCCACAACTGCTCTTATAAAACAAGATAACAGGTACCACTGAAACAAGTAAAGCCCTAATCCTGCAGGGCTACACCTGCGTGGAGCCCAATTGACTTCAATGGTGCATCTGTTCTCAGCGAATTGTAGATACACAGAAAAAGAGAGACACTGAATCTTCTGTTCTCTATTATGCCCTTGGAGACATTCTTCCTTGGTGTTATTAAGCTACCCAGCCAACCAGTGTACAAAGGGTGCTGTGACCTGCACATTTACTATCTGCAATAATTACATTTATTGGGATTTTTCAGTATATCCCAATATAGAAAATACTGTGGCAATGGTAAATATTGCATTATGGTAAATGACAAGGTCCATTTTTAACAGTTGTTGTTGGGCCCCACAAAACACAGCTGTACATGCTTTTAGATGTGAGTGAGAAATATTAAAGAGTATGTGAAAGCTGAAACAAGAATTTTAAAGAATTTCAAAACTGGGGTTTCCAGGTTCTAAGTTATATCTTGTATTTCTCTGTTGACCAACAGGGTACTTCATTCAAAACTCCTATTGAGATGGAGGGAGCTTCAAATAGGGACAGTTTCAGCAAGTTATGGCCCCAGTCCTGCAAACACTCAGGCATGTGCTTACCTTAGCATACATGATTAATCCCATTGAACTGAATGGTACCACTTATGTGCCGAAAGTTAAGCATATGCATAAGTGTTTGTAGGATCAGGACCTAAGTGAATTTTTGAAAGAACTTGCATGTACCTGGTCTTGTAATTTTGACTCCTGTGCCCATTTTTAAGCTATTTTTTTAATGTTCTACATAAAATATCTTCCTAACACAGTCCTGTTTTTGTAATAAAGTGGATTTTTTTGAAATATCTGAACTGTCAGTGGTGATGTGTAGGACTCCAGGTGCTCCCGCTCATGGTATTGTGGAAGGAGATGACTTTAAATACGGGGCCCAGGTTTACTTCAAGTGCAACGCAGGTTACAACTTAAAAGGCAGCCGTGTTGCCTACTGTCAGCTTGATGGGAGTTGGTCAACACATCATCATGAATGTGGTAAGGTTGCTTTAAGTTTTGATTCTTATCATGCCTAACCCATTGTATTGTCATTAAAACAAGCTATTGGGATTTAAATATTGGAATGTCCAAATCTCACTTGGAATTGGGCACATCCATGACTTAACACAATGTTCTTTCATCTCTGTATTTTTAAGACACCATAGTGGATATTAATTTACTATCTTGGTGCCCAGGCCTGCAATCCTTACTCAAACAAAGCTCCCATTGTTTCATCTATGCCTAAGCAAAGACTGCTGGGCTTGGACCATGATTGCATAATTTCTAGAACCTGAAATACAAAAGAGGACCATGTGTCTTGTGCATTAATTAATAGCTATTTCCAGCACTACTGTGTTTCTTCTGAAGAGGTTTGTTGCACTCTGTGGCAGTGATTAAATGGCTCATTGTGGGGAGAACAGAGTAACATAGCAATAGGACAGTCATGCTAGAAAAAGAAAAATACTTTTGGTTAATGTTGCCTTGATAGTATGAAGGCAAACCTTAGATCTGCCATTGAAGATTCAAATCTTTCCTTTCCACCCCCCTAGCCAAACAGTGTCCTGTATATATTTCTTCTTCCAGAAAGATGCTTCTGTTTCAGTTGTTTCCCACTGGACAGCTTTTGTTCCCAGATTCCAGAATCCTTTGCACTGGTTGGAGTAGGGCTTTCCAAAAGATGCTGAGGCAAACAATGCAAAATATTCTTGGGAATGTTTGGGAACTCCTTTAGAAGAGCTCTTGGAGATCAGGAAGAACAATTAAGGACATCCTTTGGGATGGATAGAAATTCTCCAACTGAAATAAATGTTTTGGAGTTTGGTCTATGAGTAACTTCAGTGTCCCTAACATTATGATGACATTGGCTACACCTCTTTAGTCTATAACTTGGTCTGCCCCTAGCCTTGTCTCTTATTGAAGCTATCTATGTTGTAAGAAGTATGTTCTTCCCAACTGGCTTCTCCTTCTGTTTAATCCATCAGATAAGTCATAGCCCTATACTTAACTTCTGTCACAGTCTGACACCGTAGAAATGATAGTGCTGTCACAAAGTCAGCAATATGCAGGGTCAGATAGGAGAAGAAGGCCCTTTTCAAGTGGAGGCAGTTAGCTTACTTGGTTCAGAGAAGTTCAGGTACTTCTGAAATACAAGGGCTCTACTAACTACTCAGTGCAACCAGGCTGGATGCTACTATGAAAAATAGTTTACAAAAAAGGCTCCTTTGTGTGATTTCTTAACAAGGATACACTGATGTGATGTGGTTTCTGCCTGTCCTACCCTACTTTCCTATAGGAATGACAGACTAGATGGCAGCCTGGTCAGTGCCTGTAGGCAGGTCAAATATTTGTAGGGTAACTATAGACAGGCACATCAGGTATCTTAATTCCCCATCTCCATATCTGTGAGATCACATGGTGATGGGAGTGGTATTGTGAGACATGACCACTAGCAATGTACCAGCCACAAGGTCTTGTGAAGGAATGAAATTAATCTGTGATATGTGATCAGGAGTAAAGCAAGAGGGAGAATGATGGAACTAAACTAAAAGCAGGCATAGAGCTTCCTTCCTCTCCCTCTCCTGGATGTGAGAGAGCTCAGCTCCACCTCTTCCTGCCTCTTCAATATGGTCCTGATTCGGCAAAGCACTTACGCATGTGCCTAACTTTAAGCAGGTGATCAAGTCCATCTCTATTCACTCAGACACTCAGACATATGCTTAACTTTGGTCACATGTTTAAGTCCCATTTAAGTTAATGTAAAAAGAACATACTTAAGCACTGTGTAGAATAGGGATGGATTTAAAATAATATGCTTAAGGCTAGTCACGTGGTTAAGTGCTTTGCCAGGACGTATCTGGAAAATGAAGACTTATGCCCAGTTCAGGAAAACAGAGGGGAGTTGCACTGACCATATCTATGATGCAAAAAATACACATTAATTTCAGTCTCATAAGAAAAGCAGCGGGGGGAAAATCAATGATTGCCAATGGACAATATTAATGGGAAATATTCTTTTTATTTCAGAGCTTCTAAATGGGTAACACAAACAGCAGAAAGCTGAAAAAAATAAAGAGTAGGGAAAAATATCACTTTAAGGAACATAATCAACTAGTTGTAAGCCACAAAAAAGCAGTAAAGGGTAGGAGGAAAAACAAAACAAATAAAGGGAAAAGAAAAATGGGGAGGGGATTGAGGAAGAAAAGTTTTTTTTGTAGACAGAACCTCAAGTGAATAAGAACGTTTTCATGTTTGCTCTTTATTTCAGAGAAAATCGGTGTTCTTTATATTTCAGTATTTCCCTGCATTGTTAAGATCTCTGTTGTGCTTAAAAAAAAAGAGAGAGAGAAAAAAGAAACTGAACCTAAGTAATCTAGTTTCATTATCCAAACCTAGTGAAATGTGGAAAGTAAATAAAACAGGAAAAATGGTGCAATAAGACCCTGATCCTGCAAAGTTTTATGTATATGCTTAATTTTATGCACTGTAAGTAGTCCTGTAGAAGCCAATGGAACAACTCACTGTGTGTAAAGTTAAGCTTATGCCTAACATTTTATAGGACTGAGGCCTAAATTTGATTTTTAAAATTATTTTCGATTTAAAACCTTTCAGCTTTTAAAAACCTATGGTGCTGTTAGCAGTATGGTTATTATTTCTAGGCTAAGACTTCTACATTGACATTGTCCCTTTAATATTTGTTGCTGACTAGTCCTGGCATCACGTTTAGTTTAAAACATTAATTGTAAATTAAGTATACTTTGTGTAGCACTGTCGGCGTGAAATGTCAAATGATCAGGGGCTCACAATTAATTCTCTGTGAAAAATGTTTACTTTTTTTTCTCATTGTTAGTTCTACAAGAAAAAAACTGCTCAGACCCTGGTGGCCCATTCAATGGCTACAGAAGAGTGGTGGAAGACACTGGGCTAGTGAGCGGACGCTACGCAAAAATCGGCACAGTCATTGCTTTCTTTTGTAACAACTCATACGTTCTTAGTGGTAATGAGCAGAGGACCTGCGAAGACAATGGAGAGTGGTCAGGGAAACAACCAATCTGCATAAAAGGTAGTTTTCAGTCTCTTTGCTCCAGCTCATAAAAACTGATATGTTTTACCTGGAGTTTGTTTTGTATATTATTTTCTGGCTAAACTATCTGTTTTCTAAACACCTTCAATAAAAGTGTGTGTAATCAATCAGATTGGCACCTGATACTGAAGCTGATAGTCTGCCCACGCTCTCTGGCTGCTGAACTCAGCCAGGGAAGATGGTAGTGATTCCAGAAGAAGGTTCTTCCTTTAAGAAAGGATAGGAATTTATCTCATTTCCCCCAACACCTTTGTTTTCCCTACCCTCATACTGGAATCAGGTATGGGTAGTGTCAGTGAATCAAAGAAGACCACGGAAGAACTGGAAGATGAAGAAAGGTCTATTCTGTATAAGGAATTATTAGTCTTGCTGTCACAAGGTCCAGTTTTCAATCAGGCTTAGTCAACAGGACTCCTTACATAAGTAAGGGTTTGCAAGATCAGGCTTACAGTCTGCAGTGTTTCAAGACTTGGTTCAGCAATCCGTCTGCATTCAGCAAAGCACTTAAGCAATGTGTTTAAGTGCTTTGCTGATTCAGGGTCTAATAGACATGTGATGGGAACCACAACAAGAGGAAGGATGTGTGTCGGGAACTATCTAAACATTTCCCCCAAAAGAGAGAATTTTGTAATACATATTAACAGATTTTTGTTAAACAAAATGAAATATTATAAGGACAATTATTTATCCTTTTGGGGTTTTGTTCTGTATTTTAAGGCTTAAACACCCTTGCTGCACATTGTGTTAAGTGCTCCATTGATAGAAAGTACCTTTTCCCTCTAACCCTTTTGATTGATGTTAACTTTAACAATTACCGAAGGTTTAACATATGTTATTAATCACAAATGCAACTAAGTATTGTAGAATGCCACAGTGTATGACTTCTCAAACATACAGATGAACCACATCCAACAAGAATCCCTCAGTTCATCCACTTTACTGGAGGGAAAGAGATCTTGGCACAATCAGCTGAATTATTAAGGACCCATCAAATATCTATCTCCCCCCCAAAATAATTATAATATACATAATTTAAAGTCCTGGGATTCCCCCGTCTGTTATCTTAGGCAAATTTGAGTCAACTTGTTATGCTCGTTCGAATTAGGCACCTCTCAGACGGGTGTACAAGATGACAGGTTGGCAGCTATCTGTAACATCCTACTATTTTCATGCCAGGTGCCCAATCATCTGGATTATCCATGTATGCCTAGGCAGATGGTGATTATATATTTTAATTCTATTTTAACAAAAGTTCACTCAGATTGCAAATAATCTGCTGTGGTCTTTTAATTATTGCTCTGCAAAAACACTGGTGGTCATTTCTCTCTCTATGGCTAAAACTATTATACCTGCCTAAGGCAGAAGACACACAGATATTACAAAGATGGATGCCTGGCAAATGGGGTAGATAGATAGAGCAACAGAAAAAGTATTTTTAGGGGCAGAGAAAAAGTTGGGCTCCTCAGCTAGTCTCTTGTGGTATATCACATTCTTGGTAGACACTGAAAAGAGTTTGAGAGAGAGAGAGAGAGAGCTCAACTCTTTTCAGTGTCTATCGGGAATGTAATATACCACAAGAGACTAGCTGAGGATCCCAGCTTTTGCTATCTATCATTTATTTAGGCAGGTTTAACCGGTTTACAAAACCCTTGCCATGTATATATCCGAGACAAAATAATTATCATTCCAACAGTGAGCATTTGTTTAGAGAAACATACAGTAACATAATCATCAGATCTCTCTATAACAGGGCCAACAGGGGTGTTACCACATATATTTTAATGCATATAACTATATCTACTTATTGCCTCTTCTCTTCATCCAGTCCATTGTTGCTAGTGACAGGAAAGGTGGACAGGTATCTGAAGCATAACATTTGAGCTCTGAACATGGAAAAGGATTGTGCAACACTGTATTTTTTTTAGCCTGCAGAGAGCCAAAGATCTCTGACCTGGTGAGACAGAAAGTGCTTCCAATGCAGGTTCAGTCAAGGTGAGATTGTAATGCCTCAATTTTAAGAACGTTTGTCGTTTATTCCCCCTATGGGATGCAGCCAGAATTAGGGTTGTGATCTTTGTAACAGCCAGCAGGGGTTCCCCGGAGATTCCTTGGGACTGTGGGGTCTTACTGAGGAAACTGGGGGTGAAGGGGGAAGGCATCCTAGGGTGGTCTGTTGCAATAGGCACCATCACCCTACCATGATATGGTAGGAAGCTGGGCTTGATAGGGATGGGAAAGCTTGGTCAGAAAAAAATCAGGGCCTGCCCTGAACTTTTGCTCATTTCTCAGAAAGAACCCAACCCAAATCTGTCTGGGGATTCTGCCATGTTCAGAGTAATTTTTTTTATAACCATTAGTATTTTTTGGTTTTGTGCCCCTCTGCAGTGCTGACCTTGTATGTTTTTAGTGGCAGTGCAAACATGACCAATATCTTCAGACTCTGCCCCCCCCCTCCCCCCCCAAAAAAGGATTTACACTGCTTAAAACACATGCCACCAAGGAACATATTTGGCCCTTATCACCATAGTATCTGGGCATCTCACACCCATGAATTGAACTTGTATCCCCATGCAGTAGGGAAGTATTATCCTCATTTGTACAGATGGGGAACGGAGGCAGAGAAAGTGATTTATCTGCTGTTACACAGAAAGTTGGCAGCTGAAGAGGGAACCGAACATAGGCGTCAGAAGTCCTAACCTAGTGCCCTATCAACTGGACCATCCTTCCTATTCAGACGTCGTCTTGTTTAAAGAAAAGAAATGGACTTTACTGCCACTGCTCTCAGCCTTAGTATCTTGGCTTTGAGGGGGTGTCACATGTAATCTGACAGTTTCCACATATATAAGACAATCTGTCTCTCTGGGACCTTAAGGGATATATGCTATCAGGAGAAAAATCATAACGTACCATGAGAAAAATCTATTCCCCAGGCATTTCTAGCTCGACTGGCTGCAACAGGTAGCAGCAATCTCACAGGAAACTCATTTCCTGTCCATTTTTGCAGATTTCAATAGGTTTCCCCACAAGCAATCAGACCTTCATGTACTTCCAAATGGTTTCTCACAGAGATCATGTAGTTGTCATGAATGAAGGATTTAAAATATTAACTTTGTAAAGTTCATAGTACAAATTCAGAATGGTTAATTTCATTTTTAGAGCACATTTAAACATTAAAAATAGGTCCCATACTTCATCAAATCAGTGCAATCCCTAAACTAAAATTTAGTGATTGGTGCAATTATACATTCTCTCCAGTATGGTAATCATCTCTGTTAATTGCTAAATCAAGCTACTTTATCAACATAGTTTAGTCTGAATCTTTTCCCAATACTGCCTATTATAATGTTCACTAGCGAAAAAGAAGGAGTCTAAACTCCTCTCTAGTGAAAATTAATTATAGCAACACCCAATTTGAGTATAATTTTTCCATTGAAAAATGCAGCATCACATGTCTTTTGCAAATGGTGATAACATGAACTATTATCCACAAAATATTCCTATGTAACTGGAGACACTCCAGAAAAGGTAAACTAAAAAAACAAAAACAAAAAAAAACCCGTCTATATAAAGGCTGAGCTGCAAATGGGAATTCTGCTAAACTGTGTTGGAGAGTTTTTTGCCTTTTGCTTCCAGCAAATAAGCAAAGCCCTTACGTTTTAAAATGGTGCATAGTGCAGCTGATGATAAAGCAATGATCATGATCGTTTTTTATCATATTATCATTTCCCCATGTTTCTTGTATGGTGAAACAGGGAGACGCCTTTGCATCAACTCTACTCTTCTGCATTCAGCAAACAGAAGCTCGAAATATATCCAACCAAGAAGCCAATGCTGCCCTTTGGAGACCTGCCTCCAGGGTACCAGCATTTGCACACTCAGCTTCAGTATGACTGCATTTCTCCCTTCTACCGCCGCCTGGGAAGCAGCAGGAGAACCTGTCTGAAGACAGGAAAATGGAGTGGGCGGGCTGCCACATGCATTCCAAGTGAGTTGTTAAGAAGAAAAGAAATACTCATCTTCTGGGGGTGGGGGCATGTATGCATCTTAGATAAATGGAGATTCCTAACAATGTAGGCTGCCTGTGCTCCCAGCTGGGCGAGAAGGCGCAATGACACTGGGAAGATAGATGACTCTTTCTACTCCACAGCAGAACTTCTGTTGATGACACCAAGTGAGGAGTCAAGCTTTCAGTTTTGTAATTTGCCTATGATTTGGAAACATTTTCCTATTATTCACATTTTCCCACTTAGAGCAAATTCAATTTTTCACTTGTCTCTGCGCTTTGGCAGATAATTTACAAATACATCAGACCAAAAGCAATAAAGTGGAACCAGTGAACTTTTAAGAGGCTACTCCCTTTACTCAATCCTGCTGAGGATGGGACTATTTTGCAAAGTTCAGAACTGGGTACGAATTAGCTCAGAGTTAGGGGCTATGCAAATCTGGAGATTTGGGACAGCCCATTATTGGCATAGGGCCAACTGTAAAGTTCAGATCCAAACAAAAGTTCAGAGGGTTTTGGATCTGGGATTTTGGTTTGGGCTCATCTCAAGTATCTAGAAATATTTTTTTCAGTCTTTAGTTGCATAAAGCCCATTTCTACGAGATGACCCATTTCTGGTCGATTCTTGTGTGGTTGCTTAAGATGGGTTTTAGGGTGGAATTTTCACACAGCTGTGGTGTCATCCTGATTCTTTCATATCTTTATGTAGTTATATTGTTATAGGGCAGTCTTACAAAATTGTAATGGAAAATTACTAGTTCAGATGCAAAATTTACCTTCCCACCTTTTACGAGGAATTCCAATGAGAATGAAAAAAACTAATAATATTTTAGTCACCCTTTAAAAATAAAAATTCTCAAGGTGTTTGTGGGTGAGTAGAATGTTGCAAGGCTGATCTAAGGGTTAATTGGTAAACATTTTCCTGGTGCTAACCAATAAAGTTTAGTACCCTAAGGCGCACCATAGTTGGGAATCAGGAAGTGGAGACATTCAGATTCTTGAGGAAAAAAAATCAGCTCATCCTAGGTTCATATTTTTACAGTCTGTGGAAAAACAGAAAACATCACTCTTCAAAAGACTTCATCTATCAGATGGCCCTGGCAAGCAGCCATCTATCGGAAAGCCAATGGGGTAAAGGAGATGAGCCTCCGGAAGGGGGCGTGGATCCTGATCTGCAGTGGGGCCCTGGTGAATGAGCGCACTGTCGTGGTGGCAGCTCACTGTGTCACTGACTTGGGGAAGATCACTGTCCTCAAGACAGCGGAACTCAAAGTGGTCTTGGGGAAATTCTACAGGGACGACGACCGAAATGAGAAGACTATCCAGAACTTACAGGTGAGTAAGGCATTCAGATGGGAGTGGAGAAGTGCTGACAGAGATACAGACCTGGATCACCCTGTGGTCCATCTTGCATGAAGAGAAAAAAGCCCATTCTTAGGAATATGTATTATATATTTTGCATACTTTTGTTTTGACATTCCTGGAGCCTGAAGTCCCATGTTCATTGACAGAACTCTTATGGCATGGGAGGGGCAGCAGCAGCATTGCAAGCTTCCCTGCACATCATCCCATTAACATCCCTCACTCCTGACAAATAGGGATGAATAGAATTGTTCAGCTGGTCTCTTGGCTGAGATTTCCAAAAAAAAAGGGATGCCAGCCAGTGCCAACCAGTGATTGTGCTTTCGGGGAGGGAGACACATGTCCACTGATCCTGGTCTGTGACCATCAACTCATTTTACATTTCAGCCCCAGATCTAAACAACTCCAAACTTTGGGGAAGTTCGGATCTGACTCCAGATCCATAGATAACAGTTCAGGCCCAGGTCTCAAAGTAATTTGATGGGTTAATTGATTTTCCAAGCTAACCTGGGTAGACTAATGGTTTCATATCAAAATCAGGAGAAACTCAGCAGTTTTGATTGTGTTTTTCTTTTTGATTTTTGAGTTCATTAATATGTTCTCTCCAATAAAATACAGTTACTTTGTTTCTTATTTTATATTCAACTTTCTGCTTTATTTTGGTACCTAACCCCACCTTCCTCTGCCCATCCAGAGTATTTTACTATTCTTGATAGGAAAGTCTTTCCCTATTCTGCTGCCTGGAGTTTTCTTCTGACAACATCTTATCAGCCCAGTAAGGGATAAAGGATTAGGCTCTAAAGTTATATATTGCATAATGCATTAACTCTTTCTTTTGGGGTGAGTTATTGGAAGAAACTCAATAAGATATATTTTAGTTCATCTGTAGGACACTGTTACATTTCTGCAGACTGAAACTGACATGCAGTCAGACATTGTCCACTAAAGGACTAGGCAAAATTTTCTCAATAAAAGGTTAAGCTACTTGAAATATATTTCCCTTCTTCCCTCCTCCAATTTCATTGCAATCATAAAATGGACCAATTTTTGTTGAAAAATTGATTGCCTTTCATGATTTCTTTCTTTTTGCTGTCAGTAAAAATTGATTTGATCCCAAGCAAAAGTTGTCTTTGAAACACTGCATTTGAGTATTTTGCATATTCTTGATTTGAAAGAGCATTTGACTGAGTAGCATAGACAAGGAACCTTTGAGGGGTGCAAAATCAGCTGAGATTAAATGTGAAAATATCATGGAAAAATGGTCACTGATTTCCCACTCTTCTATTGTCCATCATTATTAATCCTGTAAATTTTCCCTCTCTGGTTCCTTCCTAGATTTCTGCCATCCTAGTGCATCCAAACTTTGACCCCATATTGCTTGATTCCGACATGGCCATTGTAAAACTCCTGGACAAAGCCAAAATCAGCAGCCATGTTCAACCCATTTGCCTGGCATCTGCTCATGATTTGGACCCATCCACAGAGGATTTAAAAATAGTGATTACTGGCTGGAAGATACTGGCTGACATTAAGGATCCCAGCTACAAGAATGATACAATCCGCATGGGAGTTGTTCAGACGGTGGACTCGCTGTTGTGCGAGCAGCAGTATGAGGATAATGGAATCCAGGTCATCATCACTGACAGCATGTTCTGTGCCAGGCAGCACCCCACTGCCTTTTCTAACATCTGCCCTGCTGAGACTGGAGGCATTGCAGCCATAACGTTGCCAGGAAAAGCGTCTCCTGAGCTAAAATGGCACCTGATGGGATTAGTGAGCTGGGGCTATGATAAAACTTGCAGCCTAGAACTCTACACTGGTTATACCAAAGCAATTCCATTCAAGGACTGGATTGAGAAGAACATGAAATAAAAAGCTGTTTCTGGAAATGGCCTTTTATAAGTTTCGTAGTTTCTCTCACAGTCTCTACTGCTTTAGGCTTCTCTTCCCACCGACGGTTAAGGAGATGCCCTGACATTTTGTCATAGGCTCTGCTGTTCAGTGAGGCCACTTTACTTACAATACAGGCTCTCTCTCCGTGAGGGGTTTCGACTTATCTCACCCTGCCTGTCTTCCTGGGTGGGAAGGTGGTGCTTGGCTCCTGAATCTGACACCCATAAGCAGGACAACTGGAAATGGCTGAATTCAGTCTGTGGTTTATAGTCAGCTGGATAAATGGATCTGTGTGCATTTCACAAAGGAGCATAGGTTTGAGAGTAGCCTGAAGTAATTACTCTGGAGGAGCTTGTTATGGTGTATTCTCTGTATTGCCATAGTACGATGTATTCTTTCCCCCTCCTAAGTACTGTACACATTAAATGAAGGTTTGTTTTTTAACCTATTTACCCATGTTTGATATCAGTTTTATTCAGAGTCCCTGTCTCCTTTTTTATGTCCCACTGTCAGTGGGATGAACCTCCCTGCTTAGCGGTTATGCAGTAGGGGAACCCAGTCTCTCCCCCTCCACTCTGTCCCAACCCAAGAGCCCTCTTGAGCATCATAAGGCAGGAGTCCACTACTGGCAGTCTGGCTAATGCCTCCCCTGGTCCTCCTCAGCAGGGTAGGGATTCTTGGCTCTGTGCAGCAGACGTCCCCTGGGAAAGCCTTCCCGGCATTGTCCCTTTGCAGCAGCAAGCGCAGGTCTGTCTCGCTCTACCTACCATCCTGCTGTGCTGAGAGACTCCCTTCCACGTCTCTCCTCCAACTGGAGCTGGCCCATGAGGCAGCAAGGTTTCCCAAGCCCAGGATTGTTCCTGCACCCTTAACTCTCCAGTGTGGGGTTTGTCCATCACATAACTCCCACCAAGAGGTATTTTCTGCCTGTGGATGCATGTGCATTGCTCTCACTGGGTGCCGTTCGTGCACACTGAAAGGCAAAATTAGCACAAATTAGGTTTAAGGTGTAAACAGTTGACAGCTTTTTTGAATACATCCAGCTCTGTTATTGGTCTACACAGAAACACTATGATTAAACACAGTTGTAAAGTCCTCGTCACGTATTAAAAACCTGAATGATATTTTTCAGAAGCTTTCTCGGGGAGCATATCCAAGACCTAGTAAGGCCTAAGGGAGTGGATCTCTTTAACACGTTCTGATTTGATTTACGATCAGTGAAGCTCTTCATTGAATCCTGCAGAGTTAGAGTGATAGTCATGATAAACTAGTTAGTCTATTTCCAGCTCTGATTTCTAGGA